>NC_092874.1:97869249-98501124 GCF_028372415.1 Notamacropus eugenii | reverse complement strand
TTTAGGTTTGATAGAAAGTCTGTTAAGATTGTTTTAGGAACTTGGTCATCCCCTGTGGGGCTCATATTAAACTAGGAATTGGTGATAGAAGTTTCCAGCTGTGCCCCTGAGAGAGATCCACTTGGAGGAAGAAGAGGAGAGCATTCGGCCTCCTCCTCACTCTAACCTGCTTGTCTAAAGGAGGCTCTTGTAAGCTTCAGATGAGAGAATTTGAATTTTTCATAAGCCTTCTAGCAGCATTCCTGGGATGGCAGTGGCAAGCAAATAGTGTCTGAATGTAGAACTTCACATAGATGCTAAATGGTGTGGAAAAGAAGATTTAAGGATCTGTGGATCTGAGCAAAGCATCTGGAGGACTCCAGCAAAAGGACTTCTTTTGCTACAATATTCTAAGTGTAAGCACAATTTCTCTTGGACTCTATGTACTTGCAGAAGAATCTGTCGTAGACTTTTGGGAGGTTGTTTTGTATCAGTTACATCATTGTAGGAAATAAGTGTTTCTAAAAGCTAACTGTCTGATATCAACCAATAGTCTTGGGACAGGCACCATTTTGGAGCCTCATGACAGGGCTGTTCCTGCCTAGGACCCTGAAGAAAGACATAGTGACTACTCTTTGGGGTCCTAAGCTACCAATGAGATTGGGAACTGAGAGTAACACCAGAGTCTATACTATACTATATTATACTACATTATATTATACTATCCCGTATACACTGAAATATACCAATTTTCATAAAATTACAAGACTATATAAGACCTAATCTATCCTCCTGCCTTGGGACAAGATCAATAGCCATTTTATTCTTAAACATCATAATAAATAAAATTATTAAAATGCTGCTGCACAGTAATATATATTCATACATACTAGAATTTTATCTTGTAAACTTTAGAAC
Source organism: Notamacropus eugenii (assembly GCF_028372415.1). Lineage (NCBI taxonomy): Eukaryota > Metazoa > Chordata > Mammalia > Diprotodontia > Macropodidae > Notamacropus > Notamacropus eugenii. Next base: position 98,500,227 of record NC_092874.1, on the reverse strand, counting down.
ACTATATGAATATTGGCATTATTAGTAATAGTATTACTTTCTAGCCTCATCACACAAACACTCCCGCTACTTCTCCCAAGTTCACTCTTCAACAATCTCTCACTACTGTATATCATCCCTGATTCAGTACCTCCCTCATTCCCCAGACATTTCCCACCAAAATCCCTTCCCTGTGGGGCATGGTTATATACCAGTCAATGGAAATGGTTTTTTCTTCTCAGCTTAGTCACTAAGTGGGCAGTGGAGCAAATTTCTCTTCCCAATGCTTGTCCCACTTATTCTTTGTCTCTCAGATGACACCACAGACCTTCCATTTTCTACCTTGAGAGTTCCCACCCTCCTGGTAGTTTAGCAACCACTCCTCCCCTTATAAGCAGGTGCTCCTTTGCAGTCCTTGGCATGGTAAGTGAATTCTCCAACTGGTACCTCATCACCTAAGAACAGGGAGGGTGGTAAGAACTCTTTGATAGCAGGAGAAGTCAGGACTCAGAATTCAGCTAAACAAGGACGAGGCTGGCTGATAGGTGCAAAAATTTGGTGAACCACCAGTCCAATTATATATGACACTGCAAAAGAAGGGAATGGGTACAACGAGTTTGATCAAGTTAAGGAATGGTCAAGAGTTCAGGAAATTGGGAAATAGGGATCAGGAACCCTAGCTAGACAAGTAGGGAACAAAAGAGTGGGAAATCAGGCAAAAAGTCTGGGAAACAAGTGACCTGACTGTCAGAACAAGGCACTTGCATAAAGAATTAGGCTTGATACTGACATGTGATCTCTATATGCTGAGATAAGATTCCCATGTGCTTTCTGACCAGGGATAGAAAGGTATCAGAATGTGAGTAGATTTAAGCTCAAATACTGAGGCAAGTGGGTACATCCAACTGAAGGAGAAATGGAAAGCTGAAAGGAACAGGAAACAAAGTAGTTCTTAGTGGTGGCTATCTTCACCCTTTTCTAGCAATGGATAGAACTCTAGGTCGGAGTCAGGAAGACCTGAATTCAGATCTAGCCTCAGATACTTACTAATTGTGTGATGTTGGCCAAGGCACTTAAACCTCTGTTTGCCTCAGTTTCCTCAATTGTAAAATGCGGGCAATAATAGCCTTTGCCTCCCAGGGTTGTTGTAAGGATCAAATGAGATATTTGGCACACAGTGGGCACTACATATGTGTTTGATATTGTTATCATTATTATAAACATATTTATCATAATTGAAATTTGATTATGTTCCTAGACCCATTTTTCCTATGAGGGGACAGACACTTCTACCAAATCTAATAAAGGTACAGTAGGCTCAAAGCCTAGCCCATCTCCCTCTGTTCTTTACTGATGTCAGCAGCCTTTTAATCAATGCTCACAGATGTCCCATCCAATCTAGTTTGGCAGGAGACTTTGAGTGGGTCAGGGCAGGTTTGGAACTGAAATTAAATCCTGTTACTGACTCAGAAGAACAGAGGGGATTTTTCCCCTTCTCTAAGCTGTTTACTACTGAAGGTGCAGTTGCTTCGTCCTATAGTCTCTTGGACAGAGTAAGTACTTTATCTGCTTCATCACCACATGTAAGGCTAGTTAGCATTACCAGTTTGGGTTCAGTCTCTTCTATAGATGAAGACCCCCTCTGCTGCACCAGTGTTGCTAACTGGGGTGGTAGTAAATGCTGTGGTAAGTTTCTTCAGCAAGTATGATTCCCTTCACATCAGGTTCACTGAAACCATATCCTCCTTCATCAGCGTCACATATCAAGGCAAGTTGCCAGTAAAGAACAAGAAAAAAGTATCTTTTTCACTGACACAAGCATGGACCAGCAGAAGTTGTTTTGCTCCCTCTCATTAGTAATTACAAGTCATTTTCCTATTTAGGTATGTGGCAGAGGGTTAGACTTGGAAGGGCTGAGTTCAAATTCCACCTTAGGTCTTTACTAGCCATGTGACCCTTGACAGGACACTAAATCTTAGTGTCTGTTTCCTGAACTGTAAAATGGGAGTGAAAATAATGAACCTACTTCACAGGGTTGTCATGAATATATCAAATGAAATAACATGTGCGCACTTCTGTGATGTATAAGTTCTGGCTGTTACCCAAAACTGTACTTTCTGGGTCTTTATATGAGTTCATCAGAATCAATCTACATAGTTCTTTTATTAATATTATGTCCTTTCCTTAAGTGCAAGGACGCTTGAATATGCCTATATATTAGCGTCTAGGGAAAGGTGAGGTTCACTGAACCTGAAGTTGAATCTGTTCAATGTCAACCTGAAAAGAATCCCAGTAGGCCTTGGCATCTCCAGTATGGCTTTTAGGATGATTGTGGTTGGTCTGGGGCCATAATGGCAGGGCTCTGGTGTTCTTGCATCTTATTTCGAAGATATGGATGTCCCAGGATTGTCTAGCTCTGGTAGGTTTGGGTAGAATATTAAGGGTTCAAAGGCAGAAAATGAGAGATATCCTACTCTGGAGCACCAGATGATGCCCTTTGAGGTTCAGATATTGGTGTCACCATTAAAGAGTAAGGGGGCAGCAATGCTGACTTCTGATTAGGGCTTGTGTTTCAGAAGAGAATTGTAATTCATTGGTAGTTAACATGATTTCTTCAAAGTGAAAAAGCAGCAGCCTCAAGGACTTGGTTATTTCTCTTAAAAAAAAAATGACAGTTGGATTCTTGAGCCTTAAATCAATGGAATCCAAATACACGTAAAGAGCAAAAGTGCTTTATCTGCTTCATCATCATACATAGGGTTAGTAGGCATTACCAGGTCAGGTTCAGTCTCTTCTACAGATGAAGATCCCTCTGCTGGGTGTCAGAGGACCTGAATCCAAACCATGGCTCAGTCACTTATTAACTATGAGACTTAGAGCAAGTAACTCAACATCTGAGAGTTTCCTTTGTTGCCACATTTGCAAAATGAAGGTGTTGGGCTAAGTGACCTCAAAGATCCTCTCCAGATTCTATGATTCCATAATTTTTCAGCATCAGAATTCACTTAGTTTTATTTTATTTCTTGGAATTCTCCCCACCACCCCCAAGGACAAAGTTATGGTGAATTTTCTGTTGGATTCTTGCCTCTAGGGAGAGTGAGTAATGGCTTTCTCAGGTGGCTTAGCTTCCAGGATGGGAACCAAAGTTTAGATAATACCTCAGTATTTACTGTCACACTGGTATTGCCTGGAAAGAAATTAAGGCTGACCAGGAAGAGGTTGGGGGTGGACAAGACAGGAGTTGGGGTGTCAGGTAATACAGTTCAAAACTCAAGTTCACAGAACTCAGCCAAGATGAAGAAACGGTAATATATCATAAATCTATACAGGAAAGAAGTCCAAGAAAATTAGCTAAAGCATGGAGAAATAATTAGATCTTGTGTATCTAAGCAGTCATGGTACAGAAGCTATGAATCAGAAGCAAGAGTCATGATTCCAGGCTAGAAGATCAGAAAACAGAGAGACTGAGGAAATGTTCTAACCAATAAGAGGTCAGAATCTATTATAGTCTGTGTAATAATAGACTATAATAATAGTATAGTCTGTATAATAGGCAATAGGTCAATTGCATTTAACTCAGCATGCAATTATTACTTAGTACTGCAGGCACACAGCATCTAGATGAAGGAGTGGACAGAGAGCAGGCCCTGGAGTCAGGAGGACCTGAATTCAAATCCAACCTCAGACATTCAACAGCTGTGTGATCCTGGGCAAGTCATTTAACCTTATTTGTCTTTTTCCTCATCTGTAAAATGAGCTAGAGAAGGAAATGGCAAACAACTCCAGTATTTTTGCCAAGAAAACCCCAAATGGAGTCACAGTCAGACATGCCTGAAACAACTCAACAGCAACCACAATTGTATATGCAAGATGCCAACAGTAAGGTTGTAGTCAAATACTTAGATGAAGTTCTTTTAAGCCAAGGGTACACTGGAAAATTCATCTGAGTGTGTGAGTGACCTGAACCCACAGGTTAAGGCACACCTGGCTTGAGTAGGGAATGAAGCAGAGGTAATAAGATGTTACCTGATAACTATATAACTATTAATATATATATATACATATATATGTAAAATCTTTCAGGTCATGAGAATCATGTGTACATATCTTGAGTTTCTTCATCTGTAAAATGGAGATAATTAATCCTTGCCCTACCTACCTGACAAAGCTGTTGTGAGATAATGTATATGAAGGTATAAATAAATTCTAAGATTTATATAAATATAAGGAATCAGAGGCAGTACGACATAAGGGGAACAGTACTAGCTTTGCAATTGAGAATATCTCATTTCAAGGCCTGACTCTGATACGTACTAGCTGTCTGATTCGGGCAAGTCACTTAACCCCAGTATCTTTCTCCATAAGCTAATAATGACTCTTGTCCTTCCTACCTCACAGAGCTTTTTCAAACTGTAAAACATTCTGATTGTGTGAACTTCTAGGTTTTCTTACCTAACTTAATCAATATCCTTCATTCTCACAAGTTTCCACAAGATTCCAAAATAATGAATGAAATAACTTGATAACTTCCTAAAAGGGGTTCCTGGATTATTTGCTGGCCAATTCACAATGACATTAAAAGCCTAGGAAGGTTTGTTAGATCTATTTTATGCACTTAGAAGCTGAAAAGTCTAAATGGTGGATTAAGTAAATATACAAGAAAAAGAGGGAATAAGAGAGGTCTACTTTGTGTTTTAGTCTATGAGTTCAGCATCTTGTTCGTAAGTCATTCCCATGTTGTATGCACTATCTGATTGATCATGAATTTCTGGGATCATTAACACCCCTTCAAATGTAAAGCCCAAAGATGTAGAAGACTTAGAGAGCCCCGGTCAGAAAAAGTCTCAGGTCCACCTGAGCTTCTTATAAAGGTAACCCATGAAGTTAAACAAAAAAAGGTATCCGGTGTTAGCCTAAGAAACTAGGAGTATTCCTTGTTCAGTATGAGAGGACAAGAAAACTGACCTTTTCAAGGTGTGAAATTACAGGGGGTGGGGAAAAGTTCAATCAAATGTACCTACATACCTTCATTGAGAATTTCCTGCTACTTTGCCTTTTGTTGAACATTGAATACATGCAAACCCCTCCAACTAAAGCTAAGTATGAGTCTATAACAATTAGGAAAAATTATAAAATATGACCATTAACCAGATTCATACCATTGAAAGAAAATGCATTACTAGTCACACAGTTTGGAACCATTTAGGTCTAGATATTTGCTCTGTCTTACAAACAAATACAATTTTTTTCCTTGGGCATCTTGGTATAGCGGATAGAGTAGAAGACAGAGTCAAGAAGTCTTGAATTCAAATACTGTCTCTCACACTTAATAGCTGTGTGATCATGGGCAAATCAACCAACCTCTCTGAGCCTTAGTCAACTCTAAAATTTTAAGTTACAGATGAGTTACAATCTGATTTGGTAAAAGGAGTTTCTACATTAGAAGTTCTAACACTGATAAAAATCAGAGGTCCTTGACATTATGGGTTTGGGTTTTTTTGTTGTTTTTTACCAAAAGGTAAAAACCAAAACATTAAAAATTTAGTTATTTACCCTATGAGAAGAAAAATAGAGAGTCACATAAGGGGATGTCAAATAGTGTAATTATAAATTCATAAGAAAAATATAAATACTGAAGTAAAGAAAATTATTTTTCTAGAAAATACAAATAGGTCATTGGGAATTAAAGCTGGAAATAAAAACCTTGGAAATTTTGTGATTACTGGAAGACATGAACTGAAAAATTTTTTACACAAAATTGCAAGATGTAGGGGATTATTCCCTTTAAAAAGAACTATTGTACAGAGAAGTTCCAGTGGTTTGGCAATCTGGCAAACCTTAGTGACCCCTTTTTGTCTGCATTTAATTTCATGAAGTTCTCAAGGATTTCGAGTTAAAATAAGTCACTTCTTTCAGTGTTCCCACACACACAAACTCATAATGAAGCATAAGGAAAATGTCTATCTCGTATCCTTTATCAGTTTTTTTAAGACCCATCTCAAAACTCTCTCCTAACAAGAGATCTGTCCTGAATAGATTAATTCATTATACTCTGGTCCCTCATTTCCTTTGCATCTTCTGGGATTTACATATCAATTTTTACTGGATTTTTGGACTAGTTGATTTATGGCTTTGTAATTGTTTATAAGTTGTCTCATATGAGTATTCTGTAGTTCCAAATACCATGTAAGCCCCTCAATAATAATAATAGTTTTCAACAGGCACTATTGTGCCTTTGTAATTTCTCTTTAAGGTCAAGTTGTGAGGCAATTCCAGTAGCTTTATTCCTGCCCCAATTATGAGCAGTTTCCAACTTTTTTCTGGTTCTAATTAATACTTGTGGGCTTCGAGCTCAAAATAGTGGAGGTGATGGCAAAGATGATTTGGAAGAGAATGATAGTGATGGTAGACTAGAAAGCAAACAAATCTCTGTCTTTGGATCAGTGTTTACCTTAGTGTCTTTTGTTCATAGTGCTCTTATTTCTGACTTCCAGACTCTTGACCCTATCTTCTTACCAGGAGTTCTTAACTTGGGGTCTGGGAACTTGCTTTTCAAAACCATTTTGATAATTCTATTTCAGTATGATTGGTTTTCATTGTAAGGTTAGCATTTTGGGGGGGGGGGGGTCCATTAGATCACCAGACTGCCAGAGGTATCCATGACACAATAAAGAACTCCTGGTTTAGGCAGTACCTGCCTGACCCTATCTATGTTAGCTAATTTTCTACACTCAGTTTTTTTTTCCTACCTTTAATACATCTGATTTACTCCACCACCACCTACTCAGCCTTGTCTTCTGCTCTAGAAATTGATTTTTCTTCCTGTTTACTTTCAGTAGCTGCCACCCCCTTGCCTACAAAAATTCTTGCCCCTACTACCTCCTATTGTTAGATACCTATACCTATTGTTAGATACATCCCAGGCTCTTCCTGTCTGGCCATTTTTCACAACTAGATTCATCCTTGCTGGTCTTGACCTGTTTCAGCTGATTTCAGTGATTTCATTGATGCAGAGAACTCCCAATAAAGAAAGCTTCCTTGCTAATAATACTGATCACCAACTGTTCTATAACTTTGTGGTCTTAAAAAGTTGCTTGAGGCATGGAGAATGTAAGTGACTTGCCCAAGGTCACAGCCAGCGGGTATCAGAAAAGAAATTCGAACCCTGCTGTTTTTTACCATGACTAGTTTTCTTTCTAAAAAACAGCATTATTGTTTCCTCAAAGTCTTTCTATCTTCCTTTCTCTGTCTCTCCACCACCCCCTCTCCCTCACTTTCCCTTCTTCTCCTTACATACACATGTAAAACTGGTGTTACAGCCTCAGAAATCTATAGTGGAGAAAAGGGAAGAATCTGAACTGTTGGGAGGCTTTAATAATTTTTGACATTTGATTCATAATCTAAACAAGATGACAATAACATGTCTATGCTGTATACATACATAACATATACTTATATAAATCACTCAGCACTATTTGGAGGTTTAAAGTTAGTTGTAAGTATATCATTAAAAACAAATGTTCTCACCACATTGTTCAAATGAGAGACTTGTCAACCCCAAAGGCCCCAAGTTCTAACTTCAACTAGTGGTTTTTAGCTGATTTCAGCTAGCTAATGTAACTTTGTCCTCTCGTGGAAATGGGAGACATGTTTCTATGGTCAATGCTTCTTTAGATGAAAGCTACAGGAACAGCATAGAAAGCTGAGCGGTCTGGTATCTGAGAGCTAGCTGTTTAAAAGATATGAATCTTTGAAAATACTGCCTATGCTTCTCCTATTACCCAATGATTAACTTAATTAGCTAGAATATAGCATGCTTGATTAGACTATTAGAAACAGAAGAATTATCACTAACAAAATTTCTTAGAAACAAATTTGAACTTTTATTTCTGCTTCTTAGGAATTCCAATTAATTTTTCTTTGTTTTAAAACAGGAGAACAAGTTAAGATCAAAATAGTGTTTGAATGCAGTGATAGATAAAGTAGCCATTTTTTCTTCTCCTATTCTCCAATTTGCCCTGCATTCCTTCTATGTTAGCTTTTTACTCATCTCTCATACATCTTTTTTTAACGATCTTTAAGTACAAAAGTGCTTTCTCTTTTTGTTTTTAAAGTAGCATAAATGTTAAGTGGTTTGGAAGGATGATCATAGATAGAGAAGAAATATACATATATATGTTATAATTTGAGAGGTCCTGCTGCCAGGTTCCACCCGCCCCTGAAATAGTACTCCACCACCATCATTTTGTTATGGTTCCTCTCTCCTCTCTTTCTCTTGGGTCTAAGATTTCTACTGCTAGAGCCTTTCCTCTAGATTAGATAAATAAGGGTCATTATGTCTAGAACAGGTCTACATGCATGTATCTCTCATTAACATGTTGTAATTGATCAGTTGATCAGATTAGCTAAGTATCACCTTAGAAAGCTCAAGGAGTCTTGCCATGTAGGCATGAATCATAAAATTTTAGAAATGGAACAAATATAAGTAATGCTGCCTAATTCTCTCACTTATAGATGAGGGAAGATGAGTAATCCAGTCTCACCTAAACTATTAGACTAATCTAGTGTTACCACCAATAATTTAACCAATTAACTAACTGTACCAGCCTGGAAGAAAGAAGACAGAACATGCCAATATGAGGAAATCAGGTTCAGGTAGGCTGTAGCAATGGAGAATGTTGGGTAGCTTAGTAGCAATGTGAAACATTCTATGGGATTCCATCAGTTATTCCATGGATCTCAGAAACTTCACATCCTTCTACTTTATATATTTATACTTAAAAGTTTTCTTATTAACTGTGAAATCCCGGGCAAGTCACTTAATCTCTGAATGTCTTAATTTGTATTATTATGCCCATCTGTAAAATGGACATAATAACAGTGCTACTTCTTGTGATTGTTGTTAGGATCAAATGAGGTAATATTTGTAAAGTAGTTTGTAAACTTCAAAGTGCCATGTAAGTGTGAACTATTAGTACTTTAACTTACCCTGGGAGATAAATCAAAACAGTTCTAGTAACCTGATATTCTCTTTCTTACTGATTTTGCTGCTTCCCAGAGCACCTTCTAGTCTGACCTTTTTCCTATTCAAGAGTCAAGCCACAACAAAACTTAGCTAGGACAAGAGAAATATAAAATTTATAACATGTACAACAGCATATAAGAAAAGAGGGTTCAAAAGTGCCAACAGTTTCTTATACACATTCATGGACTGTCTCAAAGGGGTAGTCCTCAGACAAGAGTCCATCCTCCTGAGTCCCAGTCAGCCAATCACTTTGAGGGGCATCCCCAATCATTCAAGAGTTGCATCAGTTCATGAAGATATCAAAGATCATGATCACACTCTCTGTGGGGAGGAGCTTTAATTTCCTCAAACAAAGGTTCACTCCCTGTGAGCTCATCAAATTGTTTAGGGACTCACTTGATCAACTCCCTTTATATAACAAATAACACTATTTGTTTTCTTGGGGTTTTTTCCTTCAAAGAAATCTTCCACTAAATCTTTCACCAAAATGGGATATTAATGTGAAAAATTCAGACTCAGATATTTAAACTAAATGAAGTGACCCAGTTATTTCATCAATAGGTGGTAGATGACTGTCACTAATAAGACAAACATTTTCTACGGGATTAAAATACTTAATATTAAATTAAATTCTCAAAATTTAAATTTAAAAAAAATCCTATCCTTCAGAATCCAGATCAAATGTTGCATCCTTCATGATGCTTTCCTTGATTGTCCCTTCTCTTCCTCCAGTTCTCAAATAAATATGATTTCTCCCTCCTCTAATGATCTACATTTTTTTGTGTTTCTCTGATTTGTAGTGGTAGTTGTGCAGTCATGTCCTGTTTGTGACCCCATTTGGGGTTTTCTTGGCAAAGATACTGGAGTGGTTTTTCATTTCCTTTTCCAGCTCATTTAAAAAAAATAATATATATTTATTTGATATTTTATTTTTCCCAACTACATGTAAATAATACTTTTTACTTCATTTTGTAAAATTTTGAGTTCTAAATTCTTTCTCCTTCCCTTCCCTCCCCCCTTCATTGAGAAGGTAAGCAATTTGATATAGGTTATACATGTACAATATTATAAAACATTTCTTCGTTAGTCATGTTGTAAAAGAAAACACAAAGAAAAATGAAAAAGAAAGTTTTAAAAAGTATGCTTTGATCTGCATTCAGACTTCATCAGTTCCCCCAAGACCCTTTCTCCCATTTTCCTCCTCACTGTAAAAGCTCTTTCTTGCCCCTTTTCAGTGAGATAATTTACTCAGTCCTGCCTCTCCTTTTTCTCTTCTCTCAGTTTGCCCCTTTCTCATTCCTAATTTTTATTTTTAAATAACATCCCATCATATTCAACTCACACCTTTGCTCTCTGTCTATATATACTCCTTCTAACTGCCCTAATTAAGAATGTCCTTAGGAGTTAGAAGTATTGTCTTCCCATGTAGGAATGTAAACAATTTAACCTTATTGAATCTCTTATTATTTCTCTTTCCTTTTTATCTTTTTATGCTTCTCTTAAATCTTGTATTTGAAAGTCATGTTTTCTATTCAGCTCTGGTTTTTTCATCAGAAATGCTTGAAAGTCCTCTATTTCATTGAATATCCATTTTTCCCCTGAAAGAATACACTCAGTTTTGCTAGGCAGGTGATTCTTGGTTGCAATCCTAGGTCTTTAGTCTTCTAGAATGTCATATTCTAAGCACTTTGATCCTTTAACATAAAAGGTACTAAATCTTGTGTTATCCTGACTACAGCTCTGTATGTGAATTGTTTCTTTCTGGTTATTTGGAACATTTTCTCTTTGAACTTGGAGTTCTGGAATTTGGCAATAATATTCCTGGCAGTTTTCATTTTGGGATCTTTTTCAGGAGGTGATTGGTAGATTCTTTGCATTTCTATTTTTACCCTCTAGTTCTAGACTATCAGGGAAGTTTTCCTTGATAATTTCTTGAAAGATGATGTCAGTCTTTTTTTATTCATCATGGCTTTCAGATAGTTCAATAATTTTAAAATTCTCTCTCCTGGATCTATTTTCCAGGTTAATTGTCTTTCCATTGAGGTATTTCACATTTTCTTCCATTTTTTCATTCTTTTGATTTTGTCTTAATGTGTTTTGATGTCTCATGGAGTCATTAACTTCTACTTGCCAAATTCTAATTTTTAAGGAATTATTTTATTCATTGAGCTTTTGTACCTCCTTCATTTGGCCAAGTCTACTTTTTAAGGGGTTCTTCTCTTCAGTGAATTTTTTGTGTCTCTTTTACCATTTGGCCTTTTCTGTTTTTTAAGATGCTACTTTCTTCACTATTTTCCATGCCTCTTTTACCAAGCTATTGACTCTTTTTTTATGATTTTCTTGCATTACTTTCATTTATTTCCTCAAATTTTCCTGTACCTCTCCTTTGATTTTTAAAATCCTTTTTGAACTCTTCCAGGAATTTTTGGGGGGCTTAAGATCAATTCACGTTTTTCTTTGAGAGTTTGGATGTAGCAGTTTTGACTTTATTGTCTTCTGAATTTATGTTTTGATCTTCCCTCTCACCACAGTAACTTTCTATGGTCAGGTTCTTTTTTTGGTTGTTTGCTCTTTTTCCAGCCTATTTCTCAACTTTTAACTCAATGTTAAAGTTGTGATCTCCTTACAAGATGGAGGGGGTACTATCCCAAGCTTCACAGTTTTTTGAGCAGTTGTTTTCAGAGTTAGTTCTGGAAGTCTGTAAGTTTTCAGTTCTTTCAAGGTGGCATGATCTAAGGAGAGGTATATTTGCTATTCTCCTGGACTGTGCTCTGGTCTATGAGTAATCACAGGTACTCTTTTCTACTTTGGAACTGTAACCAAGTTCCCTGCTCCCCAGTGGCTACAAGCTCTGTTGTGCTGGTCCTCCTCATTACCCTGGGAATGCACTCTAGGACTGCAACCTGGATCCACATATGGGTAGTACAATAGAGTCCTGCACCCAGTGACAAAAAAGGGACTTCTGTAATCTCCTGACCAATTGTCTGACCCCTTTACCATCTATGGGCTGAGAGCTTCCTTACTGCTGATTTAGTTGGCCCCAATGCCAGATCCTGGCTTTCTGGGACTTGCTTGCTCTGGATTGCACCCTACCTTCACCCTGATGTGACAGACTTTTTCTGTCAACCTTATGAGTTGTCCTGGGGTGGAAAATTATTTCAACCTGTCCTTTTGTGGATTCAGCTGCTCCAGAAATCATTTTGAGGTGTTATTTAATGCTGTTTGGAGGGGAATTTTGGAGAAATCAGGCAAGTCCCTGTCTTTTCTGTCACCTTGGCTCCCCCCCCCCCCAGCCCATTTTTGCAGATGAGTAACTGAGGCAAATAGGATTAAATGACTTGCCCAGGGTTACATACCTAGTAAGTGGGACAAATTTGAACTCAGGAAAATGATTTTTCCTCACTTCAGGCTTGGTACTCTATCCATCGTGTCACCTAGTTTCTTCTATAGTGTCACCATATACTGCCTTGTACTATATTTATTTGTTGACTTAGTTTATCTATCCTGCTAAGTTACAAACTCCTTAATGGGTGGAACTGGAATGTTCATATCTATGTTGCCTTTCTTGCTCTTCTCCTGCCCTCCCCTCTCCCAGTTTCTAGCATAGTGTTTGGCATTTAGTATAATAGTTATGTGACATGTGAAAGCTCCCTTTCTCTGTGTCTTGTTACTGTTCTTTTCTGTACATTAAACCTACCTTTGCTGTGGTTAGTCTAATGTGGATCTGGTGAATATATAGACCAGTTCACTTTATTAAGATGGCATCTCCACTTAGAGGTGACTAAGGAGTTGCTTCTGTGCTGATATATGAGGGAAGTGAATATGTGGCTGTTCTGCCCTGGTTGGTCCACCACATGGTTAAGAGGAGTCTTTTTTCCATTAACTGCATAGACAGAACTGTCAGCATCTTTAAAAGAACCTGAGTCAATTCCTAATGTTTCTTGGCTGTCTTCCTATCTGGAAAGAGAATGAGGTGATTCCTTCCCTTACTGCTTCTCTGAACCATGTATAAGGAGAAGGACCATGGACCCTCCAATCTCTGGAGATCATAAGTTCCTCCCCCCAAAAAAAAAACAAGTCCAGATCCTTAGGCTTTTCATCATTCTTTTCTGTTCTGGGTAAAAAATGTGGAGTCTCCAACTTTGGTTGGGACCAAGCCCCACAGGAATCTGGGAGTAAAAATTCTGATTATGTTTGGCAGGAATTGAAACATTAATCTCAAAATGTGTAAGGAATTGGAGTGCCTTTCAGGACTCCAGTTCAATGGAAGAATTTATCTAGCAGCTATGCTGAATATGACTGATAGACCCATGCTATGTAGAAACTGAACTAAATTATGAACTTAACCACTTGAGATGATATAAGGGGAATTATGTCCCTGATATGTTGAAATGCAATGTTTGATTGTTCTCTCTATATCTATGAAATAAATATCCCTTTGCCAAAGCCAATCAGTGTTAAGTGGTCAAATGAAATTGACATACTTGTCACTGACTCCATTAAACTGGATGGAGGGAGAGACAGGTTTTGAAGGCTTAAGCCAAGAGCAAATAAAAGAAACAGCCACAAACTCCTCAGGGTACCCTAGAACCCTGCAAAGGGTGGGGCCATAGCAAAAATGTAACATTAGCATTTACAGTATTTGTATAAGGAGGGATCCTCTCCTATGATTTCAATGATGGAAGGAAATTCCACTATGGAAACTTCACTGATTACAGATTAGTAATTCATCTGTAATTTATTATTTTAGATTAGATTAGAACCCATCTTCCTGATTCCAAGACTTGCCTCTTGTCCATTAGATCATAGTACCTTTCACTTTACAATATGTTTCTCTATAAAGCAATGCAATAAGTTCTGTAAGTCATATCATGGGAACATTCATCTCATATATCTCCCTTTAACACTGATTACCCTGGCTCTCACTGCTTGAAATCTAGGTATTTTATGCTCCACCCATCCCCCAGAGTTCTCCAGCACCCTTAAGAAGATTAGGGAATGTCTAGTTTTTCTGCAAATAGCTACAGTCCCTACCAATGATATAGTTCGCCCAAGAGTAGATAGCTCCCTCTAGCCCAGTTCCATGTAACCACTAACAGATTTTCTTTTACAAAGGAATATTTACTTCAAAATTGTAATTACAAATATACAAACATCTTAGCTCAGTTCCTATAGACCACAGTCCCAGTTCCAAGTCCAGAATTCCCCTTAGGCTTGAGTCCCAAGCACCCAGGCCTTTCCAGGTTTCCCTGCCAAGCAAACTGGCTGTAACATTCCTCCTGGAATCCTGGTTCCAAGTTTGTCATGGCTTGAAGTCCCAGGTCCAATGGGAATCACTGCCAGCACTTAAAACTGAGAAGGACAAATGAAATCCAATAGAAACAAATACCCCCCAGGCCCTTTTCTCAGAGATGGTGTTAAAGAGAAGTGGGGGGGGGGGGGGAAGATTTCATGTCCTGGTTCAGTTCATGGTGACCATGCTGTGAGTGTACTAGGTGTAATTTTTACCCTGTGTATGAAATAGGAAAGAAAACACAGGAGAGAGAATGAACAAGAAAACAGAGACTATCTCCTATATGGAGAGTAGTTAAGACTACTGCCTCTTCTGGCTGCATAGACTATCAGATACTCCTGTGTTGTAGTGTAACTCAGGGAAGTAGCTGCCTCCATGCTGGGTGATCTGTGCATGCTCATGTAAACCCTCCCTACATATTTCTTCCTGTTCAAAATTTGCCATCCCCAGAAAGCAGGCCATGGTGCATTTTTTTGAACACAACCCTTTTCCCAAATTCAGAACAGTTCTTTGTGATCTCTGAGAAGGCATAAACAATGCCCATTCATTTCCTTCCCTAATATTATACAGTAAAATCTCCATTCAAGGTTGCATGATCATATACAATCCCACATGGACAGAGGAAAATCACAACTATCCCCAAATACAAAGTTTTTTCTATTCAACATAATGAGAAGCATTTTCTTTTTTTTACAGAGCAGACCAAATCTCTCTGTTTTCTTTGCCTTGGCATTTAGGGCCTTTCTCAACTTACAAGCAAAAGAAAAAAGCAATGAAAGCAAAGAAATTCCACGTCAGGTGGAAACCTGGTCCACACTTAGTTTTAGCATGGAGTTCTCCCCACAAGAATTTGGGACTTAGAGCTGACTAAGCGTCACCCCATTCTCAGACAGGAAAATTGTCCTGGATGGAACCTCTTCCAATGATTCCCTCATTATGTAAGGTCATGCATATGGGATCCAGAAAAAAGGTGTCCTTTTCTTCACGGGGCACACCTAAATTCCCTAGGGTCCCTCTATACCATAAACAGTACCCAGAAAGGTCCAGGAAATTTCCCTATTCCAATAGTACCCCTCAATTTCCCCCATGGATCCTTACTGTTGCCAGGGTAAACTAAATGGGATTGCAAACTCACCCATCAGAACAAAAAGACAAGTAGGGTCTGTTAGTAAAGTAGCAAAGAATGTCAGCTACTTGTGGATTTTTAGGCATACGCATCTCACAGTAAGAAGTTGTAGAGCATTTTACATGCACAGAAGGCAAGCAATATATCTGTCTAAATGCAAACAAATGATATGAATATTTCTGCTAGAGAATAGCCATCTAATAATTTTAGATTTCTCACACTAAAATTAATATCAGTATTTATACACAACTCAATAATGCAGAACAGCAGAATATCAGTATCAGGCATTAGTATTTTAATACTTGTGCAGAATTCAATAAAAGAAAAAGAATCATTTATTGAACAGTCAAGCAATCAACAAATGAGAAGTCTGCAAAATTATACCAATGGAACTGACTTAGAAGGGAACATACATTGGATCAAAAGTTGACTGTACATTTATAGCCTAAATAAAAAATTGTCAAATTTCTCTATGATCTTACACTCCAGGGTGTCTCAAAACTCCAATATCTGGAGAAGAGAATCTTCATGGGTCCCATCAAAAGCGGAGGGTCAAATTTTATCCTGGACAAGGCTTCACATGTAACACTAACTTCCCTGAGCCCTACTTCCTAAAGGTCAAGTGTGTTACATTTCCTCCCTCTCTCAGGGTTCTTCAACACCTTTAAGAGAGGGTTAGAGAATGTTTAGTCTGTCTGCAAAGACTCCAGCTACTACCAATGATATTTCCCCAAATGTAGTCCCATCTCATGTAACCACTGTCAGATTAGCTTCTACCAAAGGAATATTTAGTTCAAAATTTGTAATGACAAAGATAGTAACAATTTAGCTCAGTTTCTATATAACTCAGATCCAGTTCCAGTCAAAAACCCCTCCTCGGCTTAAGTCTCAAGTACCCTGGCCTTTCCAGGCATTCCTGCCAAATGGCCTGGCTGCAACATCCCTGCTGGAATCCTGGCTCCAAGGCTGCCATGGCTTGAAGTCCCAGTTCCTGTGGGGATCAATACCAGCACCTAAAACTGGAAAGGACAAACGCTGCCATGCCTATTTCTCAGAGCTGGGGTAAAATAGAGCATAATAAGATGCTCCCTCTCCTGGTTCAATCCTTGGTGCACAAGAGTGTACGATCTTTACCTTCTGAAGGTAGGAGGAAAAAAAAAACAGGAAAAAGAGAGAAAATGTCTATGTGGCCAGTTTTCAAGTGTGCAGCCTGTTCTAGGTACCAGACAATCAAAGGAGTCTTTTCTCGATCTATCTGGTAACAGAACTAAGAAGAAGGGTGCTTCCATATTAGGCAATCTGAGTATGCATAGGGCAAACCTCATGTAGTTACCCTTTTACTATGTTGGGGCACAGTACAAGCTGATGCAAATGATGAAATACAGAGAGTGAGCACAAAACTGATAGTTGCGCAGTTATGATGACCGAGCAAACTTGGCCCAGAAGAGATAAGAAAATGTATCTCCCTCCCTTCCTTGCAGGAGTAGGGGCTATGGGTGTGGAATGTTACATCAGACTTGTATAAGATGTGGTTAGTTTCGTTGAACTGTTTGCTGAAATTGAATTGGAGAGGAGGGATATATTAAGAAATGAAGGTTATGTAAAAATGGAAGATCAATTAAGACTTTTTTAAAAGAAATAAAACGTAAAGCTAGATATTGGTAAACCAATAAATTTTCACAAGAAATAAACCTGTTTTCTAATAAGAAAGGAATTAAATATCAACTCTACATCCATTCTGAATAACACCTAGTCAATGAGTCTGTCTCTTGTTTTCAAACACAGGGAGTGGTCAATGAACTTTGAGGTCATTTATAAATTTTATTATTTTCCAAGCCAGTGGGTGGTACCTTTCCTGTAGGTGTCTAATAAAGTCTAATTGTGAGTCAATTGACAAAGTATGAGGATACCTGCTATACTTGTACCTCACCTGAGTCATTTCATACTAAACAACTAAATGGCAGTGGGAATGAAAGAAATTCTTATTTTATTCTGTATGTCTGTTATGCCTCCTACAATATCCTGCCTTAAGTCGTGTACTCTTTCAAATACACCATACTGCCTCACTAAATCATGAGTTTCCAACCTCTAGGTAGAGGTCTCCTGGGAGGAGCCATGTAGTTATTTCAAGAACTTCATTTTCTTAAATGATTCATTATTATAAATGAACAAACATGCCTTCTATAGACTGAATATATAATGTGTCTCACATCCATGTACAAAAAATTTTCCAACTGTACATAGATGCTATTATGAGTAGAAAATTAACAACTCACTGAAAATGTTATGCAGTTCCTAATATATTTTTGCCTTATGTATTTCCTCAGTCAACCTGCACTAATAATACTGTTACTATCCTATTAGGATCTTTAAAAAAGGAGTCCTTTTTGTCAAAAAGGTCAGCCTAAACCAATGATTTCAAACTTAAATAGATATAGGAACCACTCAGCTGTACATAAGGATTCCTGTGAGCCACATATTAACTTAGTTTTAAAATGTAAAGTTATCTATATTTTACTGTATTTTTACTCATTTTGCTAAATATTTCCCAGTTACATTTTAATCTGGTTTGGGCAACCCCTGGCATCCAACCGTGGTTCAAGTGTTTGACAGCTCTGGTCAAAATCATAGGCTTTAGAGTTAGAAGAAATTTTAGATATTATCTGGTTTAACTTCCTGATTTTACAGATGAAGACACCAAGGTCCAGAAAAGTTAGTTGACTTGTCCCCAGGTCATACATCTAATAAGTAAGTAAGTCAGGACTTGTGACGTCTAAAAAGTTCAAGAGACAAAGTTTCTGGGTAATTAGTCATTTTACTAATAATGCCAGCATTTTAATAAAAGGAAGTCAGTGGCACTCTCAAATTCCAAAGACAACCATGGCAGCAGGTTCCTGGTTTATATGCACTTGGAAGAAGGATGTTCCCAAGGGTGGCAATCAACTCTGATTGGTTAACAATTAATGAAAGAATGAATACTACAATGAAGGGCTAGACCTGTTCTAATGAACCTTGATAATTTCATTTTCTTCTAAGTAAATGAAATGGTCCAGCCTTGGCCAGTCTAGTCAAAGAATTTATCCACCACCCAAGGCTGAACAGAAGGGAGTTTCACCTTAGATTAGAAGTCTGACCCACATGGGAGAAGTAGCAATACCCAGAATAAGAAGAGTGTTAATCCTGTCTTCCATTAGCCCTGCCCTTGAGAGATTGGACAAGGAAATAGAGCAGGGGGAAAAAAGTGTGGTCTCCTCAATTTTAATAATTTGCTATTAATATGAAAGAGAATAATCATTTCTCTCAGATTCAGGTCGAGGCCCTCTTTCTTCATATCCACTCTTCACATCGCTGCACTATTCTACCTCTCCAAAAGAACCCTTACATCTTTTCTATTTTTAAGGGCCAATGATTCTAAAAACCCACATCCTTTGATCCCAGAGTATCTATGACCTGTCTGAGGTGGTAAAATTGTGCCAATATTAACAGATTCTGACCACAAGTTATGCCATTTACCCTCCACTGTCATAACTCCAAAGCATAGGGAATTTTACAAAAATGGAATCATTTGACCCCAAATTCATGAAAGGTAGGACAGAATTTGGGAGATAGAGCTGGATCTCCTCAAAGAAGACAATCAGGCATTTGTCCAGTACTTTCTGAAATGATCCATTTTATTTGCACATTCCAGTAATTAATAGAAAGAAAACAGTAATGGGTTTCCAACCAGGGAAATTCTCCTGGGGATGCTGGGGGTGCCCCAACAATATTCAATAACTGAATTGGGAGGGAAGTCCAACCCCAGTGGACCGCAGTTGGCAAGTGTTCATTCTTTAGCTCTCAATCTTGGGTGTGCTTATATTTTTGTAGTGTTGGTACAAAGTAGTATTTGTTAGTTTTTCTTCAAAAATTCTAATGTTCTATTTACTTAGAAACTCTCAGCAAATTTTCATTAAAAAGAATCTGTAGATGTCTTTTTGCTCAG
The DNA here is from genome assembly GCF_028372415.1 of Notamacropus eugenii. NCBI lineage: Eukaryota > Metazoa > Chordata > Mammalia > Diprotodontia > Macropodidae > Notamacropus > Notamacropus eugenii. The sequence continues at coordinate 98,480,822 of NC_092874.1, read as the reverse complement.
AACCTTGAAAGACCTTGAATTTTGTTCCAGAATAGCTTTTCTAGTCATAATGGCTTCTACTGCAATATATCTTCATTGAAACAGCTAGAGACCCTTCACTTTGAAGAAAAAAAAAACTTAATTGGAATCATTATGGACAGATTTTATACTAGAAAAGCTAATGGCTACTTTAACATGGAATAAAGACTTGAATCACATCTGACACTTACCCCTATTTAGAGCTATTTATTAGATTCAAGGGAGTAGCTAGTGAATTAGAGACATTCTAAACTGAAAGTATATCTTCCTTCCAAATGCATTTATTAAAAGAAATTTTGTATGAAGATGGCTCTTGCTGGTGTGAGAGCCCAAAGGGTAGATTGTCTAAAGTTCAAGTACATTCTTATTTATCCCTTTCCTTGGACTGAAAAATGGGGTTTACAAAGAGCACAAAAGTGATCACTCTGATGAACCAACTATACTTTTCATGGCCATATTCATCACTTAGAAATTTCTTCATGTTCTCTGTTTACATCTCTTTCTTTTTCTCTCCTCTCCCTGACCTTTTTTCCTTACCGATTACTTCTCTGGAAGTTGGGGGACGGAAAAAAGGAGGGGTTTATCCACGTGTATAATTTTTCGAAACTTTTACATATTTATAAAGGTGAATCCCTTTAGTTTTAAAGAAAAATAACTATAATTATCCTCAAGTTTAATTCTTCATATAGTGTAACATTTCATGTCTCACAACCATATACATCACTACAGGAGTATTGGTATTAAAAATTTCACAGAGAAACTTTGGGTCATTAAAAGACTTTTGCATTTTCCCAAAGACAATTTAGCCAGATCTCATCCTGTTCAATTCTGATCCAATTATTGCTTCATATGCAATGTCTAAGATATACTATTGATTACTCAACTAAGTCATTGGTGTCATCCTCAAATAGAAACATCCCTATAGGCCCATATTGTCTTAGGAAACCACATGTGAACATTATCTATGTTGTATTGCACTTTTATTTATTTTTTAAACATTTTCCAGTTATGTTTTAATCAGGTTCCTGCCCAAGTTTTGTAGGCCACCTGGGGACTGAGTTTAATGCCTCTGAACTATATGATATACTCTGAACAACGGGCTTTCTTCATTCACTCAGATTTTCCTGTGCAGATAATCAGACCAAACTGTTCTGAGAGGCTCTGCATCTCCTTTTGGAAGTCTGTAATGTTGCTGTCATAATCACCATAATGTCTTCTACAAACAAGAGAGTCTGGAGGACATCCCTTATAGAGAATCACCCTTGACTTAGATTCTGGCCTGAACCTCTATCATAGCAATGATAAATTCCTTTGACAAACATCCGTCCCCCTGTTTTATGTCTTCGTGATGTCACTAAACAGAAGGTCATCTAACAAAATTATCATCTTTCCAAGTATTTTGTAGGATTTTAACATATACATGGGAGACACCTTTCTGGAGTAAAACTTCTAAGGCAGTGATTTGTTCTCCTAAATCAAATACTTTTTTAAACTGTCAACAAATAATAAATACAATGAAATCTACATCTTTCAGTCATTTTCAGATGATAAAGAGGTTGTTGATTGAGTGCTATGACTTGCAAAAGTCTAATTATTTTATTCTAATACCCTTATAAAGGATGCCCAAAGGACATTGGAAAGGTAAACAATAGGCTTGAGCAAGCCAAAATATGTGACAAATAAGGAATTACATAGGAGAAACAGTATAGAAGATGTCATCAAAGAAATGTAAGATCGAAAAAGAACATAAGATAGTCATGTGGTGAGGTATGGCCTAACACAGTGCCTGATACACAGTAGGTACTTAGTAAGTGCTTTTAAAAAATTGAATTGTTGAAATGAGAGATAACTAATGAAGCCTATGTGATCTTTCTGTAACATAGTGGTATTAAGAGGACATAAGGGAAATTCTTTCTTATATGGAATGGCTTTCTGGGAGCGGGAAAGAGTAGAAATACATAGAAATAAGAAATGTAAAAACAAAATACAGCACTACAAATTCATTTTTTAGAAAAGAGAGTACACTGTTGGCACATTGGGTGGATTCCATGGGACAAAATTAATGGGAGAACATTACACTAAGTAAATATTTGTTGATTGGTTTATATTTTTATAAACCTTTTCTTTGCAACCCTTCAGCTAGGTAGATGACTAATATTCTTCAATGCATGATATATTCAGTGTATAACACATTCGTTGTTTAATATATATGATATTACATATAAAACAAAATATAAATATTCTTCATGGATGAAACATCCAAGGAAAACTAATGTTAGGTAAATTTCCTATGGCAATAGAACAAGAATGATGATTCAAATTAGTATTAAAATATATATCTTTCCTTTTTAGGTCATAGAATGAATAAGGGGTCTGAAACTCACTGTACAAAATGAGTAATGTTTAGAGGATGGGCTTCTGAATAGGAAATATGCACTAAGCTGTGATAATACTGTAACAATTCTTTTCTCCTATGGTTTCATCCTGTATTTATGTTTAGCAGGCCCATTTTAGTGTTTTCAAGATCTTTTATCTGCTGGAATTGATTATACATTCATCCTGTAGTTTCCAAGTTGTTTTCGATGTATTCTTGAACTTACTGTTCAGCAGAAAATTCGCTGCACATTTTCATTTGTTTCATAGCATTGGAAAGTCCATTTTCATGGCTCAAAGACATTGGAAATAATCAGAGAACTAAATGTTCCCAACCTATTTTTTTTAAGTAGGCAAGTATACCCATTGTTCATACATTTAATCTATGCTGAGTATATATTTCTCAGTCAACTATTCCTATCAGATTCCTCTCCCCACCAAACTCCCAGTGAAAGAAGAGCAAAAATTCTTGGTTTCAATGAGATTCTAATCAAATTGAAGATTGGAATTTTTTTCTTAAAAGTATCTTAAAATGGAACTAGAGTAAATGATCATTATGTAGTGAGTATGCTCTGGGCTCACTGTCCCAGAGACAGGCCACTATATCTCATGTAGTGAGTCAGCCTTAGGAAGGCTCTAGGCTTATTCCTCCCAAACAAAACCAGCTCCATCTCTCTCTCAAAGGTCTAGGGTCATCCTGCTCAGGGACCACATTCTATAGAAGCCTTTCCTGCCACTCTTTCCCAACCCCCACCCCCAGCTGCTACTGAGCTACTACCCAAAAATCACTTTGACTTTATTTTGTCAATATCATGTGTATGTTTATATAAGAACATATTGTCTCCTCCTAACAGAAATTGCTTTATTTTGTTTTTTAGCCTCATTGCCACCACAATGTCTAGAGCATATTTAGGAGGTGTTTAATAAATGCTTATTGATTGGTTGATAGTAAGCTGACATATTGAAGAATCTGCTTTGATTAAGAAATAAGCCGCATTTATTATCGTTATGCTCATAATACAAGTATATAGATAGATATTCTAAAGTGATCGAGGGTACTTAAAAACTTTTTATTCTCGTACTATTTTGTTTTTACTTTGTATGTGCTTGTGCTGACTTCTTGTACCTGTTGTTTACCCCACTAGAATACAAGCCCCTTAATGGTAGAGACAAGTTCAGTTGTTGAACTCATATTCCCAGCGCCTAGCAAAGTTTAGCACATAGTTGGTAATTAAAAAATATTTTTAGATCAATTAATTAAAGACTCTCCACTTTACATTTAATAATAATATTTTGTTTAGCAAACCCTTTCTTAACAAATAATTTCAAGCCACTGCCTAATCCCTATTCAAATGATCCTAGAATGAGAATTAGTTAAATCCATATTAATGAAGTTTTACTGCAGCTGAAAATTACCTTTGGGATTCCCATCTTAGGCAGTCCATTTCCTTCTTAAGACTATTGTGACACAAAGTAAAACCTTATATACTCAAAGAATTCTGAAAAAGCACCCTGAAATTAGAGACCCTTGAATATCTGGTAGTGAAATGGGTTTGGTAGCCTTCTTCTTCAGATGGAGAATGTTACAGTGGAAAGCATAATGACTCTGGATCAGAAAATCTTGATTCAAGTACTGCCTCTGAGAGACAAGCTAGATGACTCATCAGATAGAATACTGAGCCTGCAGTCCAGAAGTCCTGAGTTCAAATACGGCCTCAGATACTTACTAGCTGTGTGATCCTGGATGAGTCATTTAATCTCTGTTTGCCTTAATCCGCTGGAGAATGAAATGGCAAATCATTCCAGTATATGCCAGTGTATGAACACCATGGTCCACAGAAGTCACAAAGAGTTGAACAGGATTGAATGACTAACCAACAACAAACCTTCTTCTAAAAGTGTGTGTGTTATAATGAGGAATAGAGGGACCCAGTTCCGAGAATGTTTCTAGGCCTGGCCATCACTGACTGTTCTCTCCATTATGTACATGCCCATTTTCTAAGCATGTAGTAGAGGAAAAGCCAGCAAACTGGTCAAACACACTTCCATTACGGTATTGTCCAGGTCATTGTCAGGACAGGTGACCACCATTTTACTTTTCCTTTGGAATGGGAGCTCAGTTGTTCAACTAAGATCCTTTTAGTATCTTTTCCAGATAAGGAAACTGAGGTTACTACCAATCAATGAAACTTAATTAGTTGAAAAAGTAGCGGCAGAGCCCTGACTAGAGTCTCAGCTCCTACACTTCTAGTTTTCTCTTTATTCTCCTGAGTGTTGCTACTTCCATCATATTAAAATAGTTCCTCAAAAAATACTTGTGGCAGTTGTTCTTGGAGAGACTTCATAGCTTAGTGGAGAAAGGCTGGCCTTAGATTCAAGAAGACTTTCAAGACTGCTTTTGATAAATATGAGCTGCCTGGTCCCCTCAGTCTCTGAGGAGTTCTCTAAGCCAGTAAATTACAATCCATTGTTAAACTTTGTAGGTGGAGGGATTTTCCTCACCTGGAATTTAGAGCATTGATTAAATCACAGGTCCAGTCCAAAAAAATTGCTGGTTAGTGTTTCCTAGTTGAAAGGAAATCTACACTGTATATTTTAAGAAGATTGTCACTTTGGTTTTGTTTCTGAGTCAGTTAAATGCCAACTGCCTCAAGCAGATGGAAATTTGGTCATTCTAAAGTCTGCCGTTCCTGCTAACAAAGATATAACTATTACTCTTAAGAGTAAATGTATTCACTTTTTGTATTGAATCATATATATTTTGTCTCTGTGGTATACTCACACCTTAGGTCAAATATGTTACATTCTAGTTCCAATCACAAGCATTCAGATTACGAAATAAAAACAAGTTATTTTGGGAAGTCTGAAACTGTGATGTGATAAGTCTCTGAAGGAATAATAAGGTGGGATAAAGAAAATTTCCATCAAGAATTTCAGGAAAACGTTTCACAAAGTCTCATAGGTCATTAAATCATGCTTCTGTGTGTGTTTGCATATGTTTTTCTTCTTATAAAGGATGAAATCACAGAAGAGTTTGTTTATAGTTAGACTACGGTTATCTGGAGTTTTCAGAGAATAATGTTCCACGCCTGAGTTGTCTGGATAACTGAGGTTACCTTTTTAAGCATTGGAATTCTTTTAGTAAGCCATCTGAATGGAAGTCTGTTTAAAATATGTTATGTGCTTCACAGCCTGCTAAACACAGAATATCAAATATAATAAAAACCTTTTCTTAATGACTCAACTGTTAATATGAATGGGGGCGGCTAGATTGTACAGTGGATAGAATGCTAGGCCTGAAGTCAGTTTCCTGAGTTCCTGAGTTCCTGAGCTCAAATCAAGCCTCACACGTTTACTAGCTGTGTAACTCCAGGCAAGCCACTTAACTTTGTCTCAGTTTCCTCATTTATAAGCTGGAGAAGGAAATGGCAAACCACTCCAATATCTTTGCCAATAAAACTCCAAATGGGGTCACAAAGGGTAGGACACAACTGTAAAATGACCAAATGTCAATATGAAGGCAGCTAATCAGTGTATTATAAAACAATAACGTCCACAAAGGTAAAGGTAGTTTGGATATGTACTAGATAGCTGTGGCACTATGGCACTTTTTGAGTCAAATTCTTTTCTGCTATACATAGAATTTTTTTGTTGTTTTTGTTTTAAATCTCTTTATAGCTGTTAACTGTCACTTCTCCCTACTGTCATCCTCGTTTAAATTTATTGCTTCAAATCTGCTTAGGCCTTGGAAACCAGAAAATTAAGATTGATAGAACTGTGTGTAAATAAGTATAAATAGGCTATGACTAAGGTTGTGAGAGATTTTCTTATGAGTAAAGCAGATGAACTTTGATATCTGGACTTATAAGTTCCTTAAAGGTAAAGACAGTCTCATTTATCTTTCTATCTGCCCAGCCTGTTGCACGTAGAAAGTGCTTAGTCAATGTCATCTATAGCGCTGTTTTCTCTTAATTGCACCCCTATCTGTATGACCTTTTTTCCTCAATCTTTTCTGCTAGACATCCTTCTCCAGTCAATGTGTAAAAGGCATTCCCTGTGGTTCTCCCTTCCTCTTCTTCTCTCCTCCCATCTCTTCCTATGGATTCAGTTGTCATCTCTCTGCAGATTAATCCCCCATCTATATATTTCAATCTAATCTCTCTCTCTTGAACCACAATCCCACATTATCAGCTGCCCAGTGAACATGACATGGACATCCAGCAGCCATCCCAAACTCCGACTCTGCCAGTGACTACCTGTATGACACTGGGCAAATTACTTAATCTCTCATTTTCCTCATTTGTACAATGAAAGGATTTAATTAGATTATTTCTGAAGTTCTATCTGTTTCTAGATTTATGATTTTATGTCTGAAGGCACACTTGTATTCCCTTTTGAAGTCATCGCTCCTCTAAAGGTTCATTTTTCCCTGGAGAGCATCACCACCCTTCCAGTTACTCAGGTTTACTACATTGGCAGTGTCCTTGAGTTTTCTTTTTTCCAGACCTTCCCCTGATATTGTCTCATTTACCCCATTTTATTAGTCTTATCTCCTTAGCATCTCCCACATTTACCCCCTTCCCTTCACTGATGCAATCTTCAACCTAGTTCAGCATTCATCACCTCTTTCCTGGATTGTTACAACAACCTAATTGGTCTTTCCTGTATCTAGTCATTTCCCTCCCCAGTATGTCCTTCACACAGTTGCCAAATTGAAATAAAATAGAGATCTCACCACAATGATTCCCTTCTCAAGTCTTCAGAGGCTCTCTATAATCTCTAGGATAAAGTAATACCCCCCCCCAACCCAGCATTTAAAGCCATCTGTAATCTGAATCCCAGTTACCTTTCCAGTCTTATTTCATATTATTCCTCTTCGTATTTCATAATGTTTAATAATGTTAATGATGCTGCTACCTAGAGGGGGTGCAAGACCATTGGATGGGGACTCAGAAGAGCTGAATTAAAATCTAGCTTCAGAAACATAAGAAATGTGTGACCCTGGACAAGTCACTTAACTTCTGTCTACTTTACAGTTATCCCATCCAGGTTAGGGGTGCAATGCCCCTTGCAATCTGGAAAATCTGTGTAAAAGGTTTTGCCCCTCCCTTTGCACTAGAGAAGAAGTCTGAATTTTTTCTTTCCTTTTATAGGGCATTTGCTGTACTTTATTGTAAAATTTGATTTAAGTATTTGGTCATAGGTTCTGTGTTATCTGTTGACCTTTGCCTGTCATCTGTGGCTTCCACAAAACTCCCTCAAAATTCCTATTTATGATGCCGACCAACAGTATATTGAAATTATGATAGGGAAAGTCCAGATGTAGAAGAGATACCTGTCATTTCCTCAGTTGTAAGATAGGGATGACAATAGCACCTACCTGGGAGAGTTGTTATGAAGATCGAATGGGATAACATTTATAAAGTGCTTAGAAGCTGCTATGTAAACACTTATTTCCTTTTCATCTCCCTTCCCTTCTGCTGTCCCTCTACCTCCCTCCTCATATCTATGTTATGGATAGTTATTTGGATACTGGTTTTAAAAGCACCCCTCCCCCCCAAAAAAAGCTATCATGTCCGGCAACAGCAGTAGTACAGTACAGTACTATAATTCTTCTCTGAGTAATTAGCCCTTGTACTAGTATAATAAAACCAAGTAGTTTGAGGCTTTTTTTTACTGTGTTTTTTTATTAGAGACAGGGGAGGGGCAACTTCCTCAAGATAACTCATTACTGAAGGATTATTTTTTTATTAGAATTTACAGTAAGCACATATATCTTACAAATATATGATATAATCACTTCAAAAATGTTTAAGCTCTTGGCAAAGGAATCTGCATCACCTTCACCTTGACTCTGCACTGTGGAGATCCCTTCACAGATCTCTATATACACACACAGATTCCTTAAGATTTATGTCTTCTGACAAGTAAGGCCAGGAGTTGGACTCATCCAGTCAATGTTCATCTTCTCCAGGAAGCTCTGGATTGGTTATCAGAGGCTTCTTCCAAAATACAGCCAGCACTGACTGGACACAAGAGTGTCTTGTTCTGTGAGGACACAGGAGCTCCCAAACTCTTAGACTCACAAGGTTATCTCCAAAGTTAAAAATGTTCATCCAAGGTAATAGAGTCAACAATCCATGAAGGGTGCTCTAGTCAGAGGATCACTCTGTTTACTCCACAGTATACAAGCTAAAACATGGTAGAGGTAAAAGAAAGCCAGGTAAAATACTGTAAGAGTGTGATCTGGGCTCACTATCCCAGAGCCAGCCTGGCTGTATCTTCCCCTAAGAGTTGTCAGGGGAGAATTCCTTGGGGGAAGTTTCTTGTCTACAATCATCAGCTTGAGCCCCCACTGACTATATTTCCTTCCCCTCCCCACTGGTGTTGGGTACCAGGAAGTAGAACCCCAGTTCCATTTAACCACTTAACATCAAATTGTTTTTGCAAAAGTATATTTACTTCAAAGTTGTAGCAAGAATAAAGTACAAACATTTTCCCCAGTACCTTGAGCATATACTGTCTCCTCCTCCACTTTGATCTCACTTTTAGCTCAGTATCCACATTGCTTTGGTCACACCAAGTTCACTGCCACATGTGGCATGACTGTCTAATAGATCTTTATCTCAGGTTTCCCTGAGGTGGATCCCAAAGGTTACTCAGGATCACTCATTAGTCCTTGAGGCATGCTGAGATAGTTGTACAACTTGGGCTGCAGGTAGGCCTCCTGATCTTTCAGGATTAGAGAGATTCAATCTCTTCATCTAGCAAGGAAAAAAAACCTCAGAGACCAAAGGCTGAGGTCCATTTCACAGGGTCTGTGGCCTCAGAAGGGAGAAGGCCCCAACATCTCTCCTGTTTACCACTTTTTTTTTTTATTATTTTTTAATGTTTAACAATCACTGCCATACAATTGAGATTTTTATCCCCCCCTCACCTACCCCCAATACCCCCCTCCCTCCCCACGACTGCATACAATTCTGTATAGATTCTACATATACTTTCTTATTGAGTATATTTTCACTATAGTCATGCTATGTAGTCAGACTAAAATAAATGAAAGAAATCGTATAACAAATCAGAACATGATACACAAACACATACACATACATAAACATGATCTGCTACATTTTGTGAGTGACTTCCATATTTCTTTCTCTGAGTGTGGAAGGCATTTTGCCTTGAGAACCACCTTTGGGATTTTTTTTTTTTATAAGAAGTTTTTGCGTTATTACAAAATTCCAAGTCTACCAGAAAAAACTCTCACACACTGTGGTCGTTGCTGTGCACAAAGTTCTCCTGGTTCTGCTCCTTTCACTCAGCATCAGGTCATATAAGTCCTTCCAGGCCTCTCTGAAGTCTTCTTGTTCATCATTTCTTATGGCACAATAGTACTCCATTACATTCATATACCATAATTTATTCAGCCATTCCCCAATTGATGGACATCCCCTTGACTTCCAGTTTTTGGCAACTACATAGAGTGCTGCTATAAATATTTTTGTACATGTGGGACCCTTTCCCATTTTTATGATCTCTTGGGGATATAGTCCTAGTAGCGATATTGCTGGGTCAAAGGGTATGCACATTTTTGTAGCCCTTTGGGTATAGTTCCAAATTGCTCTCCAGAATGGTTGGTAGCGCTCGCAGCTCCACCAACAATGAATTAATTAGTGTTCCAACTCTCCCACATCCTCTCCAGCATTTATCATTTTCTTGTTCTGTCATGTTTGCCAATCTTATAGTGTTTACCACTTTTTTTAATCACATGCAATAAGTGAAGGATTTAAATTACTAGAAGACAGTCAAAGAGTCTAGGTAAAGTCTGAGTTAGGTCTTTTTGAAGGCCCTCCCTCCGCCTTAGTTCTGACAACATAGCCAAGGCTTCCCATCCATCACATGATCACACAGCTGTAACCAATTACACAACGTCTGCACAAGGTTTCTTCAAGGCACTTCCATTAACACATTATCAAGACTCTCCCAGAAGCAAGCTTCCCAGCATCTCCACCTGAGGACACTCCAGCAGAGACCCTCTGACTCCTTTACCATACTACAAGAAACCTAAGGTGGAAGAAATTGTTTTCAACTGTGGGCCTAGAAGATTTCTACACCTATAGAGGAGCAGGGAAAGGTTCATGGAGGAAATGTTATTGGAGCTGGGCCTTGAAGAAAAAGAAAAACTTCAACAGATGGAGATGGAAGGAAAGTTTATCGCATTTCTGAAAGTATTAAGCTGGGCTATCTGGAGATTAATCTGACTGAGTTTCATAAGTAGGGGCTTAGCCACTAGGTAATGAATTCTCTCAGGACAGCAACACATGGTGACCACTTACATCTTCTTTTAAGAAAGTAGTTCTTAAATGTTTTGGTCTCAGGACCCCTTTATACCCCTGAAAATTATTGAGGAGCTTCCCTCAGGTGTTTTTTTTTTGTATGAGTTATAGATATGTTGATATTTTTCATATTAGAAATTAAAATACCAATATTTTTATGAAAACAGTTTTAATTTTGTAAACCTTCTGAAAGGGTCAAGGGAAGTAGGGAGTGGGGAGGGCCTGGCCTATACTAAGAACTGCTGTACAAAAGAAAGCATAGAGATGTGGCACCCTGTATCAGGAAAGGATGATAAATCCTGAAATGTCACAGATACTTGAAGCATTAAAATATCCAAAGGATTATTACATTTTTGACTGCTGGAAATACCACATAAACTATTCATGCTATGCATAATGATTTTTATAGGCTTATCTGCATGTGAAACTTTTCTGATATTCAGTTGACAACTTTTTGTTAGCTGTGGTCCCCTAGGCAACCAGGAAAAGAGAAAAGATTACTCTTTCCCACTCCTTACCACCTTGCTCAAATTTATTATCCAGTTTTGCTTGAGATTGGCCTCCTCCTGAGTATACCCCTTCTCTCTCCCCCTCACATGCTTCCCTTTCTCCCCTTTTGGCTGGGCATCTGAAACTCCAACCAGGGCAGCAGAAGAGGTGATAAAGTGGTCTTTTTCCCTTTCCGTACTGGTGGGGATAGACCCTAAAAGAAGTCATTGCCACCCCCTTGAGTCCCATGTGTCAGTTTAGTACAGCATATTCAGCTGAGGGGGAAAGGAGGTCAGTCAGTAAGTAGCTTCTGGAGAGCTTACTCAAGAAACACATTTTAGTTAACTGCCATAAAAACTACCTTCCTGTGTTTTACACATCAATAGAAGAACTGTAAACGATGGGGTAAAATCATTTTATTTATTTTAATGTCTAGACCTTTTCCTCTATTGTGCCTGCTCGTTTCACTCTACAGAGGCAGTATCAAGGATCCATGCTCAAAATTCAGTTCTATTCCATTTCTGATCCATTTGGTAGAGCCAGAGAACACATCTTTCTATACTAGTTAAGTAGTAGTTCCTAGTTTAGAATTACTGGGATCTTCTTTTTTCCTTATTATGTAGGGCACTTGTTTCTAAACGTTTTTGGTCATATATACTGTCAGTGAAAAGTATTTGAGGATGTACCTCCACTATGTATAGACTTACTTATCAATGATCCACATGTAGTAGAAACAGTATGCAGTGTAGCAGATAGAAAGTCTGCGTCCAAGTCAGGAAGACCAGAATATAATACTCATATATACTCATATATACTGTGCATGTGACTTTGAGCAAGTCACAAGATCTCATTGTTCCAGGGGTAACTTTATAAGACTGTGTGTGTGTTCATCCTTCGTTGCCAAAGAGGACCATGCCATCAGAGAAATAATGATATGATTTGCACTTGATTTTGTTTTGAGTGAGGGAGGGCTATGCAGGTCACCAGCCTCTCTTCTCCTCCAGAGCCATCTGAATCCAGTGACCAGATGTTCATCAGGATGACTGGAGACGACCCAGGATGAGGCAATTGGGGTGAAGTAACTTGCCCAAGGTCACACAGCTAGTGAGTGCCAAGTGTCTGAGGTGAGATTTGAACTCAGGTGCTCCTGACTCCTGCACTGGGGCTCTAACCACTGCACCACCTAACTACCCCAACTTTATAAGATACAAACAAGTTGAAGACCTGCACTAGGAAAGGGAGTTCCCAATCCCAGTGGAATCACAGTCCCTCTTCATCTGTATTTGTATGTGTGTATATGTAATATATGTAAGTATATATATGTACACATACGTACAGCAAGGAGGTACACTGGACTTGGAATTGGTAAGACATCTTCCTTCTAGCCTCAGACACTGATTAGCTGTGTGATCCTGGGCAAGTCATTTAAATCCTGTTTGCCTCAGTTTCCTCATCTGTAAAATGAGCTGGACAAGGAAATGGCAAATCACTACAGTGTCTTTGCCAAGAAAACCCCAAATGGAGTCAGGAAGAGTAAGAGACAATTGAAAAACTACTGAACAACAACAAATTTATAAAGGCTGCTGGGTATCAATGTAGATAGAACACTGGAGTCAGGAAAACCTGATTTCAAATCCAGCCACAGACACTCACTAGTGACATGACCCTGGGCAAGTCTCTGTTTGCCTCATTTTCCTCATCTTTAAAATGGGGATAATAATAGCACATACCTCACAGGGTTGTTGTGAGGACAAAAGGAGATAATATTTGTAAAATACTTTGCAAGCCTCTGAGTACTCTATATTATTATACTCTGTTCATCCTGCATAACTCACTCTGTCCTGCCCCAGATGTCAAGGGGGGTAGGCTAGGGCTCTTCTACACCACACTGATCACTGTCCTCCAGCATATAGGCCTGGCTTCAAGGGGTACCTGCCTCAGGCATGATGGGATCTGAGGGGTGGTGACAGCAGAATTTTCTTAATGAAACCTATGCGGTTGCTTTGAATAGTAGTTCATTTATATTATAAGTATCCTAAAGGGCCGACTCCTGCCTCATAAGGCAAGGAGAGCTCTAATATAGGGAGGAATGACTGGAATGAAGGATTGTTGGGGGGTTAGGGTACGTGTATCTGTGTGGGAGACAAGTCCCATGAGTGTTATCACTTTGAGAGCCTACTCTCTCCATCATATGCCTTCCTTCTGGAGACCAGTGGTTAGCATTCAATACTGTTTGATTCTAGCTCTTTGGCCAAAAGTTAGAGTTAGTTTTCTGGAAAGAAGGAATAGAGTGGAAGGGGGAAGATGGGGAGGGGGGATATGGATGGGCAGGAGGGTCACGAGTCAGGAAAGGTTATAGAAAGAGGAATAGGAAAAGCTAAATGAGCTGCTTATCTTGAAGGAGCTTTGAATGCTAGCTTGGCACACAAACACATTTATTACCATGACCTCACTTTGTGTATCCTTCCTTTCCTCTTCTTCTTTCATTTCTCCACAAATTTATAGAGGAAAAGATCTTTTATTTTTCTGTCTCCATATTATTTCTGCCTTCATAAAAGGCCTACTCTGAGACCCCATTGTGGTGTGGACATGACCCTAGGTTCCAAAAGGTTATGCCAGTGAACCACAAGTCACAGAAAGCCCTGCCAAGCTGGAAAGACTTCAAGTACAGGCTGTTGGATGTTTTTTGAGCACTAGCCTAGGTAAATTCATTAAGACTCATAACCAGGTTAGCTGCAAGGTGGTGAGTGTTGGGACTACACCAACTTTCTAGGTGTATCTACCCAACATTGAGGGGTATCACAACTACTACTGAATGACATCACAACAATGAAATCACAGGCCCTTTCAGTACTTCCCCCTGGACTAGTTGTTTTGGTTAGCAGAACAGCAGCATCTGTTCTGAAGGCTTGTGTAGACAGATATCAACAAGCTTGTTAAATGAAAAGAAACAGAAGTAATTTAATATTCAGACCAAATTTTCAGAAACGCCATCAACATGGAAATTAGCATTCTGGTTTCATAATCTTCCGTCCTTGGCTTCACCTTACCTGTAGAAGAATCAGTGAACAACTTACCTAGACTTTCATTTTCCAATCCCTAAAAAGAGGGGAGGAAGGATGAGAGAGAAAGAGAGAGAGAGAGAAAGAGAGAGAGAGGGAAAGAGAGAGGGAGAAGAATTATGTACATCATAATAGAATATTTATTAAATGACTCTTTTGTAGAGAACAATACAGTAGACCTGGAGAAGCTATAAAGTTTAGATAAGACAAAATTCCTGCCTTCAAAAAGCTTATACTTTAGGAGAGGGATAAAATACAAAACGCAAAGAGCTATAATACTGAATGTCACATGGTAAAGACATCAGAGAGTAACAAAATAATATGTTTTGTACCTAACATCTCTTGGGAAAAATTAGTGAGGATAAATCTTGAAATAGTAGTGTCAGACCATGGTTAATTGCTCAGTGTTTACCAAAGAACTATGACTGAGTCAGTATTTGTTCTTCTGTGCCTAAACTGAGCAAGTAGGTATGATAATAATTCAGTTTATAGGTCAAGAAATTCCAAATGTATGAATGGAAATATTTTAAAGTCATTATTCACATTCTTTAAATATCATGGTTCTGAAAAAGTGATTATCTGAGCAAAATATGTGGTGATGAATTACAAAGTTTTTATTGGCACAACTTTAATATGACCTGGAAGACTCACTTCATCACTCATGACTGAAATGTACACCCAAATTTTTGCCAATAAAAACCTGGAACAACCCAAGACATAGTTTAAAGATATTACAAAGCAAATGAATGCATGAAAAATAGTAACCACATAACTTAAACTCCATTTGGGGACTGAGAAAAGAGGAGGGAAATAGGGTAGGATTTTCTCAGAAAAAAAAAGTATTCAGTGATTAAGAGGAAGGATAGGTTCTATAGTCTAATCATACTTTGATCCACATATGAATTTGTGCTTCAGCTCTTGTTGTCTCAGTTATTTGGTAATTGGCATGCATTTCTCCTTAGGAATTATGAATGATTTGATTATAAAGCCTATATATAAGGCCATAATGTCACTAAATTATATTACTATTACTAACAGGTTCTATTCTGTATTCTAGAAGCAAAAGACAATATAAGGCTGGAATTAAAAATAGAAGAAATAGGGATTTATTCTTTTTTTCTAGTCACAATATTGGTTGGCTGGCCTTAGACAAAATTAAGAAATTGACAAAGTTAATCCTTGACATCTTTTCACTCCTTCGATATTCTTTGCTTTACCCAATCCTGCTTCTTATTATTCTTCTACTCAGACACAAAAGGGACAAGTTATGTTTTTCTCAGACTCACATTGCAGCAACCCACCCAACTCTGACCTATCCCTGAAAGAGCTCCCTCTTACAAAATTTCCTACCTCACTCCCAATCAAGTTATCTGTTCTTGAAATGGCATGGATTTCAACAAGGTATTAGAAGGAAAGAAGTCCCATTGGATAGTAACATTAATATGTGAATGCCTGATTGTCCTATATCCCAGTTGGAAGGATTTGTATTTTTAAAAGAGGATTGCTTTTTAGCACAAATTAATTTCCATTTGGTTGAATTTCAGGCAGTATAAGTAAAAGAGGTTGAAACAAAAACTCAAGGCAAAACGCAAAACAAATTTTGGGGCCAACCGCAATACGGAGACAAGCCTTGCCTGGAATCTGTCTTGGAATCAGTTCCTTAAAACTTTTTTTCTTCTTCCACTATGAGTCCAGAAATTATTTAAAAATTCCAAGCTTTGTTTTGTTTTACTTTGTTTAGTTTTAGACAGCTTTCAAAGCTGTGACATGGGAGACTCTAGCTGTGGGGAAAGGGAAGAGAACACATTTGGGGCAGAGTGAACTGATGGTGCAAGTTCAAAGGCTGTATGTTGGGGGCAGACAGTGCAATATTTCCACCCTGGTCATCATTTACTTTGCACCTTGGCAAGTCTCTTAATCTCTTTATATTTCATTTTCCACTGAAAAATGAAAATAATAATATGTGTATTCATTAAAACCTTGTTAATTTGACATCTGAGGGAGCAAAAGGAGCAATGATATCATTCTAAATAGATTAAAAAGTAGTTAGTACTCACAAACCTGCCATTTCAAACAAAGCATGAAGCAATGCTTGATTTCTAGTCAGAAGGGGAAACGATTTTAGTTCTTAGGACACAACCACTCACTCCTTTTCTTTCTTTGTTGATCAGTAATTATTTTAATTTTTGGTAGGGTTGTGAGTGTGCTAGAATTCTGTGGGAATTTTGACTTCAAAGAACAAACTACTGGTTTCATTTATAAATCTCCAATTTATTCTGTATATGTTTTATAAGTGGTTTATTTTCATGTTGTCTCCATTAGGATGTGAGCTTCTTGAGAGCAGGAACTGTTTTTAGCATTTTTTTGTATCCTTAAGGCTTAGCACAATGCCTGGCATGTAGTTGATTTTAGTGAATACCTTATTGTTGATTTTAGTGAATATCTGATTAGGAAAATAGTGTATGAGGAGAGGATTTAGGGTTAGACACTGTGGCTTAAAATATAGGAAGGAGAAGAAATTAGCCAGGAATAATGTATTCCTAACAAGGACTGGTAAGAATATATTTGCTTGTGGACTTGCGGATCTAATCAAAAGGGATAAGAAGATCATAATATTATAGACAAACTGCTAAGAGGGATCTCTGAGGCCATCTACTGCAGTTCCCTCATTTTATAGATGAGAAAACTGAATCCCAAAACTTGTACAAATTCACAGAAATATTAAAGGTCCAAGGAAGTACTTGAACCCAGCTTCTCTGTTTTTTTCTTTAAAATGCAAAATAAAAGTGAAGAAGAAAATGGATGACAGGTAGCCATATAGCTAGAATGTTGGGAAGATAAGCAGCAGTGATGTCTAGTAATTCACACGTGAGAAAATTCAAGAAAGGGTCCAGCAATAAAATCCATCACCTAGAAAGTCTATATTAAAATGCACACAGTGTGGGGTCTCATGCTCAAGAAACAGCAAGGAAAACAGTAGGACTCAGTCATGGAGTGAAGTATAAGAAAACTAGAAAGGTAAAAAATGTTCAGGTTATGAAGGGCTTTAAAGACCAAAGAGAAGATTTTATATTTGATTTTGTAGGTAATGGGGAGCCACTGAAGTTTATTGAGTAGGAGGATGATAGAGTCAGACCTGCTCTTGGGAAAATCACTTTGGCAGCTGAGTGAAGGATGGATTGGAAGGCAGAAAGACTTAAGGCAGGAAGATCAAGCAGCAGGCTATTGCAATAGTCCAGGAATGAGGTAATAAGGGTCTGAACTAGGGTGGTAGCTATGTCAGAGAGAAAAGGGGACATACTCAAGAGATCTTGTGATGGTAGAATCCACAGGACTTGTTGAAAGATTGTAAAAAAAGGGGGCAGGGTGAGATGAGAGAGAGTGAAGAGTTAAAGATGAACCATAAGGTAACAAACAACAGCCTGGATGACTGGGAGGATGGTGGTACCTTCAATAATAAGGGAATTTAGAAGAGGAGAGGATTTTGAAGGGAAAGATGTATGTGTCTGGTTCTTTACCTAACTGTTCAGTCAGTTATACTATAACCTGACATAGTCATTCTCCCAAAACCATACATTACATGAAATCAGAAACAAAAAAGACAGAGCTTTTGGGGAAAGTGGAGCTGGGGCACAGTGGTCAGAAACTTCATCAGTGGAAGAAGAAAGAACCTAATAAAAATAGACAGCAGCACAGTTTTACATATGTTAAGTGGTTAGGTAATACATAACCATTACAATAAATAGTGATCGCCCGTCAGAGGCTCTGTGCTTCTGCTTAACCTGGACCCTGGGCTGCATGAGCAAGTTGGCCAG
This sequence comes from Notamacropus eugenii, assembly GCF_028372415.1. Classification (NCBI taxonomy): domain Eukaryota; kingdom Metazoa; phylum Chordata; class Mammalia; order Diprotodontia; family Macropodidae; genus Notamacropus; species Notamacropus eugenii. The sequence goes on along the minus strand of NC_092874.1, from coordinate 98,462,729 downwards.
GCCCTTAAGTCCCAGCCAGAGGCCAGGTTGGAAGTGGGTAGGAGTGGAGGTAGTGATAAATAACCCTTCTCCAATCATAGTTCCTACAGCACCAGAAGATATACAGTAAATATGGCACTTTGCCTTGACTAAAATCTGATGTTTGCCTGTGGAAGTGGGCCTAGGTTTTGACTTGTAAGTTATGGTGAAGTGATACTGTTTTATGACGTTTCTTGCAGGAGAGATAGATGGGCAGAAGCAAACTCAAAAATCTGATTATGCTCAAAATATTCCCTAACACATCAATTCCATAGGAACAAATTTGTATTTGTTGGAGCAGAACTGATTGTACCAGTGTACTTACCTCACTGGGCAGCAGTAATTTAAAAAAAAAACACCCACTATGTTCTTAAAGTCTTTAGTTTGGGGCCTTGACATCATAATTAATAGTAGGGCTTTCTAGATACTTTCCACTGGTATCATTTGTGCTCACTGAAATCATCAAAAACGTGTGGTAATCATCAGGCTCCAAAAAATTTGGGAAGTTTTCTGTCTCAGCACATGTCTCCACCATTCCTTTTAGATTAACAAATAGCTGCCTCACCGCCCCTCATCTTCTGACTTCCAACTGGATAATCCCTTCAACTGAGTTTTCAAGGAAATGGACAGGTTGAGGAGATAAGGAGGAAATGCATTTCATAGAAGGGGAATTTGATTCAGTTGAACAAACTTTTTGTCCTTGGTGTAGACAAAGCAAAGGTATGAATTAGAAAAATTTGTAGAAAAGAATGACCCATAGACTATCCTGGATGGAGCACAATTCATAATTCCTCAATCTACTTAATTTCCATGTCCACTCCCCTTCAGCTACACACATACCTTTGGTCATGTGATTACCCATACCTGTTCTGCTTCTTTGATCAAGACCTCTGAACTCCCTTTATCTAACAAAGATTTCTTCTCATTCCATATTCTCCATTCCTCCCAAACCTACTCCCTATTCCCTACTCCTCCCAAACCTCCAATACCTCTGCCCTTCAGTACATTGCTTGTTCTCTGGCTACATTGTCTTTCTTAATCTTCTTAATCTATCATTTAGTGAATCAATTCAACTTTTTACTACCCTCTGCCTTCAGATCCCTTACTTCCTAGACCTATTGCTGCTCAGGGCTGGCCAAGCTCCAACACGTATTACTTCCACCGTCCTCCTCCATCACTACTCCGGTGCTACTGAGCAAAGCCAGAGAAAGTCACTCAAGGGCACTGACTCAGTCTACCAAAATGTAGTTTGTCTCATCTCAATGGAGAGGCAATAAGGCAATTCTTTTACAACTCTCTAATTGATTTTCTATCCTGTTCAGCACAGTAGCTATTCCAACCCTTTTCTTCTGAACTCAGCCTCCCACAATAACCCTTCCACCCACTCTCTCAGTTGAAGATCTTGTCTATACTCTACAGAGAAAATAGAAGTCATTTGATGTAAACTCTCTCTTCTCCCCTCTTCCTCATCTATAACCCTGTGTTATCATCACCTATTATTTCTGCCTTTATTTCTGTGTCTGATGATGAATTGGCTCTAATCTCATCAAGGTAAACCCCTCTATATGTACCCTTAATTCCATCCCCTCTGGTCTTTTATGGGAGACTGATCCCACTATCAAATCCTTCTCTCTAATCTTCCATCTTTCCCTTACATATTCAAGTATCCCCAGGTTTTAAAAAGCCCTCTGTAGATTACTGCTAGCTATCATCCTATATCTTTCTTTCTTTCTCAACCAAACCCCTGAAAAACCCTCAGTATGAGGTGTCTCCCCTCTATCTCCTCATACTCTCCTCTAATTCCTCTGCTATTTGACTCCCAATATCAGCATTCAGTTGAAACTGTTCTCTCCAAAGTCAGCCATTATCATTTAATTGCTAGATGTAATGGCTTCTTCTCTATCCTCATCCTTATTTGTCTCTATAGCATTTGCCAAGGGGGCAGCTAGATTGAGCAGTAAACAGAGCCCCAAGCTTTGAGTGAGGAAGACTCATCTGACCTCAGAAACTAGCTATGTGACCTTGGGCAAATCATTTAACCCTGTTTGCCTCAGTTTCACAATCTATAAAATGAGCTGGAGTAGAAAACCATTCTAGTATCTTTTCCAAGAAAACCCCAGACAGGAGAGTCAGACAACTGAAAGACTAATCAAAAACAAAAGCATTGGCCATAGTTGGTCACCCTCTCCACTTAGATACCCTCTTCTTTCTGGGTTTTTGTGACACTGATCTCTCCTACTACACATTTTACCTGCACCTTTCTCAGTCTCCTTTGCTAGATCATACATGTCACACACAGGCCTTGCTTTCTTTTCTCTATACTTCCTCTCTTAGTGACAGCATCATACTCTATGGTTGAATGATCATCTCTATGTAGATAACTTCCAAATTTTTATATTCAGTTTTAATCTCTCTTCTGAGTTGCAGTCTCACATCACCAAATGTCCTCTGGACTTTTTAAATTCAAGCTCAGCATTTCTATGACAAAACTTGATATCTTCACCATCACCCTACCTTGCCCAAGGAAAAACATTCTTCTTTCCTATTACAATCAGGGGAGCCATCATCCTTCCAACCACCAAGGTTGGACACCTCAGCACCATCCTTGACTTCACTCTGATTCACCCCACATATCCAATTAGTTGCCAAATTTTGTCATTTCTTATATATGCCCTTTTCTTTTGATTTACATAGCTACCACCCTATTTCATGCCCTCCTCATCTCTTGCCTAGATTATTATAATACCTTCCTATTGATACAGTTTGGGATTACTAGAACTCCAAAATGTCAGGGTACAGGGCAAGTCTGCCTAGGAAAAATTCAAGCATTCAAGCCTTCTCTCAAAGTAGCAAGGTTTATTATAATGCCAATAAGAGTGGGCTAGATTCCTAATGTATCTGCAGTTTGATGAGGATGAGATTGATGTTTATATACAAAAAGGTCAGTGATAAAATGTGGATGGGATTATGGGGTGGTAGGCATTTGCAAGTAGTCTGGGGTGGGCCAACAGCAAAAGTGAAAGGAATATCAAGTAAACTCATTGAGTGATCTAGGTGGGCTGGAGTAGACCAGATGCCTTGGGCAGAGGCATCAGTGATCTGGGCTACTAAAATGTATGGGAATATTCAAGGAGGGGATTGCTTTCAAAGACATGGTCTTTTCCTTTTAGGGGTCTAGGACCCATCACCCCATCACTATTTTGTCTCCCTGTCTCCAGTCTTTTCCACTCTACTACACCGTCTTGCTGTTTATTCTTTGCTCTTGAAGAAGACCATGACATCAGGGAGGTGGAAGATGTCCTAAGAATTTTGCCTGCTCCTATTGGTGTTACAATAGCTCAGATTCACTTAGACTACCTGCTTCTATTGGCATCACAAATAAACCTAGATACACTGACTGAAAGAAAGTTTGAGTAGTCAAATTCTTTCTAGGTGGACCCCCCATGTCCTTGCATTTTGGGGTTCCCAGCAACCCAAACCAAAACAGAAGGTGCTTAACAAATGTTTGTTGATTGATTAAAAATGTAGAGTAAGATAAATTTAGTAAGGAAGGTTGGACCCTATTGTAGAGGGCCTTGAATATCAGGTTATTGTAGTAATAGCTCATGTTTATATTACAGCACAAATCTTTTCAAAATGTTTTCCACTTTACAACCTTATGAGGAAGCAAATGCAACCATTATCATGCCCATTTTACAGGTGAGGAATTTGAGACACTGAGAAGCTAACAATTCCCACCCCTCTCCCTTTGTGAACACAGATAGCCAGAAGGTCAATGACAAGTTTTGAACCCAGGTCTTCTGGCTTCAAATCCAATACTCTTTACACTATATCCAACAGTTTTAGGTTATAAAGTTTGGATTTCATTCTCAGAGAACCAGAATCCCTTGAAGGTTCGTGTCCATGGGAGTGATATGATGAAAAGGGCATTTTAGAAAGATTCACTTGAGAACAGGTTGACCACCTAAAAGTAGGGAAATCAGGAAACTAATGTAGTAGCCTAGGTAAAAAGTGATAAAAACCTGTAGTATGGTGATGGAAGTCATCACAGGACTTAGAGCAGAAAGGAACTGTGGCAACCATTTAATCCAACCCTGTTACTTACAAATATTTTACTGCTCAGAGGTCATCTGATGGCAGTCTTAGATATTCCCAAATAACATTGACATGACTATATTGCTCTGTAAACTGTCATTTATTTCACACTTTGCATTCTCCTTTGTTTCATCATTCTCTGTCCTATCGGCATCCCTGCCTGGTTGCTTTTCTCTAGAGGATATGGGGATGCAGTAGCCTTCTTGGCTGGTCTCTCTCCACAGCCACATGGAACTCTGCTTCCATGACATCTAGCCTCCTAATACCTCTGGGTCACTCTCTCCATCTCTCTATTTAATGTGGTCCCTTTTCTGTGGAAGCAGCACTCTTCTTCATATGCCCTGGGAGTCCACTGCAAATTAGGGGAGTGGAGTTCTCCTAACTTCCTTTGGCATAATCCTGTCCCACGAACTAGCTATGTAACTGTGAATAAGCCCTCCAACCTTTCTTTATCTATAAAGATAATAATATATAAACTATCTACCTCACAGGATTATTCTAAGGAAAGAGCTTTTCAACCTTTAAATTATAAATGAGTTATTATTATAATGTAGAAGCTGAGACCCAATCAATAAATCAAGGCACAGTATATTTATTAAGCACTTATTATGTGCCAGAAACTAATTGAAGCACTGGGAATACGTATAAAAATAAAGGAAAAAATAATCCCTGCCATCAGGGAACTTACATTCTAACGTGGGAAGACAATACATAAAAAATCTAAAAAGTGGGGTTAGGGGGAAATCTAAAAAGGTAGCTTGTAGAGGGGGAAGGGAGGCAGAAGTCCAGAGAGTAATGGAGTGAACCTAGCTGGCCTGGACATTTTCTTTAAAATGGAGGTTCCAGATCAATCGAAGGAAGGAGCCAAAGGGGTGGAGTGATCTTCTAGGCTGAAAAGGTTTCTGAGTCATGGAGGAGAAAAAAGTTCAGAGAGTCAAAAGCAGAGTCTAGATAGAAATGAAAGAGTGAAGTTAGCTAGTCTGAGCCTTTTCCTTAAAATAGAGCTTCTAAGAGGAACTGATCAATCAGAGAAGGGGCCTGAGGAGTGAAATGATCTTTTAGAGTGAAAACGCCGCTGGGAAGAGAGATTTTAAGGTGAGAAGACTACTGGAGCATGGTGGAAAAGGTAGTCTACAGAGTCCAGATAAGAGTCCAGATTAAGGTATTTCCCAATATAATAAATGGAAAAAGACTGATGTGAGAGACATTAAGTTATGAGGGGGGGGAAATGACAGAGCTCTGGGGACCAATAGCATAAAATGTGGTAAGGAAGAGAGAGGAATAGTCTTTATCAGGAGATGCTTATTTATTTTTAATATAGCATTCAGGGCAATGTTAGGATACCAGAAATGGTTGTACAGCAGGGTATGTACATGTACAGCACCTTGAAAGCTGTATGTTGAATTTATTGTATTTTTTTTAAAGCAAGCTGCACATAATAGAGATTTGCAGTTTTATCAAAAGTCCTCTTTGTTCTATTATTTATACGGAAATGCTCATTTTGTTTGGTGTTTGTTAAGGCCAGAAGAAAAGAAGAAAAAAGAAATGAATGACAGGCAATTCGAAATGACAGACTTAGATTCATGAGCATGGTGAGACCTAAAGAAAGACATTTTAAAGTCATATACATAGAGAAAATAGTTGTAACCATGAAAGTCAATGAACTTTGTGATAGGCTGAGAGAAAGAAGATGAGAGGTTTAGAATATGAAGTCAATTACAAAATGTTACTGAAAAGTATTGGCAAATCACCTCACCTCCTTGGGCCTCAGTGGGCTCATCTGCAAAATAAGGATAGACCAGCTGGCCTTTATGGCTCCTTTCAGCTCTAAGTCTATGAGTATACTTCAGAAAATAACAGAGAGAAGAACAATGAGTCTGCTGAAGTAATTGGCATGATAATCAATGAAACTGAAAATGGTTGGACCAAACCAAGTGGATATCGAAGAGGCAGATGCTGTAAGGCTCCGCAATTTTGAAAGAACTGAGAGATCTATGGAGTTATATGGAAGAAGGGAAGATAATATTGGAAAAATTACAAATGAATAATACTTGAGAGGATATCAGTAATTACTGGGCAATATGCCTATTTTGTCAACACATTTTTATGTGAATAATCAATAAACACTTTGAGAATATTCTTGATGAAAATATGAGAAGGGAACTGGCTTTAAATGCAAGATTCTGTAGTCTTTTATGGTTTGCTGATTACAAAAAACATTTTATTCAAGTAGAAAAAAGGCTTCTCCCATACAGTATTCCTTGATTGCTAAAATTGCAGAGTTAACTTTGTTCAGTAATTCTTTATTAATATCAAGTCAAGTAGTGCACAAAACAGAGCCATCCCACTGCAAAACGTGCTTACCTCTGTTATGGAGGAAGACTTTCACTGAACTCAAAAGGTAGAAGGATTACTTACAGATCAGTTGTTCTTAACCCTTTTTTGTGTCATGGATCTCTTTGGTAGTCTGTTGAAAGCCTATAGACTCCTTCTTAAGATGATCTTTTTAAATGTGTACATACATACCTACATAAATATATATATACATATATATATGATTACAAAGGAAGCTAATTATATTGAAATGTAGTTATCAGAATATTAAAAAATAACAAGTTATGGGCCTTATTACACACAGACACCCCCCCCCCCCCCACTATTCCTCTTCTTCCAATGAAGTAGAAGTAGAAAATGCCAGGAATGGTGAAGGGAGGGGAAAAAGGAAGGGCATACTCTTATATGGAGAGAGGGTTCAGTTAAGATGAGTTGGTTAGAAAATGGTAATGATTAAAAAGGGAAATTTAGCCACTATGAAACAGTACTTTTTCCCAAAAGTACCACAAAGTCCCCTTTGCAAAAAGTCATTAGACAAAATTATAATCTAATCTTATCTATTTAAATAGATCTAGCTTGCATCTATCAGACCCTGCTACAGAGGGAGGCCTCCAGATGTTACAATCTGTAGATGATGATATGCTGATTGAATCTAGCTTCAGAATTCCTATAGGATCTTCCCAATGAAATTTATCATCTCAATGAAATTCATGATTATTTAAAAGAGATTGGCTTAATATAAACAGGAAAAAATAAAGGAAGAATGAGTATTGAACCTACTGGCATAGAGCTCTATCGGCATTCCACTGGGTTACTCCATCTTTACCTTTACTCTGGACAGGCACTGTAGAAGAACAATGAGCTGAGAACTGAATAGGAGGATGTGGATAGGCTGGATTTTTTAGGGGAGAAGTTGTGTGCAGAAATTAACTAGTACTTTGAATGATCACAGATTATCCCCAGATAAAGAATGTGATATCAGAAGAGAGTAAGAAGAGGGGAGAAAGTTAGCTATGTATGAACACAGGTTTAGAGCTGTCAGTCAACAAGCATTTATTAGGCTCTTTACTCTGCTTATTATATGCTAGGCTAGAGATACAAAGAAAGGGTAAAACAATCTCTGCCTTAAAGGGAGCTCATGTTCCAGTGATGGAGACAACATAACCAACTAGGCACATACACATTTGTAGAGATGGCACGTCATCTAAGAAGAGAGAGCACTGGGGTTGGGAGTGAGTGGATAGTGAGACTGAAAAAGGCTTCCTGTTGAATGAGGGATTTGAGCTGAATCTTACAGGAAAGGAAAGAGCAGAGAGGCAGAGATAAGAAGGAAAACATTCTAGGCATGGGAGACAAACTATAAAGGCACAGAAATGGAAGACACATGTTGAGTTCAAGAAACAGTGAGTATGCCCCTTGTAGTTAACTCATAGCCTTTTGGAGTGATGAAGTAAGTGTAAATAGACTGGAAAGGCTGGAAGGGGCCAAGCTATGAAGAGCTTTAATGGCCAAACTTAGGACTTTATATTTGATCTTGAAGGCCTATTGTTCCCTATTCGAGCTGCTGAGTAAGGGAGTAACATGATCAGACATCAAAATAGAAAATCCTTTTGGCAGCTGGGTGGAGGATGGAACAGAGGGGGAGAGAATTCAAGCAGACTACGAAGGCTATTGAAATAGCGCATGTGAGATGTGGTGGTGGCAGTGATCTGAACTAGGGAGTTGTCTGGGTGAAAAGAGATAAGAGGACAAGATATAAGTGAGATGGATATATGGCAACGAAGACTTCACTGATGACTTTGGAGAGAATAATTTAAATTGAATGAGGTCAAAATCCAGATTACAGATGGTTAGAAGAGAGTGGAGGAGAGCAAGTGAAAATTTCTGTGTAGATAGTTTTCTTAAATTCAACCATTAAAAGGAGAAGAGATATAAAACTACAGGATATCATGGGAAAATTTTTTAAAGATGGAGAACACATAGGCATGTTTGTACATAGCAGGAAAGGAGCTAGTCCATGGGGAGAAACTGAAGATAAGGCGTTAGGGATATGATGGTAAGGGTGATATTCTGGAGAAGACAGGGAAGAATGAGATCAAGGATTAATGTAAAGGGATTTCTGTTCATGACAAAGGTGAAAAGAGGAAAAAACTGAAGCTATCTGAATGGTGTGAGATGAGTAAAAGGAGAGATCTTAGTGATTTGCCTTTATTTTTTTCTTTGGAGTAAAAGGGGAGGCTCTCACCTGAAAGGGTGGGTAAAGGGAATGCTTTGGAAGGAGTGAAGAGAAAATTTTAATTGCTCCAGTGGAGAGTGAATTAGTGTAGGATGAGAAGGGAATAGAATGACTGCGTATAGAATAGTTGCAAGCTGGAAGACACTTTCGTCACAGAATCCACCCCCTTCATTTCACAAATGAATGGGCCCAGAAAGGTTGTGGTTTGCATAAGGTCAAATAGAAAGTAGCAGAGCCAAGCTTTAAGACTGGTTGATGAAAGGAGAAACTGGGTCCTGGAAGCTAAAGATGTTGAAGATATGGAGAGGGTGGCACATCACAAGATGATGTGAATTTCAAATGATCTTGGAGAGTAAAGTCCAGGTCTACCATTCATATTCTTTCAGTGAACTGGAAGAAGAGGGGACCATGACCAGTGAAGGAAGGAGAATGGGATAGTGCATGTTCTTTTATGGGGAGGGCTCAATTAGGTGAGGCAGTTAGAAAATAGTGGAGAAAAAGGAAATTTAGCCACAGTGAAACAGTACCCTTTTCTAAAAGTATCACATACCCTTTGCAAAAAGTCATTATACAAAATGAAAGCTATTTTATTTACTTATTTAGAAATACAAATAAAGCAAAATAAAATTGAGACTAAAAGCTCCTCATTCATATGTGAGGAGCCTAAACTGAGGGATTTTATCCTTATTGTATATAAATGTATATAAAGGCCATTGACCGTTTACTTCAGGTTAAAGTCAATTCCTCCTTAGCTGAACTTCCAACTGAAGAAGAGTTTTGAGGGCCATTAGGCTCTTTTCATGTGGCAAAGCACCTGGTGCTGATTCTATTCCAGCTGAGATTTAAAAGGTAGGGGGACCATTGCTCATACAAAAGCTGACTGAAATTTTCCAAGTTATATGGCAAGAGGAGGTTATCCCCCAGGAGTTCAAGGATGCCTCCATTGTCCATTTCTATAAGGGTAAAGGGAATAGATTGTCTTGCAACAATCACAGAGGGATCTCTCTCTTAGTCATTGATGGCAAAATTTTAGAGTCTTCCTTAATAGGCTGATCCTTCACCTGGAAGATGGGCATATACCTGAGAGCCAGTGTAGCTTCAGAAAGGGCCAAGGAACAGTTGATATGGTGTTTGCTGCCCAACAACTCCAGGAGAAATTCCAGGAGCAGAACAGAGGTCTGTGCACAGTGTTTGTGGATCTAACTGAGGCCTTTGACACTGTTAGTTGTGAGGACTTATGGAAAATTATGTCAAAATTTGGTTGCCCAGAGAAGTTCATCAATACTGTATGTCAATGTAATGATGGCATGTTTGCCCGGGTTCTGGAAAATGGACAAAACCCTTGTGCCTTCCCAGTCACCAATGGTGTGAAACAGGTCTGTGTGCTCGCTCCCATGTTTTTTGGCATGATGTTTTCAGCCATGTTGACAAATTCTTTCAGTGAGGATCAACATGGCATCAAGGTCAACTACCATACTGATGGTAAGTTCTTCAATTTCAAAAGGCTACAAGCCAAGACCAAAGTGGAGGGAGTGTTGGTGCATGATTTTCTGTTTGCAGATGATTGTGCACTCAGTGCAGCCTCTGAAGCTGAGATGCAACAAAGTATGGTTTGATTCTCTGCTGCCTGTGCTAATTTTGGCCTAATAATTAACACCAAGGAAACACAGGTGCTCCATCAACCACCACCACCACACCATCCATATGTGAAACCATCGGTTACAACAAATGGAGAAGTTTTGAATGCTGTGGATAAGTTGACTTACCTTGGTGGTATACTTTCCAGGGATGTACACATTGACAATGAGGTTGATGTACGCATTGCCAGAGCTAGCTCAGTGTATGGGAGGCTCCAAAGAAAGGTTTGGGAGAGAAGAGGTATTAGACTGACTACCAAAGTGAAGGTCTACAGAGCCGTTGTGCTGACCTCATTGTTATATGCTTGTGAAACATGGACAATCTACCAGTGCCACACCAGGAAACTGAATCACTTCCGTTTGAACTGTCTTAGGAAGATTCTGAGGATCACCTGGCATGATAAGGTACCAGACACTGAAGTCCTTGCTGGAGCTGAACTGCCAAGTATTCAAACTATGCTTCAGAGAGCACAACTCTGATGGGCTGGCCATGTTGTTCCAATGGCAAATGAACGCTTGCCAAAAAGACTGTTTTATGGAGAACTTGCATGGGGCAGGTGATCACATGGTGGCCAGAAGAAACGATACAAAGACACTCTGAAGGCCTCTCTCAAGAACTTTGGATTTGACTGTGCAACATGGGAGACACTGGCACAGGACCACTCAGCATGGTGTGCCCACGTAAGCAAAGGTGCTGTGCTCTTTGAGCAAAGCAGATTTGAGACAGCACAAAGTAAACGCAGGATGTGCAAATTTGGGATATCCACCCCAAATATTCATACAGACTATCTGTGCCCAACCTGTAGTAGAGCATTCCGAGCTCATATTGGTCTGGTCAGCCACAATCAGACACAGTGAAATTTCACTTTACAATGGTGATGTTATTTTGGTCCTCTTCAAAGACAAAGGACAACAACCAACCAACCATATAATGGTATATATTGTATATGTCCATATCCTTTACTAGTCATAAATCTAATTTTTCAAAGACTGGTGGAGGTTAGGCTAGATGATTATACTGATCCCTTAAACAGCTCTGAAATTCCTTGATTTTATGTGTCAGATGGATCCCATTTTAGTACTGGAAACTAAGTGACTGACCCAGTGTTTCTGGAGCAGAAGGAACTCCCTGAAGTAGCACCTTCTCTGGGAAGTACTAGTGTGGCAGGATTGTCTGTTTCAGTAGGTGGCACTCTTCCCTGTGGCCAGAAAGTCAGCCCTAGTTTGCTTCTAAACAGGATCCTTCAGGCTTTTGGCTGAAATTGCATTGATGACTCCTCGTAATCCCGAGTCCCCAAAATCCTTCCTTTAATGGCATTTGTCAGCATTTATTACAAAGTCATTCTATGCCAGGCATTGGGTTAAGCACTGGGGATACAAAGGCAAAAAACAAAAAAAATCCAAAACAACCCATCAGCCCCTGCCCTCAAGGTGCTCACATCCCAGTGGTAAAGACAAGTCATAATTAGGTGTGTACAAAACATCTTCAGAGTTGATGGAAGGTAACCTCAGAGGGAAAAGGCACCAGCAGTGAAGGAAGGAGGAAACAGGGCAATGTTTTTCTTTGCTTCTCCACCTGGGTTATACTCTTGGGGTGATACAGCAGGGGCAAATCAGTAACTAGAAATAGGGGATGCAGCTGAATGGAAAGATCCCGGTTTATTTGGGGGCTTGAATCCTGTCTCTGCCCCTAGCCATCCCAGGGTGCCTAGGACAATCACCACTCCTCTATGGGCCTGTTTCCTTATTGGTAAAGGTGACAGAGATTGAAATAGGTGACTTTCTAGGTCTAACGGTCAGATCCCAAATCACCCCCCTTTTCAGTGCTATTTCTTATCCGTTCCCATTCTGCAACGAGAATGTGGGGTGCTCTTGTGAAAGTGTGATTTAAACTGGCATTCACGGAGATCAAACAGCATTTAAGATTCTCAGTCTAGGTGGGAAGGGGCCTCCGGAAGCCTCCCGCAGCCCCTCGTGGTACAGAAGAAACAGCCTGGTGCGTGGAAGGACCCTGCCCTCCGTCTTCAGTGCCCGCTCTTTCCACAGCAAAAACAAAGCTTTGTCCCAAATCTAAGAGGTTCGGTTGGAGCAGAAGTTTGAAATGTAGCCAACTGTAACTTCTGAGGTTTGGGTTTTAACGAGGACGATTGCAAGATGTTTTTAAGATTCCTGATACTCTATGGAAAGGTGAACTAGGCTGGTTGGTTTGTTTTTACTGGCAGTCTCCCTCGAATCTCTGAGATTGGAAACTCCTGCGGAGCAGATTCCCTCAGCACCTGCCCGGGGCGCCGCGAGAAGACGGGACTTTCCCGGAATCACACAGTTAGACTGTGGCTAGGCAGGACTTGAACCCAGCGCCCCCCGGGAGCCCAAGCGCGCGCGGCCTCGGGAACCCCAGACAACAGCAGCTTTTGTTCTCCAGCGGCTCCCCCCCCCCCCGCCCCCGTCCGTTCTCAATAGGTGAAAGCATGTGGCTTCTTTAAGTCAACAAGCATTTATTAGGCGCCAGGCCAGGGAGATTCAAAGAGAAGCAAAAACCAGTGCTTGCCCTCGGGGCGCTCCTAGTCCGGCTGAGGGAGACAGCGCGCAGACAGCCCCCCGAGGGCGGGCTCCATTGGAGATGCCCCCACGCCGGCTTCTGCGCTGCGCCCCGCAGGCGCTTCAGGAGCGCCGGGTCCCGAGGGAGCCTCCCAGGAGGAGGGCAGGATGGGGCGGGGGAGGACTCTCCGGGTCCTGGACGGATGCGCCCCGCCGCTGCTGGGGCTGCGGCTGCCGCCGGCGCGCCGCAGCTGGAGGCCCCGCAGGTTGGCTCTCGTTATGTGGGGGAGGGATCGTGGGAACGCGGCTCTTTTTAGGGGCAGCACCGCGAAGAGGGAGCTGAAGGCTTGGACTGGGAGGGGCGTAGCTTATTTTACGGGGTAAGTCGGTTTCAGTCCCCGGGAAGCTGGAGGGTGACCTCCGATCCGAGGGCTCCAGGAACAAGAGGACAGCGTGGAGGCAGCGTCCGGGGTGCCTCTAGGGCCTGGACCCCGGCGATGGCGTCTGCGGCGATTGCCCCCCTCTGCCGGGTATGTGATGGGCACAGCGAGCCGGCCGGCCAGGCCCGGAGAGAGCGCGGAGAGGGCGGGCGGAGGGTGCGCGGCGGCGGCGGCGGCGGCGGCGGCGGCAGGAGGAGGAGGGTGGGCGGGACCGGCGGCCGGGGGGGAGGGGGAGGAGGAGGGAGCGGGTGTCTGTCGCACGCAGCTCCAGTCCGGGCGGCCCCTGGGAGTGTGGGACGCGACCAGACCTTGGCGGGACGGGGACTGAACCGCGCTAGAGACCCTGTGGGGCAGGTGGCGACGCCGGCAGAGCCTCCTCGGCCCGGGAGGAAGATGCTGGTGAGTCTCGGCCGCTTGGAGGAGGCTGGAGCCGGGGGAGCGGAGCAGGCCCGGGCCGGAGCCGCGGTGTCGCAGTGACGGTGACCGCGACCGAGACGGCACCCGGCGGGGCCGGGCCGGGCCAGGAGCCGCCGGGGCCCTGGGCCAGCCTTGGGCCCGGCTCTCGGGCTGGGTGCTGGGGGAGGGGTGTGCGGAAGCGAGAGGCGCCGGCCCGGGCCGGGGCCTCGTGTAGGTGCGTGTTGCAGGGGGAGGGGAGGCGGAGGAGGGAAAGGGAAGAAAGGCGGTGGTGGGGCGGGAGTGCAGGTACTGAGTCACCCCGGGGGGCCTCTGCGGCCCAGGCCCCGGTCCTTGCTACGTTCGAGGCCGCTAACTACGCACTGGGTAAAGGCCCTTCTCCCCGAGGCGGCTGCAGCGGCGTTCTCGTTGTTGTGGCCGCCGCCGCCTCCCTGCCCGGACACGCCGTGCGCTCGCTGCCCTTCGGCTTCGGCTCGCCGCAAGGGCAGGGCAGGGCCAGACTGGGCGCCCGGTGCTTGGCCTTCGGGGGGGATCCCCTTCTCCCCCCTCCCTCCTTCCGGGGACGGCGCTCTCCCCAGCCGGGGCTCCGCTGCCTCGTCCTTCTCCCCGAGCTGCCTTAGCGTGTGAGGGCGCGGGGCCGACGACGGCGAGGCGGAGGAGGCGGAGGGGGGGCAGGAAGACCGCCCTCGTTTTCCGGTTCCTGATCGCGTCGCGTCCCGTCCCGTTCGCGGGGGTCCTCGGGTCCTCTCCGCCGCCTGCCCGCCGTCGGCCGGCCTTTTCCTAGCCGCGATTCCCCGGAGTTGAGTATCATCGGACGGTAATCGTCCCTTCCGGCTCCTCTCCGCGCCCCCGCCCGTCCCTGGGCAGAGGGCAGAGGGAACGGCGTGCCCCCTTCCCTCCGGGGACACTGAGGCAGCGGGGCCCTGCTCGAGCTGGGCTGGTGGGCGCCCCCACCGGACCCTGGGGACCTTGGACGGGTGACCTGCTCGGGGCGCCTCCGGCCACGCGGAAGGTAGCGAGTGACCCCTCAGGGGGTTCAGCGGGGCCTGGGAGCCCTGCGGGGGTCCGGGGGGGCGGGGGAGGAGGGCGGCTGGCCGCAGTTAGAGGAGCCGCGGGGAGTTAGGCGGGTCAGGTGCCGAGCCCAAAGCCCGGCTTCCCGAGCCCTCTCTCCCGGGCCTGGCCTGGAGGGGCGCTTCCAGAAGCTTGGGAAGGCTACGAAAACCGACTGTAGGTGTAGGGGTGTGCACCTGCGGGGGATTCCCAAAGTTTTAGTGCCTTTTAAACTATTGAAATGCGTGATTAAGCTTCTGTTTTATACAGGATATTTTAAAGCTGCTTGTTATGTTTCTGATATGTTATGTATAACAGAAAGGCTTTCCCAAAAGTCTTAGTGCAGTTTAAGGTATATTCTAGTACTGCATTAAGGTTTTCTATTATTTTATATCTAATATTGTCATAGTACATAGAAGTCTTAGTGCCTAAAACTGCACCACCAAGACTGACACCCTATTTGTAATTTGTAGTAAAATTTATGTAAGTAGCCTATTAGCATAAGATTTTATTTTTATAGAGAATAAGATTTTATATAAAATGGAATAATTTGTTTATGTACATATATACACATACATGTGCGTTTGTGTACGTATATAATATAGATGTGTGTGCATATATGCACACATACATATGGTATACATGCAAACACGTGTGTGCATATATTTGAATGAACTTGTGTGCCTTTTCCTCCTGCTTGTGTTATAGTAAATTCTGAAGATGATTCTTAGTTCTAATTTAATGGAATGTTTAATTGCTTTGGAGGTGGTGGGATTAAAAGAGTAAAGTTTTCATACGGAGTCGATGCAATCATGCTTTTCATACCTTAGGAAGCAAAAATTTCATTTTTATTGATGATTTTCACAAATTTTTTTCCATTTCATTCATAATAAGTGTGATTTCTAAAAACCTCTTAGAATAGGTTGCTTATTGCAGGCAAGAGGTCCTTTGAAGATAATGATATAGAAATAGGAAATTTGAGGGGTCAGATTGCAGTCATCCTTACCTGACTTTCTGAAATGCTACAAATTTTACATACCTTAAAATTAATGTTGTGATGCTTACACACTGAAGCACACTGTACAGTTTTGTCCCAGAAACCTCATCCTAAAAGTGCTGACGAGACTTCTCTTCATTCTCTTCAGCTGGTTTAAGTTAAATTTTTTAAGTCTGGTTTTAAAATTTTTCATTTATTGCATTAATTTTTGAGTAAAAATGGATTGAATTTAAAATGTAGAGGTACTGGCACTCTTGCTTCAATTTGAATATGCCCTTTTTAAGGAGTGTTCAATAGAGCTTCTTAAGTTAGTGGAATATAATGTTGCTAAGTATGGGAAGTTAGCTTTAAAAAAAAAATGTCCAGTAGCATTATCCCAAATTGAACGTTGTTTTTCAGGATTGGCTTTATCATCTTTAAGATCTATGTGAGCAAGAATTTTCTCCAGTTTACAAATTTTGTTTCTTAGGGCCACTTACTCCTGTTGTTGTTCGTAAGATCAAGTTTTGGAATAGGTGTTAGAGATCTTTGAATTCTCCCCTCTGACCTACTCCCCCATTTTACAGACGAGACAACTAAGAACCAGAGACAAAAATTCCATTGTGTTATTTGTGTTACAGAGATTGGTTGGTTAGTAGTAGAAGGATAAAAGATAGAAACTGAACCTCTGATTTCTTTGAGTAAGGATAATGCTGCCAATACCAGCGGGCACCTGCTCTGCAAATTGTAGTCTTAGAAAGTTGCCTTGGGGGCACAAAGAGGTTTTAAATGACCTTAACCTAGGTTCATATAGCCAGTATGTGTCAGAGGTGACACTTGAACCCAGGTCTCCCTGGCACCAGGGTCACCTCTCCACTATCACATGAGGCTCCTTCCAGGGTAGAAAAAACATTAAAATCTGAGTCTTGCCCATGAAATTAAGAAATAAGATTGTTTTTCTAATTGTTGTTGATATTGAAGTTTTGGAAGGATGGAAAACCAGTTAGAACATTGTGTTACATTTTATTTGGAAGACATTACTTATTCTAGGTTACAAGTTGCTTCATCTCCATCAGAAGGGAATTTTCTTAGTGATATCTTTCTCATCTGATCTTGTACTTAATATTAATGCACTTTCATTCAGATGTGTGTTTGTTCTCTCCTTGCAGTAACAGTATTTAGCTTTGTCTCTCTGTTAGTGCTTTGAGAATGGTAGGCAATATCCTCAATAAATGTTTGCTGAATGAATGAATATGTATTGAGATAGAAATCTAGTTAATGGTGTACCCAGTCAGACAAAATATGTTATGCCGTGGTATTGCCATATTAGCCATAGTGCTTATACTTGTTATTCATTCAGCAAACATTTATCAAGTGCCAGCCGCTATGCTAGGCATTGGGGATACAAAGACAAAAACTGAAGCAGCTCCTGACCTTGAGGAGTTTATAGTCTATTTTGGGGAGCCAAGGAAAACAGTATGTACACAGAAAAGTAAATGCATAATATCTACCAAGTAGAAAGCAATTTCAGGGGATGCTTGAAAATCTGGTCAGGAATCAGGATAGGCTTGCTGTAAAGTAGAACTACAGCTGAGTGTTAAAGGAAGCTAGGAAATTTCAGGTGATGATGGAGAAGGGAAAGCATTCTCTGCATGGAGTGGAACGTTTTGAAGTCAGTGAGACAGGATGCAGTGTTGAGTTGAGGGGACAGCAGGCAATCTATTTGGCTGCATTACAGAGTGCAGTCAGTAAGCATGGAAAAGTAAACTGGAAGTAGATTGTGAAGGATTTTAATAGCCAGGGAAGAGAAATTTGTATTTTATCCATGAGACGAGGGAGCCAATTTAGGTTCTTGAGCAAAGGAATAACATGGTGGGACTTGGAGAATATTATAAGGTTTGGCAAATGGATTAGAGCCGGGGGAGGTTGAATGCAGTGAGATCAATTAGGAGGTTATTTCAGTTGGCAAGAAGAGAGATGAGGAATGCCTGAACTCTAGGGGTAATGGCTGTGCCAGTGATAGGGAGGACATTGTATAGAGGCAGAAAAATTAATATTTGCTACTGATTGGATTTGAGGGGTCAGTGAGGATGATTAGTTATGTATGTTGGTGACTGGAAAGGTGGTGGTACTCAGCAGAATTAAATTAGAAGAGTGATAGATTTGGAGTGAAATCTCGTAAGATTATTCAAATCTGGTAGCTGTTGGATGCCAGTGTCACTCTTTAAACTCAGAGCCACTGAGGAGCAAAAATTGTTGACCAGATCTTCATTCTTTGGTATTTTTGCCTTCCATAGGTTTCATATCTTTTGAGCTTTCTGAGTCTGGTAGTCTTTAAAGTCTTATGCATGGTGATCAGCAGAAAGTCCTAAGGTATTTTCACATTTGTAAGGAGGAGCTAAGTGGAGCAGTGGATGGAGTGTAGAGTGTGAAACCCCTGCGTTCAAATTTGAACACTCACTGACAATCTGTTTGCCCCAGTTTCCTCTACTGTAAAATGGGGATAATAGCACCTATCTCCTGTGGTTGTTGTGAGAATCAAATGAAGTGAATTTGTAATGTGCTTGACAAAATATATAAAATGCTAGATATCTTTATTACTATTATTAAAACCAGAAAAACATTTGATTATAATTTATTTCTCAGTTAACTTTAAGTGCCTTTAATTAAAAAAATAGATTTGGCACTTCACTAAAGATAGTAACCCATTAAAAATTGATAAATAAAATTTTAACATGCAAATAATTTGGAGAAAAGCTTTCATTTGAAAAAGTTTGTTTTTCATATTCAATGTTAGTGATTTGTAAATATAATTGCGTGCATTTATATAATAGCTATACACAGACATATTTCCAGGTGAGCTAGGCATGCATAAAAGCCAGCTGTAGCAAATGAAATAGATAGCACTTTGCAAGTCTTAAAGTGCTCAGTACATGTCCCCTGTTATTATTGGATTTAATATTGTTAGTGCCTTCAGCAGTGGCATACTGAATGTTTTATCTTCAAATACATTTAAAAAGACTAATTATGAAGGGCAAATTTTGAGAGAATCTTACTCATTAAAATATGTTTGTAAAAGAAGTCATTATAATGACTTTTTTGGGGAGTTGTTATATTGAAGCAGTACAACAAGCACACTCCTTAGAAAACAAGAACAATAGAAGAAGGAAGTAAAGGGGTACTCTGAGTTAAGGCAAAGAGATAAGGGGTCATTTGATTACCTGTGGCAGGACTTTACATGTAGAGATCAGTACATTGTCAGCAGTGCAGTAGCTAATAATTTGTAAACATTTATAAATGTGATTGACCACCAAAGATGATGACATTCATTCTTCTCCACCTTTCTCCCTCCCTCCCATTCACTCAAATGAAGGAACACATTCAGGCTGAAGTAGAAGAGCAATAGATTCTGCAGTTCTGGTGGCATTGTTGGTATTTATGCTATAGCTTGTGGCATTGTTGGTATTTATGCTATAGCTTATGGACCCTGGCAGAGGTCTAGGGAGCTAGAAGAGTGTAATGAGAGGAACACAGAACTTGGCATCACAGAAGACCTAGGTTTGTATCTCAGCTCTGACATTGTGACTTTGGGTCAGTTATTTAACCTCTGAGCCCTAGTCATCTGAAATGGGGAAAAATAACATGCGACACCCCACCACCACCACCACCACCACCACCACCAAAGCAAGAGTCTTAAGCCTTGATGTCAGAGTAAGGGATGGAATTTCCCCCCTCCACTGTTATTACCATAAGGTAGTTATTCAACCTATGCAGATCTGATAGGAAAATTTGCCTTCCTTCTGGGGTGAATCAGCACCCCTACACTTTTGCGTTTTCTGTGATTTGGAACGCATTGTTACCTTGAGTGTGTTCTCGTGGCATCTGGTGACACTTTAATATGATTTATTCACTTATTTTCAATCATTAAGTTCAATGATTTTTCCCAAATTAAGATTTCAGTGGGGACAGAGTTCTACTTCGGTAGAAATTTAACCTGATTCTTGAATATTTGTATATCTACCTTGTAGAACTTGTAGCTCACTAAAGTACAAAGCTCAGGTACCCTCTCTAATATAAAGCTTTTCTGGATTCTTCAAATTGTTAGTACTCCTGAAATTGCTTTGGACTACTTTCGTAGACTTACATATTGTAACCCCACAGAATGCAAAGTTCTTGAGCACATTACTTTTCTAAGGCCTTTTTTTCTTGAGATATCCCCAGCACAGGGGTTTGCAAAAAATCAAGGTTCAGAGTTGTTGAATGGAATTTTTCTACATTATTGACATTCTCATCTTTTTTTTTTTTTTACTTCTCTTTCTCAGTAGGTTTCAGATAGAAATGGGCTAGAGGAAAGTCATTTTTCTGCTATTGTTTTACGTTAGTATTCTGTGAACAACTGTGCAAATGTATAAAATGACTGCTTTTTATAATTGAATGAAAATACTTAGGAAATACATACTGTGGGTTAAGAAAAATCCAGAAAGTCTCTGGCCAGTAATTGAGAGATGATGTGCCAGATAGATGGGAACGCTTAGAAGTCCTTCATTTCTTGAGAAAGAATAGTTGGTCATTCTCATGTCTAAACTGGGAGCAGCTAGGATAAGGTAATTCACTGAGAAAGAGTCTAAGGATATCAAATCATTTTCTCTGGACTCAATGAAAGCATCTTCAGAACAACTTCTATAAAAGGAGGCGGGATGATAGGAATGAAGTGCGTTTTGTTTTGCTTTGCTTCCTCCTGGCTTTTCACTTTCTTGGGTGTTGTGAAAACTTTTCATTCTTTGTGATTTGATAGTTGTGATTCTTGGGGTTATGTGTCTTATTAAATTGAGATTTTAAGAATTATTGAAGTAAAGTAGAAGAGTTAGAGACAGGAAAAAAAGATGCAAAAACAAAGATTAGGAGTAGAATCTCTTAGGGAAAGTATGTTTATATATGTATGTATGTGTGTATATATGTATACGTGTATGTATGTATCAATACCTATATATAAATATATCCATGCTTAGTTGTAGCCCTGGGGTGGTGGGGAGGGGGAAGAACAAAGTAAAAAGTGTACAGCAGAGAGCAAAGGAAAACCTACAAAGAAGCAAAGAAAAGATGGACAGCTTTCAACATAAGGTACAGTATAGGCTCCCTTGAAGTGATAAGCTATTGCTATATATTCTGAATCCTCTCCTATATTCTATGCACATGACACACTTTTTTCTTTTCTTATTTTATATTTAAGTTTATAGTGTTTCTTTTTCTTTTCTTACGTATTTAAGTTTTAGTATTTGTCTAAAAATCTTTTTAAAAATTATTGAACCCAGACAGGGTCTATTATCAGTAATAATGTTTTTGGACAGTACATATTTCTTCATTGGTTAATTCTTGGTGAGAAAATTTCTATCAGTACAAATTGGTGCTTGACCCGCACCTTATGTAAGTCTTAGAGAATTG
The DNA here is from genome assembly GCF_028372415.1 of Notamacropus eugenii. Taxonomy (NCBI): domain Eukaryota; kingdom Metazoa; phylum Chordata; class Mammalia; order Diprotodontia; family Macropodidae; genus Notamacropus; species Notamacropus eugenii. Next base: position 98,441,549 of record NC_092874.1, on the reverse strand, counting down.
CCTTGGCTATAGAGAGGGAGAAAATAGGGTCATGCAGCCATATGTATGTGTCACAGGTTGAATTGAAATCTAGATTTTCCTGATACTGAGGTACCTCTAGCTTTTTGTCCACTACAACATTGTCATTTTGTTTAATTTTTTTCCCCCAGGGGACAGGAATAAAATTAAGTTGCTATCCTGCTGCTATTCTTTGATATCTAATGTTCTATAATCTGTTGCACAGGTAGATAAAATTAACTGCACTTTGTATTTGAGTATTGAATAAAAATATTAGCGTGTAAATTTATCATGTAGCTTCACTTGAAAGCATCCTTCTTACAACTTCATTAGTAAACATCATAGATGGCATGAGCCTCATCTTATTCCTACATGATTTTGATCTCTGCTAAATATTTCAAAATCTTTTAGTACCGTAACTTGGAAATTAGGATTAAAATATTTTTGTTTGTCCAGGTAATTGTGGCTAACAGTTCAGTCTGTGGTAATGATCAGGTGATGATACAGTTTGCTGTTTTTCAGAGTATTTAGAAGTCTGTATTTATAGTCTTCTGTCCATAAAGGATAATAAATTTCTCGTGTGTTTTTTGGTGCTGTTTTACTAGGGATTTGGTGGGTACTAAATTTTTATTGTCTTCATTGATATGTGGCACATTTTCTACGTTAACTTGCTTAATTCATTTCAAATCAGTACAATAAACATTTATTTAATCACCTACTAATGGCTTCTTTTTGTATTCCCAGGGATGAACACTGCCCAGCAGTAGTAGCCACTTAATAAATGTTGAATGATTGATTATAAAACCACATACAAAAGACATGGGGGTGGGGTTGGAGTGACAGGAGACACCAGAGGGCCTTTAGGCCTTCCTGCCTTTGGGAGAAGTATTGGAGGGGAAAGGAGGCTGAGAGAGGGGGTATTTGAGGTTAGCATCGTGGTGATGAGAAATAGATGACCTTATCCTGGAAGGGGAATCTTTTTCCATGGAATTAATAGCAGGCAGAACTACAATGCAAATCTGCATCAGTCCCTAAAATTCAGGCTCCTTAAAGGTGATACTTCTATAATTTCTGGTGACCTGGACCTGATTTGCTATTGTAAAACCCTCAATTTCCACAGTTAAGTCCTTAGGGTTCAGCCATTTGTGTCTTTGCCGTCATATTTTTGGTTGAGTTAATGGAGATGTCATCCATGGAGGCACTTTTGATTCCACTCTTGGGTCTTAAGCTATTTCATAGATTCCATCTTGATGAAAAACCACTTTTGGCTACATTCAACAAGTCTAATAGTGGTGTATCAGTCTAGTACTTATCAATCATGGTTGACTATTGATATCTGTTCCAAAACTATTTCTGGGTTTGTTTTTTTGGTTTTGTTTTTTATTTGCTTGGTATTTTGACCTGTTTTCAGATACTTTAACAATGCCTAGGAATCTTCTTCCCTCATTTTTGATGTGGAAATCTTTATTAGGGTGATAGCCCCCATATTTCATAATTTTTTATAAGATAGTTTCTAAAAATGGACAGTAAGACCGATAATTGCATCAGCTTTGATTTCTTAGTGCTAGTCTGTGTCTGACTGTGTCTAGAGAATCCTTATCTTGAAGGATCTGCTGGAGGAGAAAAGGCATTTTTAGGTATCACCATCATCCATTGGCTCCAGTTTCAAGCTTAAAGTGTGTAACCTCAGTTTTTTCTTAGCGTATGTTGAATATCTTAAACTTAGTCCGTTCAAATGATCTTTTTCTGTCATTGCAGAAGATTCCATGAGTTGAAGGAGCTACTAAGCCTTTTGATCTAACTTGATGACTTCCAATAATAAGTAGTGACATGTTTTTATTCACCTCCCATAATCAAGAAACCATATTTAGTTACTTAGGAGAGATGATACTGGATCTAGGCAGAACCATAATTGATTATAATGCCAGTTAATTTTTTACCCTCTTGTGTTGACTGCATGTTTTAAATAAAGAACAGTTTGTCCATGAGGGCAGTAAACCCTGCAGTATTCTCACTATCCTTGAGTCTGTTTTGTATATTTGCTGGACAGAAGGAAGCCATAAGTTCATAACTGAACAAAAGGTTTTGTAATAATCAACAAAGGCAGTATAAATATTAGAGTGCTTTTTGGCAGCTTGTATGATAATCACCAAATTGATAATAAGTTGCTCTTTATACTCCTGGGATTTTTCGTTCTTTGGCCAATATACTGTTTTATTTGATACCTATGTATTGTTGTTATTAATATAAAATGTTTTGTATAAGGTACAGGAACACGTAATTGGAAGGTTTGTTAGTATTTTTCATCTTTTTAGAGTAGATCTATGATGCCTTCTCTTCAGAAAGGGTGAAGTCAGACTTGTCTGAGAGGAAGGTCATAAAGTCGTTTGCTAGTGCCACTGCCAAGTGTGTTATCCAATAATATAATTATTTTATCTGTCACACTGCTTTCCAGTTTTGCAGAGAAGTTAGAGTTTGCCACCTCCTTGACATTAGTTTAGTTTTTCATATTAATACTGCACAAACTTTCCACTTTGATTTGGCTTCTGTTTTAATTGTATTGGACTTCTTGTAACTATACAGAGCATATATTTTTCATATTTTCCTTTGGAGATTCTTTTTTTTTTCTTATTTCTTTACTTCTCAAGTCTTTGTGTGAAAAATATTTATGGATATTGAATTTTTTTTCCCTGCCTCTTTGATTCTTTATATTGTTCAAACCTTTTTTTACTTTTGTTTTCAATTGCAGACTAAGAAAATCCAGAGTTTCTGACATAACTTTATTTTCCAGATTTCTTTCAATTCTTTTTGTTGCCTTTAATTGGACAGTTAGTTTTTTACTACGTCTATCAGCTAGATATTGATGTAATTAATGTTCCATTATCTTTCTGCATATTTTAAATGGTTCTCTCAAGTTACTTCTGCTGTAGTGGGCAGTCAGTAAACATTTATTAAGTACCCTGGTATGTGCCAGGCACTGTGCTAAGCACTGGGGGTACAGAGAAAGGCAAAGGAGTCCCTGCCCTCAGAAAGCCTGCAATCTGATTGGGAAGACAATGAGCAAAGAACCACGTACAAATAAGCTATGTATAGAAGATAATCAGTGGAGGGGAGAAATCAAGAGGGGTCGCAGAGACTTCATGTAGAATGTGTGATTTAGACCAAGGAAGCCAGGAAGTGGAAGTGAGGAAAGAGCTGATTCCAGACACGAAGATAGCCTGTGAAAATGCTCAGAGCAGAGAGATTGAGTGTTCAGGAGTGGTGAGGAGATCAACGACGTCTTGGGATATGGGAGGGGATGAGATATAAGGTATGAGAAGACAAGAAAGGTAAGGGTGGGAAGAGGAAGGGCTCAATTATGAAGGCTTTAAACAGAGCAGATTTTGTATTTGATCCTGGAGTTGAATCCATTGGAGTTCAATGAGTAGGGAAATGACATGGTTGGACCTGCAATTTAGGAAAAGTTTTTTGTAGACTGAATTGAGGATTGAGTGAGGAGAAACGTGGTAGGCTGACTGTAAAAATCCAAATGTGGGGAAATGGGGACCCACACCAGAGTAGTGGCAGTGTCAGAGGAGAGAAGTTAGTATATTTGAGAGATTTTGTGAAGATGAAATGGATCAGCCTTGGCAGCAAATAGGTGGGAGGTGACAGAATAGTCTGGGGAGTTTATATATTAGACACCAAACCCTCATCCAAGAAATTTGATATAAAGATTTTTTCCCCCATTCGGCTACTTCCTTTCTCAGCCTTAAGGTGCATTAATGTTTCTATGTAAAAAGAAACTTTTCAGTCTCATGTAAATCAGTTACAGATTTTATTCTCTGTAACTGCTTTTTTTTCTTTTGGTTAATAATACCTCTACTCATAGCTGTGAGAGATGATGTTTCTCTTCCAATTTTTTTTTGTTATGATCTTTAATATTCACATCAGATATGTTTATAACATTATGAAATACAGCATAAATTGGGAAATATTTAATAATAAATGAAAATACAGTAAAGCAGATAATGTTAACCTGTGGTCTGCAAAGTTCCTTATGTAGAGTTTAGTCGCCTCACTTTCTTTCTGAGATTGACACTTCTCTTTATCGTTGGTCACTTAATTTCTGCCAGACTGCTTTCCAGCTTTTCCCAGAAATTTTTATGAAATTTTCTGTTTCATTGAATTCTGGGTTATTGGATTTCATCGTTGCTTATTCTCTTCTGTCTTTTCCACTGATCTACCTCTCCTAATCAGTATCAGATCATTTTGACGATTGCCGCTTTGTTATATAGTTTGAGTTCTGTGTTATTTCCTCTTCATCTCTACCTATTTTCATCATTTCCCTTGATCTTCTAGATCTTTTTCCAAAATGAATTTTAATTACTTCATCAAGTTCTGTAAATTATCCGTTCAATAATTTGATTGACATAACATTCAAAGTGTAAATTAACTTTTGTAGTATTGTCATATTTTTATTAAATTGGCACAGCCTAGCCATGAGCACTGAATATTCTTCCAGCTATGTAAAGCTCTTTATGTTTTTTAAGAAACACATTGTAATTGAACCTATACAAATCTTTTGTATGTTTTGGCAGATCGATTCCCAGATACTTTATTCATTTTAAAGTTATTTAGAATAAGATTTTTCTTTATTATTTCTTCAGGGTTATTATCATATAACAAATAATGCTGATTTTTGAGGATTTATTTTGTAGCTTTCAACTTTATTAAAGCAATTGTATCAATTAGTGTTTTTCACTGATTACCTAGAATCTTCCCAGTATACTATCATATAAAAAGTACAGATGATTTTATTTGAACTTTTTACTTACCATTATGCTTTAAATTTTTTAATGCTATTTAGTGCATTTCCAAAACTATATCAGACAATAGTGGGGAAATTGGATATCCTTGCTTTACTACTGTATGTATTGGGAGAGGTTCTAGTGTGTCTATCACTATTGCAGATGATGCTTGCTCTTGATTTTAGATAGTTTTTTTATGATATTTTTTCAAAAAGATTCCACTTTGTCTGTACTTTGAAGAGTTTTGGCATACTTTGTTGAAAGCTTTCCCCTCACATCCATTGAGATGATCATGTAGTTGTGCATATATCTGTTTTTAATAGAAGTGATTGTCTTGTTTTCATCTGGTATCAATTCATCTTGGTCATGATGAATGATTTTTGCTATGAATTGCTATAGCCTGAAGAGCTTATTTTAAAATTTTAAATTGTTAATGATATTTTTTTGTAGGGCTTTTATGTGTGCTTTATCTTTCCATAGGTCAAGGATTAGGATTCTAATGGAGTATTTTAATTCTTCTGTGAATCCATAAGGACTGGGAATTTTTTTGCTTTGGTAGTTCCTTTATAGCTATTTCTGTTTCCTTTATTGAAATTGGGTTATTTAAGATTTCCAATAGTTTTTCTGTTTGGGTATTTATATATTTGAAACCATTTCTCCCTCTATTTTGTGTTCTCTGTTTTGTTACGTTATAATTATACATTGAGGATCTGATAATGCTTTTTACTTCATTTGGTTTTGTTGTGATTTCATCTTGTTTGCTAGTTTGATTTTTTACCTTAAATTGCCTAAAGGCTTATCAGTCTTTTCAGAGAATTCAGTTTCTCATTTTATTCATTTCTATAGGATTTTTTGGTTCCCAGTTTATCTATTTCTCTTCCAGTTTTTAATGTCATTTCTTGAGCTTACTTTAGATTTATTTGTTGGCTTTCTGATTTTTTAAATGCATGTTCAGTTCATTAATCCTCTTTTCTCTTTTGTTAGTGTATGTTTGTAGGAATATGAATTTTTCCCTCCTAAGGGAACTGAGTGCTTTAGCTGCATCCCAGAAATTTTGGTACACTTCTTTTATCATTATTTTCTTTTCCATAGTTATTAATTATTTATATGATTTGTTCTCTGACCACTCATTTATGAATTCCTTGTTGTGTCTTCCATTTAAGTCTTTTGTTTGTGCTCACTGAACTGATTACTGTTTTTATTGTGTTATGATCTATAATTGATGTGTTTATTATTTCTGCTTCTTTACATTTATTTATAAGATCAGTATGCCCTAATGCATGATCAGTTTTTTGCAAAAGTTACTTCTGATGTTTGAAAATACACAGTCCTGTTTCAAAGACACTATAAGTGTTTTAGCTCTAGGTTCTCCAGCAGTTTGTTCAAATCTGTATTTCATCTTTTATCTTCCTCTTGCACCTGTCCAAAACTGAGAAAAGCATATTGAAATCTCCTTTACTGTTAAATCTATTTACTATTTCTTTTAACTCATTTAATTTTTCCTTTATGAATTTAGATGTTTGGACTTTCGGAGCATATTAGTTTACTATTGATATTGATTTGTTGTCTATAATTCCTTTCATCATAATAGTTTCCTTGCTTACCCCTTTTTATGCTGTCATTTTTTTTTGTTTTTGTTATGTACCTTTTCTGATGGTATGAATGCAAATCTTACTTTTTTTTTTTTATTCTCCTGCAAAAATTTTCTTCCAGCCTCTCATTTTTATTGTTTTTTTAAGTTGTGGTTCTTGTAAGCAACAGATTGAAGTTTTGTTTTCTTGCCAACTTATCACTCTTTTTCATTTTATTGGATTGTTTAATTCATTCATATTTCCTCCATTTGTCTCTTATTATTTTTTTCCAGAATGGAATTTCTTTTCCTCTGTAATACTCAGGCTCTTAAGTTATTTTATCTTCTTGTTGTCGTGTCTACTTCTACATGACCCCATTTTTTGTCTGTGATTTTCTTAGTAAAAATACGTGAGTGGTTTGTCATTTCCTTTTCCAGTGTACCCTCATTTTACAAAAATGAAGAACTGAGACAAATTAAGTGACTTGCCCAGAGTCATCCAGCTGGTGTGTAGCATGTGTCTTGAGCCAAATTTGAACTTGGATCTTCCTGACTGTCGACTGTACCACCTCATTGCCTTTTTTTAATTCTAAGGCAGCCCTATTCCCACTGAATCTTTTCACCTCCTTCTCAGGACTGTTTCTCTACCCCTGTGTCTGTCCCATTCCACCCCCTCTTTAGTAACCCCATTCCCTTGTTTTGGAGTTTTGCTTAACTTAGTATTTTTCTTTTATCTAATCATTTAATTCTTCTCTTTTTTTCCCCATAAGATCCTTCCTCTTCTCCACTTCAATATATTTTGTTTTTAACTTCATTTTCTGTTCCTTTTCTCTCTTCACCCTCTGTAACTTTCATCCTTGGTACTCCTTCCCACCACTGAAACAGGATTTCATCCTTTTCCCTTGTTTCAGTACCTCCCTTTGCCTCATCACCTATTACCTTGTAGGCTTTATTTTTTCTTAGAGACTACAGGAATTATCTTAATTTTTATCCTTTGGTTTGTTTAGAATACATCACATTCCCTTCTTTCCTGTTTTCTCCCCGTTTGCGTACCTTCTTTTTCTTAATTTAAGCCCACGAGAATATTGATTCACCTATAGGTAGAGTGTTCTGAGATTTAGCCCATTATGTTCCGGACTTTTTCTCCGACATCTTTTTGCTCTTTCTTTTCGCCCTTGTCCACGTGTGTACCTACAGAAAGAAACTTCTTAAAGGCGTTTTTGTTGTTGTCCTTGCTTGCTGTTTTTGTCTACTTTTTTATATTTCTATTGTTTGGGATGTTTGAAAAACAAATAATTTGTTCAGGCCTGGTTTTCTTTCTAGGAACATTTCAAAGATCTATTATTAAGTGTCTGTCTTTTTTCATTAATGATTATGCCCAAGTTTATAGAGCATATATCCCTTTCGGTTGCATCTTGAGCTCCTTTGGTCTTCAGAACACATAGTGGGTAGTGAATAGCCCTCTCTTAGTTGAATTTCCCTTCCATTATATGTGAAGATCTTTCTCCTGGGTACTTGAATAATTTTTGTCACTGGAATTGTTAAATTTAATACTATGTGTTTTGGAGTTTGTACTACAAGGTTTATTTTTTTCCCCCTGGACCAACAGATTCTTCTGAGTGACACTTTGGTTTTAGTGTCTAGAAGTTCTGGGAAGTTTATTTCTTGCATTGTGGTACTCAGGCTCTTTCACTTGTCGTGGTCTTCTGGGAAACCTATAATCCTTACATTATTGCTATGAATCCTGCTTTGAGGGTAATATTTTACTTATATGTAGAGATTATATTTTCTTTTAATATTTATTGCTTTTTACTTCTCTTCTTCCAATTTAGCCCCCATATGTGCATTATTTTCCTTGTTACATGGTTATTCTTTTTGGTTTCTTTTGTAAAACTTGCCACCATGGAATCAACTTTTTTTTCCTGCAGTTATTGTGCTGCGTAGGCCATGTCTTTTGCTTCCTTAATTTCATGATTTCTTAATTCTATTTGAAACCTATCCATAACTTTTTGCTGTGGTTCTGTGTTCTCAGGAATCCACAGGATCCTCTGCCTCATTAGGTGTGGATTCATTTTCTTTAGTCTTAGAATATTTATTCACAGATGTCTTCAACCTTTTAGCTGATGTGGAGAACATTTCCCCTTCTGCTACTAATATCTTGCCTCTTCATTTATCTGCTTACGGTGAAGTTCCTTAACTCACTTTGGTAATTTCAGTCTTTTTTTCCTTATTCCTCTTTTGCTTGCTTTCTGACTCTTTCCCTTTGGTAGTTGTTTCCCCCAAAGCTGTACCTCAAAGCCATTTTAACCTTCCATAGTTGACAATTAACATTTCACTGACCTTAGTCTCTGTCCCACAGGGTCTCTGGGTTGACATTTCATCGCTGCCATGCTGCTGGTCCCAACTTTTTTGATTTTTAGGAGATTAGGAGGAGAGTTTAAACTTGAACCCTGTTGCAAGACCATGACCCCAGGATTGTTGGGGAGGGGATCCTGATTTAAGTGCTTTAGAAGTTGTGTAATAGCTGCCTTTGCAGCAAGTTCATTGAATTATGACCTCATTAGAGTTCTTAGTGTTCTAGACTAGTGGTATTCAACTGAAATAGAAATGGATCCCTGCACTTATGAGCTGCAAGTTTGGCATTTCTGTCCTAGACTATGGAGGCAAATGAAATTGCTTTATCTCTTGTGCATCATTCCTATTTTGGAATTTTTTGAGAGGTAGTAAAGTTGTAATAAATGCCTAGTCCTCCATTGTTAGTCACCCTCTTCCTCCTACCATTCTTGTTTTCATTTTCTGTTTCAGCCAAAAGTGATGGATTATCTATTTGGTTACTAGACATCATAGAAAGGCATTTCTTAGTGTGTTTAGAAAAAATTTCAAATATAACAAAACGGGTTAGAAATTTGTTAGAATTTTTAACAGGACTTTACCTGTCCTGACAGTTTTTAACAAAAAAAATAGAAATTTTTGTCTTTTAAAAATATCTTAATACCTGAGAGGATTTGTGATTTCATCATGTAGATATTCTTTTCATCAATGCAGATCTGAGTCTAATTTATTGTTTGCCTGTTCTATTGTCCCAGATTTACACAGTGATTTAGTACCTCAATGGATTGGCAGGCTAATTTGGTTGTTAGGCTAAGTCTCCTGATTATTTATGAATATTAACAAGAACATCTGGAAGACCTTACCATCTATAGGAAATCCTGTTGCATTTGGATCTTATACAGGAATACCCTCCATGACAGTGACAGAGATCTTTGGTAAGCATACCACTTTATTTTTCATTGACTTTTCAAAATCAGGGTCATTAAATAGTTATTTCTATAGTTGCAGTTGTCAAAGTATCTTGTTTGAATAATGGGAACAGCTGATTGAGAAGTTACACTTTGAAAATGGATCGTGGATTTCTGGACCAGTGTTTAAACCCTAGGAGTAACAAGACAGCTGTCTAGATTATACAGTTGGTAAAAGTATTAGACTTAGATTTGGAAAGATGTGAGTTCAGATGTGCCACAGACATTTACTAACTTTGTGACCTTGCATAAGACACATAGCCTCTCATTCTCTGTTGAATTGCCTGTGAAATGGGGAAAATAATAACACTTAAGTTACTAGATTGTTGTGAGGACCAAATAGGATGACATGTACAAAGCTTTTGCAAACTTGAAACTGCTTTATAAATGCTAGTTACTTGTACTCTTAGTAGGCTCTTATCTAGGGGTGCGGTGAACCTAAGAAGAGTAGGTGGTATTAAGTTTTCTTAGTCTTGCAGATCTATTCAAAAGAGCTTTAACTGAAAAGGAAGGGGTTAGAAAACTGCGTGTTATTCACCATATTAGAAAGCCCTAGAGGAGCCGTAGTACAAGCATAGTAATTAAGATAGACTTAGAAATTTATGGACAAAATTCAATAAATGATCCAGTCATAAAACCCCTGGTCTTAGCTGTCTATATTCAGATGCCCAAAGGATGGCTAACAAGTAAGTCAAATGAGAAGTCTTAATGCAACAAGACAAGTAAGTGTGTGTCTCTGAATCTTGGTAAGTAGAGCCTTGAATTTGGAACGTGATTTTGAAAGAGAAGGTCTTTTTCAAAATAAATAGATTAGGGTAAAAGTCTGGGAGCATTGCACTTTAAAGAAGACATACTTAAGTGAGTAAATTCAGTAAAATCACATGATGGAAACAAAGATCCTTTGGATAAAAATCAAGAGAGAAAGGTAAACTGTCCTCATTTTCAAAGAGGCAGTTGAATGTACTCTACAAACTGTTGACCAGTGAGCTTCACTTTTATTTTTGGTAGAATTATGAGTTGTATTTATTACTATCTTGGGGAAAAAATATTCTGAACTTTTAAAAGAACATTTCCACACACAGCAGGATACAAAGTCAGGATTCTGTATGAGACCTTGAAACTCCATTTCATTCTGTTGGTTGTTTTTTTTATTTTTAAATAAATTTTTATTGATGTCTTTTGTTACATCGTTATTTTGTGGTGGTTGTTGTTCAGTCATGTTCAACACTTTGTGACCCCATTTGGAATTTTTCTGTCCACGATAGTGAAGTGGTTTGCCATTTCTTTCTCCAGCTCATCTTACAGATGAAGAACTGAGGCAAACAGGGTTAAGTGACTTGCCCAAGGTCACACCGTTATACATCATTATAGTTATTCCCCTTATCACTACCATCACCATCCTCCTTTCCAGAGAACCATTACCATTACATAAAAGAAAGAGGTTTTGTTTTGTTTTGTTTTTTTAAAGAGGATGAAAAAATCAGCAGGACTGATTTATATATGGGAGAAGTCTGAAAAAGTGCACTGTGTAACACTTGTGGAAATCTCTCCTCCATAGAGGGATGGGTTGGGTGATGTCCTCCCATATCGCTTATTCAGGTCCTGCTTGTTCTTTATCATTTTTTTACATTCACTTTTGATGTGTAGTTCCTTCCATTTTCACTGCTGTAGTTATTATGTGTTATTATTGTGTAATATTCCATTACATGTACCAAAAATTTATTTAGACATTCCCCAACCAATGAGCATCCTTTTTATTTCCAGTTCTTTGGCATTGTGATTGAGTAACTGAGGTTTTCAGGTTAACATCCCTATGCAAAAACAAATTATACTGACGTAAATGTAGCATAAAATAGCATAAATATCCCTTTTTTTCCTTTTTGATTTTTATTTATCTTCTCACTATCTACTCTTTTTCCCTATTCAGGGAGGGAAGAAGTCTGCATATAGACCAACAAAACAAATTCTCTCATTGGCCAAGTCCACAAATGGTTCTCTTTCTTCACTTCAAGTTCATCACCTCTGTCTTGTGGTGGTGTATTTATTTGATCTTCATTCTTTTGGAATCATGGATTTATCATTGTATGATTAGAGTCTAAAGTTTTTGAGAAAGTTGTTTTTATATAATGTCATTATCATTCTGTAAATTGTCCTAGTTCTTTTCATTTCACTCTGCCACAATTCACGAAGGTCTTCCCAGTTTCCTTTAAACTTGCCCATTGCCATCATTTCTTGTGGCACAGTGATACTCATTACATTCATATGATTTATTTAGCTGTTTCCCTAGAGGAGAATATTCTTTTAGTTTCCAGGTTGGGTTTTTTGTTTTCTCGCTACCATGCTAAGATATGCTATAAATATTTTGCTCATATGGATCCTTGGGATGTATACCTAGTAGTGGCATAACTGGGTCAAGGGGTATTGCACATTTTAGTAACTTTTGGGGTATAGTTCCAAATTGCTTTTCAGAATTTTTAGGTCCATCAATAGTGTGCCTGTTTTCCTGTAGGCTCTCCAAAATTTGCTGTTTTCTTCTATGTGATAGGTATGAGGTGAGCTTCAAAGTTTCTTTAGTATGAGCATTTTCTTCATGTAGTTACTGATAGCTTGAATTTATTCATTTGAAAACTGCCTGTTTATAACCACTTTATCTACTGGATAATAATTCTTAGTCTTATGAATTTAAATCAATTTCTTATGTAGCTTAGAAGTGATACTTTGTGATACAAAGAAATTTACTTTAAAGATTTTTTCCCCCCAAAACTATTTCTCTTCTAAATTTTACTACATTAGATTTGTTTGTGCAAAGTCTGTTAAGTTTTATATAATCAAAACTGACTATATTATTTTGTGAGCCTCTCACTTAATCATCCCTAACCTTAGATTCAAAAAGTAATTTCTACCATTAAAGCTTTCAGTACCTATAGTATTTACTTAATGTCTGGGCCAGTAACTGTCTTTTTAAATGCCCCTTAATCAACAAGCAGTTAATAAATCTTACTATATTCAAGGCAATGTGTTAAGTGAATGAAGATCCCAAGGTTTCAGAGTAAGGAACAATTAGATGGAAAGCAAATGAGAGAGTAGCATTCAAAACCCAGAGAAGAAAGAATATTCAGGAAAAGAAGGTAAATTGACAGTTTTAAATGCTCTGGTAAGATTGCAAAGGATGAGGGATTGAGTAGAGGCCATTAAATTTGATAATTATGTCATCTTTGGTGATTTTGAAGAAAATAATTTCAGTTTGCTGACCAGCAAGTTTGATTGTACAGGGTTTTAGAGTGAGGGAAGTAGAGGCACCAGGTATAGGTGGTTTTTGTTTTTTTCTTCCAAAGTATCTACTTGAAGTGGACAAGATAAGTTTGAAGCTTTGCAATAATAGTAGGTGGTAAGATTAAGTGAAATTTTTTGTTATTGTTGTTTGTTTCAGAAGAGAGAATTGGGAATATTTATGGGTAGCAGCGAAGAATCTAATAGATAGTGAGAGGTGGACTGAAATGGGGTGGTGTATGATGGTAACAGCAATCTGTTGGAGAAGACATGAGAGGACTTGGCAAGAAGGGTTACTTTACCTTTTTTATCAGAGATTGGAGTAAAGATGGCCATAGGACTGATATCAAGAAGATGTGAGGGGGGGGGCAGAGCCAAGATGGCGGAGTAGAAACACACAAATACCCTAGCTCCGAACCCACAGCCCATGAAATATCCATAGTAAAGAGCCACCAATAAATTCGGGAGCAGGAGAAGCCACATAATAATGGAGCGGATAAGATTTCTGTTCCAAAGGGACCTGCAAACCTCTTGCAAAAGGTCCGTCGCGCTGTGGACGCGGAGCCCAGCCTAGCCCTGCACCACCCAGGCAATGAGAGGAACAGATCCGAGTGGACTTCAGGGACGGGATCTCCAGTGGCTGCGCGGGTCCCTCCACCCACAGGTGATGGGGGTCGGTGAGAAGGTCTCTTTGGTGGGTCGAGAGGGGAGTGGGGTGCCCCCATACTCAGGCCCCCTCGGAAGGCAACAGCAGAGGCGGGAGCAGAACGGGGCTCCCCAAGCAGGCAGGAGCCCAGATCCATTGTCCCCTGAGGGAACTGAGCCCGTGAGGCGGCCCTGCCCCCACCTGAGCACCTGAACTTAATCTCACACTGAATAGCAGCCCTGGCCCCGCCCAAAGCACTGAGGCTGGGAAGCAGCATTTGATTCTCAGACCCCAAGAGTGGGCTGGGAGGATCCGGAGGCGAGGTGGGTGTGAGGAGAATATTCAGAGCTCAAGTCACTGGCTGGGAAAATGCCCAGAAAAGGGAAAAAAACCAAGACTATTTATTGAGGGTTACTTTCTTGGTGAGCAGGTTTCTCCTCCCCTCCCTTCTGATGAGGACGAGCGGTGCTCACCATCAGGGGAAGACACGGAAGTCAGTGCTTCTACATCCCAGCCCACTCAATGGGATCAGTTCTGGGAAAAGGTCTTAAGGAGACCAAACAATTTTCAAAATCATGATAGAGAGGTGGAGGAAAAACTGGGAAGAGTAATAAAAGACTTGCAAGCAAAGTATGAACAACAAATCAGCACCCTGCTAAAGGAGACCCAAAAAAATGTGGAAGAAAATAACACCTTGAAAAATAGGCTAACTCAATTGGCAAAGGAGGTTCAAGAAGCCAAGGAGGAGAAGAATGCTTTCAAAAGCAGAATTTGCCAAATGGAAAAGGAGGGTCAAAAACTCACTGAAGAAAATAGTTCTTTCAAAATTAGAATGGAACAGATGGAGGCTAATGACTTTATGAGAAACCAAGAAATCACAAAACAAAACCAAAAGAATGAAAAAATGGAAGATAATGTGAAATATCTCATTGGAAAAACAACTGACCTGGAAAATAGATCCAGGAGAGACAATTTAAAAATTATGGGACTACCTGAAAGCCATGATCAAAAAAAGAGCCTAGACATCATCTTTCATGAAATTATCAAGGAAAACTGCCCTGATACTCTAGAACCAGAAGGCAAAATAAATATTGAAAGAATCCACCGATCACCACCTGAAAGAGATCCAAAAAGAGAAACTCCTAGGAATATTGTGGCCAAATTCCAGAATTCCCAGGTCAAGGAGAAAATATTGCAAGCAGCTAGAAAGAAACAATTCAAGTACTGTGGAAATACAATCAGGATAACACAAGATCTAGCAGCTTCTACATTAAGGGATCGAAGGGCATGGAATAGGATATTCCAGAAGTCAAAGGAATTAGGACTAAAACCAAGAATCACCTACCCAGCAAAACTGAGTATAATACTTCAGGGGAAAAATTGGTCTTTCAATGAAATAGAGGACTTTCAAGCATTCTTGATGAAAAGACCAGAGCTGAAAAGAAAATTTGACTTTCAAACACAAGAATGAAGAGAAGCATGGAAAGGTAAACAGCAAAGAGAAGTCATAAGGGACTTATAAAAGTTGAACTGTTTACATCCCTACATGGAAAGACAATATTAGTAACTCTTGAAACTATTCAGTATCTGGGTACTGGGTGGGAATACACACACACACATGCACACGCACACACTCAAAGAGACAGAGTGCGCAGAGTGAATTGAATAGGATGGGATCATATCTTTAAAAAAAAAATGAAATCAAGCAGTGAGAGAGAAATATATGGGAGGAGAAAGGGAGAAATGGAATGGGGCAAATTATCTCTCATAAAAGAGGCAAGCAAAAGATTTTTTTTTTAGTTTGGGGAAAAAGAGGGGAGGTGAGAGAAAAACATGAAGCTTACTCTCATCACATTCCACTAAAGGAAGGAATAAAATGCACACTCATTTTGGTATGAAAACCTATCTTACAATACAGGAAGGTGGGGGACAAGGGGATAAACAGGGTGGGGGGGACGATGGAAGGGAGGGCATGGGGAGGAGGGTACAATTTGAGGTTGACACTCACAGGGAGGGACAGGATCAAAAGAGAGAATAGAAGTAATTGGAAGCAGGATAGGATGGAGGGAAATATAGTTAGTCTTATATAACACGACTATTATGGAAGTCATTTGCAAAACTACACAGATTTGGCCTATATTGAATTGCTTGCCTTCCAAAGGGAGGGGGAGGGGAGGGAGGGAGGAAAAGAAGTTGCAACTCAAAGTTTTAGGAATAACTGTCAAGTACTGTTATTGCCGCTAGGAAATAAGAAATACAGGTAAAGGGGTATAGAAAGTTATTTGGCCCAACAGGACAGAGGAGAGGATGGAGACAAAGGCAGAGAGGAATGATGGAGAAGAGAGCAGAGTGGAGATGGGGGCAATTAGAATGCTCGGTGTTTTGGGGCGGGGAGGGACAAGGGGGGAGAAAATTTGGAGCCCAAAAATTCTGTGAAAATGAATGTTAAAAGTGAAATAAAAAAAATAAAAAAAAGAAGAAACAAAAAAGATGTGAGATGAGAAGGGGAGAAGAGGGAGCTTGTAGTTAGTGACCTTGATTTTTTTTTTCCTTATTATTATACAGGGTCTTTAGTGGAGCAGATGAGGGCAAAGGAAGGCTGGAAAGAAGTTTGGAATAGCTGTGGTCAGTGGATAGAGAATCAATTAGGGAGGAGTAGGACTGCCTTGGTTCTAAGGACCCAGTGGAGATTAGATAAATTTTCAGTGGACTCATTTAGTACTGTTGCATTACTTCCCCAGCTTTTATCAGCGTAGTTGAGAATTGGGAAGATATGAATGGTCATAGAACAAGAAAGAAAGTAAGAAATTAGAGGGTAGAAGATAGAGTTCTACACTAGTTCACTGAGGGATTGGGATTGGGAATGCTGGAGATTGTAGGCAGAACAAGGGCGATGGCCTGTGAATGTACTGAGAGATGGAATAATTGAAGGTCTTAGTCACAATGAAGAGTAGATTTAGGAGTAAGGAATAGAGAGAAGTGGAACTATAAAAGGTAATGATTGAATTTTTAAAAACTTGGAGTTGTTAAAACTGATATTGGAACACTTTTGTGATGGTAAGTCCAAGGTTATAAACATTTGTGTGTAGCTGAGATTGAAATGTGTCTCAGGAAATGAGTGAATTGAGGAACTGGGAAGTTACAGTATTTGGGGGAGTGTGAACTTCATTGAAATCTCTTAACATGAGGGCAAGTGAAGAGAAGAGACCTTAAAGCAGGCACTGAACTCCTTGAGAAAGGAGAAAGAATGCCCGGTGGATTGGTAAATAAGGAGGATCTGGATCTGGTGATACATTTTGATAGACTGTATCCAAAGAAGGAAAGTTTGCTGAATAATAGTGATAGAAGAAGAATTTGCTAGGTGGCAGTGGGAAAGCTTGGCTTACTTTAACACACATGCAGGTACATGCCTCCCCAACCCAGGGATCAGTAAGTCCAGGGAGGTCAGTTCAATGGGAGGATCTCTTCAGTTTTTTTGGTTTTTTTATAGCCTATTCAGAGTGAAGTGTTAGGGTTCAGATGTAGTAGACCCTATGTTAATGATGTCAAAAATAAGTACAGCAGTGTTGACAGATTTGTTCCAGTTTGCTGTAATTTGTTACCTGTGTGCCAGTGTCATTACTGAATGCTCTTAGGATGTTGTTGGCTCCCTTGGTTCTGAAGCAAAGCATTATGTAGACTTGTTTCCAGAGATTTCTTCTATTTTTTGAGATCATAGGCTCATACATGCAAAGGACTTTCAGAGTCATTAATTATATATACCCTTCTCACTTTACACTTGAGGAAACCCAGATCTAAAGAGGTTAAGCTAATTGCCATGCATTTCACAGGTAATATCTGAAGAAAGATTTGAACAAAGGTTTTCCTAACTTCCAAGTCCAAGGCTCTGTCTCCCACATCATACTGCTTCTCTTGATTCTGTTTATCTTCCATGTTCCTTTTTAATGTTTTTATATATGGGTTTGTATCTTAACCCTTTGTTGACTTTGACTGCACTAGCTCCGTACTTGGCCAGTGTTTTGGGCTAAGGTACTTTCTGGACACTTGGCCTCATTATTGTAATAACTATTTTAAATCAGTGAAGCATGTACTGGGAATGATGATCCTAGATCAGTATCTTTTTCCCTTCCCTGTTTTTTTTTTTTGGTCACTGACAGCTCATTTGAATAGGTCAGATTTAAACTATGTAAATTGTTTGCTTGTCTTGATAGATTCTTTTATCTTTGTCTTTTGATTTTTGACCTTTCGTTTAACTAGTAGCTGGTCTGTTGTAACAGAGGACTAATTCTGACTTAACCAACTTCGTTTTTTGTGATGATGTTCGGTGCTCATCATATCCAGTGCCTTCCAGCTTTGTTGAGAAGAAAATATTCATTATAAGTTCACATTCTTACTCTCCCCTCTTTTTTTCTTTCTTTCAATTAATAGGCTTTTTTTCTCTTCCATACTGCCCCCCAGTGAGGGAGAAAATCCTTATAACAAATATACAGCATACTTTTCACAGTTCTCTTTTATGCTCACCTTTATCTTGGAAGTTGAGTGTTGACTTAACTTGAAAGATACTGTCAAATCATTTATAAAATTTCTCTGTCTTTTCATCCTTTGCAGTAGAGTAGACATTGACTTCGAAACTTGTGAACATTCTAAGGTGAAATGATCAAGTACTGGGGATGCAAAAATTAAAAGCATTGTTCTTTTCTATAAATATTTCTTGTTTGTTTTGGTGCAGAATGAATCTAACTCCGGCAACTTCTTTGTTTGCTTCTCTAAGGAGAACATCTGGGTCATTGTTTTTTTTAGGGGCCACTTACTGTTTTCTGATGAATTTCTTCTGATATTGTGTTATTTAGGCATTTGATAAGGCTCTATTACTATGCAAGACTGAAAGTGATTGAAAATTTTTTTCTTCCTTTAGTAGTTTGCCATGACCAAAGAATTTATTACCGAGACACCAACCTGGGGGACTGTAAATACTTAGATAAGTTGCCCTTAGACTGTGGCTGGAACAGACTCCATGCAGTTATTTACGTTAATCTAATTCCCAACCTTATTAGAGTTAGAATGTCATTCCAACATTTAATTCAATGGTAATTTCCTCAAAATGTAATGTGTGTGCGTGTGTGTGTATAATTCAAAAGAATAATTTGTATAAAATCATTAGAGTTCAAAGAATTTCTCAAATTGATGGATCATATTGAAATTTTTTCTTGGATGGAGAGAGAGAGACTGTGTGTGTGTGTGTGTGTGTGTGTGTGTGTGTGTGTGTGTGTGTTTTAATCAAGGTACCTTGCTACTTTTATTAGTGTAGATTGTTTTTTAAGAAATTTTATTGATACCCTTTGCTTCACTAAATGTTCTCTTATGTCCTGCTGCTCTCCTCTCAGAGAGCCATCCTTTGTAACAGAGTTCGTTTTGGGGGGTTTTTGTTTGCTTCTCTGTTTTGAGAAAAAGAGGAAGGAAAAATTAGTAAAATCCATCAGTACCTTGAAAAACTGGCATGTGATATTTTCACACCCGTGGCCACCTAGTACATATTTTTACTTCATTCTTGTTTTTGAAGTTGACATGTAGGTATTCAGACTCAAAGTTGAAGTTTGCTTTTTAAATGTAGAGAATTTACTGGGGGTTTTTTCACGTGTTCTAGGCAAAGTAGATGCTAGACTTAAAAATTTCCAGATTTTGCTTTGATATTTTTACTTCATGTTATAAGTGTATCTTGTTGAATTTTCTTTTTATCTCAACCTGTAATTTCCTTGGTACAGAAGAACTCCTGTTGTAGAAACTTATCACTGACAAATCTACAATTTATAGAGTTGCTTGAGGCACTGAGAGATTAAGTGGTTTGTCCTTCATCCAGACTGGTTCCTATGACGAAGGCCTCATTAAACTTGTACCTCTTCCCAGGCCAATTCTAGCTACTACCCCATGCTGCTTTTCTCACCAGCTAAAAGAAATGTGGAACATAGGTTCTTAACCTGGTTTTTGTGAACTTAGGGTTTTTTTTTTCTTAAATAATCGTTTCTATATAATTGGTATGTATACTTTGTAATCTGATTTATTTTATTTGTGCATTTAAAATATCCTTAGAAGAGTTCTATAAGCTTCACCAGATTGACAAATGGATCTCTGGCACAAAAATATTTTAAGAACCCCTGATCTAGAGATTATGTTTTTGATTTAAAAAGTTTTATTTTATATGCTTTTGAGGAACTCTCTTGAATGCATTAGTTCACAACATGATACCAAATAAATAGTCCAGAAGGCAGTTGGAATGTAAGCTATTGTATGGGAGAGTTGTTCAACCAATACAGGGAGAATGGAGACGGGAGATGATGCTGTTTAAATCAAGTGACTTCATGTTTTGGAAACTCACCTACTCCTATTTGGGGATTGGGGAGACAGGAAAAGAACAAAGGCACAGGCTTTCACCAGGAGTTACACTGGCAAATGGAAAAAAGACACCTGCCATTAAAGGAATAATTAACGGAACATTGCCCCCTAATATTTGTTTGTCATTGGTAAGCTAGAATGAGAATAGATTGTAAATGGCCTTTTATAATAGAATAAAAAATATGACCACCCAATATAGAGATAGTTTGTTATTTGATTTGTAGTATCATCAGTTTTTAATGTATTGGGTTTTCATAAGATGGGGCATATCTTCTCTGTGTTATGCCCTAGTCTTTTTCATTTTATTTTTTTCTCCTACATTGTTTTAAAGTTTAAACAGTAGATTCTAAAGTGACACAGTGTTACTTCATGAAAATTTATTGGGAAAAAATATTTTCAATTAGGATATCTGGGATCTTTTCTAAATATGTTTATGTGTCATATATACAGGTCTTTGGTATGTACATGATTTCCAACCCTGGTTTTATAACATACATACAGAAGGTATTGTAAAATTCTTGAAAAAAAATTAATTTCCTTTAACTACATCATACCTTTTTTCATTTTTCTTTTTCTTCAAATTCTTTTTTCCCTCCCACTTACAGTATTTTGTTTATTTACATGTAAAGAGAGTTTTTAGCAGTCACTTTTAAAAGATTTTGAGTTTGAAATTTTTCTCCCATCTTCCATCAACCCTCCCCTAAGACATCAAGCAATCTGGTAAAGGTTATACATGTACACAGTCATATTAATCATATTCCCACATTAGTCATGTTGTGAAAGAAGAATTGGAGCAAAAGGGGGAAACCATGGGAAAGGGATAAAAGTAAAAATAGTGTGTTTTGATCTGCATTCAGACTCCATAGTTCTTTCTGTGGATGTGGATAGCATTTTTCATCATGAGTCTTTTGGGCTTGTCTTGCACCATTGTATTGCTGAGAATAGCTGAGTATGTTGTAGTTGATAGCACACTGTGGCTGTTGCTGTGTAGTGTCCTCCTGATTCTGCTCATTTCACTCAGCGTCAGCTCATCTAAGTCTTGTCAGTTTTTTCTGAAATCCACCTGCTCATCATTTCTTATAGCACATTAGTACTCCATTACATTCATATGCCATAACGTGTTCAGCCATTCCCCACTTGATTGGCATCCTCTCAATTTCCAGTTCCACCACACACAAAAAAACCTCTATTTTAGTACGTGTGGGTTCTTTTCCCTTTTTTATGATCTCTTTGGGATATAGACTTAGTGGCATTACTGGATCAAAGGATATTTATGCACAGTTTTACAGCCTTTTGGGCATAGTTTCGAATTTATACCTTTTTTCATGAAGGAATTTTATTGAATGAAATATTGATAGGACATTACAATTACAACGTATTTAGAAGTTAGGCTGGCTTAATATGATTTATACAGAGAACTGCATTAGGTATTGTGGTGAGGCAAAAAAAGGAGAAGACCAAGGTTCTTAACCATAAAGAAGCTAAAGGTCTGGTTATATTTATCTGTGTAACTATAGGGTCATGTATCAGGTACATGGCTGACAGAGTATAAGATGATCTATCAACTAGAGATGATTCTTACTTAGTGGCAAATCTTGTTTTCTAATTTTTTATTCTATTTAACCAAGTACTGTGGTTCATATGATTTTTAAAAAACTCATTTTAAAATACACATCAGACTTTATGAGAGTTGCCTTTCATCATACCCACACTGGCTACAATAATTATTTGACTGATGCTTTCATGCTCAAAACTTTTTTAATGACTTTTTTGAAACTGGAAGACAAAGTTGATACAGTGAAAAGAACACTTTTAAGTTCAGAATCAATGGGGATGGGTTGTAATCCCAGCTCTGCTGCTGCCAGTTATTTTTAACAAATTATTCTGTGGGCCTCAATTTGCTCATCTGTAAAATTGACAAGATTAGGCTAGATGATTGTTTCTTACCCTGTCCTTTGCTGGATCTTAATAGAAGGTCAGACAGTTTTTGATCTCTATAAGAAAATCATCACACTTTTTTTTTTACTAAAATGACATGCCTTACCTGGTCCAGGAGATTAGGCCCCAGTTAACTTCTGGCCAACTTCAGAAAACAACTCAAAAAGGGCAAAAATTTGTCACTGTGGAGGACTACTCAAGAGTATGTCACAGATCTAGAGATCCCAAAGTAGTAGTATGAAAAGGTTTTCAGACAGCATCATTGGAATAAATTTACTAATGGAATAACATGTTTGGTATGCAAGTTCCTTTCACGTTAGATTTCAGAGTAACTTTTAGTCATGACTCAGTGCCTTGATTTATTCTAACCTAGAAGGAAGTCCTTTTGCAAAGCACTTAACTTTCTAAAGGAATGTGTGAATTACTAAAAATAGAAAGATATCCTCTATTTGCTGTTGACCAAACTACTGCATCATTCTTAAGAGTTAATGCACTACACTTTGGCATAGACAAAAAAAATTAGACCTTCATGGTATTATTTCGCTGAGGAGGAAACATTATAAATTCCCAGAATATCAGGTGCCCTAGTTTAATTAAGTGTAAATACCCAAATGCCTCTAAAATAAAATGATTTTCTTTCATTATATGCTGTTTTGTAATATTCTTGTTATCCCTTTGGACAACAGGATTGGTTATGATACCTTTGTATCTAAAGGTCAGTGGAAGTGCTTGTAAGTGTAACAAAAGGTAAGAATTACTCATTGAGTACTTACATATACACACATACACAAAACATTCGATTGACTTGACATTTGCATCCTCTCCTCTCAATTTTGTTAATTGTAGCATGTGGCTTCTACATTTTGTATTTCTTCCAGTACCTAGTAGAACACACGCAAAGCATTTTTTTCTAAAATTAGTTTTATCTGTTATGAAGTTTTTATTTCCTCTCAAATTCACTTGATAGATATTCTGATCTTGGATGAACAGAACTGTAGGTCAAAATGTGTAGCACTTATCAAGTATTAAGTCTTTTGCCTATTTTCCAAAGCAGATGTTGAAATCACAGTCAAGGCTGTGCTCAACAAAGACCAGATGGCCAAATTCTGAGCATATTGGCAAAGGAGTACTGTTTGTGAATTGGTTGAACTAGGTGATCTCCTCCAAGTTCCTTTCCAATACTGGGATTCTGTGAATCTTTGTCTAAGTGACACATCTTACTGTAGCTTAGAAAGTAAGGCTCTTTGGTCCTTTGATGTCTTTATTTTTCTTTACCTCATTAAAGGGGCCATCCCCTTCTTAAACAGGCCTATTCAATGAATGGGCATTACCTCACCCTAAGTAAGTACCTGAATAGACCTTGGCCTAAAAGGGACAAGGTCTCCCAGTGCATCCTGGATCATCTCCAGTTATCCTGATAAGCATCAGGTCACTGGATTCATATGGTTCTGAGGAGAAGTGAGGCTGGTGACCTTACACAGCCCTCCCTCACTCAAAACAAAATCAAGTACAAGTCATGACTTGAAATAGTTGATAGTCCTAATTACTAACAGCATAGTATAGTGGAAAAGCAGTAGGATCTGCAGTAAAAAAAAGACCTTGAATGCTCAGCTCTGTTTTTAACTATTTGTGTGATATTGTCACCTAATCACCTTTTTATTAAAGGATTTCTAATGTCCTTTCCAGCTCTAAATCTATGACTATATGATCCTTGATCAAAATTTATTTTGCAAGATTAGATCAAGTACCTGTTTTAAAACTTTGGGTAAATCTTCAAACAGCATGTAGTATCCATGCCATGTAGTTTCTTTCCAAATTATGCAGTAGACTGGTAAAATATCCACATTCTCTACTGGGAATTTTAGGAATGATAAGGTTTGTTGTCAAGGTTTACTCTTTAAATCAGATCGTCTCTTTTAAAAGTGAGGTGCTTGTGAAATTTAAACACTTTTAATAAATATTTCTTTATAGATAGGAAGGAAAACAGGAGATTTGCTCATCCTTCAAAGTTGAATTACACAAGAAATTGCTTGGTTATATGCAATGAAGTACACACAGTATATGCAGTGAAGTATTTATGTGTAATAACTTCCAAGGAAGGGAAGACCTTTTTCACAAAGTGTACCTTAAAAGTTTTTAATATTCTATCTAACTCAAAGGTACCATGTATTATTATATAATCAGATTATTATGACTATCCTTTATGTGACCTTTTAAAAATTATATGTTATCTTATAACATAAATCTGGCCTTGGTGTTCATTGTAAGGTAAATTTACATATGTAAATTTGTAGTATTTAGTGATGTTACCAATAGCTTTATAGCATTTTTAAAATTTTCCTGTTTGTTATGAACTTGAAAAACATTTCCATATGCAAAGATGAGAAAGAGAACCATGTATAAAATCGAATCTCCACTTCATATAACTTAAGTGGATTTGGAGGGGAGAGAGCAGGGTTGAATTTAATCTACATCTCCATCTGAACTTCCTTTTCTTCTATATATATTAAAATCATTGATGGGTTTTTTGTTTGTTTTTGTTTTTTGTATCACTGTCATTCCAAAGAGACAGGATAGCATGGCAAGTGGGTCTTAGAGCCAGAAAGACCCACTCTTTCCTATTTCTCTGTGCCAAAAAAAGGCTTCCCTTGTAATCCCTAAGTATAGTAAGAAAAAAGTCACACATTCACCTTATCAGAAAATGTACATTTTCGCCCCTCAACTTACCCCAATTATGAGACATACTGAATTCCTCTCCTTTTTTCGTAGTGTATTACTTTTCACTGCCCTTTACTCTCTTAGAACAAAAACACCCCCAGGCCTTGAATTTGTTGTTTTTTTTTAATTCCCTTTTAGACGGGTGAAAGTAGTAGAATTTTGAAAGGACACTTATCTCTTCTCTTATTAGAATATAAACACTTGCCCGTTTTTTACTACCTCCTAATTGATCATGTGAATTATCTTTCTAGATTTCTCTTCCTGTGGTTAAGTTTCAAAAATTCTGTGCAGCTCTCTTTTCATTAGGAATGTTTGAAAATCCTACATTCTGTTAGATTGATTTTCCCCCTGTAGGAGTGATTATATCAGGGTAAGTTATTTTTGGTGTTAGCCTTTGTATTTTGCTTTCTTAATATCATATTTCAAGATTTTCCTTTCCTTTATATTATTTCTATCTCATTTCAGCCCTGTCTGACTCTTTGTGAACCTATTTGAGGTTTTCTTGGCAAAAATACTGGAGTGTTTTGCCATTTCCTTCTCCATCTCATTTTACAGATGAGAAAGCTGAGACAAACTTCAGTGACTTACCAAGGGTCACACTAGTAAGTGTCTGAAGCTATATTTTAACTCAAGACTTTCTGACTCCAGGCCTCGCGCTCTCCGCCATGCCGCCTAGTTTCCTTTCCTAAGTAGGACATAATTCACTGTTGTCGCTATAGTTTTGCTCTTTCTAGCTTGCAGGATTTTATTTAGTTAGTTATCGGGGTGGGATGGTGCTTTGAGGCTATGGATTTTGACTAGGACATTCTTGGGCATTTTGGTTTTTTTGAACTGGTAAAATCATGTTTGATGAGCCAAAAAAAAATAAAATAAAATGGTATATATAACCCAGTTACAAGAATTCAGGAAAGAAATAGCTTAAGGAATGGCATAGTTGAGGTTGAAATTATTCTACACATGGTATATAGGGTAGTGAACTTGGATTTTTAGTTGAAAAATGAATTTTGGCATCTGTTGGCAGGGATTACTGTAATATTATTGTAATATTTTCAAATTCCACCAGGTGGCAGATCATCATCAGTGTCATCTTACATGTTTTCAAGAGTGGTAGAAGCATGATAATCCTTCTATGTTCATAGAGCTATATAATAGGTGACAATAGAATCAATCAAATTTGGACTCCTTCCCTTCATATATGATGTAATGAAGGAGAAATGACATATAAGAAAACAGACTAAAATCAGAAGAGGTCCATGCTGGAAATGACAATTTTGAGGACATTAAAAGAGATCTAAAGTTTTGTGAATAAACTGATTGATACTAAATTCTTTGAAAAAATCATAGATATTATTATGTAGCTCTCTAACTCTCCTCTCCAGGCTATTGAAAATAGCCATATTTTCCCGTATACTAACCCATATACCTACTTTTCCATTACTAAAAGACCTTTATGAGAATAATCTCATACCTCTTCCAAGGGTATCATTGACAGAGGGCAGGCTTTTGCAAATGACTGTCTTAAGTATGATAAGTCTGATAAAGAAGGCATAAAACAAGCAGATACCAGATTTGTGGGCATTCTTTTGGAGGATGTCCTGAACAGTCTCTAAATTGAAGAGGGAATCTTGTAGTAAGATTCTCCAAATGCGCTTGTTTGCCCATGACATTGACCTTGAACACTGAAGCTTCCTTAGTGAGATCTGTGATTTAAAAAACTAAGGCTAATTATTCATACAGGAAAAAGATGAAGTGTATTTATTGTCCAAACTATGATATGCTGTTATGTCAATAGCCATAGGGCTAGTCCATTAGTAAATATCTCTTGGACAAACAAGGGTTATGGATGGTGAACTGGATGCAGAGCTGAATAGGAAGAGAAGAATAGGCTGGACTTTTTTAGCAAAATTTAGTGCTTTTAAAGACTCCCAACCTTTTGCCTGAAATAAAGACCCATATTTTTAATTTAACTGTTCTTCCAGTGATGCTGTGTGACTGCAAGTCATTGAATACCATATTGTCTGAAGAATTAAAGTGGCATATCACCCACAGAGAAATAAACCGTGGTAGACATTTTAGGCTCCATATTATTGCCACTGAAGGGGAGAATACAGGAGAAGAGGCATAAAAGAGATTATCAGAGAGATGCATGATTTTAATAAAAAGGCAGACAGTCATGTGACCAGTGTGAGGGGTAACTGTATTGCCTCTGATGGAATCAAGAATTGGACCTATGTCTTAAAAGCTTCATTGCTCAAGAGTTGACTGGAAAGGATGTTGCTTGCCATCGAGGCCCGAGAAAGAGCTAGTGACTTGTTCAAAGTCGCAAAGGTAGTGAGCAGCTAATAGTCTTACGATCTTTGTCAGACCCCTTTGGTCTCAGATTTCTGATGGGTAAAATGAGGATAATTGTGCTTTCTTAACTTCTTTACAGAGGTGTTGTACTTGGTAAACCTTAGTGTTACATTTATGCATCACAGTCATTGATAATGTTATGGTCAGTTTGCTCATTGCTATTAAAAGTTGCTAGTATTACTGGATAAAATAATTTTTTAATTCAATCGCACATTTTAAGAACTGCTTTTAGGAAACTCATAAGGCTACCAAAATTACAACATCAAATAAAAAAAACCAAAATGAAGAAACTCAGGAGCAAAACAAAATCAGCCACCAGTGAGAAAATATCGGAGAAGAAGCAGATTTAACTATTTGTATACTTGAAAGCAAACTGTTGTGCATGCTAAATACTCCACAAGTTGCATTGACTCATCTGAATTTGAGAGGGCACAAAACTGAACTGTGCAAATGACTATATTTACTTAGGAGGTAGAAAAAAAATTGCAGGCCTCCTTTAGTTGGAAAGGTGAAGGACTTGAATATGGAAATTTTGTCTATGCTGCCAGATTGAGTAGATGTCTTCTTTTTTCTTTCTTTTTTTTCTTTCTTTCTTTCTTTTTTTTTTTTTTTTTTGCTTAACTGGGAATGATTATGAAGTAAAAACAAGTTCTTTGTTGGGGAGGCATGAGGGATGTAAAGCATCTGTTTTTGTATTGGCAAAGAAGCAGAAATGAAAGGGGCTTTCATCATTTGTTATTATGTCTGAAGAAATGA
Organism: Notamacropus eugenii; assembly: GCF_028372415.1. Classification (NCBI taxonomy): domain Eukaryota; kingdom Metazoa; phylum Chordata; class Mammalia; order Diprotodontia; family Macropodidae; genus Notamacropus; species Notamacropus eugenii. The sequence continues at coordinate 98,413,823 of NC_092874.1, read as the reverse complement.
TCGAATAGATGGTTCTAGGGAATCCTGGGTATGAAATGATGCCAAGTGGAATGAACAAAATCAGAACAATTTTTACAAGGACAGAGACTATATGCTTACCTTAATTTGCATCAGTTGATGTCTTCACATATTTCTCTATTCATTTTAAAAATTTTTGTTATTCATTTAGTGAATATTTATTTTCTTTTTTTCCATTAAAAGAAAAAAACGCATTTAACAAATATGCTTAGTCAGCCAAAACATACATTGGTTTTGTCTGCGGATGAGTATCATTTTTCATTTTCATATTTAGTCTATCACCTCTCTGTTGGGAGATGGGTTGCTTTCATCAGTTTGCTGGAATCATAGTTTAGTCAGTTACCATTTCTTACAACACAGTAATATACCATTATAGTTATATACTACAACTTATTTATTAGCCATTCTCCAGTCAGTGGGGATCTACTTTGTTTCCAGTTTTTTGCTACTACAAAAATTGCTGCTATAAATATTTTTCATATATGAGTCTTTGCAGGGAGACAAGTCCTTGACTCCTTGGCATATATGTTTAGCATTGGAGTCTCTGGGTCAGAGTATGAGCATTTTTATCACTTTATTCACATAATTTTGAATTGCTTTCCCCATGGTGAGAGGTGGTGTACCAGTAGTTCATGTGTGCCCATCATTCCACAACTCCTCCAATACTGATTATTTCCGTCTTTTTCAATTTGGGTATGAAATGAAGCCTCAGAGTCTTGGGGCGGGGGGGAGGGAGTGAAATGGGATGGTTGTTTGTTTTAACATTTCTCATTTTATTAGTAATTTGAAGCATTTTAATCACATGATTGTAAGTAGTTTGCACCTCTTGTGAGACCTGTATATGTCCTTTGATTACTTGTCTTATACTTAATTTCAGATGTGTTTGAGATATATATGTACATATATACATAGACATGTGCGTAATATATATATACACACACATACATGCTGCACATACATTCAAAGCTGTGCTTTTCTGTTTTCTTCTGACCTACTTTCTATTTTCTTTTGTACATTTTAAAAAGTTTCCTTGGTCCTCTCTTTTTATATGCTATTGCTAAACTTCCAAGTATTTGTCTGTCTGTCTGTCTGTCTGTCTCTCTCTCTCTGTCTCTCTGTCTCTCTGTCTCTCTCTCTCTCTCGCACGCACACACACACACCACTCTAAAAAGAAGAGGGAAGGTTTGTAGCCTGTAGTCAAGCAAAACTAATCCATCCAATGGCATTGTGGAAAAATGTGTATCCTTGTGCATTTAATCGTCTATTACTAGTTACAAGATAGATAACATGCTTTATCATAGGTGGTCAGGTCAAATCAACAAGGATTTATTAAATGCGTACTATATACCAGGCACTGCAAAAGATAGTCCTCTGCTCTCAAAAGGATCTCATGATCTAGTGGGGGAGATAACATGCAAATAAGATATTTATAAAATAAATTAGAGATAACCAGCAGAGGTTTTTGAGACAGGGCTGGTTGTTGTACTGGTCAGAGTTTTTAAGTCATTTATTTTTCTTTATAGTATCTGTCCTTGTAAAAATTGTTCTGATTTTGCTCACTCTACTTGGCATCACTTCATACCCAGGATTCCCTAGAACCATCTATTTGATCATTTCTTCAGACATAATAACATTTCTTTATATTCATGTACTAATTAATTTGTTCAGCCATTCCCCAGTTGATGAGTATGCCTGAGTAGATTTTAGTATGGCTTTTTTTTCTTTTCCAAATAACAAGTTCTTTCCTCAGTATTTATATTTTGAAGTTTGTGAAACAATTGGGTTGAGTTCATTTATTTCTGATTTTTCCTTATCTAATCTATTCTATTGAGATACCTTTTTATATTTTTAACCAGTACTGAATAGTTTTGATGATGAGTGTTGAACTCTCTTTCTCTCTGTATATGCCTCTGTGTGTCTCTGTCTCTGTCTCAGAGGGGTGGTGTTTGGAAAATGATTTTTTTCTTCATATTTCTCTAAAATAGTTGAGGAAGTTTACCTAAGGGGATAAATTATATTGATTGACCCTTGCAAAGCTTTAAAGTTAGAGGTGGAGCTATGAAAAGAGTCTGAGGCCAGTGTTTTATGCATTTATATCTACTATGTCCCAGGGACCTTGTCAAATACATAAGTAGATGTGCTCATATTTTAGATAATGTAATGAATACCTACATTCTTTAATTAACAAGTGAGATGGACCTTCTTATAAATCATCCTTTAATGTTTTGATAGATTGATGATCTCACTGTCGGGTGACAACTGGTTCATACAGCAATATTTTATTTCCTATAAGTAAGTAGAACTACAGGAAATTTAGAGAGACAGCTCCTTTTTAAAAAGTAAAAAGACTGAAATCGTACATGTGATTTTTATGGTAAAGTGGTCATAATAAAACAACCACATAGTTGCAAGAATCATTTTTTTTCTAGTTACCACAAAACAATATACATCATCATCATAGAATATTAGAGTTGGAAGACTTCAGAGATGATTTTATCTGACCCCCTCTCATTTAAAGGCAGTAAGTTGGGAAGGTAGAAGATGTGGATTTAAATTTTGGCCTCCATCTTGATACACTAGATTTCAGTGAATAAATCATTTAATGTCTCCAAGTCTTATGTTCCCCTTTGCTAAATGAGAATAATCTTTGTACTGCCTCAGTACTGTTCTTGTGAGCAAAATATTTCACAAATCCTAAAGCCCTAAAAAAGGAGTTTTGTTGAAGATGAGGAACTGAGGTTCACAGAAGTGGTTTGATAAACACCACAGAAAATTATTAAGGGAGCTTTGACCAAAAGTTAGACCTACAAACACATACAGGTCTATGCTTGGTTCCTATTCGTAGTTATGTGGGTTAGAGAGCTGTACTCCCACAGTGCTTCCCTATTTGAGGTAGGTTCTAGATTCATTCTATATAAACCTATCACACTAAAAGCTTGTACATATCACAACCATTAGGGAAAGACTAAATCATAAATTAGCAGCAACCGTCACTTAACCATAGAGCTAGTTAAGAATATTTAAGGTGCCATTTAAGGATCTTCAAGTTTAGACAGTAGTAGTCTGAGTAGTAGTAGGTGAGAAGTTAACATTACAGTGCAATATTTTAAATTCATAGAGGAGAGCAAAACTCTAGCAGCAGTGGCTAATCTTCCCTAATAGAGTAAGTTTCTTCACTGGTAGCTTCTTACACCAATGAAATCATAGGCCCAGATTAAAAAAAGAACATTTAAGTATATTTAGACAAGGAGAAAAAAAACTTAGTATTTGGGAAAGACAATGGAGAAGGTAGATTTTGCTACTGCCACCATTGCTAATGTGTTTCACAGGTACATAAATTGGGCATTTTTTATCACAAAATTTTATGTAGTCTTCTGATAGCTCTCGGTATTCTTCCTATTAAGAAAAAAACAAAAAAAAATTCTAGTTACAAATGTACAAGTTGCCTCAAAAGTCTTAATGCATTTTTAAGTTACTAATAATTAAATATCATGTTTTATGACATTTTTATAAATATTTATTAAATACTTGAACAAAGAGAATTTCACTAACAAAATGAAGATTATGGTTATTTATAACCTGATATAATCCCTGCATAAATTAAACTGGACAAGTTCCCAAGCTTTCTATTGTTATAGAAGTTTTAAAACTCTTTTCTTCATGGTTATAGGTCTTTTCACTCATTTAGGACAGGGACTGAGTTACAGGCATTTGCACCTCAGTATGGCACCTAGTAGGTCCCCAGTAAAAATAAATACACACACACAAACACATTAATGTGACTTCTTTCCCTATTGAAAGATTCTCATAGCTCTAAAACTAATTATTTAGGCTTAATAGACAGAGTATGTTTTCATTAAAGCAACACATGAATTCATTTGTTTCATCTCATGAAAAATGGTATAAAATGACTTTTGAATTGGAAAGAGAAAAACTTTTGCTCAGGTGAAATTGTAAATCTTAATAATGCAGTGTATTCATGACATAGAAGCACTAAAATAGAGAAAATAATTCTGAGATTAAAAAAAAACCTTAGATACCCATGTGTATAACTACTGCCTGGAGTTCACCAAGTTGTTTTATGATAGTAGCCTTGTTAATTAATGCAATATAACTAAGCTGTACCATGATGTTGCAAAACTCTGCTGTAACATTGTTGTTCCAATGTATAACCCCAAACACATTGTCTAGAGTGTTCCTAGGAAACTAACTGTCCCTGGTAACATTTGACTTACTGTGCTTTTGCAAAGCCAGTTAGTGACAAACTTATGTTATCAGTACACAAAGAATATGTAACGAGTGAAAATGAAATTTTTACGTGAAGTAATTACAGTTTCATAGGAAACAGTTATAGAATCAAATAAGTTAGAGCTGTGGAAGATCATGGCTTACAGAGTGTAGTGACTAGCCTCAAGTCACATGGCAGTCAGGACTTGGAATAACACTCCTAAGATACTACCACACTTGCAGCCATTTTTCTTAGACTAAATATTCGTGGTCAAACCTTTGATATTCTTTCTGCACTTCTCAGTTTTGTAAACCTCTTTGAGTTAGAGTATAAGCCTTAGTTCCTGTCTCAAGATCTCTTTTTTTTGTTCTCTTATTTCTACTATACTATAAAATCTGTTATTTCTACTACCATAGTCTAATATTGTGGGCCCTTTCCTACCTAAGTATGTCTGTCATGGTCCCTTTGCTTCCAGTGAATTTTCTTTTCTTTTCTTTTTTTGGATGGTTCTATTACTCATAGTAGGGATAAAAGACTTCTCTTGTTTTCTTAACCTTAGAGGTAGAGGGAAGGACAAATAAGTATCTCTTGCCCCCTTTTTACTGTTGATATGCATAGTTTTTGTACATATGTAAGTGCACAGAAGGCATCAGCATTATAGTTAAAATATCTTTTGTCTTGACCAAAATCACTGTGATTCAGTCCGGTCACAATGCTGCTCTTTCTACAGTGTCTTTGTCCTCTTTTCTCCCTTCTCATTGGTACCACTGTAGTTTAGGCCATTATTATTGATAGCTTAGTTTATTGCTCTTAATAGGTTTCCTATTAAGGTCTCATTTAATAGACATCAGGTATCACTCTGATCATGTCACTCTCCTAATCCAATGGCTGTGTTACCTTTCAGATTCTGGTCTTTAATTTGGCCTTCTTCTGTATTTCAGCTTTATAACCTTTAGCCAAATGCCAGCTAGGTGGTGCAGTGAATAGAGCACGAGTACAGGAGTCGAGGACCTGAGTTCAAATCTCACCTCAGACAGTTGACACTCACTATCTGTGTAACCTTGGGCAAGTCACTTAAGCCCAATTGCTTCATCCTGGGTAATCTCCAGTCATTCTGATGAATATGTGGTGATTGAATTCAGGTGGCTGTGGAGGAGAAGTGAGGCTGGTGACCTGCACAGGTCTCCCTCACTCAAAACAAAGTCAAGTGCAAGTCATGTCATCATTTCTCTGATGGCATGGTGGTCTTTGGCAATGAAGGAGACACACACACACACACACACACACTCTTTAGACACACACACACACACACACACACACACACACACACACACACACACACACTCTTTAGCCAAATCCTACCCTTACTCAGCTAATACTTAACCAATTAACCTGTAGTAGCACGTAGTACAATGTGATACAGTAATTTAAGAATATATGATGGTTAAAAGAAATGTTTATAATTGCAGTATGAGATCATAGTGGAAAACCAGAAGGGACTACTATGCTGGTAGTATCTTGTGTCCTAACCAGATAGAAAATAACTCATGAAACTGATACATAATCAAAATGGAGTCATGCTGAAGGGCTTCAGTTCTGAGGAACTTTCCTGGAAGGGCCATTTGATTAAAAATAGAGATTCTTATTTTTTTTTTTTAACTTGTCTTACTAACCATGCTCTTTCAGAATAGCAAAGTGAAATGTTACTTTGATCTTAATTATTATACATAATTAGAAAAATTATTATAATTGTACAAATTATTATACATTATATTTTATTTCATATTATAATCTATTATAAATATTTTATTATAATATAATATTACACATCTTAATTATTATACATAATTAGGAAAAATATTTTGATGACTTGGAGATGATAGAAAATTTGGGAGGAAATAATGATCACATTTTCTTTGACAGCCTGGTCAGTTGTATGCCAGAATTTTCTTATCTTTAAAATGAAGGTACTTGTAAAACTTCCCCTGCAGGCTTATTAGGATGAAATGAGATCTTGTATGCAAAGTGCTTTCTAGACTTTCTAGACTATTTGAATATCAGGTATTCCTTCTTTACCAAAATGTAATTTAATTATTGCAGTTCCAAGAACAGTCTGTGAGGTTGATACTTCAGTTAATGGTAAGAAGCATTAGTTGCCTTAAGTAAGTTAAAGTCCATGATGACAGTTTTTTACTTTATGCTTGCAGTATGTTTCATTATAAATGTTCCCATTAGAAATACAAGAAACAATATATTTTCCTTCACTTTTTACATTCCTATTGTTTGCAACATTCCTCCAAGTCTATGGGAAGTGTAAAAAGAAAAATTCATCCTTAAAATCCAAAAGATTAGAATATCAAGTGATATTGACTGTCATTTCTTAGTATTTACTATTCAGTGCCCATGATTAAAATGTTGGATTATCTAGGCATTTCAGTTAATCTGTTTCTCTTGGTTACCTGCCTTTTGACTATTTCACTTTTGATTAGCAGTATTGGATGATGGAAATTTTTAAAAATTTAAGTCAAATTAGAATTGCATGGTGGAGGATACATCTGTTCTAAGATTTAGGAGAAATAATTTTAGACCTAGTTCTGTCATTAACTAGTTTATATCCAATAAATTACTTCTACTCTAACCTGCAGCTTTAAGGATTTGTATTCTTCTGATTTCCATTTCCTTAATCTCCAAAGTTCTCTTCTAGGTCTTTTAAAAATTGGTGTTTCTGATTTGCAAACTTGCTGGCTGAATGTTTACAGTCATAGTACAGGAAGTCCTTAGTTTGTGTTCCAAATATTTAATAAGCCAGCGAAATTAGATATGTTTTCACATAGCAACTGTGTTAAAAACGGTGATGAGATTCCTAGGCTAACCTACCAAAAAGTATTTTCAGCTCTTCATGAAACCGCTGAAAATATTATATTTTTAAAATGAAAATATAAGGAAATAGTATTGTATAAAGGACAAGATAGAGCAAGATAGTTCAGTAAGAAGGTGGGTATTTGATCTTGAATTACAGTGTTCAAGGGGAAAGAGGTTTTAATTATTGGAGAATGAGGAAATAGACTTCTATAAAAGTTCTAAAAGGAATTTGTGAACATTTTCAGGTGCTTATGAGGTTGACACTAATATTTGTAAATTTGTATAATTTTATAAATGTTTTATTTTTACAAATATCTGATTTTGCCCTTCTATGATCCAGAAATGCTTTTTAGTTGTTTGATGACTTACAAATATAATGTAGTGTAGAGGAGAAGTAGTTAACTTTTCTTGAGTGTTGAATGACAGAAGAAGAAAGGTTGTCCTGAGTATGAACTCTAAAAGATTCCCTGAGCTGGAATTGAGCTGTGAATATACCTGTGAGCTAGGAGCATAAGTGGAACAAGGTGGTTGTAAGTACTGGTGATGATAGACATTTAAAAAGCACAAGATTTTAAGATTTAGAGCTAAAAGGGCCTTTAGGTGTCATGTAATCCATTCTGATCATTTTACAACTAAGGAAATTGAGGGTTAGGAGATTCTCTTGTTGGACGGGTACTAGGATCATAAATGTAGAGCTGGAAAAAACCAGATCGTGCCTTCTAGGTGAATATCCTTATGTTACATATGGGAAAATAGTCCCAGAAGTGAAGTGCCTGCCCAGGTTCACCCAGTCAGTGCCAGAACTCAGAGTTCATCTCTTGGAATCAGGTTCTCTGATTCCAGTTCTTTCCACTATTCATACTGCAGGAATACATTAACCCTTAGAATGTGATTCAGTACAGTAAAACAGATACAGATAATCAGAACCTTTAAGCAGTGAGGAGAAGACTTTGAGGGAAAAGATAGGTTTTTCAGACTCTTAAAAACAGATCTCATGTGTAAGAAGGATTACATTTTCTGCTTCATCTTAGAGAGCAGAACCAAAAGATACAAGTTCCAAAACAATTTTACAAAGGGTGGCTTGATCTTGAGATCATATATCTAGAACTGGAAGGGACCATGGAGGTCATCTAGGCTCATACTCTTTTTACAAATGTGTACACTACAAAGCTTAAATAAATGATCTGTCCAAAGTCACACAGGTAGCAGAGCCTGAGGTTCAGATTCAGATCCTCCAATCCCCTTAGTTTTTCCACAGCAAAGTAGTGCTAAATGGAAAATGTTTATAACAATTTGAGCTTTCTAGAAGAGAAATGAACTTCCTTGGGAAATTATGTGTTTTCTTTCACTGGAGTCCAAGTAGAATCTAAATCATTACTTGGCAAGAATTTTGTAAATGGAAATTGTTTAGGTTTGGGTTAAATTTAATCATCTCCAAAGCTTTCCCAGTTCAGATCATGTCATCTTAGGTCTTTTCATATAAAAGCATAGTGTATTTTTAAATGATATTGAATTTTAATTTATTATATAAATGTTTCAGCCACAAAGCCCAATACAATTTGAGAAATATAGATTCCAGTACTATTCCTAACTACATAGGTATTTCATGGACCACTGCTTCATAAAAGACCTCTTCAATAACCTGCAACCTTAGTGCTCTGGTGGACTCTTTTTTTCCCCTCTTAATAAATGCCATTATATTTCTGTGACATATATGGCTATGTACTTCATTTTATTTCTGTGTATTACACATATTCAATGTGATATCCGTAGAACTCTTAAAACTTACACAGAATTTTATTGCCCAACGGTATAACAGAAGAAACATGTGATGTGAATTCAGAGGATCCAGGATAAAAGCCATTATCTGCCATTTACTGCTTGTGTGAAATTAGTCAAGTCACTGATCTCAGTTTTAGAATTCAAGTGGAGCTCTTCTAGTTTGCAGATTGGATTGGGAAATCAGTGTTTTTTCCAGTGCTAAATCCTCTGACCTGGTATCTTTACATGTACCACTTGGGGAGAACTCATGGACAGTGAACCATGTTTTGAGGATACTCAGCTTATATGATTAAATCCTAGCTTTTTTTTTTTCTAAGTCCTAGAATTTTAGTAGTTATAGATAATCTCTAAGATCCCAACTCTGAATACTTAGGGCAGTGACTTCATTTCATTAGGAAATTATATATATTGAGAAATAAATGTAAATTGAAATTTTCTATTAATGATTGAAGGTTCTTTTAGGAGGAATATATTCAAAATGTTTTCCTTTTCAATTTTACTTTAGATTGACTTTTGTTTTTTAGGTTAATAGTACTTTGTGCTATTGTAATATATGTGTGTACTGTGACAGTATAAGCCACATAAAATGTAGGCTATCTGTCCCATTCAAGAAGAGTAGTGCTGCCACAATGTAGAAAATCATTCATGTCCTTGACAATCAATTGAAACATCAATAAATGAAGACTTAGTAACAGAAAAGCATATTTACCTCTGCCTTGTGAAAGGAGAATATGCAAGATGATGAATCATTAAAAAGTGCTGGAAGACATTTGGGTTTTGATGGCAGCAAAGGTATACTTGATTTGATTTACCTCAAAGTGCAAAAACTGCTAGTTATAGTTTTGAAGCACTTGTCTTCAAGTGGACATATATGGATCATAATAGAATTGTATACATATATGTGCACAGATAGATATATACACACATAAATATTAACATTAGTGAACATTGGTAGGTACTGCTCTATAAAACTTAACATTTTTAACGTTATGTATCAATCCCTAACTTGTTTTTTCCTCTTTTAAATGTTTGATGGTAGACTCTATGCTGGATTTTAATTACATCTTTTTTTTTCCCTTCAGGTTTTCTTGGAAGACAATCTTATTCCACGCACATAAAGAACAACGCTTTTGAGCTGCTGTTACTGAATTTGGAATGATACTGCATATGTTCATCTGATGGAGGATTAGCTAGATCTCAGATAAAACATTGCTTACTGGAAACCCTTACTACACACAAAATGTCATCCAATAGGAGTCAGAATCCACATGGACTAAAGCAGATTGGTCTCGACCAGATTTGGGATGATCTCAGAGCTGGAATCCAACAGGTTTATACCAGACAAAGTATGGCAAAGTCCAGATATATGGAACTCTACACGTATCCTAATATCTTAAAACTTGAGTTTAAATTGATCACCCAGCATTTTTTGTGTTATTAGAGAATTTTGAACAATTATTTTTTAATTGCTTTTACTCTGTGTAAGCACTGCACTAGATGCACACACATTCACACATATATAGAGGTGAGATAGCCTCTTCCCTCAAGAAGCTTACATTCGGTTGGGGGATAAAGTTCATAAGCAAGTACAGGATATCATGCTGTTGAAAAGGAGGTAGTGGCAGAGTGCCACTAACTCCTGAGAGAATCAGGAACGTCTACAAATTATGTTAACTGTCTCCATTCTTTATCTTATACGTTAATAGTGCTCAGTATTCATTTTGTTTAACCTTTTAAGATAAATTAACCTTTTTTAATTTGCAAGAAGTCTACCTCAAAATGAAGAATGAAATGTCTTAATATTATATCATGAGTAAAATTTGGGTTATAGGTATTTTTTAATGTGCAGCTTAGCAGATTTTTGCCACTCTACATTTTGACTACTGTATGAAAAGCATTGTGTGATGTAGATACCATGGAAGATACAAAGGTGTGTGAAGAGATCTTAAACTCTTAAGGCATTTATATTCTTAGGGTATTTTAAGTATTTAAATATGTTTTAATTACCAAAAAATTATTTGAGTGTCTTTTAAGATGCCATACACCAAGAATCCCCATTGAATTTGTAAAAAGTTGAAAATGAGATAAGTTAACAACTTTCTTTATATGTGAACTACTATTGCTTTATAAGAGGTTTCATCTGAAGTTGAGTGAGGATAGTGGAGTTCTGCTAAACTTAAAATTTACTGTGTGCATAGATGAATAATTGCCCACACTGCTTTTGTAATATATGTAGATATCTATTTATCTCTGACTTTGAAAAAATTAGTTTAACTAATTCACATTTCTTGTATGCCTGTGCTCATACACATACATACACAAACACATTTATACATGTGAGAAATTACATGGTTTAGTGGTTAGAGAGCTGACTTGAGATCTTAGTTCAAGTTTCATCTTTGATATATATGTGACCCTGTTCAGATCACTTCACTTCTTGGTTTTGTAGTAACTCTCTAAAGCTGTTGCAAAGAAGATGCTGACTTATATTGGTAGAAGAAATTGCCTCCTAGGAGCTCTTTTTATCACAGGTTTGAACTCTTGTCTCGATCCATAAGTGTGCAACCCAGCACTTGTCAGAGAAGAGATTTTTTTTTAAAAGATGATAGGATAATGTATTACCTAAAAGACTGGGATTCTCTGGCATAGCATGTGAAGAATATAGATGACTGTGGTTGTTTTCATGTTGATACATGAAATGCCTCCTAAGTGCTCTGTATAAAAAAACTAGAATCTAGAGTATATTGCCATTAGATTGGTCCTTTAATTCTAATCATTCTTCATGCCACTGTTGAGAAAGTAGTGAACTTTTATGATGGGACTTTATCATACATAGTGATCAGTTCTTAAGTTGGATTGATAACAGTATTAACTTGTCTTTCTCCTCCTAAGTAAGGATTTTTCTGGCTAAGTTATACAACATGTTGATAGGAAGGAAGATCGGAAGACTTCTAGGCAATATAATGAAAATACATAATGAAAGTGCTTATTATTCATTATGGAATTGTGATTATAATGTATTGACACTTTTCAAAAATGTAACCTAGAATGAATATATCTTAAGTGAATATTTTCAGATATAAGGGATTTTAGAGATTGTTTTTACAAAGGAGGACACTTGGGTAGTTAACTGAAACTTCCAGAAATCTCAGCTAGTTAATGGTAATGCCAAGATTAAGAACTCAGTTCTCTTGATGTGGGAGTTTTACTCTGTGGGAGTCTTTCTGCTTTACCATTCACCTGGGGAGTCTTAACAGATTTAGCCCAATAAGACTATAATCACTCAAAATATTTTTGGAATAACCCTTTTGAAATTGCCTTCAGAGCCTAAATTAAGGTATTTTAAATATATTGATGATAATATCTTCATTTGCTCTGAGGTTGTATTTCAGTTTTGGCAACTGCCACAAATCGTTTTATGTGTTACCAAAACCATATTTTTGGTTTAAAAAAATTATTGCTTAAGAAACATTTGAGCTAGATCATAAAGCAGCCAGTTTTTTTAGCCCCTTTTACATTGTACAAAGCCTTCAGATATTTCAGAAACTTTTATGTAGTAAATAAATGGCCTTATCAACAGATGCCATGAAATGACTTCTTTATAAACAGTACTATTGATGTCAGAGGGAAAAAAACATCTTCCCATGATTTTTGACACGTGCTTTTGAGGTTATGACTCAGGAATAGTTATTTTCAGTTTCATTTTGTTAACTATATTTTGTTGGAAACACTGTTTTATCATCTGTTTTGCTTTCCTCTAAAACATAATTTTGTTCAGCTTGCTTTGGGTTATCAGAATAATGTAAATTGAATAAGACATCTGCCTTTATTTAAAATGCCATTTGCTTTCAAACTTTCCTAATGTTCACACTTTCCTTCAGAATGAATCTTTAATTCTTTACCATTATTTTCACCATTAATAACATCTGAACCAACCAAATCTCTACCTTTTCAACATATTAGTGAGTCTTTGGACTGTTTAACTGAATCCATATATCTTTGATTAATCTCACTGTATTTAAAAAAAACCACTGGTGTTACGCAAATTCTTGATCTTAACATTGGTTCTTTTAATGTAACATCTTGCATGGATATGTAACCTCACAAAGTGCTTTTTTATTCCTGATTGTCACTTATCTTTATGCTGACGGGAAACACAATAATTGTTTTCAGTGTCTTGAATGTAATACATGATTTAAGATTGAGTGAACTGAATTCACTGCATTAAATTTACTTATCTGAATTTGATAGTTTCCTCTTTTAAGAAAGATGCTAAAATCAGCATACCACACACCTAAAAACAGCATACGCTACCTCTGTGACAAAATTCTTTTGGCTAGAAGAGGTCTTCACCTCTCATAAGAGGTAAAAAGAAAGTGATAAAAAGACTACTGCTATAGTCCATAAAAGATGTGTTTAGTATTTTTATATTTTTTGCAATATTTCTGTACCCTAATACATAGCCAGTTTTTGTAAAATATCCATTTGTTGCCAAGAATTATATTCCTTTTTGTTTATTTTTAGCATTTTTATTTTTTTAATTCCAAATTCTCTCCCTCCCCTTCAGCCCTTCCCCTACCCATTGAGAAGACAAGCAGTATATCAGTTATGCCTGTGAAATCATGCAAAACATTTACATGTTGCCAAAAAAAGAAGAAGTGAAAAAATTGTATTTCAAGACTGAAATAATCCATTCTCTTTTCTGGAGATAGAACATATTTCATTATGAGCCTTTCAGAACTGTTTTGAACGATTGTATTAATCAGAATAGCTAAATTTTTCAGTTACGGTATTGCTATTACTACATACTTTCTCCTGGTTCTCCACACTTCACTTTGCATCAGTTCCTAGAAGTCTTCCCAAGTTTTTCTGAAACCATCCTTGAGAAATACCATCTTTAGCCATCTCATTTAGAAGGCACTATAAATCATTTAGAAGTAGCTTCTCCAGAAAATTTGTGCAATTCTGTATTTTGCCTTTTGTTTTTGTTTTCATTACATTTGTCCAAAACTAAGAGAGGGACATCAGAATCTTCTGTTGTTACAGATAATTCAGTTAATTTTTCTCATATGAATTTAGATGATAAAGCATTTGGAGCTTATGAGTTTAATATTGGTACTGTTTTGTTGTCCATTGGTCCTTTTAGCTTAATGTAGTTTCCTTGTTTGTCTCTTTTATGTTATGAATGAATGTGCAGTTAGGGCCTATTTTTTTGGATTCAGCTGATGCATAACAAATTTTGATCCCTTCATTTTTATACTTGAATGCTGTTTATCTCTTTGTTTTTCAGGTATATTTTTTGTAAGCAGCAGATTGTGGGGATTGTTTTCTTATCCACCCTTACCTTTTGTTTTATTGTTTAATTTATTCATCTCTATAAAGTTTTGAGAATTAATTTTTGTTTTCCTCTGCATGCCTCTAAAAGTAGGGTTTTTTTCCTCCAAATTATGTTTTCCCTCTCTCTTCCTCTGTAGAAACAGTACTTTATTTTGGTTTTTTTGTTTTGTTTTGTTTTGTTTTGTATTAGTTATTTTACCTTAGGGCAATCCTTTTTTAGAGCTCTCTTCCTCTCACATTCAAACCCCTCCTTCATTCCTTTTTTTAGTTTTGGAGTTTTGCTGAACTTACTCACTTGTTTCTCTGCCTTTAATCTAGTTATCTATTTCTTTAATTTTCTACCCCTTTTTTTCTCTTCCTGTTCTATCTTTTCTAGACTTTTTATTGATGATTCTTATTTAGTCTTTGCATCCCCATGAAATTAAAAGTTCCAACAGTACATGTTTTGAGTTCCATCTTCTGAATACTTTCTGTTTTACTACCTTGTAGATGTTGTGCTTCCATTTCTGTTGTGATTTATTTTTTGAAATTCCTGCATGATATAAGAAGAATTAAGTGTTGCCCCTTCATAGGAATTTTCCTGTGTAATTTGTTACTTTCCCCTCTCTTCTCCATGATCTTTTTCCCCCATTGGCCATACATTCTCTTTGGGTCTAAGTGTTCCATTGTCATGGTGGTCATTTGACCCTAGGAGTTTAGATTCCCCATCTGAGGTTTTCCATGGAGGCACACCACTCTCAGAGGTAGTATTTACTCTAAGGCATCAAATCTCTGCAAATTACACCCAGTTATAGACTATAACCTTCCCTCTTTGGAAGCCTTCTTTAGTGCATTAAGTTTTCCTCCTTTCTTTACTCTTTTTTCAGTCCTACCATTGTCCACTAGGCCTTCTTCCTGGGAGACTAGAAGTTATTTTTTTTTCATTGTTTACCATTGACTTGATTTGAGTGAACCACACATTCCCCTGTTTTATTCCTCCCTGCTCCCCTTTTATGCACCCTCTTACTCTGAGAGACATATTTAGGTAGGAAAGGGCCCACAATATTAGACTATGGCAGTAGAAATAACAGATTTTATAGTGTAGTAGAAATAAGAGGACAAAAAAGATCTAAAGACAGAAACTAAGGCTTATAGTCTAACTCAAAGAGGTTTACAAAATTGAGAAGTACAGAAAGAATATCAAAGGTTTGACCATGAGTATTTAGTCTAAGAAAAATGGCTGCAAGTGTGGTAGTATCTTAGGGGTGTCATTACAAGTCCTGACTGTAAAGTCTGTTATTTCTACTACCATAGTCTAATATTGTGGGCCCTTTCCTACCTAAGTATGTCTGTCATGGTCCCTTTGCTTCCAGTGAATTTTCTTTTTTTTTGGATGGTTCTATTACTCATAGTAGGGATGAAAGACTTCTCTTGTTTTCTTAACCTTAGAGGTAGAGGGAAGGACAAATAAGTATCTCTTGCCCCCTTTTTACTGTTGATATGCATAGTTTTTGTACATATGTAAGTGCACAGAAGGCATCAGCATTATAGTTAAAATATCTTTTGTCTTGACCAAAATCACTGTAATTCAGTCCGGTCACATTGCTTCTCTTTCTACAGTGTCTTTGTCCTCTTTTCTCCCTTCTCATTGGTACCACTGTAGTTTAGGCCATTATTACTGATAGCTTAGTTTATTGCTCTTAATAGGTTTCCTATTAAGGTCTCATTTGATAGACATCAGGTATCACTCTGATCATGTCACTCTCCTAATCCAATGGCTCCATTACCTTTCAGATTCTGGTCTTTAATTTGGCCTTCTTCTGTATTTCAGCTTTATAATCTTTAGCC
Source organism: Notamacropus eugenii (assembly GCF_028372415.1). Classification (NCBI taxonomy): domain Eukaryota; kingdom Metazoa; phylum Chordata; class Mammalia; order Diprotodontia; family Macropodidae; genus Notamacropus; species Notamacropus eugenii. Next base: position 98,397,769 of record NC_092874.1, on the reverse strand, counting down.
AAATGCCAGCTAGGTGGTGCAGTGGATAGAGCACAAGTACAGGAGTCAGGAGGACCTGAGTTCAAATCTCACCTCAGACAGTTGACACTCACTAGCTGTGTAACTTGGGCAAGTCACTTAACCCCAGTTGCCTCATCCTTGGTCATCTCCAGTCATCACCGGATTCAGATGGCTGTGGAGGAGAAGTGAGGCTGGTGACCTGCACAGCTCTCCCTCACTCAAAACAACATCAAGTATAAGTCATGTCATTTCTCTGATGGCATGGTCTTCCTCGGCAATGAAGGACGAACACACACATATACTCTGTATTGAATCACTTGAAGGCTCAAGTGTTGTGAGCTTTAATTAATCTGTGGTGTTTCAGGTCTATTCCTCCACCATCAGTTCTTCTGTTTAAGGCACACTTTTTCTCTTGTCTCCTTGTGCACTTTGAGAAAGATATCTCTTAATGCTCCTTGTGTTGTAATTTTGCTTCTACTGTTTTTCAGATCCATAGCTGTCTTTCTCTTTGGGTTTTTTTTAACCAGTTTTTCTCTCTCCATTTAATTTATTTAAATTCTTGTGCCTTTAATGTCATCTGTGTTTACCTTTCTTGTATTTCAGTTGTATGGGGTATTCACAAAGCAAATAATCAGCTTAGATCCAGGTCTTTGGGGGAGGGGCGTGAAAAGCTCCAAATGACACTCTTTTATTGGACTTTTTTCCTCATTGATAAGGCATAGATTTTCAGCGTTTTATCATATTGGGCTATATCTTATACTCATCTGCTTTTCTGGTTCCATAATGTAGTTTCTTGTGGGTGCAGAATAGTGTCTTTTTATTATTCTTTCCTTTCCTTAATTTTTTATAGCCTTAAAAGTCTTTTTTCTGTGTACTTTCAGAATTTGTTGTCATTGGAATTATTAAATTTAACTCCCATGTGTCTTGGAGTTTTCAGCTTGTTATTTTTTTCTTCACTGAAAATGATCTAGATTTTTTCAATCAATGCTTTGTTATCTCTGTTCAGAAGTTCTTGGCAATTTTGTTGTGCTGTTTCTTGCATTGTGATATTCAGGTTTTTTGACTCATGGTCTTCTGGAAAGTCAAAGAACCTTGAATTTTTTCTTTGCATTGTGTCCTCAAAATCAATATACTATCCTTTGTATAGAAATTCTGTTTTCTTTTAACTTTTTTTTTGTTTCATTTCCTCCATATTGTCCTTTCCTTCTGTCAGTTTGTATTCCCCATTAGTAGTTTTCTTGTTTCTTTGGTGAGGTTTGCCACAGGGGCATAATGTTTTTTGGGATTTTTTTTGTTTGTACATTGTTTGTTTGATTTCTGCTATGTTGGCCATAAATTCTGTTATCATAATTCTTACTTGTTTCTTATATTCAGCTGTATCCTGTTTTGGTTCCATTCTTGGAAATCTAAAGGGTCCTCTGCCTCCTCAAGTACTGATTCGTTTTCCTTTTTCTTGCAATATTTGTACAGTGATGTTTCATGTCCACGATGATCTGGAGGTCAGATTTTTAATATCTTACCTATTGATGGGTTTATCTGTTTGTTACCAAAATTTTTTATTGAATTTTTTTTCTTCCTGAGATCTTTGATAATCTCATTTTCCCCTTATGTTTTTGTTGGTCCCTTTCTGATTCGTCTTTTGATGGTTATTTCCCCAAGCCTAGACCTCCCCCGAACCATTTTGGCCTCCCCCTTTATTGGGCAGTTCACTTTCTACTGACCTCATGATCTCAGGTCCAAGTGAATTCTTTGGGGACAAAATTGTCTTCAGCTGGTGCCGTTTCTCTTCCTTAAGTCCACACAAATGCTGGCACCCTGGTGCAGTACCTGCATTTCCTTCATTTTCTACCTGAACTAATAATTCTTACTTGAGAGTGGTGTGAAAAGTAATGAGACTCAGTTTTTTTAAAATATATTTTATGGGTGATATATGTACTGAGAACAGAAACAAGTTTAAGGGTGCTTATTTCTCTTGATTCTGTAGAGAGTGGGGTGGGCATCATTTGGGAACTATAGCAACACAAAAGTATTTGCTGGTAGAATTGCAGGGTACAAGCTGATGCCACCTAGCCAAGAGTCTGAGGGTTTGTACGGGGAAGTAGGAGGTTCCTGAGTGAATGAATGTATCAGGGATTAACCTTCCCTGCTGTTAGTTCTTTGGATTGTTATCCCTTTAGAGTGCTTAATGTTTTATATCATAAAGTCAACTATAATTGCTTTACTTCATGATTGTAATTCTTATTTTGGAGTGGTACAAAAAGTAATGAAACTTAGAAAATTGTCTAGTCCTCTGTCTCGTTGGTCATGTGACTCATAGTATAGGTTTGGGATTTTTTAAAATGTTTTGTGGACACATGCACTGAAAAGAGAAACGTATTTAGATCAGGGGATTTTGTATACTTTTGTATACTTCGTTGCTTTAATATACATTTATGTGTATTAATGAATGCCCATTCCATTTGTCAGCCCCTCTCCCCATCAGTATTTGAAAGACTGAGATCTTAACAATGTGGATATTTCCTTCAGCAATATAGGGCAGAACCCATCCATGCCTCTGTAGCTGGCTGTGTCCTTTCCACAAGTTCTCCACAGATCTGTCCAGTGTGGTGAGGGTCTTCCTCTAGTTTTCTTGGCATGACAACTTGGCATAATTGGCTGTTAGCTATTTGCTGTCCACAAGTTCTCCACAGATCTGTCCAGTGTGGTGAGGGTCTTCCTCTAGTTTTCTTGGCATGACAACTTGGCATAATTGGCTGTTAGCTATTTGCTGCCCTTGCCACATTATCAATCCCATATACTTTCTGGTCATACAAAATGGAAAGCAAAAAATATCTCCCCCTGTCCCCCCAGCTTCTTAACCATAATAGCCTGGCACTGCTATTCATGGGGTAACTTTAGAACTGGATTGACAAAGTGACCCAATGGCTTTTCATTTGCACTAATTGTTTAAAAAAAAACAAAACCCACATATATAAACAAAAAGAGCCAGGGTGTCTACACATAAAAGATTTTGTGGGAGCAATTAAAGGGAGAAACTGATGGAAAGAGCTCTGTATTTAGAATCTCAAGGCTTGAGTTCAAATTTCGCTTCTTCCACTTAATAGTTTAGTAAAATGGGAATAAAAATATTTATACATCCATCTTCCCAGGGCTGTTGTAAGGAACAAAGAGATCGTGTTAAAGTGCTTTATAAACCAGAAAATACTATGGTGAACATTCCCTGGGCTACTACTGCAATACTCTTTTACACCTTGTTTTTCTTGGCCAAAAAGGTGAAACCTTTTATGCCACTTCTGTACAGTATGTGGCAACCTGCTTTTTCCTTACCTTGTTTTCGTGGACTGAGTGTTGGATTTGGAGTCAGGAAGACCTGTCTTGGACACTGACCAGCTGTGTGACCCTAGTCAAGTCATAAAATCTCTCTGAGCCTTGGTTTCTTCTTCAGTAAAATGAGGATATTGGCCTCTATGATCCCTAAAGTTCCTTGTATCTGTACTGTTTGTTAATTGCCAGATCTAATGGATTTTTCTTAATGCTCATCTCTTTTCCCTCTGCAGCCTTTGACACTGTTGATCAACCTTTCCATCTTCTTACACTTAACCTCTTTCCATGCCCTTTAAAATCCAGCCACACTGGCTTACTTGCCAGTCTTCATTCTCTTAATCGGTGCCATCTCACAAAGTTAATCTTAGGATTCTAGAAATGAAAAGAGTCAAACAATAGGATTTTATTTATTTTTTCCAAAATATTTTTTATTTTAAACTTAAATATATAATCATACTATAAAGTTAAATATTAAAACTTAAATACAATATTTTTTAAAAAGCATTGCTGTGTGCACAGCAGAATGTATAAGAGGATTCAAAATATACAGTAAATTTCCATTTTAAGAAAGCTTGTATAATAAATACTACACATTGTGTTCAGAGCTGTCTGTCTTTGCTCCCTTGTTAAATTTTCTTTTGTTCTTTGCTGTACACTTTTTACTTTATTCTTTTTTTCCCTCCCTTCCTCCCTTGCCTTCTCCCTAAGAAGGCTGCAGTTAAGTGCAGATATATATGTACATATACTAAAGGCATCTATAATCATACTCATATATAGACATATACATTCATATGCATCCATGTAAGACCTTACTGTACTTAATTGTCCTGTTTCTCTGAGAGTGGATTACCTCTTCCTTCCTAAGTCCAAGTCTTTCTTTAATAATTCTGTCAGCTTACCATTTCCTACTCTATAGCAATATGCCAACCCTATACTATCTATTTATTTTAAATAGTCCAAAACAGTACTGATTAATATGGTTGACATAAAGTGTAGTTTCTGTTTTTCTCTTTTGATTAAATCTATTTTAGCTTTGTCTGAGGTCATAATTACTACCCCTGATTTTTTTCCCCTAATAAAATTCTGGTCCTGACCTTTATTTTATATTTGTGGGTATCTTTTATTTCCTATCCCTCCTGCCTGCTACCCTGCCCTTCTGTTACGTAACCTACCCAGTCCCCCAAGAGTCCCTCTTATCTTAATCTTATTCCTGTTAATCTAAACATCTTTCTATACCCCCCTTATCCTATTCCTTCATCTTTGCCTCTAAAAATTCTTCCCCATCCCCTTAAGTCTTTTATTTCTTTCTGAATTTAGAAGACTTATGTACCTTTCTACAAGTATATGTATCATTCCTTTTTGAACCCATTCCTGATGAAAGTAGGGTTCAAGAACTACCAGCCCTCCTCCCCCATTTAATTCTGTTAGTTCGTCCTCTCATGCCTCATTTGTATAAGATAATTACCCTTTTTGCTTTTTCCTAAATGGTTTTACTTTTTCGAATCCTATCATACTTAGGACTTCTACCGCAGTCTTTCTTTTGAACTACCCAATTACTAATGACAGTCTCAGACATATATTTTACATTTCCTCAAAAACAAAACCAGTCTATTCTTATTGAGCCCTTTATAGTTAGTCTTTGATAGTACCTTATAATTTCCCTTGGACCTTATATGTCAGATCTTCTGTTAAGTTCAGGTTTTTGTTTTTGTTTTTTAAAAAACAAAAACATGAAAGTCTGGAAATTCATTAGATCTTTTCATTGAGAATTGTTGCTGGTTACGGTATTTTCAGCCAGAAGCCCAGTTCTTTTGCTCTTTGATATGTAGTGTTCCAGGACCTGCAGTCTTGTAATGTCAGAACTGCTCAGTCTTGTGTGATTCCAATTGTGACTTCACCGTATTTAAATTGTGTTTTTTCTGTTTACTCCTAATGTTTTCTCCTTGAGCTGGGGGTTTCAGAATTTGACTGTAACATTCCTGTAGGTTTTCCTCATAAGATCTCTTTCAGGTGGTGATCAGTGGATTTTTTTTTCAATTTCTGCTTTGCCTTCTTGTTCTAACTCTTCAGGACAGTTTTCTCTAATTACTACTTGTTTTATTGTATCAAGGTTTTTAGGGGAGGGGGTAATAACTTTCAGGTTGCCTGGTTATCTTTATTTTTTTATCTGTCCTCCTGATCAATTGTCTTTCTTATGAGATATTTCATGTTCTCTTCTATTTTTTTCATTCTTTATATTTTATTTTATTATATTTTGGTCTCTTATAACTTTGTTGGCTTCCCCTTGCCCAATTCTGATTTTCAAGGAGCTGTTTTCTTAAGATTCTGAATCTCCTTTTCTAATTGGTTGACTCTTTTTTCATAATCTTTTTTTCTTGGATTGTTCTTTTTTTTTTTTTTCACCTCAATCTCTCGTTTGATTTTTAGTCTTTTAAAAGTTCTTCTAAGAATTCTTTTTTGGGCAGATGATCATTTGACCATAAATAACTCTTTGGGGTAGGCAAGATTTATTTCCTTTCATTATCCTCCTCTGAAGACAAACCCCAATCTTTTCTATTCCCATAGTAACTTCCTAAGATTGGATTCTTTCTCTTTTGCTTATTTTTTTAAAAATTTGTAGCAGCTTATTTTTTGTAATCACCTCTGGTCCTGGGTTTTGGGGGATGGTGCCAAAACCAAGACTTCCAGCCTCCTGTAAGTGCCCACAGCCAGCATCATCTCACTCCACTGCTTCTGCATTTACCAGGCTGGTTCCTTCTTGCCCAGGGCACAGCTGAGTCTGGGTTCTAAGACTACCTTCCAACCCAGCAAGCCCCAGGGGTCACTGCTTTACAGGAACCAAGCCTCGGTGCTAGGATTTTTTTTTAGGTATTCTCTTGGTTGTCCCAAGAGAACCACTGTTCTTCCCCAACTTTTGTTTATTTTTACTGCTCTAAGTTCTCTGGCAGGCACTATTTTGTCTTGTATGTGAGAGAAATCTTGAGAGCTTGGAATTTTCTGACCTACTCCGCCATCTTCCCAGAATCTTCTCAAACAATAGGATCTTAAAACTTAAGTTTTGATATACTAGAACGTCACAGTGGGCCAAACAGAGACCTAGTGTGTATTCTAAAATTTCAGCACTAAGAAAATCTAATAAGCCATTACAGTTTTGATCATGCAAAACTTAAAAAGCAATCCTAAAACACTTAAGAACAAGGGAACAGTCCAGAAAAAGCTACTGTAGTAAGAGTTAAACCAAAATCTTAGCACTAAAAGCAATCTGAGAGAGAAATTAGAATTAAAAGATGTATTGAAATAGATTGATTTTACTTTCTTATAATTTTTCTATCTGGTAAGCTGAAAATACTGTACTGACCTTCAAGCTTAGGTTTAAAGTACTAGACTGGAATCTACAGTACAAGAGTAGACTTGTTCTGAGGTTGACCTTCACTCTGTTTGCTTGCTTTCTATTAACCACTGAGGCGCAGGTCACTATGAAACCTTATTTAATTGGTCTGAATTGCAATGTACCAAGCTCTGATGCTGCATCCTTATAATTCTGTCTTCAGCTAAAAGCCTCAGATAGGTATGCTTGGTCTTTAATTTTTCGGCATTTAGGTAAGACTCACCCTGAGTGGCCAAGAGAACCAGAATGAGAACCTACTGCTTCCTGGAAGCCTGGGTGATGTGGGACTTGGGTATGTATTTCATAGTTAGGTATTTTAATACAATCTTTTGTTAGCCTTTTTGTAAACTATTCTTCATTCCATTGGAAAGAAAATTTCAAGATGGTTCTTTGATTTGTTTTGTTTTTAAAATTTTTATTTTCCAATAGAGCTTTTAAAGTAAAGCTAAAATTAGAAATGATTTAATTTTGACTGTGTCTAGTATTTGGAATATTTCTAAGTTCCTTAACCTTTTATAGTCATGTTTATAACTACTGTACTAGCGTACATCAGTCCAACCAAGCTCGAGGAGCTGGAGTGCCTCCTTCTAAATCTAAGAAAGGTCAAACACCTGGAGGAGCTCAGTTTGTTGGTTTGGAATTATACAAACGACTGAAAGAATTTCTCAAGAATTATTTGACAAACCTTCTTAAGGTAAGATTCTTTTACATGAGAATTAAGCATTTAAAAGATGGAAATTGCAGTAGACATAAAATATGGAGTAATACCTAAGTGTTAAAGTCTTCCAGTGTCATTCAGTACTATTTTAAAAATATATGTGTCGTATATATATATATATATAGGAAATGTTGAAATTGTTCATTCTTTTGCCCATGGTAGAAATGAAATATTTTCCATAAACAACTTTTCTGGTTGTTGTTTTTTTAACCCCTGATGCACCATAAAATTATATGATTAGATCCTTTTTAACAGAGGCTGAATGACCATTTGTTGCACATTGTGTAAGGGATTTGTCAAATGGATCCAAGAGGTTGAGGTTGGGCAAGATGACATCTAAGGTCTCTTGATTCTATAACCCAGCTTTTAATTTACTTCCCCTTAAACTAATTTTCTTAGTAGATCATAGCCATTTTCCTATTTTATAGCATAAAGGAATCTAGTTTATTTTAAGGGTTATTTTCTAACAACAATATATTTAAACTGTTAAGAGGTAGCTTGTTTGAGAAATTTACAGAAATGACTTTCTCAAAAATAATTTTGCTGTGGTACTCAGGAGCTATAGAATTACTTCCTTAACCAGAGTGGGTTTCTTTGTGAATACCTGTTTCTTTTGAGTATGGTTTGTCCTGCCATACTCCTCTCGCCTGGGTAGTGATTTAAGTTTTTTCCCCTTCATCTTCTGCCTTTTTCTTCCTCAGTCTTCATCTCTGTAGCAAAGGCAGTGTGGTGCCTTACTTCCAGCCACATGGATGGGCAAGTGGGGCCTTCAGCTGGTGCTACACATGTTACATAGAGTGAGTGAAGACATCTATACTCTCTACCCTGGGAAATTTTGCAGAAATTTTTCTGTGTATATATTCATACTTTGAACTACACAGACCTGTATAAAAATTTCAGCATGCTCCAGATTGTTTTTTTTTTCTTAAATACCTTTGCACATTAGAAACATTAACTTGTTTCTAAAAAAAAAAAAAGATTTGCTTACCCACAATTTGTTGTAATTTAATATTGTTTTACTTATTCCCCACATAGTATGTTATTAATATCTTTTTGAAAGCAATTAGAAAAAATGTCAATCTTGACAAAATGAATCCTGTCATTTTACTTAGTGCATATAGGCAAAGGACAAGACATTTGTAGTATATAAAAGAATTCTAGCTATTCTTTAGTAACAATGAAGTTAAATTTTGTTCTTTATAATATGTGATTTTTATATCTCCCTTTACATTTGTTTATATTTAGTCCTTTTGTACAGGTAACTTAATATATTAGTTAAAGATTTTCAAGGGACTTACAAAGGAGTATTCTCATTATCTTACTTTCATAGAACTTTGAAGCTGGAAGGGACACTAGAGATTATCTAGCCCAACCCTCTGAATTGCTAGATATGAAATGGATTCAAAGATACGCTTACATGACTTACCCAAAGTTGCCTAGTTGGGATGAGTTGGAAAAATAAGTGTTTTATTTCGTTTACTAGGTAAAAGTCATTGGTAATGAAAAAAATTAATCGTAACTAAAAGTTAAAATCCATTTTTATCTGTAATAAAAATAATTAAGAGGTTTATTACTGCAAGATTAGTCTTCAGGTGTTAAAATTTTGTGGTACGTGAAACTCATGAAAAGACCTACTTTAAGGCATGAAAATATTTTGATATGTGTTAAGTGGAAAAATACCTCCTCCAATGAAATAACATCTTTTGAAGTATTTTAAGAAATAAAAATATTTTTCTCTTTAAAAGAAATAATTTTGAACAATTTTCAAATTCTGCTCCTAGGAGACAAGTTATAACGTGTCACAGGTTTTTTATTCACATGTTCTCTTCTGCATATTATATATTTATTTGAAAAATAATGTTGGTGCCATGGTGGATTGAAGAATATCAGAATTCTGTAACTTGAAAATGAGTATTTTGGGGGCATGCTTTGCTCTGAATCTAAAGAAATAACTTCTCCTTCCTTGGAACATCAGAATTTACCTTAGTTGCTAATGTGTGTATTTTTATGTGCATTACATACATAGATAGACCGTTCAGATTTTACTCTTAGAATATTTTTTAGCATCTTTTTTCTGTAGCCTACCGATATGTATTATATCCTTTTATGTCATTGTTAGGAGTATGCATGAACATTGGTAAATTTTTATGAACTACATTTGTTTTAAATCTTATTTTTTAATGTATTGACATTAAAATTGAGTGGTCTTAAAGTTTTAGTGAACTTACTTGTTTTAGGATGGAGAAGATTTGATGGATGAGAGTGTACTGAAATTCTACACTCAGCAATGGGAAGATTATCGATTTTCAAGCAAAGTGCTGAATGGGATTTGTGCCTACCTCAATCGACATTGGGTTCGCCGTGAGTGTGATGAAGGACGAAAAGGAATATATGAAATCTATTCAGTAAGGATTTAGAAAATTCACCTTAAAATGTGTATTATTTTCTTGAAATTATTTCATCTGTTTGTAAGATGATCTAAATGTAGATGTTATTATATTATCTTAAATCATTTGATCAGTTATTACCTGTTTTAAATTCCATCATTAAATACCGCTTAAGTGCTTTATTGAATTACAGAAGGTTAGGGTAAGTAGTTGCAATGTTAAGACTTGATTGAAGAACTGCTACATTTACTTTCTACTTGTTCTTTTTAATTATTTGTCTTATAAAATTTTTCTTTCTAATCTCCAAGTATTCATCATCTTTTGTAGTGTCAGAACCTTGTTGCCCTTTTGCCCTATGAAACACCAAGAAATAGCCAATGAAATTTTCAGCTTATTATGTGGATTTCTTTACAAATAGATTCAAAAATGGGAACATTGAATGGTTAAATCACTGCTGATACAGCAGTTTAGTTAAGAAAGCTTTTCCTAGAGCAATTAAGGAGGGGCACTAAGAAAAACAAACAGTACATCTTGGGTTCATGATGAATCAGCAGCTATAGAGCAAATCTCTTTTAAACATATATGATTATAATAACCATCTCTGTGTAATGAAGCTGTAACAGTAATGATGCTAATCTGATTTCATCAAATTATGTTCAAACACATATTTTAACTAATTCTTGACCTCAAAGGAGATATCCTCTCTCTACAAAACAAAAATGTTTTGAGAATTATAATAATTAATCTAATATTTATACCGATTACATGGGGCAGCGAGGGGGCACAGTGGATAGAGCACCAATGCAGGAATCAGGAGGACCTGAGTTCAAATCTCACCTCAGACACTTGACACTCACTAGGTGTGTGACCTTGGGCAAGTCACTTAACCCCAATTTGCCTCATCCTGGGTCATATCCAGTCATCCTGATGAATATCTGGTCACTGGATTCAGATGGCTCTGGAGGAGAAGTGAGGCTGGTGACCTGCACAGCTGTCTCTCACTCAAAAAAAAAAAAAGTCATGTTATCATTTCTCTGATGGCATGGTCTTCTTTGGCAACAAAGGACAAACACACGTATATGTATTACATAGCCTTAATAAAGTACTGTAGGTTTTTGCAGAGGGTTATGCTGACAGTCTTTGAATTTGATATGGTACCTATTTGATCCCACCCCAAACCTCTTAGGGGTAGAAGGGATGAAAATGTTAGAATTTAGTAGAGCCTCGGGTAAGGAAGAGAAAGTGATATAAGGGACTCATTTATGCTTGCTGTTTCCTTTTTTCCCTTTGAAAAAGATTTGTTACCAAAAAACAACTATCTATGTGTATGTAGACATAAATGTTTGTACATACATATGAGTTAGTGTATAGACACAACCTTTTGAGAGAAGTGTGGCATTTTTATTAAAATATCAGCACAAATATGTTCCCACTGGTCTGCTGCCATTTTTACTTTCTCTATCCCCATGATCAGATGTGTACCAGATACCATACTACTAGAGAATAGTCACATTGAGGTGTTTGATTAGATAATGGAACGTGAGGAAAGGTAGCACACAGAATTTATTGAAAAGACAACTGACCTCATCCAGGAAGACCTAAGGTCCATGTCCAGCCTCTGAGCTTTGCCGACCACCGGATACTCCCTGGCAAGTCACATAACCTATCAGGGCACAAACATCAACTTACCTTAGTTGCTGCCTCTACTAATGAAATCATGAACCAATCAGAAACGAAAAAGCTAAATAATTCAATCCCTACCTTGATTGATAAACTTCGGGTTGCGGGTACCACAGGCACTTTTTTTTGTAGGTCTTACATAGTGGTCTATCACTATGTCCCCAAATGTTGTAAGATACGAGTGCTTTCTCATTTAAAGGCTTGAACCTTTTCTTTTTACTTGGTGCTTTTTGTTGCAATTGTTTTGTATCACTTCCATTTCAGTAGCCTCCCTTCCTTCCTGCAGTGTTTCTTCATAACAAAGGAAAATATTTAGGCACCAGAAAGTCTGCCATTAGTGACAGTGTAGGCAGAATTTCATACATTCTTGGAACTTACTACCTGTAAATATGGGGCAAAGCCCATTTGATCATTAGTCCTCTGGAATGAATAGTAATCATTGCATTCATCTGAATTCTGAGGTCTTTTGGTGTTGTGTTCCTTGATTGTGATCATTGTGTGTCTTGTGGTTCTGCATCACTTTCAAGCTTTCCTCTGAGATTATTTCTTTCACCCCCAGAGCTTGTTAGTTTAGGTACTGGTCAAGCGTCTTTAGTATGTTTGATTTGAACAGTTAAGTTTCAAGGTGTATAATTTTTTTGTGGACTCTTCAATTAGATGGTCGGGTTCTTTTTCCCCAAGGTGTTTTTCTCTCACCTAAAAAAATAACTAAGTTATATTGTCCTCCCCTTTCTTTTGTGCTGCCAGTTATTTATTTTCTTTTTTCTCCAATGATGAAGCTACTAATCTGCAGACCAGAAAGGCTCATTTTCAGCCTGAAGGAGTGGAAAACTATTGTGCACTTAAAGAAACATAGCACCTTTTGTTGTAAGTGCCAGGGTGTGTATTTCATCAACTGAAACTAAGTGTTGAAACAGAGCAGACAGTAATAGTAAGTAATAATGATAGCTATGGGGAATGAATTATACAAAGAGAACAATTGTGCAAAGCAGCAATAAAGCTATGACTTTCTCCAATGAGATGGAACTTCTTTTTCCCCTTTAGTATTTAACATTCACCACAGTTTTGATCCCATCAAGTACTGTATTTTTAGCAAAGTATTTAATGTGCAGTTAATGTTTAGACAGACATAAATTTATTCTATTTGGAACTCTGAATGGCATTCTGCATGATTTTTGCACTGCTCATTAAAATAGAGCACATGATTTATTTCTGTAGAGAGTTCATACTACTCATTATCATTTTGGGTTCAAGAAATTCGAAATATCCTCCTGTTGTCACCAAGCAAACGATCCTAGGACCTCTGATTTCTACACTACAAGTAAAGACGTTGCAGTTCGCTAAGGGTGGTAGCCTTGCTGAAAAGAGTTCCAAAGCACTATTGGAGTCAGCCAGCCTCTTAGCACATCAGATTTTAAAAGGCTGTGTCCCATTAATAATTTTTCAGTTGAAGGTAGGAGATATCAGTACTTCTAAACTTCTTTGTGTCCTTGTTTCCACTCCCTGTCAGGATGTTCCAGTCGAAGATACAGAGGAGTTTCCCCCACTGTGTCCTCTGGAAGCACAAACTTGCACTTGTACTCTTGGCATTCTTGCTCTTTTCTTTCCAAAAAAGCTCATTCAGAGTAAAACTAATAAAATTAATCCTCTCCTAATGACACATGAACTTTTTAAAACTAAGAATTCCTTCCCATCCTGCCTCCATCCTTGTTAGAAGATAGATGCAGGCCTGTTTAAGGTAAAGACAACTTCTTAGTCTCTCTTCTGCCAGAAGCCCATCAGTCCCTAGCATATTACTTCCTTTTTCAATTCGAGCTCTGCCTTGACTGCCTTCAAAGGGCTTGAACTTCCTACACGGGCTAGATGTTAAATGAAGTGTTATCAGCCTGTCCTATGGAATACCTCAGAGCATGAGCCAGAGTAGTTGTTTTTGGTTTTTTTCTCTCATAAATAGCACTTTCCAAGTGAACTTCTTGTGCATTGGGAGTTACTAGATGTATAGATATGCTAAATTGAACAAATTTGTGGACTGCAGTACCTACTCAGAAGTAAAATAGTTGATACTTGTGATTTTTAACCCACTTTTGAAGTGCTGAAAAGTATTTTTAAGGTGTACTGGCTCATTTGGCACTAGCAGGTAATGCTCTATCAGTAGTATATTTGAAACAATTCTGTGTTGTTTCTCAATGCCACTAAAAACAACTGAAGTAGTACCTTCTCTATAAATATTGATCTCTCTTTTAGAGAAATGAAACTCATCTTCAGAAATCCTATAAAAATGGTGTGATATCAGTATGTTTTATGCTCAGTTTACTTGCTTTCAACCTTGTCACACACTTGGTCTGAGCTGTAGGTGAGCAGTTTGGCAATGGGTGGTAAAGGGCAAGCCTTAGTGTAAGGAGTATCTTGAATTCTTCTGTCTCAAACACATGTTCTCTGTGTAATCACTGACAAGTCATTCCACCACTCAGTATTCGAGGCTACTTTCTAAGACAGTAAGTCAGTAATGAGCTTTGGATTAGTTTGGATGCAAGGAGTTACCAGAGAATTCCCCACACCAGTAAAACCACCCATATACACAGAACAAACATGTCATTTTTAAAAACTCTTTCATCATTTGTTTAATATCAGACAATTCATAGTTCATTATTAAACTCTTAATATTTATGCTTTCTGAGAAGGAATAAACTTGATTTTCTTTAAGTTTTAGAACCTGGAGAAATTTTTATTATACAGTGTTTGATACAACATTATGATACAAGTGATAGACCTGATTAATACTCAGAAATGATCTGTCCTACTTTACTTCTTTAGATACCTAAGACAATCTGCCTTTCCTGATAGAGCTAATTTCTTTTGAATTAAAATGCTTGAAAAAATTTTGGAATTTTGATAGTTTTTAAATATGAATAATCTTTACATTTCCCCTTAAAACATGGCTTGGATAATATTTGGGATATCATTCTCTTAATTTTTCTAATTATCTTAAACTCAGAAAGTGAATTACTTTTTTATGAAGTAACACTTCATAAACTGCCAGAATATCGAGTAGTAGGTCTGAAGGTCTTTGTGTCAGGTCTGTTATCCAGTCAAAGTAGACATTACGGAACCTTGTTTGTTGTTGTTCTAAATGCCATTCTAAACTCAGGCAAATGATGAAAGGTATCAAATAAGATGTTTAAGCAAAGTGCTTCGGTGCTCACAAAAACTACTGACCTGAGCACTAAGTTCAGGTTCGAATTGCATATTTGTTTGAAGTTTTATATCCTAGATCTATTTGCATTGCTAAATCTTTTCTTTACAAAAGCTTATTAAATTCCAAACACAGATTAACAAAGGGGAGCCCAGAGCCTTAGTTGTAGTGAATGGCAGATTTGCCATCGTTGAATTCCTGTGGAGCTCCTTCTGGAAGTACCTCAAAGTGTTATTAACAATATCACCTTTTGCCCCCTTCTCTGCCCACATAAAAAATGTTGGGTTTTGTTTAGTTTGTGTTTATATGTGTGGCAGATTAGGGACAGGGGTGTGAGGTGTGGAGACAAGATTTAGTGGAAACAAAGCAAAAATTCTTCATAAAGAAACTTTGTGGACAGGACTGAGTTTAAATATGGTTTAAAATACACCATGTAATGCCCTTAAAATGGAAATTATTGTATCTTGGAGTTATGGTTTTGTTTTATTTTGATGTTTTGGGTTTTTTTAGCATGATACTTCCAAATAATATAGAGGCAGTGTGGGTAGAAATCTGTCCTTGAAGCCAGAAAAATCTAGGTTTTAAGTCCTGAAGGACGCTCACTGACTTCATTACTTAGGCAAGTTATTCAATCCCTCAGTGCTCTTGGCAATTTCCTAAAACAGTTTGCAGAGAAAAAAGAAATCTCTTATCTTGGAGTTCCTACAACAGTGAAGTTGTAGTTCTGGTCCTCATTGCTATCAAAAGAATATACAAATCTTGGTGCTATTTGTAGCTATTAATCTAGTGCTATAAAAAGAAATTCACAGGAAATTAGAAAGCCCTTTTTGTTTTTCTAGGAAGATTTTCCTTCCTGTTAATATTTTCTATACATCTCTCATAGGCTAATGCTTTTTGCTTAATGCCTTATATTTTAAACTGATAAAGACTTTGATTTCTCAAGTACCCTTGTTTAATTAAACAGTGGATTTTCCCCACTGAGTATGCTTAGCTGCTTATGCACTGTGATGATAGGATGGATGATTTACTGGAGCAAAATTTAACAACCTTGGCTTCATTAGTTCTGGACTATAATCAGTTAATCAGAAACAGCATAAGGTGAACAAATAATTTCTAGTCAGTACTTTGTTAGGCTGAAAACAGGTTCTGACTTCATCAAGAGTGTGTAGAATTCTGTGTTTATCTGTGCCCCAGTTGAATGAGGCAAGGATAATGACGATTCTACCTGGGCATTGAAAAAAAGCATCTACCTCCTTTACATTGAATTTCAAGACTAGAAGAGCTTTATGACAGGCAATTCAGGGTGCCTAAGCTTTTTAACGTAAGTAGCAAGTAATTAGTAATGAGTTGGTTTTCTAAGATGAATATAGTTTTTGTCATTAAGAAACTGTAGTTGAAGTATTTTACTACTATTAAATTGCTTTAATCATAGTAGAAACCCAGTGTAAACAGTCTAATCCAGATAATCTTGGGATTATTTTCCTGTCAGAATCAGAATAAGAATTATTATTAGTCTGAACTTCTATTTTTAAAACCCATATCCCTGCAATTTTGAACTGTTTTGTGATAACACTTGATAATTTCTGTAACATGTACTGATAGATGTTAAAAAAAAAAGTATATGTGTGTATAAAAATTTTTATTGGGGAGACATCTCAGTAAGGATAAATTTAAATTTTGTTTGTCAGAAACTTATTGGGACACATTTATATTTCGTTTGAATGCCTTTCCCTTAACAGTCAAAAGCATTTTTATATTTTTCTTAAGTAATAAAATTTTACAGTGTAATTTTCTGCAAGTTGATTTGTCTTTTGAAGTTGATAGTCAGTTTGAAAATCATTTTCAAACAGTTGTTCCCCAAATTATTAATAATTAATCTCAGCAATAGTTCTTTACTTTCCAAATTACTATAGAAATGTTGCCAGCTAACTGAGTAGTTTGGAATTCAGGCTGTTATTTATCGCAATTATCAGTGGAATTCACTGTTAGGAAAACGTAACTCAATGCATTTTCTTCTCTCTCTCTGTCTCTCTCCTCTTTGTAATCCTAGCTTGCATTGGTGACTTGGAGGGATTGTCTGTTCAGGCCATTAAACAAACAGGTAACCAATTTTGCTGTATTCCTTAAAAGTTACTACAACTATGTGAGTTCTTTTCTGACCTATTTTGTACTTTCATTGTTTGGGGAATTACTTATTATATATACTAAATGATCTTATATCCTTTCTTAAAGGTAACAAATGCTGTTCTGAAACTGATAGAAAAGGAAAGAAATGGTGAAACCATCAATACAAGACTGATTAGTGGAGTTGTACAGTCATATGGTAAACATAGTTTACTTTCAATTTATCTAAGAAGTACTTAGATATTCCTAGCCAAAATGAAAACTCTGGGCACTGCTGTAACACTTATGTATTATTTTAAGTGATCATTGAGTTTTGTTGCTTATATTTATGTGAATCTAAACATATTGTATGCATAAACAGCTTAAAAATTCCAATTATGTTTACTTGTGTGGAAGCATGCTATTTTTGCCAGCGTAATGCTATAAGCATAGTAGGTGCTTAATGAACGTTTCCTTGAATTTAGCTATTTAAATGTATCTTGGTATCATTAAAATTTTAATTTTGTTTGAGGCTAATAATGACAGAATAGATCTTCATTAGTAAGACTGTGAAGTAACCAAAATTCTAATTATCTTTGAACAATTAAGATAAAGAAACACTTATCAAAATCTGAGAGCGTCCTGGATTTCCTTGCTTGTTTATATTATCTATCATGTTGTTAAAAATGAAAAGCCACAAAAATGTTGGAAGTGTGCAAGTCTTTTACAAACTTAACTTCTATGATGATTTGAAAACCTACTAGCCATTGATATATTAGGAAATAGAGCAATCACTGAAATAAACCTTAGCAAATCATATATAAACATATATTTTATGTGTAATATATTTAAATATATAAAGTATGTAAATATAACATGTTTATATATTATATGATATGTGTTGTATAATATATAAATAATATAAAACAAATCATATGACATCATGTATAAAAAAGTTCACAATTTCATATATTCCTTTTTGTCTTTTTATATTGGAATGTTGTGTTGATTTGTGATCTTATAAAAAATTTAAGAGACAAACTTTGATGAGTAGTGGACTTCTCAGCTGTGCATCAGAATGAACTGGTTTTATGCTTTTGAATTTCATCTGTGATAGTTTGATTGCATCTTTTTACTTTTGACTCCCAAGATTGATGTGTTCTATGAAATAGGAAACCAAAGATTGATTTTAAATAAAGTGTTTATTTGCTTTTAGTGGAACTTGGGCTTAATGAAGATGATGCATTTGCCAAAGGACCCACACTTACAGTATATAAAGAATCCTTTGAATCACAATTCTTGGCTGACACAGAGAGGTTTTATACCAGAGAGAGCACTGAATTTTTGCAGCAGAATCCTGTTACAGAGTATATGAAAAAGGTAAGTTCAAAGTATAAACAAATTAAGTTTGATCAAAATCAGTGGTTATGGAACAGACTTTAAATTTAAATAAACAGACTTTTATTAAAGGTTCTAAGAGTCTTTAATTTCCTTTTTATAAGGCAACTTTTATACCCAAGCTTTTATTGGTGAGCACCATTCTCTTTAAATAAAAACTATATAGTACATGTAGTAAATTTATAAATAATGAAAAAACTGCATTCTTAGTGTAACATCCCCTGATGGTCATGTCATGGGATGACATCTTGTGTTTAGTAACTAAGTATCAATTATATGATATGCCTTCTGACAGAATCTGTTTTGTTGTGAAATTAATAATAATGGTAATGTTATTATCAACCGTATGGTAGATGGTATAAAGGGCATACATAATGTGCTAATCAGAGAGGGGAAAAAACAATGAGAGACAAAAAGATGGCAAGCTTGAGTAGTAGATTGGTGACCCTTTTAAGATAGCAGAACGAAAGAAAGACATGTTGAACTCTTCTATGGGGGTCTTATTGGAAAATTGGATAAGAAACAGGATGAGAAACCAAACAAGGGTTTTAAGCTGCTTTAATAAAGGTAATATCCACACTGGTGAAATCTTAGATCCACCAAAGTACTACAATAATGAAGTTGTTTTAAAAAGGAATTTGAATAGGAAACAACTGTGGGGAAGGGGATGGTTCAGTAGTGGCCATTTAATCCCAGTGCTGTTTTATTCTCTTCATTCTTAGGCTTCTTGGAACTTCTTTGTCTTTGTAGGTGTTTTTATAAAGTACCATAATACGTGAATTCAGTTTCTGAGATTTATTCACTAAAGTTTATATATTCATTAAAAACTAGAGATCACAGACCATAGGAGAGAAATCTCTGGCCTCTGATGTCAGAAGTCCTGGGTTGAAATCATACTGCTCTTTTTCCTTACTGCCTTTATGACCTTGAGCACATCACTTAACCTGTCTGAGCCTCGGTTTCTTGGATTAGAATTCTGTGGTGCTTTTCAGTGGTACCTAAGAATACATTGAGAACTTGTTGGTGAATGAAAGCTGACTCGTAAGTATTTGAAGGGCTGTGATGTTAAAGTTCAGGCTTGTCTGTTTTGGCACCACAAGACAGAAACTAGGAACAGTGGACAGGAGTAAAAGAGAGGCAGCTTTGGATTGTAAATAAGGGCAAATAAGGGCAAGTTTCTCAGCAGAAGTGCCTCCGAAAGTCAAGACTCCCCTGTCACTGAGGATCTTCACAGAAAGGCTCATATTCAGGTAGGGGATGGAATTAGAGGACCTGTGAAGATCCTTCAACTCAGACACCATGAATCTAAAAAGAAATACAATTTAATTATTTCCTAGGCAGAGGCTCGTCTACTCGAGGAACAGCGGCGAGTTCAGGTTTACCTTCATGAGAGCACACAGGATGAGTTAGCACGGAAATGTGAGCAAGTGCTCATTGAAAAACACTTGGAGATTTTCCACACAGAATTTCAGAATTTATTAGATGCTGACAAAAATGAAGGTGAGCTGCTAAGATGAATTTATAGATATAAATTGTGATTGCTGATTATATAATTATATTGAATATTTCAGAATTATAATTAATTTTGGGACACAATGTCAAGAGCTGTGTTAAAACTTAAGACAATTTCATGGAGGGGAAGTGGGGTAGTGGAGGTGTAGGAAGATCCACAATTTTAAGATTGCCAAAACTGACTGGAAAAGTAATTATTTAATGGCATTCATCTATTATCTCATTATTCCCTCCAATAATATCGATCTTAGGCCATCCTTGCCTTCCCATCCTCTGTGGCTCTTGTTCATATACTCCCATAAGTTTGCCCAGGTGCTCCACCCAGTATTCTGGAGACTTCGACACCATAAGGAATGCCAATGGAACATATATATATGCAGATCATCATTTATTTCTCACTTCCAACTCATAACCAGTCATTTTCTGCTTCATTTATACATTTCTTTAATGACATCCCTTACTTGACTTTTCCTTCTTAATTCCTTGTTTATAATGTGTTGCAGCCCCTTCGTGCCCACCATACACCTCTTTTCTAACCTTTGGGCTTAACTACAGTGGGCTGGCTACAGAATACATTGAGAATTATGTTACATCTTACAAAAAAATGAAACAGTGGAAAAATTTAGTTGTTTGTACCCTGAATATAAGACCTTTGTCAGTGATCAGCAAATGGATTATACTACGTTGTATCACTCTTCACACTGCTGATATGAACAAAACCAGAAGACAGAAAGGATTTGCAACTGAGCAGAAGGATGGCTTACAGGTGCTCTTTAGAAGCAAGTTTAGCAGAGTTGATTTTATTGTACATCCAGTGGAAATAAGAAACATCATTCAATCAGACTCCTGGTCATCTCATGTTACAGTTTGTAAGTCATTTGGTTGAAAATATTATTCTGTTGCAGAAAACAGAGATAGACAAATTCAAAGAATGTTATAAGACTCTAAATTGTCTTATACTTTAATACTTGGTGATACCTGAATGCAAAAGTGGGACTAAGTGAAGAAAAATATGTTGGAAGCTATGGTTTTGAGTAAGAAATGCAAGCTGCCAAAGACATTTTGACTATACAGAAGCTTGATTCCTAAATATCATGATTATTTTCTTGGAAGGTGCAGGACATCATAAATACTGAATAACACCCCTGTGCCTCTCCGCTCCCCTGTCTACCTTGTGACTGATTGTATTTTAATAGAAAGGAACTATTGTTTACTTATGTGGAAATCAGTCCTGAGTGGGTGATCTATGTACTCAGATTACCCATTTAGGATCCTATAATCTTTAATTTAGATTTGGAAGGGCCCTTAGAAGTCTAACAACTTCAACGTCTTCATTTTGTAGTTCAGGAAACTGAGGCCCAGAAAGGTTGTCACTTGAATCAGGTTCACCCAAGTTATCTGAGGTGAAACTGAAAGGTCTTCCTAACTCGCAAGTATAGTTGCTCATTCTACTTTATACGAAGTTAGAGGAAAGGATAAAAATAAAATAAATATGCCATGTATTGAAAATATTTCCAAAACTGACCTATTTATATTAGTTGTTATCAGTGGGAAAAGGCAGTTAGGTAAAGAACACTGACCCTGTGATTATAACAGTCTCCTATCGACCTTCATTGCAAGGCTCAACTGAGCAGCAGAGCTGCCGAGACCCATTCTTCCTCACTTGCATCTCACTGTATCAGGGCTTCTGCTTGCACCTGTCAGTGCTGGATTCAGAATAGATTAAAGCCATCACTTCCTGGAAAGCTCCCATTAGACCAGCACCTGTGCTTGAGACACCAGGCCCTTCCCTTCCAGGACCAGATCCTGTTGCATCTCCCCTCAGTGGGCCTGCTGTACACCCAACCTCTTTCTGACAATACTCTGCCAAGCCCAATCTCCCTTCTTCCTTAACTCTTAAAAGATAACTAATGTACCTTCTCGTGGTACCTACCACAATGGCTATTCCAAATGTCTTCTTTAAAACTTTCCACACATACTCTTCTCTTCCCTACTTTCTGAGCAGACAACTTCAATTCATTCTTTACTGAGAAAATAGAAGACATATACTTCTTTAACATACATTTCAAAATTTGACCTCATTCCCCATTCTCTTTACCTTCACTCTAGTCTCTTGACAAAGAGACAACCTGTCTTGCTAAGGCCTATCCCTCCACTTCTACGCCTGACCCATCTTCTTTTGTTTCCTTTGGCAGATTTCCTTATTGTCTCTCTAATTTCTCCTCATATACCTACTCATGCCCTGCTGCTTTTCCAAGGTTTTGTTTGCTTGACCTTGCTATCCCCTCAAGCTATCAACTTCTTTTCTCCTTTTCAAACCCAGATTTTTAGAAAAATTGATCTCTTTTTCCTGCATTTATTTTTCTCCCACTTATTTTACAAACCCTTGACTTGGCTTCTGACCTCATCCATAAAATGGAACAACCTTCTGTACATCTCTTAATTGCCAAATCTGATTCCTTTTCATAGTCCTTATCCATCTTGTCCTCTCTAGCATTTGACATGGTTACCCACCCTTTCTACCTGGATATGTTTTACTCTCTTATCTTGTGACACTCTTTGCTTGGTTCTGCTACTTGTCTGGCTGCTCCTTCTCAATTCTCTTTCGATTGTTCATCATCCACGTTGTACCTCCTTCCTGTTTATTCCCTTTGGCTTTGTCCTGAGCCATTTTCTCTTTTTTTCCTCTTTACGCTTTTAGGGCCCACAGTTTCAATCATCGCCTCTGTGGCAATGACATTTAGATCTAAAATATGCAGCTTTTTTTCTCTCTTTTGAGCTAGTCGCTCATCCCTAGCCTAAACAGTGTGACATTGTAAATAGAGCACTGAACTTAACAGTCAGGAAAAGCTGACTCTAAATCCTGCTTCAGCCATTTACGTAGTTGTTTGACCCTGGGCAAACCACTTACTTTCCCTCATTTAAAGATTCTTCAGCACCAAAAAGGAGATAATGATTTACCACTTTTTTTCACAAAGTTGTATTGAGTGTCAGATAAAATAATATTTGTAGTACTCTTTTGTTAATCTTAAATCACTGTATTAATGTTAGCTGTTATTACTGAACATTGCAAACTGGACATTTCTTTAGTGTCCCAAACTAAAATTGTCTGAAAAAGATCTCAAATTCATTCTTTTTCCCATCAAACCTGCCTTCTTCTGAATTTCCCTGTTTCTGTCAATGGTATCGCTATCACAACTTCAGAGCAATCTTTAACTTCTGATTCCCTCACCACACATATCCAGTCACTTGCTATGATTTTTTGATTCTACTTCTATAATTCCTCTCATATTCATCTGCATTGCTCCATTTGACAGAACTGTCCCCCCTCCTAACCTCTTGTCTGGGATGTTGCAATAGTTTGCTAATTGGTCTCTCTCCCCTCTTATCCCTCCTCCACCCAGATGCCAAGTTGATATTGCACAAAGATGTTTTTGACTGTCAGTCTCATCCCTAAACTCAAGTGGCTCTATTGCCTCTCAGATCAAGTACATATGCCTCCAGTTAGCTCTTCACAAGCTACATCTCCAGCCCTATTATACATTACTCTGATCCAAACAAACTGACTTTCTTGCTGTTATTCACATGCTACAGTCTCTCTCCCATTTTCATTCCATGTCTTTGCTCATGCTAGCCTCCATACCTAGAATGTGCTCTTTTCTTTTTGTGTCTTAGAATCCCTAAGTCCCTTCAGAATCCAGTTTAAATGATACCATTTTCATGAAGCATTCTCAAATCCACCAAGTTTTAGGATCTTCCTGCCCAAAACTATCTTGAATTTGTTTTATTCCTACTTTTGTATACATTTGTTTATACCACGTTGTCTCCTTTGAGTAGAATCTAAACTTCTTGAGAGCAGAGGCATTTTCATTTTTGTCTTTGTATTATCAGTGTGTGGTACATTAATAAATGCTTATTCATTAATTTATTCACATAGAGAGGTTTGACAAATGTAAATTCATTGCTGAGATGAGAAGACCAAAAGACCCTGAAAAGTACCTTAGGGGCAAACATTTGAGCTGTTTGTTAAGCAGGTTGGGTGGTAGCCATACCATCATCAGTTCAGAATTTACAATCATTTGTATAGTTTTATGAACAGGGATGGAAGGAGATTACGAACAGTTTGCTTCATCAAGTAAGATGTGGAAGAGAGAATGGATGCAATTAATCTGTTGCCCTGAGTCCTTTAAATATGAAACTGGGAGCATATTAGTAGACAATCAAAAGATAGGGAAGAACTACACAGATGTTGAGAATAACATCTTTTTAGTCCCAGGACAATAGCCCTGTCCTTGGTGTGCCTATAGGGAAAATGAAAATGACATCAGTGTCTGCAAATAGGAGATAAGCAGTTGGGACTAGATCAAGTATAAAGACAGTCAGTAAGCATCTGTTATATTCCTAGCTCTGTGCTAGGTACTGATATTACAGAGACAAATGATAAGAGTCTGTCTTCAAGGAGCATACCTTCGCTTGGAGTTAAACAACACACGTGTACACATTCAAATACAAAATAATGCAGGGTAATGTCATGCGGGATGAGGTATTGGCAGCCAGAGGGATCAGCAGGGGTCTCATGTGGAAGTGACTCAGAGCAAGTCTGTTTTGGAGGTGACAGTTTTGAGGGTGTATAGCACTGGTGTCATACTCAGATATAGATCTTATCTTAAATAGATAGAGACTGACTGCATATTTACTTAGACAATCGCACATGCTGTTAATTTATTTAGGCAATAGAGTTGCTTAATTTGTTGTGTTTTTATTTATTTTGTTAAGCATTTAAATTTGTTTTAATTTGCTAAACTCACTAATCTGATTCCTGCTTCAAGAGTTTGATACTTGGTATGAGGAGTCAAATTTCAAATGATCCCCTGAGGATCCTTCTCAAGGAATGAAGGAAGGGAAGATATAACAAAAGTATGGAAAACAGTTTGAAGCTTATTGTTACCCAAAAGAGGTGACCAGAAGGTCATTAATCACAGCCAACTCATTCATGCCTGATCTTCCATCTGTATAACATGTTTATGGGGGTACTCTGCTCATACTTCAAGAGTGTCCATGATGTGAGTATTAAGAGGGAACTAGTCAGGCTTTCATCAGCTGTATTCCACAATAGACCACATCTTTACCATCATCCACTTAACTCAAAGGATGCACAAAATGCACAGTATCCACAGAGTTGCTTACTAATAATTTAAAATGCTTCTGATTTGGTAGGATAAAATGCCACCATAAAGTTTTCCACAAATATATTAAAGTGATAGAAGATTCCTTGAAGATTTAACAACTATAATAAATGTGTTTGATGACCTTCTCATTAATACCCAATGAGTCTTGAAGTAGAATAATGTACACACACCACAAGATGCGTGTCACTGCTACCGAAGGGATATAGCTCAATTGAAAATGAAGAGAAATTCCTTAGAGGTGATGAGATACTCCTAGTTGAGAGTGACATTACACTGATTCCATCAAGACTAGAAATATTATAAGCTCTTCTTCTATATCCACAGTCACTTAAAAGAGTTTAATTATCCACACAAGAAAAAAACAACCTGTAGAATTCATTCTGTAGTCTGTGAACTTGAAGAGATACTGCAGGTGGACAGTGACCTAGATTGGAACAGAAAGTGGAGGAGGACTGGAGCGCCTATGGGGAATTTCAAAAGTCTCAATGGCCTTCGTCTTATACATGAAACAAAGGCTTACCTTTTTAATACCGGTGTTCTTCTAGTTGTGGTGTTGTATGATTTCAAGTGATAGAATGTTACAGTCTCCAAAGAATTGAAATTAAGGATCACCAAATGCAAAAGTAATTATCACCCCAACAAAATCTTTGAGGGGATGTAGTTTATCTGAGCCTGGTGATCTGAATTCTCTAGCCTGACCACATAGAGTTAATTTAGGCTTTATATAAGAAAAAAAATTCTAAAATTAAAATTACCTAGAAGTAAAAGAAGCTGTTTCTAAAAACTTCCGTTCCTAGGTTCTATTTTACTGGACGTCTTCAAACAAGTACTGGATGATTATATGTCTGAAATGTAGTAAAGGGGATTCTTTCGAGTTCACTGATGCTTTGAACAAGATAGTAGCAGAGATTCTGTGAAAATATTCTCAGTTCATTGTCATATATTTGAAAGACTGTCAAAAGAAAATAGTTTTGTTCCGTTTAGCTCCAAAGGACTAAAACTAAGAATGAGGAACAGGGAAATATGTTTGTGCCTGCCAGCCTCATGTTTTCGTGGGGGTAAGATCTCAATGCTGTTTGTAAAGCAATACCTACTCTATGATTCCTTTCTGATTTCTGAAATTGAACTTAAACTGTAGCATATATTTGATGGAATCAAAATGGGTGACTTTATAAAAGTTAATGATATTAACATCCTACCTGATAAACATGCTTTCCAAGGAATATCATTAATTTGTTGAAGCATAATCACATTGTCTTTTTACAAATCTTATGTTCTTTACAAATATGTTTTTGTATTTAAATAGTGTTCTACATTAAGCTTATTAAGAAGTACTTCTTTTTAAAAGAAGATAGTGTCGGGGGGGGGGGTGGAACCAACATGGCGGAGTAGAAAGACGAACCTGTTCTAGCTCTTCCCCCCATAGCCCATAAAATATCTGTAAAAAATGACTCTAGACAAATTCTTGAGCAGCAAAAGCCACAAAACGACAGAGTGAAAGAGATTTCTAGCCTTAGAGAAGCCTGGAAGGCCAACAGAAAAGGTCTATCGCACCTCACTCAGAGTGGCCATGCAGCACAAATAGGACTGGAGCAGGCTTCAGAGCACGGGGTCATGGGTAACAACTGCGGTTCCCAGATTTCTCAGCCCACAAATGCCAAAGCTTCAAAGTTCAAGTAACAGAGGTGGAAGAAAAATTGGGAAGAGAAATGAGAGTGATACAAGAAAATCATGAAAAGCGAATCAACAGCTTGTTAAAGGAGACGCAAAAAAAGGCTGAAAAAAAAAAAACACCTTTAAAAATAGACTAATCCAAATGGCAAAAGAGATCCAAAAAGCCAATAAGGAGAAGATTCTTTAATGCTTTAATGCTTTAAAAAGCAGAATTTGCCAAATGGAAAAGGAGGTTCCAAAGCTCACTGAAGAAAATAGTTCTTTGAAAATTAGAATGGAGCAAATGGAAGCTAAATTACAAAACAAAACCAAAACAGTGAAAAAATAGAAGACAGTGTGAAATATCTCATATGAAAAACAACTGACCTGGAAAATAGATCCAGGAGAGACAATTTAAAAATTATTGGTGTACCTGAAAACCATGATCATAAAAAGAGTCTAGGCATCATCTTCCAAGAAATTATCAAGGAAAACTACCCTGATATTCTAGAACCAGAGGATAAAATAGAAATGGAAAGAATTCACCAATCACCTCCTGAAAGAGGTCCCAAAAGGAAAGCTCCTAGGAATATTGTAGCTAAATTCCAAAGTTGCCAGATCAGAGAAAATATTAGAAGCAGCCAAGAAGAAACAGTTCAAGTATTGTGGAAATACAATCAGGATAACACAGGATTTAGCAACTTCTACACTAAGGGATTGAAGGGCTTAGAATATGATATTCCTGAGGTCAAAGGAGCTAGGATTAAAACCAAGAATCACCTACCCAGCAAAACTAAGTATAATACTTCAGGAGAATAAAGGGAATTTCAATGAAATAGAGAACTTCCAAGCATTGTTGTTGAAAAGACCAGAGCTGAATAGAAAATTTGACTTTCAAATATAAGAATCAAGAGAAATATGAAAAGGTAAACAGGAAAGAGAAGCCTTAAGGAACTCATTAAATTTGAACTGTTTATATTCCTACATGGAAAGATATTATTTGTAACTCATGAGATCTTTTTCAGTATTAGAGTTAGAAGGAATATATATGTAGGTGTCTATAGGTATGTATCTATGTGTATATTATGTATGTGTAGGTATGTATATGTGCATGGGGGTGTGGATGTGTATATACACACACATAGAGTGCACAGGCTGAGCAGAGTATGAAGGGAGAATACCTAAAAAAATAAAATTTACTGTTGAATGGAATGTACTAGGAGTAAGAGAAAGGGAGAGGTAGAATGTAGCAAATCATCTCACATAAAAGAGGGAAGAAAGAACTTTTACAATGGGAAGGGGGGAATTGAAAGGAAATAATTAAACCTTACTCTCATGGAATTTAGCTTAAGGAGGGAATAACACACTTAATCAGATATGGAAATCTATTTTACCCTGCAGGAAGGTAAGGGGGAAGGGGATAGGAAAAGGAAGCTAATAGAAGGGACAGCAAATTGAGGAAAGGGATAATCAGAAGCAAACACTATTGTGGGAGGACAGGTCAAGGAAGAGAATGGAATAAATGAAGGGCAGGATAGGACAGAGGGGAATGTGATTAGTCTTTTACAACATAACTATTATGGAAGTGCTTTGCATTGTTACACATGTATGACCTATATTGAATTGCTTGTTTTCTCAATGAGGGTAAGGAGGGAGGGAGGGAGAGAATTTGGAACTCAAAGCTTTAAGAATGAATGTTAGAAAATGTTTTAGGATGCAACTGGAAATTAAACTATACAGGCAATGGAGTATAGAAATCTCTTTTAGCGTACAGGAAAATAGAGGGGAGAGGGGATGAAAAAAGGGGGTAATAGAAAGGAGGACAGACTGGAGGTGGAGGAAGGGTTGGATGGAGTGCATGCTGTCCTGGGGTGGGGGGTGGGGAGAGATGGGGAGAAAATTTTGAATTCAAATTCTTGTAGAAGTGATTGTTAAGAACTGAAATCAAATAAGCTATATATGTAAAGATAGTATGTAACTAGAAAGAAGTTTGTATATATTTCTGTCTTTGAAGGTTAATGAGGGAAGAGATGATTATACATCTTGTTTTGTTCCAAAGGCATAAAAAAGGTTTTTGCCAAAAGGCCATATAAAAGGGAAACTAAGAGTTTTCACATGCGAAACCCTCAAAAGAAAAAAAAGGTATAAAT
Source organism: Notamacropus eugenii (assembly GCF_028372415.1). Taxonomy (NCBI): domain Eukaryota; kingdom Metazoa; phylum Chordata; class Mammalia; order Diprotodontia; family Macropodidae; genus Notamacropus; species Notamacropus eugenii. The sequence continues at coordinate 98,369,074 of NC_092874.1, read as the reverse complement.
GGTTGATTGAAGAGGGAAGTTTTGGCTAGCGTAGAAGAGAATCACACATTGATGGAGATTGTGAGACTTTTTTTCTCTTCTTTGTCCCCTTGTGTGACAAGGCAGAAAAACAGTGAGAGAGCATTTTCCCTCTGATTAGTTGGAAGAAAGCAGTTCAGATTTTCCTGCTAGAGAGAATAAAAACCGATTTTGATCACCCATCCTCCTGAATACTAGAGCACAGAAAACAGATTTGTGAAAGGCTATTGAATTCAATGGAGCGTTAGTGAGTTAACATAATTGTTCTGCCTAAATAAACCTGACAGTAAGACTAGTGTTAATAACTAGTATTAGCTAATAGTTAAAGAATATGTCAAGTTGTACTTCATTAATTTAAAATTTTCTTTAAATTTGGAACATTAAGAATTATATTTTCTTTAAAGATGATTTTTGTTAAAATGATTTTTAACTAAAGGATAATTAGGTAGGAGGAGAGGAGGAAAACATCTTTCTCTCAGCTATGCATTTGGAAGGTGTGACTCTTCAGACCACTAGACTGTACCTAGCAGAAGCAGATTCTGTTTACAGAGTCCAAGAAGGTAAGTTCTTAAATTCTAGATGCTGCAGTTCCAAACTGGGTAAGATGAGGTGATCCAGCCTCCCTCCCCACTCCCTTAAAAATTTTTTGGGGGGATCACCAGTACAAAACAGAAACTGAAAAATTGCATACCTGCATCAAACAGTTCAAATGCCTCTTCTGGAATAGTTCATGTAATCTTTAGAATATTTCATAAATACATAGCATAGTTGTTCCAGTTAAGAGCAGAAAAAGAAATGAAATTTTCTGCTTCAAGGTGTCTTAAACACAAATTCCTTTGATTCTTACCTTTATAGAACTGTAGAATGTTCGAGCTGGAACGTGGATCTTAAGGGTCATCTAGTCCAACTTTGTTCCCCTTTGTAGCAGTTTCATATAGATGTAAAAACTTGTCTGTATCCTCAGGGAAGTAAGAAGTACTTTTAATGAGCCTAAACCACCACACTATCCTTTTAGAGGGATGACTTTATATAAAAGATTCATTCATTAAGATTAGTGCTTGCTTGAAAGGGTATCTTATATTTAATGATACAACCATGTGAACACAGCTCTTATTTGAAAAGAAGCTGAACTCTGAGATCAGAACTATAGGGGTGCTACAGGGCAACAATGTAAGTGGAAGAGGGAAGAAGCCTTTTTGTAAAGTTTTCACATTTGAAAACTGTATATTGCCCCATTTCAATCTGCATCATAGACCATTTGGGTCACTCCTTCCCAATGAAAGTTTTAGAATGAGATCAGTTCTAACTTTGTTGACTTGATTTTCCAAGAAAGAATTAGATTAAAATAGTTCTTTTTGATGGAATAAGCTGTAGCCTGATTGAAATTTCTTGAAGGCATCCTCCCTTCATCTCCAAAAAAGTCATTTTAACTTTTAAGTAATTGCTAAGACTAATTAATCTCTCTACCTATGCCCTTGATTCCACTCTCATCTATTTTCCATACATCTGCAAAAATGGTTTTCCTTCAGTGTAGATATGACCACCCCACTTCTCTACTCTATACAATGGCTCCCTGTTTTCTTTAAGATAAAATATAAAATTCTTTTGGTTTTTAAAACCCTTCACATTCTGGCTACAGCATATCTTTACAGCCTCATTATAGGTTGCCTCTCAATTTTTCAGTCAAACTTAGCATTTTATTCATTTTCACACAAGATACTCTGTCCCAAGTCTGACTGTTTTCCATGCCTGGCAAGTGCTTCCTTCTTGTCTCTTTCTCTCCTTCGCAGAATCTTTCTATTCAGAACTTGTACAGGAAAAACAGCTGGTGCTCTTCTTCCCAAACCACCTGCTGTGGCACTTATTTATTTCTGTTCTCTCTATATTCTCTACATACATACACACACATGAACAAACATGTACATTCAGGCTACCCATCTCCTAGGCTATAAATTCCATGAAAGCAAGGATTATTTCTTTTTTTTTTTTTGTCTTTGCATCCCCAGTGCCTGGAACTTAGTAGATACTTAATAGCTGCTTGTTGATGGATATAATTTTATTACCCTATGCCACACCTACATGTCCTTCACTCGAATTCAGCTTATCCTTCTTGGACTTTTTTTTTTGCTAAATTAGCATCTACTTCCTTATGTCCTAAGTGAAGATTCTGCAGAATTCTGGATTTCCTTCTTTCTCTATGTGGTTATCTCATCCATTCCTATAGGATTCACAGGAGTAGAAGCAATTTACAAGTCTATGGAACCAGTGCTAATCTCCCGCCTTAACTCCAGTTTTGCACCTCCAACTACTTGGTGGATATTCCCATGTGACAAAATCCTGACAAATATCCTGACAAAATCTCCAGTTCACATATGAAACTAAACTCATCTTTGCCCTCAAAGCTTACTCCCTCCTCTAACCATTCCTGTTTCTGTGACTCTGCCTTCTTTCTCACTCCTTATATTTATCCAGTTCCTAAGCACTGTCAAATCCCTTCTCATCTTTCTCCTTTCCATTCACATGGCCATCAGCTTAATTCAATAACTATTGTCTAAACTATTACAAATGTCTCCGGAAAGCCCTGGAACTAAGAGATCTGAATTCAAATCCTGACTCAACTGCTTATTACCTGTTGTGACTTTGAGCAAGTCACTGAATCTTCTGGATCTCAGCTCCTTATTTGTAAAATCAGGGATTAGACTTTCCAGCTGTAAATCTGCGATCCTAATTGATTTCTACTATGGGTCTCACCCTTCTCTAGTTCATCCTCCATAGGACTGCCAATATTATCTTCATAAATTACAGGTCCTACCATATCATTTCCCTGCTCAAAACCTTCTTTGAGTCCTTATTGCATCTAGAATAAAATACATGCTCTTTAAGCTTGACATTAAGAGACTTCACAATCCGAACCAACCTACCTGTCTTTCTGTCCTGCCGTGGCATGCTCTTTAGCACAGTAAATACCAGCCAAAGTAGACTACTAAGCTAATCCCTGCATTTTGCATGATTCCTATCTCTGCACATTCATACAAGCCATAGTCTGTTTTCTTTTTAAAAAATTTTTTAAAGCAAGCATTTTTCTTTCTCCCACTTCTCTACCTCACAATTGAAAAGAAGAAAAGACAAAACCCCCTTATAAGTAAATATGCACTGTCAGGCCTTCAGATTTCTACATTGACCATATTCAAAGATTTGTCACATTCTGTACCTTGAGTCCATTACTTCTCTTTCAGGAGGTGGAAAATATTTCATCATTGGTTACTACCAATTAGAGTTCTTAAGCATTTGTCAGTTGGTTTTTTTTTCAGTGTTGTTTTGGTTATATACAAGTTTCCATTCATACATGTCTTCACAGGTTTCTCTGAAACTCCTTTTTGTTACATTTCTATATTGTTATATGTTCACTTCCCTTTAATTTCCAGTGCATTGCTAAAACTAGAAGAGCTACTATAAATAATTTTATACATATTCTTCTTTATTTCATCTCTTTGTGGAAGGGATCTAGTAGTGGTGTGGCTAGTTCAAAGGGTTTGGTATAATGTCTTAGGTGTAGTTCCCAGTTGCTTTCCAGAATGATTATAGCATTTTACAGTTTCAGCAACAGTACATTAAAAATGTGTCTGATGGTCCTGCAGTTTCTCAAAATTATCATTTGTGTTTCTTATCATTTTTGCCAACCTGAAACTCCTCCTACTTTCCTGCCTGTTTCTAAATTTCAAATTCCTTGTCTTATACCACTTTCTTTCCTAACTTTGTGCACCTTCCTGTTTGCCACCCCCACCGGCTTTCCATTTGATAGTACTCTCTCCCTCCTCAAATAGTTCTGGAACACTTTGATTGTTTTTGACTTCTCTGTTCTGCACTTTGTATTTTACTCATCTGTCTACAAGTTGCATCCCCTCTCATGCCCAAGTGGAACATATGCTTCATGACAGCATGAACCTTTTTGCCTTTGTTTCCCTAGTACTTTGCATGTAGTAGATATTTAATAAGTGTTTCATTGAATTCCTGTTGTTTTCTCACTTCTAGTATCTTCTTTCTTTTCTGCCTCCTCCCAATCCAAGTTCTACCCACTTGGCTCTTGTAAAAACCTCATAACTACTTTCATTTGTTGCCTCAACTCTTCCAGTTCACCCTTCACAATAGTGTCACATGAATTTTCCTTTTTCGCAGATATGATATCACTCTTCTGCTCAGGACTCTTCAATGGTTCCCCAACATATTCTATTAACATGCGTACTGTATGTAGAATGATGTCAGTAGAGATAGAATTTAGATAAGACTTGGTTCCTATAGTCTGGTGAGGAGATATGGGGCTCACGCTGATGGTGATAATATGTAGTATGAAGATAATTTAAATATGTAGTTACATTTACAAAATACAAATTTTTTGTGAGGTCTAAGAGAAATCTCAGGTTATTACCAAAGTCCTCCTTTAGATGGTAACATTTGATTTGGGACATGAACATCCCAGAGAAAAAGACAAGGACAAGAAAACATATATAGCTGATAAAATGAAAGCATGAGTAGAGGACAGTGAATAGGGGAAATCCCCAAAGATGGTTGAGCAGAGAAATGACATGAATCTGTCTGTGCTTGAGGAAGGCAAACATTCTGTAAGCATTAAAGTGCCCTATCCATGTGATTGTTGTTGGAGCAAAATGGGACAGAGATGAGAGCAAAGGTAGGAGGATGTGCTTGGTTATTATAATAATGCATGGAAGTGGTAATGCATTGCATCCTGGGATTAGGGTAGAGGGAAAAGAGAGGAGATTGATAGTATAAGCTGTTACTACTACACCTTACCTTGCACTGTTGCCCACCACGTACTTTACAGTCAAACTGATTTAGTCATTAAATGCCATACATATCCTGTCCTCAGCAATTTCTATGTATTTGTACACACTACTTCCTTTTCCCAGCATTATATGTTGCCATGGGCCATTGAAGGCCTCAGGTTACCAACTTAATGGTGGAAGTGAAAGAGAAAGGATATAAGCTTCTCTGCAGTGAGCAGTCCCCTTACCTGACTTTTGTAGGTTTCTGCCGGTCTGCATAAGTGTAACCATCCCTGGGTTACCACCTTTCCTTGTACAACTATGCCAGTGTTAGGATTGCCTTCTGTACCACCAGTGTGGCTCCTGTGACCAGTTGTCTTCTCTAGCTTGTCTTAAATAAGAAAAAGAACTGTTGAGTAGGGAATCATGTTGTTAACCATTCTTAATCATTCTAAGACTCTTACACAGAACTTCGGGGTTTTTATATGATGTGAATAAGGATTCTGTGAAAAAAAGTTCTATGTTAGCCACATTTTCCCTTTCAAATACTAAATTTTTATATACACCCACAATATTTGTGCTAAATGTTAAAAAAATAGGTTTGATTCCCTCAATTTTGTTCTACAGTTCATCCCAAACTCCTTTTATTGGGAGGAAAAAGAATATAATGAAAGAAGTGCTACACATAGAGACAGGAGGACCTAGCTCTAAATCCCAGGTCTTCTATTGATTAGCTTTGTGACCTCAAGTCACTTAACAGCTCTGGGCATTAGTTTCTTTATTACATGACAGAACAAGACAAGATCTCCTCTTGAGTCCCTTTCAACTCCAAATGTATGGTCCTAGAACCTCCTCATTATTAAGTCAGGAAGTTGTTGCTCTTACTGATGTGGAAAAATTAAAGAAATCAGTTCAGTGTTGCTTTGTCATTGGACTAAGATCAGAGAAATCCAGAAGTTTTCAGTTAATGGTTTAACAGTGTTATATTTCAAATTCCTTGACTGGAACTAAAGATTATTTGAGTCTGAAGAAGAAGTTATGGAAGGTAACTATTGTAAAAGTGAGGAAGAGGTTGAAAATGAAAAAAGGATAGTGATGACATAAAGAAGAGATATGAGAAGTAAATACAGGAAGTCAGTAATTTGGAATATAGCAGATCTACTTCAAATGAACCATTAATGAAAAGCATGCCATTGTCTATTGATTATTGGTTTGTAATCAACTGTATAACTGAGTATTCATCTTAAAGACTTCTTCCTTTTGAGTTAATGTATCTTTATTACATAATGTTGTGCTTTTATTATTTTCTTATTGTTTTGTATATGTGTTCATCTTGTGGTGCCTGACTCTGCCCCACTGGTTAGTGATTGATTTTAATTTTCAATCCCCTTTGAAGTATTATTTATGTCGCTTTCTCAGAAATTGACTATCATATGGATAAGAACTTGAAGCACTCTTTTTCACTTATTTCTTTTCAAAGGTATTTATTATAGAACTTCACTTCCCCTAAAATAGCAGTCCTCATTTTTAAGTATCATAGAAGAATTTGTGCAGTTACAAATATTTTTATTTTGTATATGCTTTCATTTTTTTAAAAGTAGGTTTCCAACATATGAGTGATTAGGCTTTTGTTAATACATTTTGCTTCCAGATCATCTTTATTTTCTAATACATTCTGTGACATTTGTGGGTTTCATATTCTTGGTTTTGGTTATTCATGGGTTGGCCGTTGGTAATGAAATGGAAATTTTTGGAGATTTGCAGCATACTGTGACAAATTGCCGATATACCTGTGTATAGAAAAATAAAAAATATTTAGTAAGTCATAAATACTATATAATACATATCTTTTATCATTTACTACCATAAGCATACATATATAAATTTACCATAAACAGTTCAACTTTGTTAAACGTTTCAGCACACTAAAAAACTACTGGCTACATGGTTTCTGGGAATGCCTCCTCTTTGTCTCTCTGCCATCCAGACTCAGTCAGGATTTTCTCCCACTGTGATGATTGTATCTTGAGCTTTTCATAGGAGAAGGAGATCTATGTGAAGCAATTACTGCAGCTCAATGAGTGGCTGTGAAGACTCTGCTTAGTGTGTGAGATACTAATCTTTCTCACATAAAAACTGCAACTTTTTCATGAGTTCATTGTGTTGTTTTGCTTTGTTGTGTTTTAAATAAATATGATCAGAATTTTTTTTATTTGATTTGGGGCCTAGAGTTAATGCAATTTTTTCACATTTGCAGGGGTTGTGCACCCTTAACCCCCATGAATGTCAAGAGACAACTGCATATTTTTCCCTTCTCCTTTAAAAAAGTGGCAAAGAATTTTAAAAAGCAGTTTTAGAAGGGCACCTAATATATCATTCAAGTCTTAATGTCTATGTAATAGTCCGTATCTGTAGTCCTTTACCTGCAAAGAGAGGAACAAGAGATGTATTTTCTCAGCTCTTCTCTAGGGGCTGATTTTGGTCACAGCTATGGAACATTTAGTTTAATTTTTTGAGTGTGCAAGAGCATAGTTTTAAAATATTCTTTTTTAGCAAACATATAAAGAAATAAGTTTTTCTTAGGGAATGTACCCCACGTCCCAAGGCCTAGTATTCTTCATGATTATTGTAAAATAACAAAGACAAATAATCTTTTCTGTAGGTAAATGTCCCAGAGTTGTATATATAGTAGGAGTTTTGGAGAATTTTAAGGTTTTGGGGGCCCTTCTCAGTAAATATTATTCTTGTTGCCTTTGGCCTGCCCACTTTCCATAAGTAGATCAGTGGTATAGAATTTGGGTAGAAGCTAATGGGGCAGTGATGTCTTATACATGGGGAAAGTTAAAGAATATTTTCTTTACAGATAGTCAAACATAGCTTAAATGCTGAATTATATAAATCAGTAGTTAAAACATAAGATAAGTTTGCCAGTGTAATAAGTATTTTTGTTATAAAACCTTCTTTTAAAGATTCAAATTACGTTTCAGCAAAAAAAGGAATTCCCTTGTAAGTACAATGAACTTGGTATAGAACTGACAGAAAAAAATGTTTCATTTTACTGAACATGTCTAGAAATAATTCTCATTTTCTTCTAGATTTGGGACGCATGTATAATCTTGTATCTCGAATTCAGGATGGCCTTGGAGAATTGAAAAAACTTTTAGAAACGCATATTCATAATCAGGGTCTAGCTGCAATTGAAAAATGTGGAGAAGCTGCTTTAAATGTAAGTAATGTGTAAGAGAAAATTTGGCAAAATATAATTGTACACAGTGTAAAATTTAAGTGTTATGTGTTTCCGTTTTAAGTTTCCATTAGTTAATTTTGACTGGAACTTTGCTGAGGATTACATTTAATTTTATTTTTCATAGGAGAAATCCCTTGGTTACAATTTTATAATAATTATTTTTATACTGTTTCTGCCAAGTTTCAGGTAAAATATTTTTATTATTAGCATTTATGTATGACTTATTGATTTTTAGTTTTAGTCCTTATTTACTGTTTCCATCTTGAGCGTTTAAACCAGAAGAAAGCACGATTCATGTACATCCAGGAAACAAGAAAAACCCCAAAGAACTTTTGATATTATGCTGCTAACCACTTATTAGCCATGGTTTTAAAAACTTTGATCTGATTATTTATTGTGTAAGGAACAGTTGTGTCATATAAGGCTGTTTGTTCTATAGTTAATAGATCTCTTCAGAGACAATGACATTCTTTTGACCAAATAAGAATTGGTGGTGTTATAAGGTTATCTTGATGTGTTTTTTTGCTTAGGAAAAGGCTTTGTATTGTCGCACATCCTTGAAACATGTAGTATTTCTTTAGTCATTCATATTTGAAGATGTAGAAAGAGAACTGAGAGAGTATGCCAGGAAAACTTAGAAAGGATCAGTGTCACATCCTACAGAAAAGTCAAGATTTATAAAGATGGAAAAAGAACCATGAGATAGAGCAGTTAAAAATATCATTGATCATTTGGGAGATTAGTTTCACTTGAGTGATAAAATTAGAGGACAGGTTGCAGGAGGCTAAGAAATAATTAGTAAGAGAAGTAAGAGTAACTTTTTCTAGGATTTTAGCTATGGAATTGGAGGGGAGATAGAGGCCTGTGTAAAAGTTCGTCCCTTTTTCTACTGTATCATGATAGTCTCTTCTTTGTTTGTATCCACCTATACACCTGTTTTGTATATGTGAATACTGAATATTGTTGCCTGGCTGATGTAGTCATTGAGCTTTAAAACTTGCTTTTTTTGTCTGAAATTTGAACTGTCACAAATATGCTTATTAAGTAAAATTGTCTTTTTAAAGAAACCTACTAGAAGATATCTCTTGTTGGCTCAGAAAGAAAGGCAAAGTAAATAAGGAGAGTATTCTCATTTATCCATATGTGGTAAATACATTTATATTCTATAATTTTGAAAGACATCTTTCAACAACCCTTTTTATACGTGACCTATTCAGTTACCCCAGCTTTAAGTGAATGAAATACAAAGATTGAGGTTCACTTTTCAATTTTACTGAGAGAATAACTTTTTAAAAAATTAACTGTGGCTTAATTTTTTTTTTCTAAAGCCAATTGATATTGTTAGGATTATTTCTGTTTCAGTATCTTGAATGTGGGCTAGGGGACCTCTGGACTTGTGATTTCACTGATTTCAGAAATTCCTGATGTGTCAGTTTCCTCTACCAATGCATATCAACAGCTGCTCTACAGCTTAGTGTTATAGAAGTGTCCTGGGCCCTGAGAAGTTGTGGCTTGTCCAGAGTCCCATTCCAATATTTCTTAGAGGTCGGTCAGTAAACATTTAAGTGCCTACTTAATTATTTATGGTGCTGGGCCCATTCGGGATACAAAATGAGGCAAAAGGTAGTCCCTGCCCTCCTTTGAATATTAAATAAGAAATGTCTGTCTAGATACGTCATATACTTAAGAAAAGATCCAGTCTATCTGGGAGAAAATACATAAAACAAGCTGAAGTGGGGTCAGGAAGGGGAGCAGTTATGTAAGGGAAAGAGGGCACCCTGCACAGGAGAATGATGAATTGCCTCAGCCAGTGTGAATTGATGTGGTATCTGCCCTGGGCATCCTACTGAAAGGATCTCTTCTATGTCAGAAGGACAAGAGAGGGGTACTGGGAGGGGTAAGTTTCTGAGTGGATATGGTGATCTAGAAAGATGAGCTTCTGGAGACAGTGGTGAAGTTGAGATCAGCAGATAAGTGAAAAATAAATTTTCTGCCCTGGAGCCCTTCTTAAATAGATACTTGTTGTCTGGAAGGAGGACTTGAACCCAGGCTTTCCTGACTCTGAAGCCTGTCTTGTGTCCACCATGCTGTATGCCCCCCTGCTTTTAGATTAACCTCCTGAGACTGATTATTACAGCAAAGAAAATTTATGCTACTGAAAAATTTTGTTTATTGTTTGGTTTTTTTCTGCTGGAATAGAATGGCTTTCTTCTGTTCTTAATAAGAATGGATTTTCTTATCACTTCCTTTCCCTTTTAAAAAGAATTTCAGTAGTATTAGGCAATTTTCATCCATAGGTTAGTTCTCTTTGTTGATATTCTATACTTCTCTGATCTTTTTTTGTGTGGTTATTGCATCAAATATGAACTTTAATTTCGGAGTCTTTTGGCATACATACCTTTTATTACAACAAAAAATAGACATTTTAATAGACATTAATTTTATCATGCATGATAAAGTGAATTAACTTTAGATAAGGGGAAATAGGCATTTTTTTGTACATTCAGTGAAATGTCACTGATTTGGAATAATGATGGAGAAATAATATTTGAATTAGCAAGCAATCCAAACTGTAGGATATAGAGAAAGGTAACTTTCTGTTGATGTGGTACTAATACTTAATGAACTTTTGCTTATAAAGTTCTACAGTAATGAATAGGGAAAAATTGTTTTTGTAGGTTAAGAAGGTCTGACTTACTTCATGCTGTATATTAAGCAACTAAAGTTATATGTTGTCTAAAAAGCAGCATAAAAAGTGACATTGAAGAAAAGTATTAATTTAGAAAAATTAATTGCTTTCTGGCATCTTAAATAAAACTATAAGCACCTTCTAAATGTTCTAGACCCTGGGGATCCCAAAGACAAAATATCAAGAACTTATCTGACCCTCTTCCTCCCTCTTATTCTTTTCCTACCCTCCTTTCACCACCAAATCAGCTGTTTATTTGAGAGTAGTTACTGTCTTCATATCCCCTTTGGTCATTCTCTCACTCCCTGGAATCTCTTCGGTACACCATATCTTTCAACTAATACTAACAACTTAAAAGTAGTTGCTAGATGATTGCTAGAACACCAAAGGCAGTGTCCTTTTTTTCAGTCCCTATGTTCTGCAGCCTCTGTTACACAACAATAGCATCTCCTAAAATTAAATGTGAAGGCACTAGCTTTTCCTCCTTCTTTGTCTTTGACTACTCCTGTTTCTTCCTAATTTTTCTCATTCAAAGTACATTCCCAAAATTCTCTTTTTTTTCTTATTTTGTGACCCTGGGAAAGCTCATGTTTCCAATAGTTTCAAAACCCTTCATTCTTAAAGCAGTAGTCTTGTGTTTTCTGTTCCTGCAGGCATTTCTAGTGGGAATTGTCTACCAGCAACTGCTTATGGTGTTTCCAATTCATTGTGTGTTCTTCCACTCTACCACAAAATCTCCAGCACACTAGTTCCTCTAGACACATTGTCAACATGTTCATCACTGTGCATATGTCATGGCCCCTTTTCAAAACTTTTAATGGCCTTCTCTTCCTTGTGCCATAAAGGCCAGGCTTCTTAGTTGGATGATAATCTGGCCTCTGCCTATTATTCCAGCTTTATCTCTCACTACTCCCTTTAGAAAACCTCCTCTACCCCCAGGGAGCAGCTCATTGCCTGAACATATTATGAGTATTCCCACCTAATACCTTTTCTCATAGTGGTCAGTGTCTATTCTGTACCATAGGAAGTGTTCAATAAAGGTTGATCAGTGTATTTGTTATTGGTTAATGTTAGGATGCTTACTCTTAGTCCAGCCTGTCTTTCACTTTTGCTGCCCATCATTTAGCTCAATGCAGTAGACCTTTATCATGTGCCTACTATGTGAAGAGCAATGTGCTAAGACTTTGGAGATGGGAGGAAAAAACCATGAAGCAGCCCCAGATCCGAGGGAGTGTGCACTTTACAGGGGAGGAAAAGGGAATACCTCAGCTGGGCAGTGAACAGAGTTCAGCTTGGAATCCGGAGAACCCATTATCACTTAACCCTGTTTGTCTTAGTTTCCTCATCTGTAAAATGAGTTGGAGAAGGAAATGGTAAAACCACTCTAGTATCTTTGCCAAGAAAATCCCATATAGAGTCATAAAGAGTTGGACCCAACTGAAAAGCAGCGGCAAAAAGGGTACAGAATGTACAAAGGTATATTACATAGAAAACTGAAGAAGGACAGAGCCCTATGGCTGGAGGAGGGAAATCAGGGAGGATTTTTTGGATATGCCAGAGCCTAAGCAAACTCTTAAAGGAATACAAAGTTTCTGAAAGGCAGGGATAGGGAGAAATGCATTAAAGATGTGAAGGATGGCCTATGGAAATGAATGCTCAGAGGTAGAATGTAAAACACTTCAGTTCAGGAACAGTTAATAGTATTGTTTGGCTAAAATATAGAGTTTGTGAAGGATAGTAATAAGATGGAAGGAGAGGTAGACTGGAGTCAGATTATCAAGGACTTTAAGTTCCTGGCTGAAAAGTTTGTCTTTTATCCTATAGGCAGTACAAAACAACTAAAATTTTTTCCCTTTCTTTTTAGCAGGGAAGTGAACTGGTTATACTTTTGCTTTAAGGAAGTTTATTTTACTGTCTCAGTGTAGTGTAGATTGGAGAGGGACAAACTGGGTGCAAGGGCAGTCAATTAAGAAGCTATTGGGTTTAGACACAAGGTGATTTAGGACTCAGGCTAGATCTAGGGAATTGTGAGTGAAGAAGAGACAGTTAAGTGATATTGTAAAGTGAATTCTATACAGCTAGGCAACAGTGATATATATTAGTTCATATTTGCCTCCCTATGGTATAATCTCTGGCTTGCCTTGTTTGTATTTTGTCCATTGACTGACTCCATTCAGTTTTCTGTGTGGCAGAAATCTGGGCAGATATCTAAACTACTTTTCTTCCTCCTTTATTACCACTCCGTGTGGTCTTGTTTGCTTAAACTCTTTGATGGTCTAAGTAGTGAGTATACAGTTTTATTCCCTGCCCTTTTCTTTCTAGTATAAAACTTTTTGGATTAGGTTTCCAAAACTCCAGGAAAATACTTTGTTACCAACTCTTGTTGGAAGTATTCTATCCATAGTCAGGAGCCTGTCCTTCCAATGTCTTAATCCTTGATTTAGAAATCCAGAGTATATTGTTTCATTCATCCATAGGATCATAGATAAAGAGGACTTTAAAGGTCGTCTAGTAAAATTCCTTCATTTTATAGATGTGTAAACCGAGAACCAGGGACTTGAAGTGATTTCTCTCCAATCACCTTTGCCAGTTGATCAGTGAACAAACCAGAGTCCAAGCTTTGAGTCTTTGATTCTGAATGGCAGCACAGATTATTGTACCATGCTCCTTCCCATTTTCTCAGATCTGTCTTAATTGGTCATTCATTTCCCACATCTTTCTTTTGTGTTTTTTTGTTTTTGTTTTTGCAGCCTTTGCCTTTGATAAGCAGAAGGAATAAAAATACAGCCTGTGAACCAGAGGTCTTCAGTTGATTGCCCAAGAGTTCAAAATCCTTAGCAGTCCCATCTAGGTTCCCTCTGGGGAATAAATATCATTTATGCCTGCATAAATATCCAAAAATGGATAGTAGTCATGACTACAAAGTTTGTGCCAAGTCTAGGGATGTTCACCATCACACCTGGATGGATACATGCTACAGGCAGATAGCCAACTTTATTATTTCTAACTTCCTGTCAATAAAATAGCATTCTCAGTACCCCTCAGCAAGGAGTCACCAACCACTGCTACCCTTCTTTGATCATTCATCTAATCTTCCTAATAGAGAACTTTAATTGCATGACTCCTCTATTCAGAAATCTTCAATAACTTCTTATTGGCCCAAAAGGTAAAATATAAACTGCTTAATCTGTCATTAAAGGTCTTCCGCAATCTGATTCCGATCTATCTTTAGAGCCTTATCTTTAATCTACTATATTTCAGTCATACTGGTCTAGTGGATGCTCTTAACCCGCCGTTTCACATCTCCTTGTCTTGGCTCCTACTTTTCCTGTGCCCAGAATAGCCTTCCTCCTTTTGAAGTTTCTCTCTCTTACCCTTTTCCTCTCTCCCTCAAAGAAAAAAAGCTGAAAATTATTTCCCCATACTCAGATGTCTCATATCGCTCTTCTTGGACCTCTCCCTGATACTTATTGTCTTTTGTATCATATACATGGTTGTATATTTAAACTCCTTAAGGACAAAATCAATGTCATAGGTGTTTTTTGTTCCCTCAGTTCTTTACACATAGTAAAGTTCTTTACACATGCTTAATAAGTAAATTAATTAAATTATCTTTATCACATTGATCAGTTTTCTAACCCCCTTGCATAAGGTCCTCTTATTATATCTGAAGAGGTCAGAAAATAGCATAAAGAAAAACCTATAATTAAATAGTAGCTTAGTTCATACTCAAATAGTAGATAATCAAAATTTTTTTGTAGTTGACTTAGATACATATTATTTTGGGGGCAGTAGATGTGCCTTCCTATTTATTTTTTCTTCTATTAATGTTAAAAATTCATTTTATTCCCTGAGCATACACAAACTGGTATTGGAGGGAGGCACTTCAGAAACATGCTGGGTGACAGGGGGAAGCCAGACTAGGATTAAAAATTTGTTGCAGGTAACTGATAAAATCGATTATCTGCCTGCAGATAAATTGATCTGACTATATTGCTCCAGTTTGGGTGTATATGTGTTTGTTTCTTTTTCTGGAATTTGTGCTTGTACATGTTGTATGTATGTTACTGTTAAAGACCAACTCTGGTATGCTGTGCAAAAAGAAGTGACTTAAATGAAACAAGAATAGGATGCAGTTTTCACTTCTGTTTTTCCAAGTAATTGCATTACAAAATAAATTTTTATGTATGTATTTATATGTATGTACATGTTGTATACACGTATTTATAAATGCACATCGATGTAGTTGTACATCTGCTCGGTTACACATCCTGTCCTGTCTCTTACCTTTTCCCCAACCTTTCAGAAATACCAGCTGCGAAGAGACAGGATCTGTGGTGGTGGTGGTGTTGTTGTTTTACTGACTTGAAAGTTCCGCCATGTCTCCTAGTTTTTGCACGGTAGATACTCTTTTAATGCTGGTGACAGACTTACCCCAGCAAACTCTAGCTCAACAAATTGGCATCTTGGGTAAGCTACCAGATGACATTCTTATAAGTGTCCCTTGAATGGAAAGCTGGTCCCCTAATGGCCTTTCTAGACCATGGTCAATTCTTTGGTCTTTTCCAAGTTCCCCACTACGTCATCATTCCAGGCTGCAGGCTCTGTGTACAGGATTGTAGCAAAATCTATTTTTGTTCATGTCATTGCATTGAGTGTGTGTTTGTCTGTCTGTCTGTCTGTCTGTGTCTGTGTGTATTTATTACTATTCCCTGGGGAAAGAAATTAGACTGTAACGTGATTTAGCTAATGCCTAGGAATTGTCTAAATGAAATTTTTATGAAGTGAATTACTCAAAATTATATTACATGCTAAATTTGATTTATGTGTTTTAAGAAATGGAAAGAAATTTTTAAAATATTTGGTATGTCTTGATATCTTTTAAATTTGAAATGTTTTAGAATTTTCTTTTTGATATAAGAAAAGTACAATTGTATGGAATAAGGTCTTATCTCCATCTACTGCTTTCCTTTTAAGTCGTAACTGAAATCCTACCTTTTACAGGAAGTCTTTCCCCAACCCCATTCTAGTGCTGTTCTATTAATTATATGTTTGCTTGTTCTCACTATATTTCATCTCCTCCTGCCCCCCCCCCCCCATTAGATTGTGAGCTTCTTGAGGGCAGGATCTGGTTTTTGCCTCTTTTTTCGTAGTCCCCAGTGCTTAGCATAGTGCCTGGCACATAATAGGTCTGACTGATTGTTGAAAGTTGTTTTTAAAAACATTATTGTTGAATATCTGATTAGAAAAAGTAGAGTATGTTTGTGTACCATGAACTTTTAAGTGATCCTCTGTTACTTAAAAGATGTTTCAAAAACCAAAGCAGCTGATGTATCATTACCTCCAGTGTCTTTGTCTTCAGATATTTGTAGGTCTTACCTATCTTGGTAAGACCCTTTCTACCTGTTAACTTTCTTACCTTACTTTTAGGAGTAATTAGCATTATGATCACTAACTTAATTACCTTTATATCCATTCTACACTAGAGGGTGCTCTTTTAGTATTTTATTAATCCCTTGTATTCTTATCTGCACCATTCTATTATCTCCTTATTGCCATATTCCCTTGACATTTCTGCTCCCCTTCTTTTGCTTTTGATACTCCTCCTTGAATTTTACTTTTTATTTTACTGCCCTGACAATATACTATTTTGGCCCTCCTCCATCAGATTGCTCTTGTGGTTTTGGTTTTGGTTTTGGTTTTTTTCATGACTTTTACGACCCCATGGTTCAGATTTCCTCTCTCTTTTTTCTCAAAACATACTCTCCCATAGGAAATTCATCCGTTTAAAAGGGTTTCAATTTATTTATACACTGTTAACACCTAAATCTTTTTCTCATGTCTTGTTTGTTTATCTGCCTTGTATCTTCAGCTGCATACTAGACATTCCCACATTTGACAACTCATTGGCACCTCAATCTCAACATTATAAAACTGAATTTACTTTTTTCCTCAAACCACCTCCAAGTTTATTTCTGTCTCCCAGGTTTATTCAGCTAGACACCAGATCTTGTCAGGTTCTTCCCTTGAAATATGTCATTGTTCTGGTGGTACCATCTTAAGCCAAAATGTCATTCTAGGCTTATTTTTAAAATTCCTAAATAAAAAGCTTTCTCTCTTCAGAACATCCTCCTCTTATTCTCCTCCAGGTCTACATCTTTAAGTGTCTGCCAAATATTTCTGCTTAGATGTCCTATCAGCATCTGCAGCTCAGTATGCCCAGATCTGTACATTAGGAATATTGTCACTCTCTTACTCAGAATCCCTTAGTGGCTGCATATAGTCTGACTTTGAAGGCCCTCTGTCATCTGTCCCTTCTTTTAAAATAAGTACACCCTTATTCCTCGTGACTTTGCAACCCAAAACTTCTCAAAATCATCCCTTTTTCTAGCATTCATTCCTGTACCCACGTCTTGCTCCTTAACTAACCAGGTACTCCATTTTTCCTTCAACCCATCCAGTTCTGCTCATTCTTAAAAGTTTAGCTCCTTTGGGAAGTCTTTCCTTCCTACTTCTGCTACCATTGAACTGCACTAGCCCTCAGGTTATTTCACTTACCTCGGCTAGAATAATGGAGTCCTTCAGGGATGACGTTATATTTTGTCTTATTCAGACTGTGAGATAATCAGTGGATAATTTTTTAAATAGGATCCTTCATATTTCAAATTTGACCACCCAGTGTATTTGTTCTTAACATTGGACTTTGCGTTTTAAGCGAGGTGAAAATGACATTTAATACGTGATAATTACCTTTATACCCTTCTTGAGTATGCTAAGTGTTTAACTTAAAGAAAAAAACTAGAAGTATTTTCTGATCTCACTTCTTAATTGTCCTCCAAAAAGTAATCTGAATGGAATGATGAATGTATTTGGGCTAATATGTTAAAACAACTGAACAACTTCACTATCCAGTAACTCCCTTCTCTTGTTTTTCCCTCCCTTAAGGACCCCAAAATGTATGTACAGACAGTGCTGGATGTTCATAAGAAATATAATGCACTAGTCATGTCAGCATTCAACAACGATGCCGGCTTTGTGGCTGCGCTTGACAAAGTAAGTGTATTGATGTATGACTGATGTTGTCTTTCATTGTTGAATTTTCCTAACCTGTGTTTTATGTAATTCGCAGGCTTGCGGTCGCTTTATAAACAACAATGCGGTAACCAAAATGGCTCAGTCATCAAGTAAATCCCCAGAGTTGTTGGCCCGATACTGTGATTCCTTGTTGAAGAAAAGGTACTAGATGCCTTAACATTTTTAAAATAGTGGAGAAAGAATCTGGTTTGATATTTGGATTTTTGCATGTGCTGTCATTATGAAGTAAAAACAGGACTCATGGAATGTCTAAAATAACCATTGTTCCCATAAAAATTCTCTAAATTGAAGTACAATAATCAGCATTTATGTCACATAAGCTTTAGTTGTTATCCTGAGGTCTAATCCCATGTCTCCACATCCTATTGGAAATTTAAAACTAAACTGGATGTTCCAGATGCATCTAACATTGAACTTGTCAAAAATAGGACTCCTTAGCTTTAATCCCAACACTTCTGTCCTGTCAAGGGTCCCACTGTTGTCCAATCCCTTGGGCTCAGGTGTCCTTTTAAACTCCATATATCCAATCAGTTGCCAATTCTTGTAATTTTTTCATTAACATTATCTCTCACATACATACTACGCTTTCTACCTGCAAAACTGCCGTCCTACCCTAGTTTAGGTTCTAGTTATCTCTTGTTTGGATTATTTCTGCTTTTTAATTGATCTCCCTGCTTCAAGTCTCCCTACTCCTATACATCCCCCACGTGGTGGTCACCATCTTTCCTAAAGCACAGATCTGACCATGTCGCTTTCCCATTCTGCAAATTCCAGTGGTTTCCCATTACATCTCAGAGCAAATATAACACCTTCTATTTGGCATTTAAAAGTCCTCACAACCTGGCCTATTCCTATTTTCCCAGGCTTCTTATACTTTATTTCCTTTATGCACCGTACGATTTAACTGTACCAGCTCATTGGCTATTCTTTTTACACGGTTCTCAATATTCAGACTTTGGATTTGTACATGCTGTCCTCCATGCCTACTTTACTCTACCCTTGAGTGTCTCTTAGTCTCACTGGATTCTTTCATATGCCGTTTTCTGCAGAGGCAGTCGCACACAACTGTTAACAGCTTTTCTCTCTAAGGTTACATATTCATATACATACTCTGTGTTACTTATGTATACATAGGTATGTATTTACATATTATCTACTCCCTATGAATGTGAACTTGAGGGCTAGAACTTTTTTTGCCTTTTTGTCATCACCAGCCCTTGGCACAATTCTTGACATATTTTAAGTACTTAATAAATACTTAGTTGATTATCATAAGCATTAAAGTCTGTGAAGCATTTTACATACATTATTTCATTTGAGACTCACTACATCCTTGTGAATTCAGTGTTACACATCTTAAAGTTTTATTTTTATGTTATTGTCTTAGATGATCTCGCCTGGATTCTCTGCAACAAAGCAGTCTTTTTATTCCTCCCTAATTGATTCTCAATCTCACTCCCATCAAAATCTATTAAAACTTCTCTTCCCTACATAAACCTCCAGTGTCTCATTCTACTCCTCTCTTAGCTAAGGACTTTGCTTCCTTCTTTCTGAGAAAATTGAGTCCATTCAACCATTCCCTCTTCTCCCATTCTTTTCATCTCAAAACCCCTTCACATCCTTTTCTTTTGTCTGATAAATGGAAGCACTTCTCCTTGCCAAGGCCCAGCCCTCTACATGTGAGTTGGATCCCACCTCCTCCTGTCTTCTCCAGTCTATGTCTCCTCCCTTGAGTCTTTAGCCTCTTCCTTATGTGCTGGTTCCTTCCCTTATGCCTTCATATATACCCAAAATATCCTCCTTCACCCTGTCAGGCTATTATCCTATACTTCCTTTTCTCAGCAAAACTCCTGGACAAAGCTGTCTGTTTTTACCACCTCTATTTCCGTACTTAATCTTGAACCCTTTGCCAACCGGCTTCCGACCTCATCACTCACTTGATGCTATTCTCTCCAGAGTCGCCACATCTGGTGATCTTTTTTTAATTCTTCATTCCTCTTGAACTTTTTGCTGCATTTGATACTGCTGACCACCCTGATATTGCTCTCTCCCTTTATTTTTCTCTTACTGGTTTGACTGCTCCTTCTCTGTCTCCTTTTTAGGTTCGTCATCATACCAGTCAATAACTGTTAAATATAGGAGTTTTTCCCCAAGATTCGGTCATAGACCTTCCCTTCTTCCTCTACACGCTCTCTTTCTTGGTAACCTTATTAGTTCTCATGGGTTAACTATCCATCTCTATCCAGATAATTTCTGGTTCTATATATCGAGTCCCAGTCTCTCCCCTAAGATCCAGCCCCTCATCATTAATTGCCTATTGGACATTCCAAACTTGGGTATTCCAGAGACATCTCAAACTCATCACACACACAACTGAATTAATTGTCTTTCCCCCTTAAAGCCTCCCGTCTTCTAGATTTTCATATTTTGTTAAAGGCACTGTACCACCATCCTTTCTGACACCTAAGTTAGTTACTATGACATTATCCTTGACTCTGCATTCTCCATCACCCCACATATCCAGTCATTTGCCATCTCTTACCATTTTAACCTTCATATCTCTCATATTGAACCCCTTCTATCTTCTCCAACAGCTACCATGCTACTTCAGGTTCTCATTATCTCTTGCCTAAAAATTATTACCCTAGCCTTCTGAGTGGTTTCAGAATGTTCTTTAAAGCAGGACTCGCAAATAGCTAGAAGGAAAAAAAATCATTTGGTTATTAAGTAAAGGTTTGCTTTCATATTACTTAAATGGTCATTTGGATCAGTATAATTTCCTGGTGGTTTATTACTCTGAAGTGTTTAATTTGCAGTCTTTCCAAACTGCTATTTTTTTCTTAGCTTTATTATATGATTATTTTGTAAGACTATTTAATTCGTGGTTTCATTACAACCAAAATTTTATGCCTTTTTTTGATATTTTTCAGCTCCAAGAACCCAGAAGAAGCAGAGCTAGAAGATACACTTAATCAAGTGGTAAGGTGCTTAATAAAGATGACTCTCGGTCAATCTCGATTATTGGCTTTAGTCACATACTTTTTGTTACGGGAGTGTAATTAAAATGAAATCAGTACTGAGCCAGTTCAGTGTGGTTTGAGAAGTTGATTCTAAAATACTTCCAAAGATTATGTGGGTTGCTTTTTTAAGCATTTCACAATATTGAAATACATTGCCTTTTAACTCTTAAAGCAATAAATCATGATTTTAGCTCAGCAAATATAGAAATCCATCTTAAATGACTTCTGATATTTGTTTTGATAGATGGTTGTCTTCAAATACATTGAGGATAAAGATGTATTTCAGAAATTCTACGCTAAAATGTTGGCAAAAAGGCTTGTGCACCAGAACAGTGCAAGCGACGATGCTGAGGCCAGCATGATCTCTAAACTGAAGGTTAGTTTAAATTTTCTGTACTGAATTTCATCTTCTTGGGGTTTTTTGGAAACATTTATTAAAGATGTCAATGCCTGCAATCTAGCCACTGTCATCATGTCTCCTCTGCCCCAGAACTTTCTATGGTTCCCCATTTGCCTACAGGGTAGAGCCCACAGTCCCTAAACTGGTATTCAAGACCTTCCTATAAATAGCTGCTCCAAAGGGTATCTTGTTTTGTTACAACGAAATCAGTCTACTCAGTATTCCCTGAATACACCTTTTCACATTCTGTCCTCCTCTTTTTTATGCCCGCCTTCCCTTTCCATGTCCTTCTAAGGACTTTCTCCTACATCTGTACTTGCGTCTGTGCTGTTTCACTCCATTTCATAAAACCTCCCATTCCACTCAAAGCTGTAGTCCCTAAATAAGTTCTGTGATCCATTTTTTTTAAATCCTTTTGCTAATTCATTTTAGAGAAATAAATCTAATTCATCTCAGAAAATTATGCACTTATCAATATTACAAGCTAGGAAAAATCTAGAAATTTGTGATAATCTAGAATCTAGAAGGTACTACTGTAGTCAGAAAATGCTAGATATTTTTATGAAGATATTTTAAGATATTCATCCATACCTAGCATATTGTGTATGGTTCTAATCATTGACTTAGAATAAAAACAATAATGATAGTTAACATTTATATTATGCTTACTATGTGCCAGCACTGTGCTAAGTGCTTTAAAAATTATCTCATTTGATCCCCATCAATGCTGAGTGGTAGATGTTCTTATTATCTGCACTTAACAGATGAGGATAATACTGAGGCAAGCAGAGGTTAAGTCATTTCCCTGGGTCACATAGCTAGGAAGTGTCTGAGGACAGATTTGAACTCAGGCCTTAAGAAAGATAAAAGGGCAAATGAATTGATCAATTCAAAGTGATTTTCATATCGTCAGAGAGTAGGTAGATAAAAAAGAAAGGTAAAGATCAACTAAGTCAATAAAATCATAAAAGATGGAAGGAGAGCATTTAATATTTTTCAATCAGATCCCAGGGAATTATATATAGGCCATTTTGAAGCATCAGATAGGTAGGTTAAGGACAAATAAAATTAAATGCTTTACATGGTGGGTAATAAAGGTGCTTAGAAGTATCTACCACATGTGGCAATGTCTACCACCCCCCAGCCTCACCAGAACAAAACAATTTGTTCTTTTGCGTTTGACATCATAGAAGACAAAATGTCCCCTGGTGTGACCCATTGTCATAGGAATTAATGAAATTTTTTATTTATGAACTAGGCAAGTGACCCCAGATGTTCTGATGCTCTTCTCCTAAAACCCCTTTACCCTCATGTGAAGTCGCTTTTCAGCCAGTCTTGCTTTCTCTTTAAACTTAGTGCTGACACAGACCATCCTCTGTCCTGTCGTTGCTTCCCATCTTCTTTCTTGGAATAGGACAGATGAGGGCAGGGTATTCCCTATTACCATTCCTCCTTTCCCTCAGCTGTGTTCCCCACTGCTACTTTCTTGTCTAGTAGGCAGCATCTTAAAAGTCCTATCTCATAGATTTATTTCCTTTCTACCCTCCCTTCCTAGGCCCTGTCCAGTTCTTCACCCCAAAAGACCAATGCAGCTTTTATAATGTAATGCCTGAGATAGTTCTGAAACACAGATGAATCTTTTTTATTTTTGTTTGCCCAAAGACTCACCATTAGCATCTATGTATGACATTGCCATATAGGGTCATGAAGAAGAAGGGTTGGCTAAGCGTGAGGCTTAGAGAAGTAGCCTTTTGTGCTCATCTGTTTCCGTGCAAATTATTAGCAGTAAAAGCCCTTAGAATACTTCAGAAGGGCTGTGTCCTTGTTTCAGGGGCCATTGATTAATGGAGAGTCTGTTCCATTCCACACTGGAGCAGAGTTAAGAAACGCTGGTTGAAAGCTGCACATGATGTCAGTGGAAAGTGAAGTAAATGCTCTGTTTTCTGGGACTCTTGGAAAGACAGCAGGGATGGGTGAGGGTGACAGAGGCTAACACCAAAAGTGTTGACACTAATAGAATGTCCCTGCCCCTTGTTACCTTTAAGTCTCCAAAGAAGTTGTTGAAGCTGGGGATTTTCCCCTTTGTATTACCCTGAAAGTAAGGAGAAGAATAAAGCCTTACTCTCAGCATGGGAGAGATCCATTCCTGCCTTCTGAAGTTGGAACGCGGAATGCACTTTGTTACACATATATTGTTGTGGTTATATTCTTTAAAGTTTTCAATTCATGAATGTTGTTCATTGAAGATTACATATAATTTTTATTTATACAGTAATTTCCTGCAGCCTGCAGTTGAATGTCGGTATGCACTTTCTGCTATAGCATTAAGGAAACTGATCTTTTTATACTGAAATTGCTTTGCAATGTATTTCAGCAAGCTTGTGGTTTTGAATATACATCCAAGCTTCAGCGGATGTTTCAAGACATTGGTGTGAGCAAAGACTTGAATGAACAGTTCAAAAAGCACCTCACGAATTCAGAACCCCTGGACTGTAAGTATTTCTTTTAAAGACCTTGTCCTCTTGGAGAATTCAGCTCTTTTTATTTTGACTGATGGAAGAACTATAGAAATATTGAATGTGGATATTTAAAGTAAAGCTCAAGTACTAACATAACTTTGTAGAAGAGCTTCTGAAGTAAAAGATGTTTAAGAAGAATGGCTGCCCAGTTGTCTAAGGCTGGTCACTTTGCTGCCATCCGAGCCTTGGAAGCTGACAGCCTTGGTACTAAAACTGAAATTCAGTCAAGTCTTGTCACTTGTCAGAGGTCAGACAGCTAAATAAATAATGCACAGATAGACCTACGGCGCCTTGGGCAGTTGTGTTCCACTTCTCACACAATACTCATTCTTTTTTGTCATCCTTTTAGTTATATGGACAGTCCTCTGAGAAATTAGAGTTAGCTTTTTGTTTTTAGTGACAAACAAACAGACTAGGTGATGTACTTGTCACTAAAATGAAATAACTGTTACTTCGTTCATAATCATGAATGTTACAAGGAAAGTGATTGATTTTTTTTCCTTCTCATTCTTTGGAACTAAGATTCTCATTCATGTCCTCAATAATAATGATGTGAGTAATTCATATTATTATAGTAGATACACAGCATTAATAGTTCTAAAAATGAAAAGAATATTCAAGTTTTTGCTGTTTGGAAGGGGAAATGAAGCCTCTCTGGAGTAAAAGTTGGATTTTTGGTTTTATCTGCCACTTTTCTTTTTAAAGTAAGTAAAAAATAGGGTGAGAATTTCACCATATTAGTTTTCTAATTTTGCCCCAAAATGCAGTGTTTTGGTGTTTTTTATGCTTTGGGGAAAAGAATAAGGTTCATCTAAATATAAAGTAATAGTTTCTAATACCCAATGAAGTATTTTCTTGACCTTTGCTTTTTTTATTTTTTTTTTAATTTTTTTTCATTTTTTTCTTTTTTATTTAGTGGATTTCAGTATTCAGGTTCTGAGTTCTGGATCATGGCCTTTTCAGCAGTCTTGTACATTTGCTCTGCCTTCTGAGGTAATGATTGATGTTGAAGATAATGAAAACTAACTTAAAATATTGATATATACCTGAAAATCTTATACCCAAAAATATTCCACTGGTTGACCATGTTGAATCTTCTCAAACAAATCTCAGAAACCTTTCAAAATGAATATTTCAGTAACCAAGTCATAGCATGGGCTTTTAATAGGGAAGGAGCAATACTTAACTGTAGAGCTTGTGTATTTGGGCATGGAGGGATCACTTTGACAAATTATCTTCATAGCAGATACTTTCTTATATGGCAGTACTTTGGTAGATTGGTTATCATTTTTCATTGTGGGTAGTGAAGTGAAGCATATCACAACCCACTGCTTTCTGCTTCTTCTCTTATGTATCTCTAATCTGTGTTTCCACAGAAATCCTCCAAAGAACATGTCCCAAATGGGCTGAAAGATTTAAAAAGCCTTTCTCATGTTCTTTTAATACTTCAATTTTATATTAGAAAGGTTGCTTACCTTTTGTTGATCATTCACACTGCATGGTTAGCTCACCAACTTGTCTAGTTACTCTTGTCCCTTATGCCACCTCTCAAACATAATAGCGTTCTGAAAACTGCTTATTTCTGCCACACTAATACCTTCTTATTACCTACAGGAATGTAATTTAAAATTACAAGTTTTCAAAATTCTGATGTTCATAATTCACATTCAAATAAGATCACCAATTGGTATTAAAGAGGTAGGATTTTACCGGAATATTCAGTTTCATGTCACTGGGAGCACTGTCTAGGCTCACAGACATAATCCAGCTCAGTCTCTTTCTACTGGTCAGTTCTAAACCCAATTCATTATCTATCAGAAGTAAACATATTGATGGACTGTCTAGCTTACATTTTTCATCCAGTTTATTTTTCCTGAGTAGAAATTAAAATGAGTCTTTCCCATTGCTTGGCTGGAGAGGCAGAGCTCACCACCTTTAGTACACGAGGATGTTTGAATGGGAAGGCACATCTGAGGTCATCTTCCATGTCACTGGCCTATTTAACACCCATTGATGTCTTTTCTCAAAAAACTTTTCAGTAAATTTATCTTGTAATTAGATCTGCCTTTATGGCTTGAGACTGCAGAGCTGAATAGGATGACTACACTAGACAAGATTACTTTTGGACAATATTCTTAACAACCCCACATTTCAGTGACAACAATGTTGTCAAATGTATGGCAAGGAGAGGTGATTTGGTCATGTAGTCAGCATGAGTGATAACCAGCGGACACCCCACCTGCTCTTTGAGAGAGAGAGAGGAAGGCACCCTGAGGATTGGGTTGGCACTTTTGTAGGGCTTAGTCACCTAGGAGGGAAAGGCATTCAAGACAAATGGATTCTTCCCAGTCTTTGTTGAGTGAACTCTTCTCCTGGTCAGGAGTCTATTCTGTACTTTTGTCTTTGGTCCAGAAGTACAAGTTCCATCCTTAGACATTCAACAAGAATTTATTAAGTGGTAAAGACAAATACCACTTACTTCTACCAAATTAGGCAGAAATTAAATATTTATAAATAGTATCTACAAGATAGAGAGTTGAATACAAAGGAATATGAGGGGTGAGAGCACAAATGAGTAGGAGGATGAAGACTGGTTATAGGAGGGAGTGTATGTGCAGTGCTAAGAGGAGAGCTAGGGTTTCTAAGTGGCAGAGGTAAAAATAGAGACCAATACGGGAAGGAAGGCAGCCAGATGCTGCAAAAGGCACAGGGGGACAGAAGGGGAAGTGGTGTATGTATGAAGGAGCATCTGGGATAGCAGTTTGGCCAGAATGTGAAAGTGTCCAAGAGGAGAATAATAATGTTGTCAAATCACCAAGAAGGGAGAGGGTTACCTGGTCGGACCTATGTCTTGGGAATATCTCTGTATGTGAAGGCACATGTGATGGATAGGGCCAGGGGCGAGAATAGTACACCCATAATTTACCTTTATGCTTTTATGTTTTAGCAAGATTGATTTTAGTGTTCCCTAATTTTATCCTACACTTTCCCTTCTGTCTTTGTTCACAATATCCCTCATGATTTTTCTGCCTGTTTCAATCATTCCCACATCCTTCAAAGCCCAAATGATTTGTCACCTTTTCTGTGAAGCCTTCCTAGATCACTAGCAGGTCAGATTGAGCTCTCAGATCTGAGTCTGTTGTTGAGATCTCTGTGTGTATAGTCTTATTTGTATTGTGATTAATGTACATATCTCATCACCCTAAATGCCTAATATTGTGACTTACATATAATAGCAACAAGTGAACTGCTTAATAAATGAATTGATTTCTCCTTACTGGTCATAACCATGGTAATTTTATCCCTTTTTCTTAAAAAGGAAGTTACTGTCTAATTTCCTGTGCTTTGTATTTTAAAAATGATTGCCTTATGAACCCCCAAAAAAACCACCTCCACATACGAATCACCAAGGTGCTTATACTTCATATTCCTATTGTTTCCATATTTACAAATGCTTTTACTAAAATCTGATGACAAATACTTAACGTTGCTTTCTTTTTTACAGTTGGAACGCAGTTATCAGCGTTTTACAGCTTTTTATGCTAGTCGCCATAGTGGCAGAAAATTGACTTGGTTGTATCAGCTGTCTAAAGGGGAATTGGTAACCAACTGTTTCAAAAACAGATACACCTTGCAGGTAACAATCAGTGTGCCTTGGGAAAAATGTTTGTAACTCAGACTAAAGATAAAAATAGTAAATGTGGCCATTAGAGTATCAGCTGTTTCTGCCCTTAGGAATAGCTTCTGTTATGTTCTTTAGCATGGACTGAAATCATCGGTAATGCCACACCGCTGGACATTGCTTTTTCCCAAAAGAAGACATAGAAGTGTCATTCTGTCCACTAACTGCCAAAGATTCTAATGACCATTTCTTAGAACTCGTCTTTTTTTTCTATAATCAATAATACAAATGCTTATGTAACTATCTAATCATAGCCAAGGACTGATAACATGATTAATCATTTGTTTTTCCCTTTCCTCTTCTTGAGTGTGAGATCAGCTTATAGTTTCTCTCATGTTATAAGTGATAGGAGAATGTGTAAAAGGAAAGTCCTTTGCTTTTTTGGTTCTTTTCTATAACAACTTTTAATATAAGTTTCATAGGAGTACATGATTATTTTTAAAGGAATAAGATGAGCATTTGGTATGACAGGCGACTGAAGAATATCAGCATTTTACATTGTTCCAGTCCTTAATGAGAAAGGATATTTGTTTAAAAAAGCAAGTAGAAAAATAAAGGTGATCATGAAATGCATGTCTGTATTATATACATCTCTTAGGAAAATAGATTGTTTAGGATAATATTCATAATTAGTCCTTAAAAAGTCTGTAGAGGAGACTTATCTGTCACCAAAATTACATTGTGAGGTTTTTTATGGCATTTGACTTTGTCTTTTAAATAAGTTTACTTCTGTTCTTACAATTGTGTTATAAAATATTTTCCTGACCTAAACTAACCATTTGGATAACTTCAATTCTGACTCAGCAATTAGATCTTTGAACTTGTATTTTATATTTTTGACAAGAATTTAAATTTCTTCTTTTTCTGTTATTTTGGTGATACCTCCAAGGCATCTACATTCCAGATGGCAATCCTATTGCAATACAACACAGAAGATGCCTACACTGTACAGCAGTTAACAGACAGCACTCAAATAAAAATGGTATTGTCCTCATTTCCCAGTACCTTTACATCATATCCATTCTAAGCTTTTTACTGGTTTCTTTATTGTAGATAATACGGAAAAGGTAAAAGTTAGGGGTAGTAGTGTATGCCTGTAAGCCCTGCTACTGTAGAAAGTCAAGGCTAGTGGATTACTTGATTTTGGGAGTTCTGAGCTTCAGTGAGCATAAAACCTCTTTGGATCCTAGTACCAATACAGTGGGCCTCCAGGAGCCAGAGGGTCACCAGGCTGTACAGGAAGGACAAACCGGCCGAAGTCTCAAAAGCAGAGCAGGTTAAAGCTTTCTGTCCTTGGGATCAAGCCTGGCAGGTGGCCATTGTATAAGATGATAGAAAGAGTATGGTTCTCTCCGATAACTTCTGGGTTTTAATTAATGCTCCTGCAAAGTTCACTTTCCCACCCCTCCCATAAGACTTTTTCGAAATCACAGTGTCTGATTTTTTGTTTCTTTTATTTAATAAATTCCTTTCTATCTTTATGCCTTATTTTATACCTGTCTTTCTATTTAGGAAAATGGGTAAATTCTTTTTTTAAAAGATTGTTTTAAATTTTGCCAAAATAGAAAACACAGTCTTGTAGTATTACTCTCCTCCAGAACTGAATGATTTTTTTTGGAGCATTTAAACTAGAAACCCCCCCTTCCTTAGCCTAAACAGGTATTATTCTTACCCCTTCATGTATCTGCATTTTTAATTTTCTTTATTATTCACATGTGTAAAATTCATTTAGTTTATTAATGCTGTATATGTGTTTAAATAATTTAAATACTTTTTATTACTTACATGGTCAGTCAGCATTTTTTAGGCACTTACCATGTGACACTAAGGCACTAGGCAGTCACTCCCCCCCAAGGAGCTTACCCACTATTGAGAATGGAAATAATGAAAGAAAAAAGCTGTGTACAGAGTAGCTGCGAGGTGATCTCTGAGGAGGCCTTTTGTAGAAGGTGACATTTAAGCTGAGTCTTGAAGGAAACCAGGGAAAGTCAGAGAAGAAGGAAATGAAGGGTTGCAGGTACAGGGGCCAGCCAACACAGAAACAGAGAAGAGATGAAGTATCATACATGAGGACCAGCGAGTCCTGTGGTGCAGCTGGATAACAGGGTGGTGGGCAGAGGAAGACTGAGGGCTAGAAGGAGCCTGAACTGGCCAACAAGACTGGCTGTTTGGTCATAGAGGTCATAGGGAAGCCCCTGCAGCGAGGAAGGAGGGAGAGGGAACGACTCCACATTTGTCAGTAATAAGGTGAGGTCTTCAGCAGAGAGGGTATCCCATGTTAGCTGTCATTGGAAAGTTTTTCAGTTTCTTAGTACTCCTGGCAAATTTCTTAACACCGTAAGTTAAAGACAGATTACCATTCTGCATCTGTGGAGGGAATGTCCTACTAACCTTGGCTTTTGGAAACTTCTGAAGACCGTCCCATTTGGAGAGATTCATCACCATGATCACATGAGGAGTCAATGATCTGTATTAGTGGAATTAGTCTGTTAAAAGTCTGAGTCCTTAGATGCTGTTTATTTTGCAGCATATGGGCATGTGAAGTTGTTGATCTCTGTAGGCTGTATTCGCAATCACTAGGTTATGTTTTCTACTGAAATGAATGTTAGTATTCATTGTGCCCAAAACCTCTTTTTAGATGTTATAATCAGGTGGTTTTCCACCTACAGAAAGCATTTTATCTTCACCCCTGTTTATTTTCATCTAAATAAGAAGGAGGTGAAGGGTTAGTGACCATGATTGCCCACACTGGATATAAGTTGTAGGATGTCCATATGTTGACAGTAAATGCTTTTGTTCATAAAGCTGTGGCCAAGGTTATCTGTAGCTAATTTTCAAAAATAACAACTTTCACCAAATTTCATGGAGCCACGTAAGGTTCTGGCCCTAATTATTCAGTGTCCCAATCTTGGGGTTAGAGTGTCAAATTTTTCTTAGATATTTGTATTATAATTATTTTGGTGTCTGGCAGTAGTCTGGTAGTAATAAAATTTTACATATTAATATTTTACATACACTTTGCTCTTTCAAAGAAAAATGTACTTGGATTAACTCTTTTTTTTCATTGTAATCATAGGATATTTTGGCACAGGTTCTACAGATTTTATTGAAGTCAAAGTTATTGGTATGTCCTTAATTTTCTTTTTAACATTGTTAGAGGAAATCGTTTTATTAAATGCATAGTAATTGTTGTTTTCTTATAGGTTTTGGAAGATGAAAATGCAAATGTTGATGAGGTGGAATTGAAGCCAGATACCTTAATAAAATTATTCCTTGGTTATAAAAAGTAAGGAAAATCTAATATAAGTAGACAAAAGAATGATTAGTGGTAACTTGTTTTTTTCTAAAGTTTCTAATCTACACTTTGAAACCTTGTCATTAAAAATTATGAATTATTTTTAGGCATTTTTCTGCTATAAAAAGAATGCCCACAAGACATGATTGTTCTAGACTAGAAGTGCGATATTTTAGAGAATTCTACTCTTCCCCTGCCACCACTACCCCCCTCCCGAGGATGAAAGAAATGTTTATTTCTGGAATTATGGAATATTGGAAATTTTGCTTTTTTATTTTGTCTTACATAACTTAAAATCCTACATGTAATCCCAGCTCAGTAAATTGTAGTATTCTGGTTGTTCAAAGAATTAGGATAAGATTGTCATCAGCTCTTCAAATGTAATGTTATCTTAGGCTACCCAGTCTGACCTTGGCAAGTCACATCTGTGCCTCTCCTTCGTCGATTGTAATAGGAGACGACCTCTTCAACTCTAAAACGTGGTCCTTTTAGTATTCCTTCTTTTCATGAAAACCACCCAGGAGCATGCCAATTATGTTTACATGTGATTGGTATAAGAAATAAATTGAGATGCTGTCATTTTTTCATTGGTAATTGCTAATTGGTGAACAAAGACAAATCGTGGAAGTGTCATATTAAACTTGGGTAGAAAGAGCAAGAGAATTACTAGCATATGTGGTGAAGAATGTAGAGTGTATATAAGTAGGCCAGTTGATACCCTCTAGTGAATTTATAGAAAATTTAGCAAATTATGCTAACCTGATGCAGAGAAAGTGCTCTTTAATACTTTTGAATGGTTTTCACATAACTCATTGATATATTGATACCCCTATAACAAGGAATATCTACAGCAGATGAATTGAAATAATGACCTAAAAAAAATCCTTTCCAACTTTAGGATTTTATGTTTCTCTATAATTTTTGAATTTGCATTTTGTCAGCTGTTCACATAGTAGGCAAGTGAGGCCCCCACAGATGGCTTATTCTGAAATTTTGAAACTAGTTAGTGCCAAGTATCTTATTTTATTCCAGAAGATAGGATAGTTTAGAGCTAGCTCATAATGCTTAATAGTCAATACTCAGTTAATTTTTCCAGAGACACAGACCATTCTGATAGAATGTGGAATATGTAAGAATGACATTTAATGATTTGTTTCTGTTAGTTCTTCCTTCAGTTACAATAATAGTCTCATATTTCAGATTGGTTTACATAACACTTTAAGTTAACAAGAATTGTTCTTTGTGTTAACTTCATTTCAAATCAATTCACCATTTTTATTTGGTTGCTGAATGCTAGCCACCTATCTGTGATTATCCATATAAATGAAACTCAGGTTATAAAAATCACCAATTGACAAATGAAAATAGGAGACTCAAAAAGTGATTTGAACTCTCCATCTTCTGCCTCCACCAGTCACTGTTTCTGCCAGAGTGCTTCTTGGAAGCCTAGAACATCTGTACTTAAATATGGCAAAGTGAAAATCATCTATTGTCATTTGGGGTTTTGGTATTTTAAAATGAGACCAATACCATTCTGTTTAATTTTCTTGATAGTAAGAAATTAAGGGTTAACATCAATGTGCCAATGAAGACAGAGCAGAAACAAGAGCAAGAAACTACACACAAAAACATAGAGGAAGACCGGAAGCTACTGATTCAGGTGACTTACCATGGTGTAGTCGTTTAAATGAGAGTCTTTGCAAGTGGGTCGCTCTATACTAAGATAGCTGTTAGAATCGTCACTAGATTGAAGTAGAGGTGCTTCTGCTGTGAGGGTGTCCATTATGTCAGCAAGCACAGTCTTACAGAGACATTCAGTACTTTAATCCTCTTCATTATTTTGGGTGCTTCCTTTCACTTGTGACTTTCAATATGGGAAGACAATTATTATTTATTTGGAAACAATTTTAACATATATATACATACATATATATATGTGTGTGTGTATTTGGGTGCTTCCTTTCACTTGTGACTGTTTCAGTATGGGAAGAGGATTATTATTTATTTGGGAACAATTTTAACCAATATACATATATATATAATCACAATTTTTAAAAAGAGATTGGCGTCCAAGAATCATAAGTGGTTTTTTATTTGAATTAGATGTATATTTGAATCATGTGGACTAAAAATAATTGATTTAAATATCAGAAACATAAGGCCTTTTTTTACATTATAATGTTCACTTGAGTTGTGATAGATTTTCCAGAGCTAGATCATGATACCTTCTGTGGTCATTGGTGCCTGTGATAATTGTGAAAGCTATTGTAAAACTTTGGTGATATTCCAGCCTTTGCTGCTTCTTTCTTTCTTTTAAACAAATTAACTGGTATTATAAATATCTTTTTTCCTACTTATTTGTTTAGGCTGCTATTGTGCGGATTATGAAAATGAGAAAGGTTCTAAAACACCAGCAGTTGCTTGGAGAAGTATTAACTCAGTTGTCCTCAAGATTCAAACCTCGGGTGCCAGTAATTAAGGTAGAACAACTTCGTTGTTTAACTTAATCATTAAAGTAAAAGTAATTGGTGAGAATTGATGGGTTGGAGAAAAGGTAAAGTTGACTACAATTGTAATTCTAAAACTTCTGTAACAAAGGCAATGATTCCCAAGTAGTTATTAGTTTCTCTAGGAATAGAGAAGACTATCAGGATAGTTTCTCATCAAAGAACCACTTGTTGCTTTGTATTTTTCATTTCATTAAGCTATTTCTGAACCTTTGCCACCATATCTCCCTCTGAGGGTATCATAATAGTATTTGCCATAAGTCACTTACCTGAGTGAAAGGCCAGTTTTGCCTTCTCTTTAAGGTCAGCCATGCTCATATCCAAGAATGTAATTTGATAGCAATTCAGATCTTGAAACCCAGAAATGACCTTTCCCAAAAGAAGCTGGCTTCTTGAAGGGAAAAGATTCCTTTGACTCAAATCCTGGTTGTTCACAGCCACATAAGAAGGGAACTGTCCCTCGATCAGGTAGTGAAGGAATAGTTTGAAGAAAAGGCAACAGAGAGGAACCCCAGAGATGAGAAGAGAGTAGACTCTTAGGCAGAGCTGAGAATGGAAAAGAACAGGGGGTCACATGTGGGGAAGGTATTCTCCATGTAATATATGAAGTCAGGCCATGACCTAAGTAGATTTGAAACCTGTGATCATTGAGCTAGAAACTTAATTGAACTGCAGAATTAACTTAAACATAGTGAGTTTGGTTCTCTTGGCAGCAGTAGCATACTTGGCTTTTATTCTTTGGTATTGAATAAATACATGGATTTTTTTCTCCCTCCTTCCTTATTAAAAAATAAACATACAGAAATGCATTGACATTCTCATTGAGAAAGAATACTTGGAGCGTGTTGATGGTGAAAAGGACACCTACAGTTACTTGGCTTAACCTTTTTAGCAGTTGTCAGACTGTGCGACACTCAGCAAATAGTCACATAATGGAAAAAATGGAAACAACTGAACTTCCTTGCAGCCAGGCCGCTGCCATGCGGACCTCCCTTGTCAAACCTGAGACCAAGACCCCCATCCACTAGGCGGCTCAGACTTACATTGGAACTGCTCAGGATCGATACATTTCAAGGATGTAAATATGGACAACAATGCCATCTAACCTAATTTAAGAACAGAGAGGATTCAAACCTTCGATGCTGAGGGTTGCATGCTACTGCATTTAAATCAATACATTGGCTATACGATTAACAGCTGTCTTCATAGGCAGCCTTTATAATGTTGGCAGCACTTTGAGATCGAGTCTGAATGGACCCATGTGTAATCTGCTATGAACAACCATTTGTATAGTGTGTTTCATTTTTTAATGTGTGAAAATAAAAACAAATTAAAAGATTTCTGTACAAGTCGCATTTGGTTTGTTGTTTTAAGTTTCACTACTTTCTATATGTAAATAAAAGGTATAATGATTATGCAAAATTTAACAATCTTATTATTCTCTTTCCTTCTAGTGCCCTTCTGCTGTCTGAAAAAGGTTACATCCTGTGGACTGAAAATTTAATGTTTTGATCCAGGCCACAATAATGGTTGCTTTATTAAGGTTTCTTTCTAAGATATTTCCATTCTTTCTCCCTTACCCCATCCAATCCCAATGCTGTCTTTATAAATGGGTATAGAGATCAGTTTCTCCTGACTAAATTTCATTTGTTCCCAAATAAGTTTGACCAACATCAAAGTAATGTCTCTCAAGTCCTCATTACATTTGTATTGATTTAGCTATATTGTGAGTCTAGCATATGCCCAAGGAAGGACTGGTTCCCGTCTAGCACCCCCTATTCCCCATTCCCATCCTGAATCTGCTCACATTATCCTTCCCTTTTGCAGCCTAAAGAAGGGGTGGAGGAAGAATTTTAATCCATTTGCTATTCTATAGGCTCAGCTTTGAATGTGGAATTCTAAGTTTTCTGTGTTCTTGTCTTTGAGCTTTGGTTTCTTCATCTGTTAAAAAGGAGATGATGCCTACCCTTTGTCACAAAGCTGTTGAATCAAATGGTAATGTAAAGTGTAAGGCTGTGTAAGTTATCTTTATGGTGGCATTTAGCTACCTCTGGCTTAAAGGAGGAGAGTCAGTAAGTATTGCCACGAGCCTGGAAACAGCCTGCTCACCTTATTTCATGCAACCTAAATCTTGATAAGTAGGCTCCCTAGTTTAGGAGCAGGCCTGAGTCCAGAAGACATGCTGCCTTTCTAACATGCAAATGCCTTGACCTAAGAGTGTGGCTCTGCATTGTTAGAGGGATTTTCTTCTTCTACTGGACCAGTAAGATCACTGATCTGGATGTAAAATTTTTTTTTGCTTTTCATAACATTGAATTTTGTGCAAGGAAAGGAATTAAGAAGGTTCCATTTCAAAGGCTAGTGTACAAGGGAAGAGAAAAGTACCCCATGCTCACTTTGAGAAGTTTCCTGCCGTCACTATTTTATTTCAGTCTTTAGTACAGAAGCACCTCTCTTAGATTTATCTCTTTTCTCTCTTTAGGAAGGAATGTGGTTTTTTTTTTTTAATGTAGATGACTGCCCTTTTATGGTTTTCAAATGGTAATGTTTTCTCAAATATTTAATCATACAAGATTAATGAGCCTTATGAATAATATGAAAATAACTGATTTAAGTATTTTGCTGACAGACTGTGAATTCCCACAGATGGCTAAGAGATTTTGTTAATTTAGGCATCAGCAGTGTGCTAAAGTACATGAGTAAATTAGAAGTAACAGTAACAATCCAAATACAACACACCTATTTTGTATGTTTCTTTGCAATGGGAAAGTGGAAGTTGATTAGGTTAATTTATAGAGGAAGGAAGACTTCCTCTGTCCTGAGCTGTTATCTCATCCTCCTTGTCAGACAGGAGATGACGACAGCTGATGGGTATTTTTCAGTGTCTTTCAAGTTAATGCAATGGCATTGAATAGCCTTGGATCATACTTGAGAAGAGAAACAGTAATGTTAATGTTTCTCTTTCAGCTAAATAATAATATTAATCTTAGCACCACCCTGTTACCCCTAGAAATTTTTGCTAAGGGCACAAGGATGAAAAAAGGTAAGCTGAAAAAAGGAGACCCAGCACCTGAGTCAGTCATTTAGAGCTCCCAGAGAGCCAAAGTGTGTTTAAAGAATTACATTTGGTAATTCTATTTCATGCGTCAGTGTTCAATGAGGCCATTTTGTTCGAAGTTCTTCCAAAGCAGCACCAGGAAGGATGATTTAAAGCCCTAGTGCCATTGGAAGAGATTGTGGAATCCCTTTTCATCACTAATTGTCAGCTACATTTGTTTCCTTTTAGTCCCACTGTACTTTACTAATCTGTTGAGATGGTTTTATTATTAAAGCCAAAGAACAAACTTGCCAAAGCAGAGCTCCAGACCCATCAAAGTGAGGAGCAGAATGCGTTGGATTGCATCTTTTTTACATTTAAAGTTCCATGCTCCATAAACCTATCCTGATCTCATGGTGCACTTGATGCGTACTCCTCTCACTGTTGAGTTCCTGTCCATCCCTTATTTAAGATGTCTTAACACCATTGTATGAATTCCCTCAAGTAAATTTCTGTGAAAACTTAGGCACTTAGCTATTAGTGGGAATTGTAACTTTTTCATTTCAGTTTCTTAAAGTACATTTGCAGTTTTGAACTGCTCAGTATTTGGTGGAGGATGGGAGAAGACACCGCATACCACAGTTATTTAGCATAGCAAAAAAAAAAGTTTGCTCAACATTATTTTATGAAATGTCAAGACTTCACTTAATTTAGCTATTTTCTTTTTATGTTTACTTAAAGCAAATTCTAAGTAAATAAAAACAAATATTCACAATAAGAAAACCAAGTAAGTGTTCAGAACTAGATATTGAGAAACCAGAAATATGACAGGTGAGCTCAATAATTTCATTACTATCACAATTACATTTTAATAGATTATTGTACGATATCTAAACAAATATTTTTTCCCTCTTCAGTGGGGAGGAAACAAAGGAGGATTCAAGCAGCATCCAAAGGTGGTGACGACCCAAACGGCCCATGAGCCTATTGAGTCTTCCTGCTTGCCACAAACCTTGTTAAGGAGTGAATCTATCCCTAATAAGGAAAAAATAAGCTTATGAGGAAGAAGCTTGGATTAAAAAAGCTACAAAGGTAAAATAATTTGGAAATTAACACTACCTAACGTTGGAGGGCAGCAAGAGAGGATGGGGCAGGAGGGGAAAGAAACAGGAACAATGTCACCAAGTTGCCTGAGAACTAAAGAGGATCCCAATTTGCCTAACTTGGAAAACACAAAATTGAATGGCCTGCCTATATTTGATTTTTTTTCTTGCTTTTGCCTCCTAAATACATGGACTGCACCAGTCCTATACCAGGTCATGGGCCTGTTTATATGAAGGGGGAGATGGACTAGATAAACTCCCAAGTTACCTTCTATTTTAAATCTTCCTTGAGTCTATGAATGTTCTGATAACATTTCCTTTTGAAAAAGCAGCTAAAGTAATCCCCAGGTATTTTTCTCATTTACTTGAATTCTCTGTATGAAGGCTTCACATATGCTGATCACTAAAACCAATTTCTGGTTTATATAGCCAAGTATGTAGTTTCAACTTAGCTTTATAAATTTCTGTTTATAAACTGAGCTGATTGATTAATATCATATAAAATTCCTGTCTGGGCAACCTAAAATCAACACATTCTTTTACTGCAGTCGTCTGAATTGTATAAATTGACTTTTGTGTAGAGGCATTATCGAATATCTTTGAAAGGAACTATGCAGAACATCTATATTATGTATTACATATTATATGTAAATATATAATTTTAGGAGTAGGTCACAACAGGATGTGTGTTATTATCTGCAATTTCTAAAAGGCAGGCACAGACGTTGCTAGTCTCCATATAAACGATTTGTCAAAATTGCTGGGAAAAATTTGGTTTGTTTGTGGAAGTTGGTTCTATGACAAATGTATTTGGATTGACCAAAGGCACATGCATAAAGTGATTTGCTAAATGAGTTTTCAAACCATTTGGTTTGGTTAGGATTTGGCATTCTTATTTATTAGAGGTGACAATGTAATCTTACTATCAAGTTTTAATCATTAAGGTCCTCTTTTCCCAGAAAGAAAAAAACTTTTAGACTCACCTTTTTCCCATATTTCATTTCAATTAATTATTTAATATCCCCTGACACTGCTGATGCTTTAAAAACTTGGGATGCAAAATATCAGGTCTTCTGAAAATATATCCACGAAAATTGTTGCCACAGGGACAAAATCATAAGGTTATCTGCAACATGCAGCAGCATTACCAGCCTTCTGACCCTTCTTCCAGCGTTTGATAAAGTTAGTTCCAAAAGATTAAGATTACTACAACAAACACATTCTAATTTAGACTGTAAAAAAAAATGTCTCTAAGCCATTTCCTTTTTATATAAGTCAATTTAGAATTAGATTTAAAAAGGAGAACTCAAGCTGATTCTCTTTAATGTTACTGCAGGCCAGGTGCATACAGGGCTTTCTCTCAGATGGTAACAGCTGCAGGGTATTTTTGACCACAAAGGCTATGCATGTGCAGCTATTGGATGAGGAGAAAAAAATTATACCTAACTTGCTATGCATTCAGAATACACCAGATGGTGCTCATAATTGTTTCCCACAATGTGAGGGAATTCAAGTTGGATTCTCTTGTCAAGTGAGGCTTTGATCCCTCCTCAACTAGAATACTTTCTCAGTTGTTTCAGGGGGAAGGACGGATAAGTTGGCTATTTGTCAGAACAAATGAAAGTACTGAGATGAGTTAAACAATATATAACTTAAATGTGGCTTGCAGCATGTGTAAGTGTTCATTTATGCTGTGGTGTTCAATCATTTATTAAGCATTATTAAGGCCTTTGTACCATATACTGAGATAACAGTCCTTGAGAAGCTCAGAATCTAATTGGGACAAGTATGTACAGTTATATACAAGATAACAGGAAATAATCCAAAGAGGCAAGGCACTAGAATTAAGAGTTGGGAAAAGATTTCTTATACAAGATGGGATCTTAATTGGGACTTAAAAGAAGCCAAGGAGGGCAATTAGCAGAGGAAAGGGGAGGGACATCCAGAGGGAGCCCAGAGTGTGTAAGAGGAGACACACTGGGAAGGAACAGATCAGGAAAGTCTTTGAACACCAGCTGATAATTGGGGGGGGGGGGGGATCCTTGAGGTTATTGAGGGAAAGGGATGATGACATAGTCCGAACTGCATTTTGAGAACATGACTTTACTACCTTTGTGGAAGATGGACTAGTGTAGGGAAGAGCCTTGAAATCTGGCTAGCAAAGTAGTACCAGTGTGAGGGCCTGCTCCAAGGCCGCATCAGAGAGAATCATGCATATGAGGTGCTGCAGGATGACTCCAAGGTTGTTAGCCTGGGGAATTGGAAGGATGTTGGGGGGCGGGGAGAAGAGTTGGACATACTGAGTTTCAATTTGCACATATTGGATGTCTGCTGGACATCCAGTTTGAGACTAACAGTCAGAAGACAGTCAGCTGGATGGTGGATCTGAAAACGATCACCATAGAGATGGTCACCACAGATGCTGATGATGAGGGAGAAACTCTGAACAGAGCCCCAGGACCCTTTTCCTAAGGGAAACAGCAAAACAAAGCTGTCAAAGTACCTTTGCTACCTTTGGAGAGAAGAGTTTCAGGTGAGTCCACCTGTCAGTTGGGGCTTTCCAAGCATTGTTGAGTACCCAGTGAACTTGAACAAAATGATTAAAGAGATGACTGACTCAATGCACTTGAAACAAGGGAAATCCAGGTTTGTAATTTAACTTTTTAACCATTTAACATTTTGGATTCAGGGGAAGACTAAAGAAAGAATTTCTTTCACTGGATAAAATTGTATGATAACTCAGCAACAAAGAGAAGTTCAAGTATCCTTTATTCAAGGTTGAAAAATGTACCACACTGCATTATTGCAAAAGTTCACTGGTACAAAACACTTTGCAGCTGGTGAGAAGGCAATAAAAAGTTGATTTTTAAACTCATTACTATAAATTACTCTTACAGTACTTTGCAAATTCAGAATTTCAAATTGCATTTTATTTTTCTAAAATTGCCCACAGTACTAGAAATTCCTGAAAATAAGGCAGCTGTTTTAAAGAGGAGGTAGCTGATGATATCAAGGGATTTCCATTTCTCGTTCAATGCCCACATACTTCAGGGCATCAGCCTGGCTATATCTGAAATAAAATCAGAAAAGAGTTATCTCTTGGCCCATATGGTGATAACCATATAAATATATGGTTTATATTAAATATAAAGTTGGACAGGATAAATAAACAGTGCAAAAACACAACAGAGCCACATTTGCATATTAGTAGGATGCAAGAACTACACTTAGATGCACCCACAATAATTTTAGGAATTGAGATAGAAAAGGTTGGGGTGGGGGGGAGAGACTTCTTAACCAAACAAACTTAGCTGAGCTAAGCTTTGCCTTTCCAGCAAATTCTACGAACTGGTAATACTGCCTATTTTAATTTGTCCTTTCCTCACTGTGCCTATGCCTTTTTATGTCAGGCCTTAAAAGGAATACATAGTGAAAGTGAGGACTCTGGACTAGAATCCTTGATCCTTTTAAGATCGTTCTTATTCAATCTGAAATGAAGAGATAGGAATGCCTAAAAGAACATGAACCCAAAAAACTACGCACCATATGTTCTTATCTCCTCAGCCTACATACATTGTGTGTATCCAGGGATCCTGCTCCTAATTTCTATAAACCCCAGGAGTTTGGTTCACTGATCAGTCTTCAAAAATCAAAATGATTTCACTTCAACATTTTGAATCATAAATTATTATTCACTTGCTTTAAAAAAAAAAAAAAAAAAAAAAAAACTTTTGTTACTCTTCCCACCCAGATCTATTTTGTTGCCTTTCTCTGCTGGGGCTTCAAAAATTGGCTGAGCAGTCACGGATAATTTCTTCCAAGCACCCCCGAGTCAGAACAAAAAGAAATGAAAGAAAGCTCTGTGTACTATTAGCTCAGGTTTCATTAGGAAAAACCCAACGCTCACGCTAGAAATATGCATTTTACCAACCTGTAGTCAAAAAACAGCTCTTCACCAGTCTGGATGGCTCTCTTAGCAAAAATACCTATCCTGTGATCACCGTTAACCATCATAACTGGAAAAAGACACACAGACCCAAGTCAGCGAGCAGTTAGTATGGGAATAGCACAGCCACAGGATGGTTAATATGACTCTTATACACATTAAACATTTGATTGACAACTACTCCTGGGCATATAAATCTCTGCAGCCCAACTGACTTAGCATCTGACTTGGGTGACACCTACCTTTTGCATAGCAGTTGGGATTTACTGAATGATTTGCAAAACGAATTTTGTTACCCTTGCGGGTTGCATCCACCACAAAATCTAGAAAAGATAAATAAGTTTAAAACAATTTTTCTTCAACAAATAATTTTAAATGCACAAGATGCTCTTCGCACATGAAAGCATTAAACAAATTCTTCCTCCTTTCAGGATTGTACCAAACTCTTGAATGTCTCAGGCCCTTAAAACCCAACATTGAAATGTGCTTAGAATGCCAGAATTCAGAGGGGCAGCACAGGAGACTCAGCTTGGACTCTTTCAGCTTTTTCTCAACTATAAAATGATGTAACCTCAGGATTGTTTTGAGGATAAAATGAGATAATTTAATTACGACACTAAGTTACCCTGGGCAGATCACTTAATCCTGATTCCCTATCCCCTGTCCCTCCATATATAAAGTATTAATTGTAAAAGACAAGGTGGCCTATTAGCCACCTTGATTTTTCTTGGCTAATATAATTTTCATATAAGATCCCTCTAACAAATTTAACAGTGTCTTTCCTGCCCTGGAGGTACCTCCTGATCCCCCATTTCAGACCTACATCTTTTGGGCAGCATGAAAAGAAAGGCATTCTTCCAGTGCCTTTCTTCTGTTCTCTGTTCCTCACACAGGAAGATACTGTCTTCAACCCTCTTCAACTTCAAGTACCATCTTGTACTGAC
Organism: Notamacropus eugenii; assembly: GCF_028372415.1. NCBI lineage: Eukaryota > Metazoa > Chordata > Mammalia > Diprotodontia > Macropodidae > Notamacropus > Notamacropus eugenii. Next base: position 98,326,791 of record NC_092874.1, on the reverse strand, counting down.
TTCCCTCCTCCCTCCCAAATAACCTTGAGTACATTTGTATCATAATAGAAGGGTACTTGTATCCCCAGCGTCTGTGGCATGTAGCTGGCACCTAGTCAAGCTTAAAGAATATTGAAAATCCAACAGAAGAGTTACATTATGCGACTAAACGTACCATTATTCAAGTTGAAGAGAAAGCTGCACATGTACTTATCATAAACCTTTCCTCTTCTGTCTGCCTCATCCTGAGAAATAATCTAAAAGGAAAGACATAGATAAGATCACCTAAGTTCTTTTCATAGAGTTATAGGCTGACACTGGGGGGTGGGGTGCTTTATCTTGTAACCCCACAATTTTTCCCTACTTATCTTTGCTACCAGGGTGCTAACATGGTAGCATCTTACCCCTGGACTGTATTTAATTTGACAGTGATGCCTTTTGGCTTGAAATGGTACTGAAACCTTGAACGCTGGTGTTTATAGGAACAAAACACTCCACAAGCCTAAAAGTGACTTAATAATATGTAATAAGGAAAGGTATGGACTTCATCCTTGCCATAAAACTAATTTATGGACTTGCCTTACCTCACCACAGTATTCAGAGATGAACTCATTCTTTTGCACAGGATCTTTGATGAAAATTCCCCAACCTGCCACATCAGATGGTGCCAGCAGTAAATGCTAAAGAGGAAACCAGAGCCTTATAATCAAAATTACAAGGAAAGCTCAAATGCCTTGAACAGGACATGATAATTATTATCCTCCAAATCAGAGAGTAAGAAATAAGCACTCCAAATTAAGGCATGGAATAGAAGGAGAAGGAATGACCAAGCTTGATAATTACAAAATGACAAAGTTGAGCGTGAATCCATGTAATGGAGAGGTCAGGTCCTGCAGTGCTCCACTGACCCCTCAGAAGCAAAACAGACAGGCTCACCTGACATCAATCTTCTCTGGCTACCTCAATACCAAGTGGTATTTTTCTTTAACTTTCCTCTATCAGAGGAAAGTCCAATAGAAATATAAATATAAAAAAATTACAAAAAGTGTTGGAAGAAACTAAATTTGATAGAACTATTTTTCTAGTACAGCAATAAAAATGGAGAACAATAAAGGCAATATGAATACAAAGATGGACAGGTTTTATTTTTTTCAAAATTATTTATACAACAAAGGTCACATGCTGGAGAAAATATTCCTTGTAGTTTGGGAGCTATTCCAAGTAAGCTACTAAAATTGCTCTGTCACCAGTGGTTTTGCCTAAATCCAATCATTTGCCTAAAATGTTCCAGTTGGATCCAAGCTGCTGTCACGTATTCTTCTGCCCTAAATCAGGAACTTGTCACAGTGGTGAAGCCAGTTCAGTTTCAGTAACAGTTTCAGAGCAGTTTTTAAAGGTATAAGATATATAGGATTATGAAAGAAATTAATTATTGAAATTTTTTTTAAGTTCGTTGAGAGGTTAAGTGCACCTATCCTAAATTCAAAATGACTAAAACAGAACTGGCTTCCCTTTCTCTTGCTAGATTTTCTAATGAATGTATCACAATTCCCCTAGTTCTTATAAACGCCTTCCAATATTGAGCCAATTATTCTTGTCCTATGCAGTCATTTTGTTAAATTTGATCCTCCATCTCTACTGTCAACAGCACAGTATCTACAAGAACAGAACTAGCATCCTGGCAATCCAAGACGTATAGTACAATTTCAAAGAATTTCCTATATCTGTTTCTACCTAGCTTTTCTTTTCTAATGTTTTAACACCTATATTTGAATACTGATGGATCTTCCTGCCAAGCTAAACACCAATGAATTTGCCTAAACTATCATGTAACACTCACCTACTGGAGAAACAATAACTCCTCAAGAGAGCAAATTCAGATTTTGGTAGGCTGGGCCAAATACTTATTCCTACCAGCTCTGTGGCTCAATTCCTAGAGAAGGCCATCTGATCAACTGATGCCTCCATCTCCTGCAATTAGTATACTTAGTAGGTGCTTATTAAGTGCTAGTTGATCAAAAGTAAACTGAGTTTAGTAAAATTTAAGTGAAATTTATCCCCTCTCCTGAGAGCTGAGCTATCTTAGGAGGAGTGTGCAAGTACACAAATACCACTAAATCCATGAAAGGTAAAATTAGAGACTTTAGAAATTGAATGCATTATAGCTGTTCTGAAGGCCAACCACCTTAGAAACCTAACGCTGCCAAGTGACTATGTGGTATAATAAACTAAATGAACAAATCTGTCATAACCTGAAAAACCTGCTCAAAGCCATCAGAGCCCCCAAAATCACCCAATAAGTAGTGTTATTTTCCCCAACTTTAACTTTTTCAGTAATTTCAACATAAATGGATAATAATGGCTCAGGAATTCACAAATGCAAACTAATAAGGCAGAATGACAGTAATTGCTCCTTAAGTCAGGACATTGTAAATACAACTAGGAAGTTCCTATGCTAAGATAACCAAATTCCTCTTTCTAATAAACGTAAATAAAGATACAAAGTGGCAATTATTTACTTGAATTTCTTCTGCTCCACAATTCCCTCTTCTAGAGAATAACACTACCTACATGTAGTTTCCAAATCTAAGGGGAAAGGAAGATCAAACTGACCATAAGGATTAAGTTTTTTAAAGGAAGGCACACACCATGGCTGCTCTTCCAAGTGTGTTACTTTTCACACACGTAATATTTTTTAAAAAGCCAATGTGATAAGGAGAATGACACCTACCTTTTTGGATCCCCTCTGAATGCTGCAGTTCTTGCAGGACACATTTTTACTATCCCAGTGATCAGCAGCCCCACAAGTCAGACAGAGGTCTGGATCACACTCTCGGACAGCCAGATAGCAGGGGCACTGTTTAGTGTTGCATTGTGCTTTACAGCGGCACCCAGGGAATCGGTTTTGGCCTTCAGAAAGGGCAGGAAAAGGAGAGAGGTATGTTAGTACAGAACAAGAATTAGTTCTCTATTAATTGCTCCACAGAAAATTTCTTTATTAGGAACTATTTATGTATGTGGCTCCACAAAATGTTTATGTTAATTCTTTGCCCTAAAAGAATACATTTTAAAATTCTAAAGACAAATAAAAGTCATTCCTTCACAATCACATCTGAATGTTTAATTATCTTGTGGTTTGTTTGTTGTTTTTTTCTGGATGCCCCTAACACTATACCAGCTTTATTATGATCTCTGCTTTAAATGGTTAAGGGAGAGGAGGGAAAAAAAAAAAGAAAGGCCCCTTCTTTCAAGACAGGTTTGCCCAGCATGCAAAATGGCTTTAGAAGCTCAATGTTCCTTAAGTGAGATTTTCCTGAAGATGACCTCATGAGTAAAGTAAAAAAGTGTAAAAATACATACTTTTATTAAAAATTAGCACTCAATAAATATTTGTTGAATGAATGCTTCAAATTTTCTTACTAAAAAACGTATTTGATGCTCATCCTATTACAATGGGCATGACAGTGCACAAGGATAACATACTTACATTCTGAGCTACACTGACAAAACTTCTCACAAAAGTTTTGAGCAATCACGCATGGGCAAGAACTGTCACAAGGCTGACGTGGATGATCACAGGGTTGATAGTTGTAAACATGGTTAGAGGAGCCATCTGAATAAAGATATTAGTATGAAAAGCAATTGAGCCAGGGAACTGCAAAACTATTATGTATAATTATCAAGTGGAAATCTTCCCTCTATCCTCTGCAGCTTAGCTGGATTTTCTTTACTGTATTTACAACGTTACACGTATTCCTGTTTACAAAGTGATGGCAAAAATTAGGAAATGTTAATATTTCCCAACCCCCATGAACTCAGAAGCATTAATTGTCCACCACATCTCAGCCATTTTTCCAAAGCCATTTCCCTTTAACACAAACACTACCTCTCTCCATCCCATTAGTTTAGATTATGGGAAATACAATAGTGTAGTATCTAAAGGATTATAACTTTAGCTCTCTCAATTTTTGTTTTCTTTAATAAACAGCAATATCCTAAACCCTGATAGTGTGACTATCCATTTACTACATGTCAGTTCGTTGTGGCACAACAGACTCCCCATGGTGAGGCCCTAAAAACAATTAAAAACCGAAGTAGAAATGCTTAAAGTAAGGATAAAGTTAAATGGAAAGATGCTAACCCTTTTTCAGTTGTATCTTTCTGCAATGTGCAGCCCACAACCTGCAAAAACACAAAAAAAAAACACAACACAAACACAAGAAAGTTGACAGGATACTCCTCCTTTGCTGGAGCTGGGGAGTTACAATTCTGACTACAAACCCCACACAAAATTACTGAAATGGAAATTCTCTGTGTAACCAGACTAGCAAGTGTTCATAGGAGAGTCATCTACCACCTAGGTTAGTGCTATCTGATCAAAACGGTTCTTAAGACAAGCTGACGCTGAAAACATTTTACAGAAAATTAAACCCACATTCCACTGTGCAACTTTAAGGGGAAAAAAACCAACAGATCACTTCTGTAACATCCTATAACAGCCTGAGATTTCCCAGTTGTTTCACACATTTTCCACTGAGCTGGCTAATCTTAGCCGGGGGGGGGGGGGGGGGGGTGTTGTCTTGACCCCATGTGAGGTTAAGGTGCATTGCACCTGATCAGCACTTTCCTTCTCATAGCTCTGCCATCTTGTATGTTCTCCCATCTCCATCACTATCAATCATCAGAGTGAACTATGGTGAGGACCCTCTCCAAAAATGTGCTGCCATCTGCTCTGGGCTAAATTCCTGCTGGCGAAAGCTTATGAATTCAAGTTCTTGCATACTGAATTATGTTGGCCCTATGGTTTTTTTTTTTTTTGGGGGGGGGGGGTTGGGAGGGGGATTAAAACAAACCAGTGTAAACATAGCAAGGTTGGCTGCTCACTCTGATTAGGCTTTTTTTTTTTTTTTTTTGATTCTTCAGATACCCTAGGTTAAAAGCCATTTCTTATAACAGCATACTCATGTTGAAAAATTTCACTTGTTTTTCACCACTATCATATCCCACATAGTCTATATCTTAGAAGTTAGCACGAACCGTTCAGTTTTAAAGGAGATTAGCCAATTAAAGCAAACCAGTACCATACTTCCCGGTGGTATTTACCATGGAGAGAATTCAGAGCCCTCAAATGAAAAATTGAGCTTAATCTCATTGAGGGACTGATACATATTAAATACATTATGAAGCCTCAACTGCCTTTAACATATAAATAATAGTACTCAGTAGGGAAGCTGAACCAAAAATTTTTCATTTTACCCAAAATAAGCAGTGTGACAAAACACACTTTTCAGTCTATTAATGTCAGTCCACTTTGTGTTTTCAAAAAGTTCACTGAGAAAAGTCATTTATCACACTTCTCAATCCTAAGTCTGACAGTCTACCTGTTGATTTTATAAAAATAATTGTATATGTGGCAGCAAAAAGCAACTGCCATAAGCAGCTGGTACTAGAGACTTTGAGAAGCCAGAAGCTCTTTACACTCCTGCCCAGAAAGATAAAGGGTACTGAACCTGTTTCCTACAGTTTTAAAACTACGATGTAACGCACTTACCGGTGTTTCCTTTTTTTCTTCCTTGGAGGCGTATCAACATCCTCAGCAGGAACTGGAGCTATAATACTAGATTCCTTTACTCTAAACTCATAGACCTGGCAAGAGACAGCAGTTAAATGGCCATGAGGCAAGTCTTATTTAAGCAGTTTGTTCCTGGGGTGGCTGTCGTGCTATCACAGCTATGTCAGAACTCTAAAATTTTATACATTTAAATCTATACATAGTTTTCATTTTCCTGCACCTAGCCTTAAAGTATACACTTCGATAACACTTAAATTTAAAAGTTGCCATTTTTCAGGACTCTTAAAATAATCAAGGTTAACAGTAAATATTCTTTTAGGTGAAGGCAATGACCTGCTTGGGAAAATTGTACATTTATTAATGATTTCCATCTGATATTCTTACCTGTCTACATGTTTTGGTCCCAATCAACCTAGCAATGGCACAAAAATTATCATAGTAAGTGCCAATAAGAACTCTGAACATTGAGGCTTCAGCACCACTCCATTCCACATTCTCAGGAGGTTCAATATTTGGCTTCATTTTTATTGGTGTTTGACACCTGGAGTTTGCCTCTGCAAAACCAAGATTACATATAAAACACTAAGTCATTTGACTATATGCACCCTGTCAGTAATGCAGTGGGATAAAATTATGTTTAAAAACAAAAAGCTAAGTAAAAGAATGTGTTCCTCCTCAACTTTCTGAAACTAAGTTATATAGGATCAGTTATTCTTGGTTCTCAGTTGCAATGGAGTGGCCAGTAGGAGAACTGAAACTTAAAGACCTTATTTGGCCACTACTTGTAATCTCTCTGATTTGTTGTTGTCAAGTCATTTTCAATCGTCTTTGACTCTTCATGACCTTATTTGGATTTTTCTTTTCAGAGATACTGAAGTGGTTTGCCATTTCCTTCTCCAGGTCATGTTCTAGATAAGGAAACTGAGGCAAACAGAGTTAAGGGACTTAACCCAGTGTCACACAGCAAGTAAGTATCTGAGGTCAGATTTGAACTCAGAAAGATGAGTCTTCCTGACTCCAGCTCCAGCACTCTATCCACTGCACTACCTAGCTGCCCTCCCATATGTCTGCTATCTCCCATCAAAACTCTTACTGGATTTGTTTCAAGGTACCTTAGTGGATTAAGTGAATTTCTTTTTCTTCTTCTCCCAGTGAAATAAGCAAAAGAATCAGAAGGGTAGAGAAAGGAAGAAGACAGAATAGAATAATCCTAGATCATCAATCTCTAAAAACACAAGAACTCTCGACTTAAATCAGCACCAAACAAGTTCAAGTCATGAACCGCTAAAGTCCCTTACAAGTTCTAAATATAGAATCCAGTACATTTTAATAAAGTTATCTGGTCTTTATGATATGAAAGACAGAACAAAGTATATTGATTTTCAACATACTGATTTCAAAGCAAAAATTTCAAGAATACTGATAAAAAAACAGTAAACTAAAGCATTTTTCTATCTTACCAGAAGAGCTGGAAGTTTCATCTTTCTTTTCTTCTTCCTCTTTATCATTATTCTCTCCACCTGTTTCAGTTCCAGCTTCCCTATCACTGTCTGTATCTTTTGATTCCAGCACATTAATGGTTGGTGTGCTTGGTCTACTGCTGTTGTTTGGAAGCCTTCCCCTTCGGCGACCTCCTGGGCGCTTTGGCGGTGTCTTGATCCGTTCGGCAGTGAGAGCCGCTGCAAACTCCTTTGCCCCTTCCTAAAAAAAAGAAACAGTCATTTTCAAGATATGTTTCTCAATTTTCAAGATATGTTTCTCAAAGTCTTTAAATTTGATAAAGGGGAAAGTAGGAAAAGATAACAGCTTGTCAAATAATTAAGGAATTAGCTTCATGGAACCAGTTTCTATTTATAATACAAACTTAGATATTTAATTATAATTCTCTATACACTTGCATATACCTGCATATGGTATGTTTTGGGGAGTGAGCTTCCAAAATTTTCAGACTATAATAGAAGCATGTTAACTGTCATTACTGCCAAGAAGAGATAAAAGATTAAAATATTTTAATTATTGTTCCTGAAATTTCTTTCAACTAAGTGAATAAACTAAAATACAATTTTAATTTAATAAAATACAAAAATTTATGTAGAGGTCATTCTTCTATATATAGATCTTCCAGAAAAGTAAGAAAAAAGGAATTTCTATAAGCCATAATTTAAATGAACTGAAAAAGTGTTCTATTTAAAGGTGAAATCTTATGATGAAGTGACAAGTATCATACCTCTGATAATAAAAATAAATGCCATAATTTAAGTTTTGTAATGTAGATTTTCCTATATTAATACATGCCTTTGGTAGATTTTAAAAATGTGTACAGATGGATTATAAAACACCTAAGTATATGTTCGCCTTGATCTACTTTCACCTATTTATTCCTTAGGCCCCAAAGCAATATGAGCCTAACCAGACGGTAAGGATAAGGTTGGTGGGCTTAACAGAATTTGAATGAGACTGAATACAGAATTTTGGAATTCTCCAGTTTTCAGATGAGTTGTTTATGAATACTGTGTTAGTTTCCTATAGAGTATACAAAAAGGTCCCTGCCCCTAAGGGGCTTACAGTCTGTGGGGAAGACCAAATTTCCACAAACAAAACAGAAAATAATACATGTGTGTGGTAGTTGTATCAAGTGTGATAGTTGTTTTAAAAAAAAAGTGCTATGGATGGTCAGAAGAGAAGGCCATCAGTGAGGACTTGAACATCCTGCCTGTTGTGTCCATGTTAAGAATGCTGTTCAAGAAGGCACGTAGTAGATCATGAGAGATTTTGACCTTGTAGACCTCCACCAGAAGTCCAATAGAAAGACTTCATTCATTCCTGAGCAATAAAACAACAAATCTTACCAAATGCTGGTAACAGTGTGGTCCACAAGGTTTGTTATCTAGTGCTGTTTCTGTGTTCTTCCGCTTATAAGTGTTGGGTGTTGCATGGAATGCTGTGAAAGAGACAAAACCATAAACTACCCAAATATATCTTTGGGAACAAAGTCAGTTATTTAACCAGTTTATCAGTGTAGCTATAGTCAGTGAGTGAAAAATAGACCTTGTTAATTTATATAATATTATTTAACAAATTTTCTCTTCTAGCTTTTGTTGAGGATCAACGCATTTAAATTTGGTAAGTTATCTCTTATTAGTCTTAACCAGAAGAGCTGATTGATAAAAGTTCTGGGATAATGAGTGAACTTTTTTCCTGGTAGTTGAAGTTGATAGATTCATTTTAAATAGAGTCCTTAATACCTTCGTAGGAACAGTGAATATTCCTTCTCTACAGCTAAAAGAAATTATCTCCTTTTTAAGAGAAGTTTCAGCTAACACTTAAAATCTAGCTTCTTTAAGAAGGTCAGCAAATAAGTCTATAACATTGGGAGGGGAGGTGCCACACTGGAGCAGAAAAGCAAGTACTTTTAAATGGAGCTTGCCAAATGCATGACAAACTGGGTCCCAAGTCAGAAAAAATAAACATGTTATGAAAATTCCATCATCTAAAAGAGGAAATTCATATAACCAAGTCTACCACTGAAGAGAGATATTGCCTACAAACATTAAATACAGTTTCTTTCAAATTCAGATTGTCCAAATAACATGGTTTATGTAAAAAGCTGCAACTTGTGGTATGTAAAATTTGCATTTATATATGTGAGGCAGCTTCTGAAGGCATTTTAAATGTGTCCAAAGGTATTTGCACTTGCTGTTGTGAAATTACAATTAACCAGTATAAATGTCATCATTAAATAATAAACAAAATTTTAAAAATTATAACATTTAGATTGAGAGAAAATCTGCATGTTTATTTATGAAAACTATGACTTAGGATAAATGGAAATCTTCATTCATCCATGTAAAAAGCTCATAAAGAAAGAGGACAGGTAGGAAAAGCAACAAGAAAAAATGAAGACAATGTTTCTTAACTACAACTAATTAGTTTACTTTCAAGTTGGTGAACTACCCTTTCCCAGAATGAAAAACCAATAGCACATGACTAATTTGGGATTTAATTACACTGTGACAAGGAGGGAGTCTTTTATATATGCTCAGCATCTAGAAAGTTAAGCTCACATCACTTAGGAAGGGATTATACCTGTAACTGGAACCAATCTGACACCTGGAGTCTTCAATTACCACAGTAATTCTAAAGAACCAATGCTTGGAAAATGGGTATGACTATTTTCTATTAGCTATAATAATGTGTTCAGAACTACATATATGCTTCCAAAGATCCAAATAATTTAAAAATTTATTCTTAGGAAACCTGTTACTGTCCTAATAAGTAGCAACAACCAAAATAATTGAGTTAGCTCTGACATTTCCAGTACCCTTATCTATATATAACCATATCCTTATCTATATATAACCCACTATCATACCGTACACTGAGAGGCAATGTAGCACATGGGACCTATCAGAGTCAAGTACACCTGGAGTTCAGTCTAACCTTTGACAAACTATGTGACCTTGGGCAAGTCATTTAATCTCTGCAACGCCCCAACAACTCTCTAAGATGACATCTTGGAGAGCAGGCACCAATCTACAACTGATATAGTTACAGATGAACAGACTTGGGGAGGGCGGGAGCAGGGCGGGGGGGGGGGGTTGTTGGTAAATAGCTAGGTAGAGGATGAACAGCTTGTTAGCAACAGATCTAGGAACCAAACCATAATCTTTGACTACTCTTCCTATTGTAAAAATATACATGTAATTCATTTCTTCAGTCACTAATACCAACATACACTACTTAAGACTTAGATGAAAGTTATATCAACATAAAAAGAGAGCTGCTAGGTGGTACGGTAAATCAAGCACCAGGCCTGCAGCCAGAAAGAACTGAGTTCAAATCCATCTCGGAAAGCCATTTAACCTCATTTGCTTCAATTTCTCCACCTGTAAAAATGAGATGGAGAAAGAAATGGCAAACCACTCCAGTATCTTTGCCAGGAAAACTTCAGATGTGGTCACAAAAAATTAGACACAACAGAAGCAACTGAATAATAACAAGAAGATAAAAGTTATTTTCATCTGCTTAGTGTACTAAATGGTTGATCAAATGTCAAATTATCACACAATTACTTTAGGCTAAACATGATAATTTGCTTGCCTGTATCAGAGAACCATAAAAGCATCTGACAAATATTTTAGCATTCATGGTTGCGGATCTCAGAAAGTTGATGCCTAGCTCCAGTTACGGATGACACCAAAATCAAACATGTGCCTTGTGTTAAACATGTTCAGCCTCAACATACTTAATGGTCATTCCAACATGGATGTTCAAATGTTTCACCAAAAAAATACAAACAGGGTCAAATGAATCTAACCAGTTCTATATCCACTTACTTACTTAGTAAGAAACTGAGACAAAAAAAAAAATCACATATATGCATCACATACATACATATTCTTTCTTCCACCAAGACAGGTCCTACTTAAAACATATATATAGACAATTGTTTAGATTTCCCAGGCTGCACTTCCCTGTATTCTTATTTATGGTCAGGAATATTTGGTTCCTTCAGTCATCTTTTTACATCCCACCCTTCACAGCCCACTACTTTGTCTCTCCTTCCAACGGTTTCTTAACAAAAATACACCAAACATTGATTTTATTGACATTTTGAGGATGAAAAATTTATGAAGAAATTACTGATTCTTATAAACGCAGTATATAAATTATGATTTCAACATTATTATTTCTTGGGAAAATTCAATGCATATTGAAAATTGCACATACAAGGTAGATTCCCTATACGTCAGACTGAAAAGGGTTTCAGTTCCTATTATTTCAAAGATCCAGTGGCTCACTAAACATACTGTCTAGCCTAACTGCTACCACTGAAACTTGTAATAAACTAGAACATCTTTCCAAGCTGTTTTTTTTCCCCATTTTATCCTTAAAAGCAGCAGGACATATTTGAATTCCAAAAGACAACAGAATTTTAATCACAACCTTTCAAAAAGATGAGGCACCAATCACTGAGATGTTTTGTTCCTAGCACGTTAGTTGTGTATGCTGGACCTGGCTATTAGTGATTTACATTCCCTAATTTCACCACAATTACTAATTGAAATATTAACTACATGTTAAACTCTCCCCCACATCTCTTGAATGTGTTTTACATGTTTCTCATAGAAGATTAAAAATTTTAAAAAAATTGACAGTAAGATGACGGATAGCCAAAGTACAGAGAAAAATAAAAATGGATACATTTGACCACATATGATGGAAACAAACAATCCTCCCACCCCTACCCTAAGCTGTGCATGCATACAACATCTAAATAAGCCACTAAACAAAGATGATGACTGTCAGTCAAGTTTCCAATGGCTCAGCACTGTTCCTGACCTTTCTTTTAAACACTGTAGTGGATATCCACAGCAGCTATGAGAGCCATCATTCTCAAGTGCTTTTTATGAGCAGCTGACCAGTACCACAAATGGTATCACAACAGAATTCTACACAGCTTCTTTTCACCAACTTAAATAGTGTCACAGTTAATGAATGTGAAAGGCTATCAAAATTCTTTTCAGTTATTGAACTGAAAAAGTTCAATGAAAAAGTTAAACTCTACTGCTATAATATACAATCCTTTATTATTTAATGGATTTGTTTACAAAAATTAAATGTTTGGGATACATTGTAATAAAAGCAAATTGGAGGGGCAGTGGGGTGGCGCAGCGGATAAGAGCACCAGCCCGAGTCAGGATGACCAGAATTCAAATCCAGCCTCTTACACTTAATAGCTATGTGACCCTGGGCAAGTCCATTTAGTCCTGAAAGTGTTTGGATGTGTTATTTTGTGGTTCCCCGAAAGATGTACTGGCTACATCACCCTCTGGGCAAGTCACAACTTCCCAGCCTTAGTTCTCTTCTCTATAAAATGGTGGTAGTAACAGCACCTACACCTCAGAGTTTTTGTTAGCATTAAATGAGATACGAGATGCAAAAGTGCCTTATAACCCTCAAAGCAATCATCTTAGTTATTCTTGGTGCTGTTACTAAGAATTAGGACTTCTATTTGCAGAGTCTGAGCCTCTTGGGCTTCAATTTTCTCACTAGTAAAATAAGGGGTTGCATTAGTCTCTCCCAATTCTAGAATTATGTACCTATTATCTTACTTTCTCTACTAGGATTATTATATTTGAATACAAGATATAGTGTCATAATAAAAAGTAACTTTTTAAATATGTTGATTACATTTGAAATGTTTTCTAAAAGAAGGATACCTCATGGCTAAGTGTTTGAGGACTGTTATGAAGGCTATGAAAAAAATGAGAAAATGCAGAAAATGCTCAGATCGGAGATCTCAAATATAGCTGGTTGGTAGACTGTCTAAAGCAGGGTCAGTTATTTTATTACAGAATCATTAGTTTACCTTAGACGCCAATCTCCCCACAAAGAGTTCATATAATATGACCAGAATGCTATCATTTTATAGCACTAATTACACCAGGCGTTAAGTCTAGAAAGTCCTCCAGCTAAATAAAAGCAAGTTGAATGGGAAAAAAAGTTTAAATTTAAAGGGTAAGGGTGAGTGGCAAAGGACAAATGAAAACTAGGAACAGGTACATCTGATACAAACAACTGATTGTGAAAAAAGAAAGGAAAAAAACCAACTACAAACAGCCGTAAGAAATCAAAAAGCACAGCAATCTAGAGTCACTTAGTGTAAGGTCAAACTAGTTTTTATACGACTCTATAACTCCTAACATCCTCTTAAAAAGTACAATAAATGATGTCTACCATGATAACATCAAAAGAAAAGATCTGTAACATTCAGGAATATTCTATTTAAGTAATTCAGTTAACTGTATCTTGGCAAGATATACACAAAATAGTTATCAATTTGGTTGAAGTAAATGTCATTTAAATTGAAACTTCACTATGAATTACAAATATACGTTATTTAATCTCAGTTACGCCCTCACTGGTACACAGCAATTTTTTTAATCACCCTTAAGTTTCTAAGACATTTTCCCCAGTTGCTATTCCAAACCTCCCTCTCTCCTTTATAGCAGTCTGCCTACTTAATGAGAAAATGGAGGCCATTCATTTCAAACTCCCTTTCCCCCTCCACTTCACATATCACAAAACCCCTTCTTTTCATCATCCTCCCATTCTCTCCTCGAATCTCTGATAAAGAGGTGGGCAGCCCACCCCCTCCACTTGTGTTCATGATTGCCTCCAAAGATATTTTCCTCTTTTCTCATGCTTCATTAGCTCTTTTCCTGCCACCTAAAAGAGTACTTGGGTCTTCTCCATCCTTAAGAAACCTTGACTCTGAAACATATCTAGTCTAAGAACACTCAGGAGACAAGACATTTGTGCCAGAAAACAAGTCTTTCTCAAAATATTCCTGTTATTACATACAGCCTTGCTCTGTGGAAACACATCTAGTCTCAAAACACTGAGAAGACAAAGATGTTTGTAGCATGATCCATAGTATCTGATAATATTTCAGTTGCTTCAAGCTTGGTCTCTGTAAAAGCTAATCTTGTTTAAGAAAACTCAGACCTCTCATCTTGGTCATGTTCCATGAGAAATAAGGAAAGGGGGAAATCTCACTTTCACAGCCAAATGCTTAGAAAAGTTCATATATACTCACTGTCTACATTTTTCTCACAACTCTTCTCAATCCCTTGCAATATGTCTTCTCACCACACTATCTGATGCAAATTGTTCTCTCCAAGGTTAACAATATCTCTTACCTACTAAATCCAATGGTCTTTTCTTAGCTCTTATTTTGTATAATCTCTTCTGCTTATGATAACTGACAGCTACCATCTTCTCCTGGATACTCTCTCCTCCCTTGGACTCTGTAAACAGTTTTCTCTTGGTTACTCTCACATTGGTCTGACCATTTTTTTTTAGTCTTCACAGCTGCTTCCTGTTTCCATTCACTGAATGTGGGCATCCTCCAAGGTTCACTCAGTCCTAAGTCCTTTTCTCTCCTTCTCAATGCAGGTGATTCCCATATCTATTGAGCCAGCCCTAAGCTAGCTACTAAACCTCAATCCTTCATTACCAACTGACTGCTGTACATCTTCACCTAGATTTCCATATGCATCTCAAATGTAAAATGTCCAAAAGAGAACTCATTATATTTTCCACAAAATCCATCCCAACTCCAAATTTATTTTGGTTGAGGAAACCACCATTTTTCCAAACCTTGGAACAGTTTTGCCTCTACCATATATCATCAAGTTGCAAGTATGATTAGTTCTACCTCTCCAATGGATTCTTCCTTCCCTACTCTCACAAAATCTACTATCCTAACTAATCCAGGCGTTCATCTCCCCTTAGACAACTACAGTAGCCATTTAAATAAGTCTTCCTGCTTCTAGTTTCTCTCTTCTGCAATGTATCCTTCATACAACTACCAAACTGGTATTTCTAAAATATAGCTTCTGACCATATCCCTTTTTCACAAATTCAGTGGTTCCCTGTTCCTCTAGAATAAAACACAAAACCCTCATCTTTGCACACAGCCCTTCAGTTTGCTCCTATCTCCTTTGTAGTTTTTAGTCACACTGCTACCCTGCTTGCTCTTCCATTATTCTGGTTTGCTAGAGGATTCCCAGAAATGGTCACTTAATAAAAAAATCACTTATATCCAAATCTTTCTTTCCACTCATGGAGCTATCACCATAAGTCAGGCTGTCATCACCTCTTCCCTAGATTACTCAAAGAGTCTCCTCATTGGTCCTTCTATCTCCCACCCCCATGCTTTTGCACATATGGCTATCCACATTTGATATGCATGCCATCCTCCCTTAGTTCCCCTTCCTAAAATCCTTAGCTTCTTTCAAAGTAAAGCTCAGTGGCCAGTTACTACATGAGGCCTTTCCTGATCTTCATTTTAGTGCTTTCTTCCTCTTAAAATAGATGTGTACTAAGTTATACATACTTGCTAATATTTTTGTGCATCTCAATAGAAACTAAAATCCTTAAGGACAAGGACTATTTCATGGCTGTCTTTGTAACCCCAGTGCATCACACAAAGGAAGCACTTAATAAAAGTTTGTTGAATTTAATTATCCCAGTATTGCCAAATAAATAAGGCATTACTATTTGTGTACATGTACATTTTACTAAGAAGATCTAGCATTTTTCAAGATAACAATGTTAATAAAAACTGGTTGAAAAAAGGACAGAATATATCCAAATTCCTGTTTCACAATGCATTTTACAGAAATCAGAAGTGGTATGAACAAAGACTATCAGACTGGGTCACAGAAATAATAACATACCACTTTACATTTATATTATAGCTTAACAGTTTATAAAGACTTCTTATATCCATGCATACAAATAATTGTAAAATGGCATTTTTTTAAATGAGCGTCTACCTGTATTCCAAGTTAGTGGAAAATGTAAATACAAAAACATTAACATGGTATAAAAGCACTACTACAATTTCCAGTAGGCTAATAAAAAACTAGACCACATCAAATTAAGAATACATTTAAGATGATAAATATAAGAATAAATGATAAATTATGATTGACTGTGAAAATTGACAGCATTTTTCCTAAATGAGTTTTATATTTCATTTTTTTCCAATCTACATTAAATGTAAATTTCCATAACCAAAAATAAAGTAAACCAAAACGTACAATAATTGAACTTACGATGTAAGAAACAGTCATATTTAAAACAGCGCCTACAGAAGAGTGTATGAAATGAGTGCAGGCTTTGCTCCCTCTGAACAGACTTGGCATTTGGTCCATCTATGTTTGGCGTACATTCAGGAGGAAGGGCTCCTGGAAGCTGCTGCTCTGTTAGTTCTTTATACCTTAAAAAAAAAAAAATTAGTAATAAGAACAAAGAATATCTTCGAAAGCTAAATTCTTAAAAGCATTTGAGTAGACAAAATGATCCTGCAACTGCCCTTTCAGTACTTATCCACACATACACACACAACAAAAAATACAAATGAACTGATGCAGAGTGAAATAAACAGAACCAGGGAAACAACACATTCAAGTATAATAATGTAAACAGGAAGAGAAAATTAACCTGAATGCTGAGTAATTATAATGATCAAGACTGGCCCAAAGCACACACAGTAACTGTACCTAAAATGACCTGTTTTCTTTTTAAGCTCTTTCTTACATGAGATGGATCACTGGGTATGGGAATAACAAGGGGATATATCTGAAAATTAATGTAATATAAAAATAATAGGTATCCATTTTTTAAAGTGAAATAAAAATATCACTTATATCCAAATCTTTCTCTCCACTCACAGAGCTACCACCATAAGTCAGGCTGTCATTACCTCTTTCCTAGTCTCTACCCACTTCAGTCTATTTACCAAAATGCTACAAAATTATTTTCCCTAAGTGTAGATCTGATCACGTCACTCCCCTATTCAAATTTGTGATTTTCAAAGGCCTAGAGTAGGCTCTAGAAACAGATATAAAGTTCTGTTTATTTTGTAAAGCACTTCATAACCTTGCTGTACAGTCTCAGTGAATATAATTCACCCATCCACATCATAGAAACTAACAAAAATGGCCTTCTCTCTTCCTTGCACACCACACTGCATCTCCCAGTTCAGTGCCTTTGTACTCACCTCTCGCGGCGCGCGCGCGTGCGCGCACACACACACACACACACACACACACACACACGGTATTAAAGTGTTCCTAATTTTTTTCAACAACAAAAAAATTTTAAAAGGGCTTATATTTTTTACTTTGATACCTGAAACATTTATGCAGTAAGGCAGCTTCTCTGAAGATGTACAATGCATCTGGTAACTGCTATGTTAGGCAATTTATCCAAAGCTCATCCTGCACAGTCATGGAACCTGTGGGGCAGACTATGGTGCCTTGCCATTCCAACTATTATCAGGGACCTTCATGCAAAGCCAGCCAAGTTTTTCCAATTCTCTTAGGGAACCAGAGACGAAAGCAAGGTGGGAGGCAGCATGGTACAGCCAAAAAAAAACAAAAAACCACAATTTGGAAGTCAGAGGACCTGATTAAAATCCTACCTCTGACACTTCCTATGCAAGCTACGGCAAATGATCTAACCTCCCTGAGCCTCCTTCTCTGTAAAATGAAAATCTAAAATCCCTTATCAGTTCTAAGTCTACGAACCACTGATCCTTTGGTCAGAAGGGACAGGGCCTTCATTATGATAATAAAGAAGAATCTTTTGAAATTTGCTAATAATACAAGGGGCAATTATTTTATCCCCTATCCAAAATAAGTTTCTCCAAAGATGAAAAGGTGGTCATTGTCAACCATTATATCACATGATTATGTAGCTATACCACTATAAAGAACTGTGTTTCTATGAAAAATAACATGTATGTTACTCCCAGGTCAAGCTGAGATTCTTTGGGTGAGACCAAGTTTAAGAAATAGTATGTTATAAGAGTGTATGAAGCAGCCTAGGTGACTTTACATCCATCTTCTGCTCCCAAAGAGTGAGACATACTTTGGGGAGAAGAGGTCAGAACTGTACAGCAGAAAAAAACACAGTCTTCTCTCTTGGAAAGAGGCTGGCCAATATGGTTCACACTCAGACTAACATGCTGCCTGATGTCATCTGGTTTCACTGGATGGCTTGTAAAAATTTCCTAACATTTAGGATTCATTCACTCAACAAAAACTTATTGAGCACTATTTACATTCGTGGATATGTAGTAAGCATTACAAGAGATAAAAGAAGTCATAATATCTCTTCCCACATGGATCACAGTCTAATTAGCAAATATTTCAAACTTGAAATTATAAGAAAAGGTAAAAAGAGAGGTACTGTTCCCTATGGTTATTTAGAGAAGGGAGTTTGTGTTAACTAGAAAGAAAAGGAAAGGCTTTATAAGGAACTGAGATTTTAGCTGGGTTTAAGATTTTGATATGTAAATATAGTAGGCAGGCTACTCCAGGTGAAAGAAAAATAAAAACAAGCCAAAAGGGAAAAGGGAAAAAGCAAGTGCTAGGGACAGCAAATGATGCCAGCTATAGAGTACAGGAAGGACCAGGCAGTAAGGTTGGAAAGGTACATTAAGGCCAAATTAGAGAAATCTTTACATGTCAAGTGAAGGAATTTGGACTTAATTCTGTAAAAGTACAAAATCACTAAAGGATTTTGAATAAAGAAGCAATACATAAGTATTAAGATTAGTACCAGTACACAAAAGGAATTTGGGGTGAAGAGAACAATAGAATGAAAATCAGGTAAGAGACTGTTCCAATCACTCAGAAGGATAGTGAGGACCTGATCTAGGGCAGGTACAGTGGGGATGGAGAAAAGGGGACTAATGTGGGATATATGGGAAAGGTAAAAAGCAAAACTGATTAGATGCAAGCATAAAGTGAATCTGGGCAAAAAAGAGAGAGGACTAAGATAATCTTACAAAACTTTGGACCTGAATAACTGGTAGGACAGGCATGCCACTTACATGAAATGGAAAGCCAAGAGGAAGAACACATCTTGGGAAGAAAATACAGCCTTGTATGAGGTGTTCCTAGAATTCTGAAGACACCCAACTAAATAGTCCTGAGGTTTGAGAGAATAGCAAAGACCCTAAGAAGTGAGTGGAAATGGGTTTTTTTTGTTTTATGGGTTCATTTGAGATATCTAATTCTGACCCAAATAAGAGGAATGAGCCACTACTAAAAATAGCCTGTAAGATTATTGATGTAATGGTATATGGTATATAATACAGCCTTCTGGTACCAGATTTTGTATGTGAGAAAATGTAAAGTTCAAGATGCAAGAAAGCTTAGTACATCTAAATGCAGAAACCTATATGCTGAGAAGACTGGTAGCCCTATTGTCTTATGGGGCCCATTGTTCTGTAGGTAGGCTCCTTGCAATGTCCTTGATTCCCATTAAATAGCATTAGAATCAATTATATCTTTCTCTGCTCTAATTTCCTTTTAATAGACAAATTTGCTGTATTAGTCAAAGGGACTAACACAAAGGGGACAAAAAGTCCCCCCCCCCATTTTTTTTAACCAGTTTTGGGGAGAGGAAAAGGATAGTTTATATCACAGATTGTTACCTAAATCCCTGCAACAGCCAACAGCTCACCATTTTATCTATATACATCTCACAAGTCTATTCCAGGATATAGAAGACAAGAAACAAACTAACTGACCAAAAGGCTGAAATACATCAAAAGTCTAAGAGGTAAGAGGGAGAAGGCTCACTTTAACAGAGATAAGAAATGTACATAAGAGAAAAAAAGGAGGACTTTGGTCTAAAGAATAGCCACTCTGAAAGAGCCACTGGAGAACAGATTTTGAGAAGTAGAATTAGCCTCCAGAAATAAATGCAGCAAAGACCTGTAAATATGAGAACTCCTTTGAGATCCTAAAAATCTATAACTTGTCTTCTAGACTTGTCTGAGGCTAGGAGAGATCAAGTGCCTTGTCCAGGGTTGGACAGCTCTTAAGCATCAGAGGCAACATTTAAATTCAGATCTTCCAGACTCCAGAGTAGCACATTCTAACCACTGCACCCCAAAAGCCATAAACCAAGGCTACTGGAAAGGAAGAGCTGCAAAGTCCTACAGCCCCCAAGACAGGGGACTTTTAGGTCCCCTTCCTCACTTGCTAGTCCAGTAAATATAAAGCTGGACTGAGAGGTGGAAGAGAAACTTCTCCCACTCTGTTACCCCACTAGACTTACCTAATTTCAACTTTGTCAAGGCTGACCATCTTAAGATAAAGTTAAGGAAAACTAGATAGGCTCAATTTGGACAGCCTAATAAACCACATCCTAATAAAAAGGGTAGGACATATAACCCACTCAGAAAAGAGATGATTCCTGGAGCAGTAATAAAAGTCTTTTTCAAATTCCCAAGTAAGTCTATTAAACCTATTACTTATCCTAAAAAACAACCAGGATAAAATCTTGTCCATACATACATATATGCCCACACAAGTGTGCACACATATTCACACACACACATGCTCACACATATATCTGTTTTCTAAAACAAAAGGTAATGCAGCAGAACTTCTGGTCAGCTATATCAGTTTCATTTTCAGGACGGGGAAAGAAACATCTGTTAAGCACCTACTATGTACTTTTTGCAAATATTATCTTATTTGATAAGAGTGACAAGTTATATTTTAGGCAGGGAGGCAACACCTCTGAAGAAAAATCTTACTTCTCCTTTAGTTCTTCTGCTGTTCCCTTATCAGGAAACATTGAGGAAATGGCTTCAAAAATCTTGTCAGAAGGAAATTTCCGAGGTGGGTGGCTTTCTTTATCTAAACAAAAATGAAAGAGGAATAAAAAAGTTTTGTGTACTACTGAATTTTCTTCCCACAGAGGGTATATTTTCCAAATCAAAACTCAGACAAAAATCAGTCATCAGGAGAGAAATTATTTTAAATTCTAAAGTAATTTTTCCATTATAAACTTGAAATGAATGTAATACAATAATGAATACTAAAGTCACAAGAAATTGCACTTCAAGATTATTTGTCTACCAGGTGTACTAGAAGAAGCATGGATTCTAAATTCCAGAATCTGGGCTCTAGTACCAGCTCTGCCACTAACTAACTTTGTAATCATGGGCAAGGTACGTCATCTACCTAATGCTCAGATTCCCTAAAACGGTAAAACAAAGGAGTGGAAACTAGATGACACCTGAGCTCCAAAATTCTGTAGTTCTATGATTCTCTGACAGCATCTTCTTCAAGCTTTTCTACACTAACATAATCGTAGATTACCCTTGGTCATCTAACAAAGAACAACTATGAGTCAGTGAGATCAAAGAGGCAGATTGTTAAGTGGTTTTTTGGGTTAGCATGGGGAGATCTCAAAAATGTTTGTGCAGTTCTAAGAAAATTAAGGTATAAATGAGTATAACCACATCTTACTGTATTATTCTGAAAGTATACAGTAATAAATACTGCTTTAAGAATGTAATAAACAAACATACCATCTCTGTTATCCTCTAAATCTTTTTGTTTTTCATCTCTCTCATCAGGATAATCCCCATCATCATCATCTTCATCATCACTGTATTGACCAAGAGCATTCACCAACTCCACAAAAATCTCATCATTTATAAACCCACATTCTGAAATTAATCACATTGAAATGTCAGAAAAGAATGGTAACCTGCCTTATTTATTTTGAAATAAAACAGTGTTATCACATAGAACTAAAATAAAAATTAGAAAGAAATAATTTGTAATTATTTTCAAAGCTAGCCCTAGGTAAAATTCTGAAGCTTTTTCCCACTACCCTAAGTTAGACATGACACTCATGCACACTACCTGGGGTCAATCACATATCATAATATGTTCTAGAGGTCGATCTTCTCTTTGCCTCCTGCCATCAAAAAGGGTTCTCAGGAGAACCTGCACTCAACTAATATCTTAATGGTGGCAATAACATGAATATTACCTTCCTCCCAAGTTAAAGTTACATTTTTAACAAGGATCTTCTGGAGACACAATAACGTAATAACATCTACTTCTTCCTAAAACAATTCATTCTCCCTCCTCCTACTATTTTTATTTTAAAATCAGGTTACAAAGTAGCCTTGTTTTATGCCACAGAAAATGTAAGAGACATAGGAGCCCATAAAATTTTCAAAAAACTCATAGAAGATTCACAATAGCCTATTATGTATTTTTCCAATTAATTAAAATGTTTCTAAAGAAGAAAGTACTCTCATAAAAATTAGCTGGCCCACTTTGCTCATTGGTGAATTCCTCCTGGACCCCCCATTGGATGGAAGGGCTCAGGCCAGCTATCTTCATTCGGTGCCAGGCTCTGCTCCACACTTCTGGGACTTCCAAACTCCAGTCCCAGATGCCTTCTTCATCACCCCCTGCCCCACCTCTCTCTCCCACCTTTTCAGTTCCCTTTTGTTTACAAGCTCCTTGAGGGCAACAATTGTCTTTATTTTTATTTGTATTCCCATTCTTAGCATAGTGCCAGGTATATAGTAAGTGTTTAATAAATGTTGGTTTCCTTTCTTCCAAATATTCGCAAATCCATGTAGATTTTAAGCAATGCAGCATGCAGTATAAGAAGATAACACAGAGCAGTGGATACTTCCCAGTCTTCAACCAGTGACATGTGGGCAAACACTGACTCAGTCAACATGTAGACTGTTGCCCCATAGATAAGTACCATTTCTTATCTAAACTTTTGACCCTACCTTGTACCTACGTGAATGTTCTACATTCAGTAAGAAGAAACATGCTGACTTGCAAGGACCACCACAGGATCAATTTACTAAATGATTTTATTATTAAAGTTCTACAAATATTTCAGAATTTATATCTAACTCATGTTTCTTGACACTGTATGTTTAATTAAGGGGGCTCCAGAAAAATTTAGTATATAATCTCTATAATACTCCTGGGTCCTTCAAGTTGAAAACAAAACTCCAAGTTTACAAATGAGGAAAATCAGACATAGCAAAGTGATGTGGCCTCAGAGTAATTTTCTAGCCAGGAGCAAAGAATGAATTATAACTTCTTCAGAACCTGTTCCCCACAACTGCTCTATGCTGAATGTATGAACTACTCTACTCCTTCTCAAAAGATTAAATAAATCAGTGTACAAAGCTCACCTCTATCTCCATGTACTTTTCCATCATAATTTTTTATTAATTCTTCAATGAAAGTTCCATCCTGATCAAGAACCTCATCTCCCATATAAGGAATGTTATGTAAAACTGTCTCATCTTCCACCTAAAAGTAATTAAGACATTTAAAAAACCAGTTTATCCCAAAGTAGCAAAACAAAATCATTAGGTGCTCTTTCTTATAGAACATTATGTGGACACAGTTCTGGGGTTATCCAAGTGTTATAACCCAAATCTAAAGTGGCAAAGCAAAAGATCTTCATGTCATAAAGACAAAATTCTAAAAAACCGTTTCACTAGTCAACCAAGAATTACTGAGTGGCCATTTTGGAAATAGCACAGTCGTAGGCTCCCTGGGAAGCTGTAAAAGGAAAGCAAACAATATATACAGATATACATATATATATATATATATACACACATATATATAAAGGCAGAAAAGATCACAACCAACTAAAGTATCTCTTAAAAATCTCCATATTTTTAACTAAAGACCTACTTTTTCCAAGTTTACATGACACAAAATACTAGTGCAACAAAAAAACGGACAGTCCTTTAAAGTTTATGGCACCAGGATATCACCTATATATAAAACTATAGACTACTTACTTCAAAGTGAAGGAATAAACACTTTAGTATTAGGATAAGATGTGTATCAACTGAGTGAAGTTATTCAAGGAAGGCTGAATGAGGAATGTGACTTTGTAGCCAAGTTGGGAAGAAGGAGAGGGCCAAGGCTTAGCACAGGGATCAGGAGAAGGAGGGCACTTTGGGAAGAAAAAAAACACAATAAGAAGCAACTCATATGCAAAGGACAGAAAGCAATTTTTTGTGGATAGAGGAAAGCTTTCATCTGGGAAAAGCAAGAAATAAAGGTAATCTGATGAAGAGAACAACTGATGGAGGTCCTAGTCACACATGTCTGAGAAATCTGGCTTGATGGAGAGAGAAAATGGTAAATCACATCAGGTTTCTGAGTGACAGCTTAAAAGCACACTTTCAGACAAGAGCTGTGACTACTGTCATCCACTGTACAGTACAGACAAGCTGGAGACCAGACTGACTAGGCAGCTATAGTACTCATATAAACATGACAGAGATAACTGGGATCTATAGCTAGGGTGCAAAAAGTTAAAAGAGGCAGATTTTAAGAGTTGTAAAATATAACCTGGTAAATAACTGAATAATAGAAGGCTAAACAAAAGAGAACTGACCAAACACGAAGGTTGTAAGTTTGAAAGTTTACAAGAATGATGTAATGATGCCTTTCACAGAGCTTAAATTAGAAGAGTCCAAGAGGCAAAAAGTATAAGGTTAGTTTTTGATGCTGACACATAAAGATTCAAGCTTTTGCTATATTCCCCCCTACAATGGCTTTCAAATTGGTATCAAAAGTCCTGTTTTCTCTCTCATTCATTCCTTTCTACTAATTTCCTTTCTCTTAGAAATGCAATTTCTCTGGTTGGAAATTGGACTGATATCTGATAATTACTACCTTTGCAGATAAATCTACCCCCTCATACCCAAAAACTTTTATTCTGCAGTAAAGGAAAAACAGCCTCACTATGTTAAGGGGCATAAAATATATGTGCTTTAAGCATAATGTTTGATTACAACCTTTAAAACTGCTATGTCCTTTCAGAATATCAGAGAATGTGAAAATATTACATTTCCCCTCCTTCTGCTAAAATCAGATTAAGATTCTAAAAATTAGTTTCTGAAACAATACTAAAACCTCATGCATTTGAACACCACAAATTCGTATTTAGAAAATGGAACGTCTACACCTTCAATCTATTACCTCGCTTAGTAAACCAACAGTATAAACACAACTAAAAAAAGAAAATTTTTGAATCTCTTGAGATTTCCTGGCACATTAAAAACATACACTTAAATAAAAACAATTAATTGGTAAGCTTGTTAGTACCAGTGTCAGCTATTTTCTAAGATTGAACCTAGTGCCATTTACTGCAGAGAACATGACAGCAACAGAGCTTATTCTTCAAACATCTCATAAATCATTAGTTCAGACTGATCCCTAGTGCCCTTTCAGCTAACACCACATCTCAGGTGAATAAGGTTTTATATAAGGTAGTGTATATTTACATGAAGTCAGGTTCAAACATATTTTTCTCATCTATTTTCAATCTAAATACACAATGATATTTCATGCTCTTTCTATTCTAATACAAAATATCTAATGAGAAGTTGCCATAAAAATACCATAAAGTCAAAATCTGGGACTTGGCTACTCAGCTAAAATTACAAAATTTTTTTACAAGAAATTATGAGATTATGATCAAATTCTTAGAAAAAAATTTCTATGTAAGCTGAAAGGTGACAAAGAAAAGGAAGGAATATACACAGGCCCATACTATAAAATAAAACCAGTGGATAATGATGATAAAGCATTAATACCTACTTGTTACATGCCAAGCCTTAAATTATTTGACACTTCTACTTGAGAGATATTCCTAAATTAATGTATGGCTTCTATATTTTGCTATTTATCCCACTGAGCTAAATATGGCCTCGAGCTACAATTTTGATGTAATACAACTAAGAAAAACTGCGAACTTTGTCCATTTGAAAGTCAGGCACAACAAATAAATACCAACTGATTTGTACAGATAAAAAATCTCAGAATCCTTTCAAGAGATTGTTGTTTCAAAATCTATATAAATAATTCTGGGAACCTGAAATCATATTTCAGTATTTTATAAAGCACTATTTGCCTTGTCCTTTGAGTAACAAAGATACATAAAAATCAGTCCAATTATTACATATTAGTATAATACTTCTTTAATAGTTTTAAGTTGAAAAGCTAGCTGTGGCTGATACAATGTTATTTAGGAAAAAATGATATGCCAAAAAAATCAAGACTAAATTTATTATGTCTATTAAGAATGCTTTCTTTCATCTGTAGGGGCTGCTTTACTAGAGTTTTCTAAAATGTTGGTTTCACAGATTAAATATTTGACAGAAAGACCTGAGGACAAAGAAAATTAAAGTATTAGGAACTATTTCCAACTGCAGTTCAATTAGAATAGAAACACAGCCCTGAAATTACAATTTAAGTACACAATAAAATATGCTTTTCATGAACATTTTTTTCTGAGATTCAGTTTACACATAACCTTTAAAGTATGTCACAATTCCATATAACGGGGAAAGCTGGATTTGTGATACATAATCCAGCTCAAGTATAGCAAAAAAGTACTTTCTCATAAGTATCTACATACACATAAACAATTCAATGCTTTTCATTTCTGACTTTATATTCATTTGCAATGATAGAGCAAGAGTATCAAAGCAAAGTGCATCAAATTTACTTGTACTTTATCATTAAAAGGAAGTTAGTGGGTCTCAAATCTGAAATAACAGGCATTATAGTATACGGAACAAAGGGCCAGTCTCAGGATCAAAACAACATGGGCTCAAGTCCTCTGTGATAGATTCAGGCTATGTGACCCAGTCACGTAACATCTCAGTGCCCCGAGCCAATTCTCTAGAATAAATTGCAGCAATAGTAAAATTGCCTATTTTCATGTAGAGAAGCAATTTCCTCGCCTTCCTTAATTGGAGCACTCTGTACTGATGGAACTAAGAAAAGGTTAAAAGAAAGAGGGTTTTTTTTAATCTTAGGCTAACTCAAAAAAAAAGTACAAAACAAAAAGAAAGTACTGTAAAATATCTGATGCTTAATAACAATAACTTTTGTGGTTGTTCAGTCATTTCAATCCTATTCAACTCCTGGTGATTTTGGGGATTTTCTCGATCAAGATACTGGAGTGGTTTACCGTTTCCTTCTCCAGCTCATTTCACAGATGAGGAAACTGAGGCAGACAAGTGACCAGATGCCAACAAATGTCTAGTCCAGGATTTGAACTCAGGTTTTCAGCACCTGTTATAATCCAGCACCTGTTATAATTTTCTTCAAATACTGTCTAAATATTAACTGAAATTAGAAATTCCTAATAAGAACAGGTGTAATAAACAACTTGGTGTTAAGATTCACATATAATGATAGTGTTCTAAGGATGTTGATTTAAATAACTAACTTTACATTTTTTCCAAGGCTACAGTTTTATGCTAAGTATATTTTTCCAAGCTTTCATTTAGAAAATTATAAACATCAACAAGCTAAGAAAAGCCTTTAAAGATGCACAACTAGAGAGGAGTTAACGAAAGTAAAAAATAGGCAATGAAGATTCCAGGATGGCCTTTTCTGGGAAACTTACACAAACCAATTAAAATTCACTTTAGAGCTATTATGATGTTTTGTTTTAAGGATTTACTTGCCTGGTTTCACCTTATAAAGAGAATAAAAATTATGCTTTCAGTTTATATAAAGTTAGCTTTACAATTCAAATAGATGAGATATAACATTTTACTTACCATAAAATTCTGCTGTAGAGGAGACCAAGAATACATTATAGGTACTGAAGCAACAGCATTCAGAGTTTTTAATGGGATTACTTGTTTTGGAAAATCCAAATCACTGGTCACAGAACACTAAAACAGAAAAAATTAAACTTATTCTTCTAAAGATAAGTAAGCTAACTTCAAGCAAAATAGCCATCATTACAACCATCACTTTTAAAAGAAATGCTGCTACATTAAGTAATTTTGAAAAATAAATTTATGTCACTGTTAAGTTTCTTGAAACAAAAGGGATTTTTTAAAATCCAGTTTACCTACAAAAATTGAAGAAAATTTTCTAGGCCCTTAAAAAAACTATTTTCTTTCCAACTATCCACCAATCTTTTCTCTACTTACCAATATCATAGCATTCTTACACTTTATATTAACAAATCTTGCTCCAACCTAAAGATCATATCATGACTACATCTTTGGATCATCAACATAATTGACCAATATATTGGAAAAGTCAAAAAATATGTACAATATGCAACATTTAGACTTCCCATCTCCACAAAGAGGTGAGTGGAGAATATCCTCTGATCTCTTCTTTCAAGCCTTGCTCGATAATTTTGCGACATTCACTTTTGATTTTATTGTGTGGTTGTTGTGTTGTAGTCATCAGGTATACTGTTTTCTTGACTCTGCTTACTTCACTCAGCATCAGTTCATAGAGATGTTCTATATTTGTCTGTATTCATCACATCTTACAACACACTAATATCTACTGTATTAATGCACCACTGAGTGAGCCATTCCCCAATTCCACAAAATATTAAAAGAATGAAAATAAAGGCTTCACTATATCTCTTCCATAGAAAACTTTTGGAAAGGCATAGACAGAATTCACCCAGGATGAGGAGTGGGTGGGTTGTGACCTCTACCAGTGAGGTTTCTGACTCACTGAGATACTGAAGAATGGAATGGGATTTTAAAGTATTTCAAAGTTTTTGTTGTAGTCATGAAAGAGATTATGCTCAAACATTAGATGAATTAAAATTATTTTTGTTCTTGAAAATTTTTTTCAATTAAGTTGCTTTTCAAATGTAATAACTCAGTTTTTTCCCTTGATAGCTCAGATCTTCAATGGAATAAAAAAACATTCTCTCATTCCTAGATATTATCAACCTAATTCTAAACCTGCTTAAATATGTAATTTTAGAACCATGAATAAGGCTAACAATGAATTGTTACCAGTAACTTTTTATTTCATTCATAAAACATGAATGATTAGGTCATTTCCCTTCTCAGTAAGTTTCAGTGGCCCCCTCTAGCCTCTGGGATAAAATACAAACTCCACTGACAAGCACATAAATCCTTCAGTCTAGTTCCTGTCTGTGCTCTTTCGGCTTGGAGCACAATTCTGTGTTCCAAACAAACTGCCCTGCTTGTGCCACATCCCATCTCCCATCTTTGCTTTTACACAGGTGGTCCTCCATCTTCCCCTAGACCTCTTGGAATTCCCAGGACCCTGCAAGAGTCATCTCAAGTACTTCGTCCAACATGAGGCCTCTCTCCTTGCTAGTGTCCTTCAGAAACTACTTCGTGTTTACTTTGTACATATCTTGTATTTACTTATCTGTGTGCATGCTGAATCCCCCAGCAGGACATATGCTCCTTGATGGGACTGTTCTGTTTCTGTCTTTGTATCACCAGCCTGCACAATGGTGCCTCAAACATAAGTAGGCACTTAATAAGTGTCTGTTGAATTGACCTGAACTTACTAAAGTAGAATACTGCTTCAATTTAACTAACATCCTTAGTAAGGAAATGTTTAAAATTTTCTAATAAGTTTTTTTCTCTGAAAATGTATCATCCCTGACTTACATAACAGTTACCACTAACATCACTCAACAATCTACTAAGATTTTTGACTCCATATATCTCCATAAAACATCATTTCATCAGATCCTACCATTTCTACCATCTATATTCTACCATTATAGAGAAATTACCCACTTTTAGATTTAATCTTAAAGATTAAACAAGGAAGAAAAAGCATTCTATGGAATGTAATTGGTACTAGGGAATCTGTAAAAGCTAGAGGTACTAACAGTGAAATGGAAACAAAGCTTACCGATAATTAAGTAAGATTTCTCCAAAGATGGAGAGAATTATCACATGCCAGTTACACACTGAGAGCTGGAAAGGTCAAACTGAAAATAGGAGCTATAGGAGGAAAAGAGCATCAAAACATCTCTGTAAGCAGCCAGTCCAAGTAAAAACTGTTTTATGGCAATTCAAGGGAAGATCGGGACACAGGCCAACAAAACTCTGAGGAACATACCTAAGAGACATTTGGACTGTCATTACATGCAAAAAGAAATACTAAGACAAAAGAAAAAGGCAGCATGAAGTGAAGGGGAGCCCACTGTTTCTAAACCTAGTTTACACATTCTCAATCTCTATCAACTTAAATCTAATACCATTTCTCTGAAAATCACATTATCAACAAGTCATTAAATAGCAATCAATCTTTTATGTTAACATGATGACAACCACTAGGAAGATTGAAAGAATGTTCCTCAAGATAGGTGTCTAAAGAAGCAGTAGTAAAGGACTGGAGGGTGAGGAGAGGGATGTCTAGAGAAAAATTATCTGAAACTGAGACCTCAGAGAACTTTTCAGGGAGGGTAAATAATCAAAAGTGCTACATATAGGAAATATAGGGTGGTATCTGGTGACTTTTATCAAATTTGAAATAGTTGCAATTTCTATTGGTATATCCCTCTAATTTTCAAGGTTTTCCCTGAAAATTGGAAGTGGAGCTGAGGAAAAGAGGAAGCACCAGCTAGAAATAATGGATTGACCTAGGATTCTAGGTCTTGAATTCAAGTAAAAGTGTGTTCTTGATCATGAATTAGAAGCTAACCCTAACCCTAACGCTCACTAAAGAGAACTTACAGGCTCAAAGCTGACAAAGAAACACAAGTACTGTTAGAATAAATTATACTCTCTCTTTTGTTCTGCCAGTTTGTGTACAAAAAGAAAGTGGTAAAGTAAGGAAAGCATACAAGAGAGTAACTGAAAGGAGGTATAAGGATAGGCACATCCTAGGGAATGGCCCTCCAATTCTCAGGCAGTACAAGGTAGTTTAAAGTTCAATTCTAGGACAAAGCAATTCCTACCTTTGAAAAATACCATCTACAGTCTTGGTCTAGAGACAACATATCATTATCAATATCATTAAGCATTTACTAAGTGCCAGGCACTGTACTAAGCAACAGAGACACAAAAAAAGCAAAACACACAGTCCCTGCCCTCAAGATGTTAACATTCTAATGGAAGTGACAACATGCAAATAATTATGCAAACTGGAGATAATTACATTGTCCTCTCTAACCCTAGATTTTTAGTAGTCTTTTAATCAGGACTGTCTGCCCACTTGCTAGTTCACTGAATGGAAGAATCACAGAAACTTTTGGTTGGTCTCAAAGGCCCTTTAAGGCAAACTGGATATCTGAATACAGATCCTCTCTACCCCATCCTCAACAACCCAATCATTGCGAGAAGATGTCTAGTGCAGGGATACCCCAGACAGTCTATTCAATTTTCAGACAGCTCAAACTGACTTTACATCACTCTCGAACTTCCCATTTTGCTCATTTCCTTACCCCAGGAGGGGAGCAGAACAAATAAGGTGGTGCTGACCTGGAACAAGAGGACAGGAGATGGGAATCCTGCTGCAATCACTGTCTGTGAGACCTTGAGCAAGACACTAATCTTTAGCTTTTTCGTCTACAAAATTAAAGGGTTGGACTAAATAAATAAGTCTGAACTTAAGATTGGGGAGAGAACTTTTATTTTCCTTAGCCAGAAGACTACCCTAATAGACTTTGGAAAACATTAGCTGGGTCTTTTTGAGGATAATCTAATGACCAAGCGGGTTAGATGAAGTTAATGATGCCTCCAAATATTTAAAGGGGATGCATGACAACTATTTTCAACTATCAGAAGTACATGGAAGAGAAACTAAATTTCTTTTCTCATATTCTAGCCAGCTGAATTAGGTAAAATTTAGAGGGAAATAGGCATTATTTCAATACAAGGAAGTATCCCATAAGAGAAAAAACAAAAAGGAAAAGGCTCTATTATGTACCAAAATATTTATAGCAGCTCATTTCTGGGGGCAAAGAATTAGAAACTGAAGGGATGCCCATCAACTGAGGAATGGCTGAACAAGTTGTGGTATGTGATTATGATGGAATACTATTGTATTATAAGAAATGATGAGCAGGATGTTCACAGAAAAACCTGGGAAGACTTACATGTGCTGATGCAAAGTGAAATGTAGAATATATACACAGTAACAGTGATACTGTAAGACAATCAGCTATGAATGACTTAGTTACACTCAGCAATACAATGATCCAAGACAACTCTGAAGGACTTATGATGAAAAATCCCCAGAAAATCCATCCCCAGAAAATCCATCCCCAGAGAAAGAACTGATGGTGTCTGACTACAGATTTAAGCGTACTGTTTTTACTTCATTTTTCTTGAGTGTTCTTCTGACTACGTTTTCTTTCACAACATGACTATTATGGGTATGTTTTTGCATGACTACACATGTATAACCTATATTGAACTGCTTGCCTTCTCAGTGATGGGGGGAGGGAGAGAATCTGGAATTCAAAGTTTTAAAAATGAACGTTAAAAATTGTTTTAATATGTAACTGGGGAAAAAATGAAATATGTTTAAAAAAAAAAAAAGGACAGTTGGATTTGGAGTCAGAGGGCCAGGTTTTGAATCTTGTCTCTGATGTATACTGTGTGACAATGGATAAGGTACAGATGCCTGGAGGGGTTATCTATAAAAAACAAGGAGAGCCGACTAGATCACTTCTAAGGTTTATTACCAGTTGCATTATGATCTTAACTTGTGGAAAAGCACATCAGACTGCTCTCTTAAAATCAACATGCCATCCTCCCTGACTTTCCTTTTCACCAGTTCTACTTTTAAGAACTTTTTTAGTACTGCTTTATTCTTTCTCCTACACTTACTCTAAAATTCTTGGGCTACAACTTCCTGCCACATTTCCCCTTATCTAAACACTGGACTGTAAATTTATTCATACTGAATTTCATCTCATTAAATTGTATTTCTAATTCCCACAGTGTTCTTACTTCCTACATTTAAGCATCTTGGACACTGCTTTGTTGCTTTATGATACCTTTTCCATGGTAATATAATATATATTGATACTTTGAAAGTTTTCCTAAAGACATATACCTTCTAAAATCTTGTTTTGTGTGCTTAGTGAATATTTTAACACTGTTCTTTTGGATTGTCCTTCACTTCCATATATTTGTATTCCTGTTCTTTGCTTTTTTGTTTCTTGATGAAGTTTTCCATTGGCAGATTTCAAGTTTTCTACTCTGCCCTTTTTTTGTTGTGAAGGCCAAAAATTCTGCTCTTATGATCATGTCTCTTTTGAACCAATCAGGAACAAGTTGTGGTACCATGTTCTCCTCTTGTCTCATTAAGTATTGGATCATTTTCCTTTGTTTTGTAGCATTTTTTTTTATAAATGCCTTTACTTATTTACTAGATCTAAAGGCCATTTCTTTCTGATGCCAAGGATTTCCTTATTGACTTATCTGGTTATATTTAAGGTCTTTGAATTCTCTTCTTCCTGAGATCTTTGGTAATTTCAGCCTCTTTCTCCCCTATTTTTCCCCTACTATTTTCTTAGTCTCTGACTTGACCCCCTTTTTGATGATGGTTTCTTTGTGGGCTGAATCTCAGGCAAGTATTTTCTGATCTACTAAAACAGCTGATGGGGCAATGGAAGAAGGATGGAAAGCTAGTAAAATGGAGAGATCAAATAAAAGCAAGACAGAAGATTACCTCTCAAACCTTGGACATGAGGACATCAGAAGGTATTCCAGCCTTCTAGGTAACAAACACATTAAGTTTCCAAGGAATCAAAGAAGGTGTTCTGAGAAAAAATCCCTTCTTAGAACTAACAAGGAAACCCTGAAACCTCAAAGTACCTCTGGGAGTTATAACAATGGTAAAGAGATGGTGATTCCATGACAGTTACTCCTAGAATTAAATAATTTGTTCTTTCCAAAATGAAAAGTAGAAAGTGAACCACCAGCAGCCAGGATGCTTGATAGGGGAAACTTAGTTCAGAAGGGTTCCCAAATATGTCCTGGAAAAAAAAAAAAATCATTCCCAAATGAAAATGTAGGTGGACATCTGTAAAAAGGAATTCACGGCGAATTCTGGAACAACAGAGGCCATAGAACAGTGGAGCGAAGGAGATTTCTGTTCCAGAGGGACCTGCAAACCTCTCGCAAAAGGTCCTTCGCGCCACGGACTGGGCGCCGCGGACTGGGAGCCCAGCACAGCCCTGCCGCGCCCGCGGCACCAAGAAGGGCAGATCCGAGCAGGCTTCAGGGATGGAATCTCCAGTGGCCGCACGGGTCCCTCCACCCACAGGTGACAGGGGTTGGTGAGAGGGTCTCTTTGGCGGGTCGAGGGGGGAGTGGGGTGCCCCCATAAATCAGGCCCCCTCGGGAGGCAGCAGCTGAGGCAGCGGCAGATCAGGGCTCCCCAAGCAGGCAGGAGCCTGGATCCATTGTTGAAGGTCTCTGCATAAAGCCCCTGAGGGAACTGAGCCCGTGAGGCGGCCCTGCCCCCACCTGAGCACCTAAACTTAATCTCACACTGAATAGCAGCCCTGCCCCCACCCAAAGCCCTGAGGCTGGGGAGCAGCATTTGAATTTCAGACCCCAATCCCTGGCTGGGAGGATCAGGAGGCGAGGTGGGTGTGAGGAGAATATTCAGAGGTCAAGTCACTGGCTGGGAAAATGCCCAGAAAAGGGAAAAGAAATAAGACTATAGAAGGTTACTTTCTTGGTGAACAGGCATTTCCTCCCTTCCTTTCTGATGAGGAAGAACAATGCCTACCATCAGGCAAAGACATAGAAGTCAAGGCTTCTGTATCCCAGCCCACCCAGTGGGCTCAGGCCATGGAAGAGCTCAAAAAGAATTTTGAAAATCAAGTTAGAGAGGTGGAAGAAAAGCTGGGAAGAGAAATGAGAGACATGCAGTCAAAGCATGAACAGCAGGTCAGCACCCTGCTAAAAGAGACCCAAAAAAATGCTGAAGAAAATAACACCTTGAAAAATAGGCTAACTCAATTGGCAAAAGAGGTTCAAAAAGCCAATGAGGAGAAGAATGCTTTCAAAAGCAGAATTAGCCAAATGGAAAAGGAGATTCAAAAGCTCACTGAAGAAAATAGTTCTTTCAAAATTAGAATGGAACAGATGGAGGCCAATGACTTTATGAGAAACCAAGAAATCACAAAACAAAACCAAAAGAATGAAAAAATGGAAGATAATGTGAAATATCTCACTGGAAAAACAACTGACCTGGAAAATAGATCCAGGAGAGACAATTTAAAAATTATGGGACTACCTGAAAGCCATGATCAAAAAAGGAGCCTAGACATCATCTTTCATGAAATTATCAAGGAAAACTGCCCTGAGATTCTAGAACCAGAGGGCAAAATAAATATTCAAGGAATCCACAGAACACCACCTGAAAGAGATCCAAAAAGAGAAACTCCTAGGAACATGGTGGCCAAATTCCAGAGTTCCCAGGTCAAGGAGAAAATATTGCAAGCAGCTAGAAAGAAACAATTCAAGTATTGTGGAAATACAATCAGGATAACACAAGATCTAGCAGCTTCTACATTAAGGGATCGAAGGGAATGGAATAGGATATTCCAGAAGTCAAAGGAACTAGGACTAAAACCAAGAATCACCTACCCAGCAAAACTGAGTATAATACTTCAGGGGAAAAATTGGTCTTTCAATGAAATTGAGGACTTTCAAGCATTCTTGATGAAAAGACCAGAGCTGAAAAGAAAATTTGACTTTCAAACACAAGAATGAAGAGAACCATGAAAAGGTGAACAGCAAAGAGAAGTCATAAGGGACTTACTAAAGTTGAACTGTTTACATTCCTACATGGAAAGACAATATTTGTAACTCTTGAAACTTTTCAGTATCTGGGTACTGGGTGGGAGTACACACATACACATGCACACATGCACACACATATAGAGACAGAGTGCACAGAGTGAATTGAATAGGATGGGATCATATCTTAAAATAATGAAATTAAGCAGTGAGAGAGAAATATATTGGGAGGAGAAAGGGAGAAATGGAATGGGGCAAATTATCTCTCATAAAAGAGGTAAGCAAAAGACTTATTAGTGGAGGGATAAAGAGAGGAGGTGAGAGAAAAACATGAAGCTTACTTTCATCACATTCCACTAAAGGAAGGAATAAAATGCACACTCATTTTGGTATGAAAACCTATCTTACAATACAGGAAAGTGGGGGAGAAGGGGATAAGCAGGGTGGGAGGGATGATGGAAGGGAGGGCATGGGGAGGAGGGAGCAATTTGAAATCAACACTCATGGGGAGGGACAGGATCAAAAGAGACAATAGAAGTAATTGGAGGCAGGATAGGATGGAGGGAAATATAGTTAGTCTTATACAACACAACTATTATGGAAGTCATTTGCAAAACTACACAGATTTGGCCTATATTGAATTGCTTGCCTTCCAAAGGAAAGGGGTGGGGAGGGAGGGAGGAAAAGAAGTTGGAACTCAAAGTTTTAGGAACAACTGTCGAGTACTGTTCTTGCCACTAGGAAATAAGAAATACAGGTAAAGGGGTATAGAAGGTTATCTGGCCCTACAGGACAAAAGAGAAGATGGAGACAAGGGCAGAGAGGGAGGATAGAAGAGAGGGCAGATTGGTGATATGGGCAATTAGAATGCTTGGTGTTTGGGGGGGAAAGGGGATAAAAGGAGAGAAAATTTGGAACCCAAAATTTTGTTAAAATGAATGTTAAATAAATAAATTAAAAAAAAAGAAAAAAGAAAAGAAAATGTAGGTGTACTCTGTTTGACTAAGACAAAGGCAATTATCATTCTCCTTGACCTGTCTGCAGACTTTGGTCCCACTGATCACTCTTTCTTCTCTTTGGTATCCTCTTCTCTCTAGGTTTTCTGGACACCACTCTATCCTGGCTGTCCTCTTATCTGACAACTCCTCTGTTTCCTTTGCTGGATCCTCCTCCAGACCACATCCTCTAACCACAGGTCCCTGAGGACCTATGTCCTCTGTCCTGGGTTCTCTTTTCTTCCTCCCTATATACTGTTCTACTTGATGATGTCATTAGCTCCCATGAATTTACTTGTGATTTCTATACTAAATGATTCTCAGATCCACCCCATCCTGCTCCAGTCTCTGTTGACCTCCAGTTTCACATATCTACAACTAACTGTCTTTTAGACATCTTAAACTGGATGTCCAGTAGATACCTTAAACTCAATATGTCCAAAACAGAACTCATTACCTTTCCCCCTAAGCTTTCTCTTCCTCCTACTTTCCCTATTACAGGAGAAGGTAATACCATCCTTCCAGTTCCTCAGGCTTACAATGTAGGAATCATCCTAGATTCTTTACTATCTCTTGCCCATATCCAAGCTGTTACCAAAGCCTACAGATTTCACCTTTGCAACATCTCTCAAATATTCTCCTTCTCTACAGTGACACTGCCACTACTCTAGCAAAGGCCTCATCACCTCATCCCTTGATTACTGAAATAGTCTGCTGGTTGGTCAGCCTGCCTCAAGTCTCTCCCCACTACAATCCATCTTCAATTAAGGCACTAAAAGTGACTTTCCTAAAGTGTAAGTCTGATCATGTCAATCCTCCTTTTCAACAAACTCCAAGTGGCTTCCTATTGTCTCCAGAAGGAAATACAAAATGCTCTGTTGGATTCAAAGCCCTTCATAACCTAGTCCCCCTCCCACCTTTCTAGTCTTCTTATATCTTAGTCCCCTCCCATGTACTCTTTGATCCAGTGACACTGACTGACTTCTTCATGAACAAAAACACTCCGTGAGTAGGCTCCAGGCATTTTCTCCAGTTATTCCCTATGCCTGGAATACTTCCCCTCCTCATTTCAACTGTCAACCTCCCTGGCTTTCTTTAAGTTCCAACTGAACTCCTGCCTTCTACATGAAGTCTTCCCTAACCCCCTTAGTTCTACATGCCTTCCCTCTGCTAATTATTTCCTACTTATAGCTTGCTATGTATGTATTAGTTTCCAAGTTTTCTCCTCTCCCCTAGTTGATTGTAAGCTCCTTAAGGACAGGGAGGGACTATCTTTTGCCTATTTGTATCCCCAGCTTAGTACACTGCCTGGCACATAGTAAGAAGTACTTAATAAATATTTGGTTCTCATGTCAAGGTAGGCTTTATAAATG
This sequence comes from Notamacropus eugenii, assembly GCF_028372415.1. Lineage (NCBI taxonomy): Eukaryota > Metazoa > Chordata > Mammalia > Diprotodontia > Macropodidae > Notamacropus > Notamacropus eugenii. The sequence goes on along the minus strand of NC_092874.1, from coordinate 98,288,937 downwards.
CTATCAGAAGTAACAAGGAAGACCTGTTAAAAACCAGGAAATCTGAGTACAACTGCAAGTAGGGGGCCCAGGTTTATTTTTTTAAGTGTGGGGTAGGGAAGAAAAGAAGAAAATGTTTAAGAAACTGGAAATCCTGAAAGCAAGTTTATCTAATGCAGGCTAGTAGAGTTGCAGAGGGAGTAAGAAAGAAATATACTAACCAAAAGGAGACTTGTCAATGCCAATTGTGAAAGGAAGACAGAAAGATTTCTGTGAGCAGCAGGACCTTCAGGGAGATAAAGAGAAAAGGACTTGCTTCATCAACAAGAGCTTTTATCTATGATGAGGGATAGAAGCAAGAAGAAATGTAGGAAGTGAACCTGGAAATGACCAAAAATTTAATCACTTATGTTAAATCCAATTTGACAGATCAACAAGAATGCATACATATGATTTCTATAACTGTATACATGTTATGCTGTACTTTTTCTACAAATTCTGAGTCATTTTTCCCCCTAACCACCTGACTGCACATGTTAGATTGAAGGAACCCATGGAAAATGGGTACCAGATTGAAGCAGAAAGGTATGGTGATCTCTATAAGAGAAACACTCTGAACTTCTCAGCCAAAAAAGAAAAATCTATCCATCCTGAGAACCAGAATTCATGAATTGTAAAATAATTCTTAAAACTCTTCACTGATTCAAAAGAGTAGCTGGACAAGAAATCTGTATAGTTTTATTAATGGAATAACTAGGTGGCACTGTGGATAGAGTGCCCAGCCTAGAGTCAAGAAGACCTAAGTTCAAATCCAACTTCATATACTAGCTGTGTGGCCTCTCTGTTTTGCCTCAGTTTCCTCATATGTAAAATGCTAAGAAGAAGATAACAGCATACCAGTATCTTTGCCAAGAAAACCCCAAATGGGATCACAAAGATTAGGGCAAGATTGGAAAGCATGAACAGCATAGCTTTAGGAAAGTATTCCTAGTTAACTACAGATTTCAAACTCACCACAGAAATTTTATTTCAACGTAAATTCTCTACTTCAAAAACAGTAATTTAAGGTCCATTAAAAATTCTAATTAAGAAAAGATAGAGCAGACCTTTTAGTTTTAACTTGATCAATTCAACAAAGAAACCACTAATTACTATCCTACATTAAAAAAAAATTAAACTACTGAGTTAGAATCCATTAAAAATCATGAGTTTACTAAACAATTTCTCACATCCCTTTTGGAGGGCCATTTTTTACTCTGACCCTGTTCATCACCAACAAAAAAAATTTTTTTTAACTGTCAAATCATAAAAACCAAATCATTTAAAAATTTGTTTTTAAAGTGTATATTAATTTTTAATACAAACACATCCCTGTTGGCCTACATGTCCCTATTTTCTATCTCTTCTGTGCATATTTTACAAATTTCACTAGGCTGTTCTTTCATTACGTGTGCAGTTTTGTTCTGATTCTGCTTTCCTCACTCTGCTTATTCTATCCATATTTGTCATTTCTTATAGCATATCATTACATTAATGTAAAACAATTTATTTGGCAATTTGCCAATAAATCCACATATGGGTGGTTGTTCTGTTTCTAGTTTATTGATACTATATATAAAGTTTTAGTAAATATTTTTGGGTAGGGAGTTTTTTCCTCCTTTTAAAAAACAACTTTAGGGATTAACGGTGGGAAGATAGCTGTGTCAAAGGACGTGATCATGTTAAGTTTTACTGCATATTATTCTGTTTTCCAAAAACCCTGAACCAATCCAAAACCCCATAAAAGTGTAATTGTTTACTAATTTCTCCACAGCCCCACCAAACTGTTTTTACTGTGTTTGACAAATTAATGAGTACAAATTCAGTTCTTTTAATTTTAATTCTTCTGATTACTAAAGAGTATGAAAATGTTTTAAGGTCTTCATTGGCAATTTCTTTTTCTTCACTGAACTATATGATAATATCCACTGAATAACTGATCTTAATTATAAATTTGTGTCAGGTTTACATATTTTTATCAAATATTTTTTCAAATAAAGTTTTCTTTATTTTGTATTTTGTATATACTGCTTTTGTTAGTCAAATTTCCTTTTTTAAATATAATAACATTATCTATTTTGTCACCTATTAATCCTGTCCATTTGTCCAAAAGACATGTTCCTTCTGCCTACAACTGTAGAGAACATATTATTATTACTATTTTTTAAATATATTAGGTGTTAGATCATTGTTGTACCAGAAATTACAGTATATGGCTTGATAAGATTGTCAAAGAAAATATAGTGCTGCCAGTATCATACTGTGATTTTTTTGGCTCAAGTCTCACATGATACTCCATCTCTCAAATGGACATTTTCACTAGGGGTCCCCCCCAAATCTGAAAAGCTCTCCAGCTTCATTTCCACCTCTCGGCCAAAGATGTCCAGCTTTCTTCAAATCTCAGCTAAAGTTCCACCTTCTACAAGAAGACTTTCCCTGTCATCCTTAAACTTATCGCCTTCCCTCTAAGACTACCTCCAATTTATCCTGTATATATAGCTTGCTCTTATAGAGCTGTTTGCACGTTCTCTTCTTCCCTCGTTAAACTGTAAACTCTTTGAGAGCAGAGGTTGATTTTTTCCTTTCTTGGTGCCCTCAGCACTTAACATAATGCCTGGGATACAGTAGGAACTTAATAAATCCTTGTTTGACTTGACTGGCTTAAGTCTGCCAGAACAACTTTATTTAATATCTAAGAGAGAAATGTCCAAAGCGGTACAGTTCCTACTTACCACCCTAATACCCTCCCAACAAGATTTCAGTTAACATTTTAAGAATCTTGAACTAGGAAAAGATGACAATATGTAAAAATACAGTTTAGGTTTGGGTTAACATTCCAGAATGGTTGAGTAATAAAAGCAGCCCATCCCATTTCCTTCAGGACCACTCCCCTTACACTAGAAGTTAAAGAAAAGGACAACCTTTTTCTGGCAGCAGTAGTAGCAATAGCAACAGAAGCTGCTTAAGAAATAAATGCTTATTCAATAAACTGGAATCTCCTCTCTTCCAATGGCATTTTAATCCCTTCTCCTAGAAGTGTAGGTACTAGATAAGAGTCAACTTGGGTTATCACCTTTTATCCATTTCTCTCAGAAAAGCCTATCCCGCTAGAGCTGACCTTATACCACCTGCCAGGCATTAAGCTGAATGCTGGGGATGCAAATAAGAGGGGGTAGGAGGGTGGGGAACCAGGCAGTCAATCTAATGAGGGAAGATAAAAAAAAGTTAAAAATTTGGAGGGGGAGAGGGCGCGCAGGGCAGAAATAAAGAAGGGGAGGGCATTATCATGACAGTGAAATCAAACCAAACAGGGTAGCAAATGAAGATAGGGCTGAGATTTTGAGTCCTCTATAAAGGGAAGCCATGGGAGGAGTTTTTTGCTCAACCCTCCAATCAAAGGCTAGAGTGCTTGGCCTGGAATCAGGAAGATTCATTTTCTGTATTCAAATCTGGCCTCAGACACTTAATAGCTGTGTGACTTTGGCCAAGTCCCTTAACCCTGTTTGCCTCAGTGCCTCATCTGTAAAATAGGCTGGAGAAAGAAATGGCCAACCACTCTAGTATCTTTGCCAAGAAAACCCTAAATGGGGTCATGAAGAGTCAAGACTGAAAGGACTGAGCAACAACAAACAATCAAAGGGGCAGAAGGAACAAGTGTAGATGAGCAGGTTACTGATGGGGCTTTTCTCAGAAGTCTGGAAAGGCTTAAGACAGGAATCTTGTTCATTAATGTTCCCTAAAGAAACTAAAAGAGAGGTTTCTAATATACTTCCATAATACTATCCAATTTTTCCAACAGTATTTATGGAATAATGTCCTTTTCTCAGTGTTTTAAAGCCTGGGATTCATTAAGCACACATCTAATATGGGTCTTTGATTCTAATTCTAGACTACTATGCTGCTCCATTTAGTCTGTTTTTTTCTTTTTATCTAATACCAGATAGATTTGATAATTATCACTTTGTAGAATTTTAAACCTGGCAGTACAATTCTTTTTCTCACTTTCCTCTTTCATAATTCCCCTTGATACTTTTTCTGTTCTTCCATATAAATGTAATCCCTTTATCTAATTCAGTGAAGTATCCATTGGTACTTTCTTTAGCAATGCATTAGCTGCATTAATCAGGGTAGTATTATTATCACTTTGACTGTATTGTTCCTAGACAGGTATATTAGAGATCACTCCAGTTAATTCTTCTTTTCGGTTAAGACTGTTTTATACTTGCCCCTTTGTGGATTTTGTCATTAATCATGCTAAATTAATGTTCAAATAACTGATTTTTTTATCGTTGATATTGTTTTATAAATTGCAAATTTATAAAACAATTGAGATTGTTTTGTAAATAGTATTTCCTGTCAATTTCTCCAGGCATTGGTTTCAGACAGAAAGGCTGGTGCTTTATCTGGGTTCACTGGGTGTTCTGTTTTAAAGCCACTTATTACCTCAATTTTTGTTGATTTTCTCAAATTTTTAGAATATTCCATCATATCATCTACAAAAATCTATTTTTGCCAATGTTGATTCCCTTAATTTATTTTTCCTACTTTACTGCTAAACCATATTAAAAATTAACTGTGACAGGAGGCAGCCCTCCTTTACTGTGAATATCTCCTATTTTTTCATAAGATAATATTAGCTCTTGGTTTTGAATCAATACTATTATCATGCTAAAGAAAACTCTTTCCAGCCCTATTTTCTTAATGTTTTAAACATGAAAGTTGTATTTTATGAAAGGTGTTTTCAGTACATAATATAACCATGTTTTTATGGACTATCAAACTAATATGATTGTTCATCCATTAATCAACAAAGGTTTATTAAGAACCTACAATGTGCTGGGTATAAAAAAACAAAAGTAAAACACCCTGCCCTCAAAAAACTCACATCCTATTGTGGAAGACAACACAATAATATATAAAAATATACATGGAAATGGGTGGAGGGGTGGCACTAGCAACTGGGAGAATTTTTAAAAGCCTCATGTAAGAAGTGGCAATTGAACTAATTTTTAAAGAAAACTAGAGATTCTAAAGGATAGCTAGGTGGCACAGTGGAAAGAGTGCCAGTCAGAAGACTTTAGTTCAAATCCAGCCTCAGACACTTAGTAGCTATGTGACCTTGGACAAGTCACTTACCCTGTTTGCCTCAGTTCCTCATCTATAAAATGTGCTGGAAAAGGAAACGGCAAACCACACCAGTACTTCTGCCAAAAAGGAGTCACAAAGAGTTGGATACAAATGACAATAACCAAACAACAGAAGGAATTTTAAAAGGTAAATATGAAGAGAGGGCATTTCAGGCATGAACAGGTGAACAACTGAATAAAAGCATAGAAAGCACAGACAGATGATGAAGAGCCCAAATGGTATTAAACCAGAGTACACATGAAGCAGTTGTAGGTGTGTGTGTGCTCGTCCTCCGTTGCCAAAGAAGACCATGCCATCAGAGCAATGATGACATGACTTGCACTTGACTTTGAGCAGTTGTAGGTGGCACCATGGATAAAGTGCTGGGCCTAGATTCAAGACAACCCTAGTTCAAACATGGTCTCCAACATTTACTGGCTATGTGGCCCTTGGCAAGTCATTTTACTTGTCTGTCTCAGTTTTCTCATCCATAAAATCATATAATAATAATATAAATAAAATAATATAAGCCCCATCAGCAACCTGCTCATCTACACTTGTTCCTTCTGCCCCTTTGATTGTTTGTTGTTGCTCAGTCCTTTCAGTCTTGACTCTTCATGACCCCATTTAGGGTTTTCTTGGCAAAGATACTAGAGTGGTTGGCCCTTTCTTTCTCCAGCCTATTTTACAGAAGAGGCACTGAGGCAAACAGGGTTAAGGGACTTGCCCAGAGTCACACAGCTATTAAGTGTCTGAGGCCAAATTTGAACTCAGGAAAATGAGTCTTCCTGATTCCAGGCCCACTGTTATTAAAATAATAGCCCCTACCTCCCATGGTTGTTTTGAGGATCAAATGAGAAAAAAATTCTAAAGTGCTTCGTGTAGTGACTGGCACATAGCACACATCATATAAATGTTAGCTATTATTATAATGTTAGCTATTATTATAATGGAAAGTAAGCCTCAAAGGATAAGGATAAGACTGGAACCAGACTGTGAAGAGCTTTAAATGACAGTGCAGTTAACATCTGATCCTAGATATGAGAACCATTGAAGTTTACCTAGCAGAGGAGTGACATGGTCAGACCTGTGCTTTAGGAATGTCACTTTGTTAGCTATATGGAAGACAGAATAAAGAGGGGAGAGACTACAGGCAGGGAAGTTATTACAACAGTCTAGGGTAGAGAGGTTAAGAGGCTGAACTATGGTAGTGGCTCTGTGAGTAAAGAAGTGAATTTGATGCAAGGGATGATGGGAAAAGAGAATGAATAAGACTTGAAAACTGACCTCCTATGTGGGATGAGAGTGAAGAGTCAAGGATGATTCCAAGGCTGCTGTTCTGTACTACAGCATCCCACATGGACAGAAATATCTTCAGTTGTTCAGAGAAAAATGGAAGTGATTTTTAAAATTCTGATTTGGACATACTTTTTTTTAAACTATTATAAAAATAAAAGACATTTGCTTTATTTGGGGGAGATAAGGAAGATCTGCACCTAAAATATGTAGGCAATTCCCAAACAATTGGATTTAAAAATAATTTATTAAGTATATACTGTATAAACCTTGTAACAGGAGGGAAGTACTGGGTTTAGGCACTAACTAAAGCTTTACAATTAATTCTTTTGGACCTCCCTCCTTTCTTTAGAGAGGCAGGGGAAATGAGTGTGAAATATCACTTACTGTGTCAGGCACAACTGAAAGATTGGTTGGTTGCCCAATCAATTTGGTTTTATGCCTTTTTATTTCTCACAGGAGAGCTCACATGGAACAATATAGTGAAAAATGAAGATGATGTAAAACAAGAACCATCCATTAAAAATAAGACAAAAAGAAATGCCAAGTTCAAGTAGAAAACATTCTTTTTTTGATTGTTTAATGAAGTGATAATCTGTAAGAAAGTATAAAAGGTCTACTTCATCCAGCCTCTCATTCTCAATACATGATCAGTCTACCTTCCTTGCTAATTCATTAATCTCTTCTTCTCCTCCAACACTAAATCTGTGATCTTACAATCTTATCTTCTAGTGTTTCTAAGCAAGCTAGTTATTAAACTACATTTTCCTTTTTCTCTTTTCAGCAAAATCCTCTTATACTACTGCTTCTGTAACATCAGCATCACCAAGAAAGCTGACCAATCAAGGTGTGTGTTTGTGTGTGCATATATTTAAGTCTTCATTTGACTTCACTTGTAAACATGAGGACACCTAAAGAAAAAAAATCAAAGTCTTGTAGGAACAATATAGTCATATGAAATTCCACCATAAATAGTTAAAACTCCATAATGACAGGAAGTTTTTTCAATGACTAAATATTTCATATCAGTCAGAAGCCCAGGAGATTTTTTTTTTAAAGTAAATCCGTTTTAAAATTTTTTAAATTGAATTAGTGTCTTCCTAAAAAATAAGCAGCCACAGAATCATAGACTACATGAGTTGAAAGGGTTCTTAGAACTCATTTTACTTATAGAGAAAATTAAGGTCTGAAGAACTTGAATTGCTCCCAAATACTTTGCAAATTCACTACTGTCTTTTAAATGGAGGGCAACATGAATGAGAGAAAAAATATAAATTTTTAAAAAGTACAACCTCAATCATTTTTCACAAAAAAGAAAAAGTATTTAAACAAAACAGAACAGACCCATTACAAAATATGTCCAGAGGAAGATATGTGAAATTCTAAACAAGATTTCAGGCAGTGCTTGTTTTAATGACTAAGAGAAAATTGACATGAAAGCTGTACTAAAAATCAAACTGAATATATATATCCATATATTGCTACAAAAAAAGAGTGCATCACATAGATGCTGCCCAACAAAAATACCATGCTGGACACCGTCCAAAAGATCTAAGGGCAAAATAACATGCAAATGCTTCTGATATTACAGATGCTGTGTTCAACAAAACAAAACAGGATATAAAGAACAAAATTGTATGTAAAAATACATAGTAAAACTTGATGGGGATAAAAATGGTAACATTGTTCAAAGCAAAATCTCTAAAAAACAAAGTAATAGCGCTAGATATCTAAGCTTATATTCCAAAGAGATCAAAGAAAGAAGAAAAAGATCTAAATGTACAACATACATATAGCAATACAAGCTCCAATGCAAAACACAGCTGTCACTGCCTCCCGTCCAGCTCTGCTCAGAGTCTACAGAATACACTGGAAGACTGCAAAAGAAGAAAGCTAAGAAAGGCACCTATGGTGTTATATGTAAGGGTCAACACGAAACTACAGGTCAGGGAGTGGTTATGAAGGGAATTACAGAGTGAGGAAAGGGCTCCAAGTACTGAACTTCCAGAAATTTCTGATTAAAGAGCTTCATCATCCTACTAACATAGTCATGGTTCAAGATGTACTCAGGCTACAGCTCTTACAGATTCTACCCTTCCTGGTCAATAAATGGGTTCTTTATTTGTTAAAAGTTATTTGTATCAAATCTTACAAGGTGATATCTTTTGTCCCTCAAAAGTCCTTCATAGAGATTTGAAATCTCTAAATTAGTTAACAGATGATGAAGTATTTAAGCTGACTGTGGACCTGCATGGGATTTTAGAATATCTATAAAGGTACAGAAACATAATAAAACACCACAGTATGGATCCCCAGAGATACACTAGGGTCTGATAGAGATTCTACTCCAGTAAATATTTGGAGGGGAGCACAATATTTGCAGAATTAGCAACCAAGAAGCTATTTTTCCATGGAGATTCAGCAACTGATCAACTTTGCAGAATCTTAAAAGCTCTGAGAACTTCTAATGATGAAATGTAGACAGAAGTTAAATCATTGTAGGATGATAAGAATGTATTCCCCAAGTGGAAACCTGGAAGCCTGACTTCACATATCAAACACTTGAATGAAAACAACAAAGATTTCCACTCTACAATGTTGGTCAATGATCTTGCCAAACAAATTTGCGGCAAAATAGCAATAAACCATCCATACTTTAAGAAGCCATAGTTTTCCTGGCAAAAGTTTCCAGAGGTTCTGTATCAAGAATGAATAGTCCTCTTTTACTGTTAAAAAAAAAAAAAAAGACAACACTGTCAACCTATGTTTATATTTATATATATATGTACACATACATATATATACATACATATGTATGTGAGTGTGTTCCTTTTCTTTATTGTGAACTAAAGCTGTCCTGTTATCAAAGGTGTTACTTTAAAATGTAAATGTCATTATATATTGAATAATGCTCTATGTAGATCTGATTATGTGTTTGTTTTCTTTTGTAAAAATTAAATCAATAACAAATAAACAGATGTATCTATCTATACAGAGATATGTGGGTATATAGAGAAATAGAAAAAGAGGCAGACAGAAAGAGAAACATCTTTTATTATCAGCAAGAACAGGAAACAAAGTGGGTACCATTAATTGGGGGATTAGCTGAACAAATTACGGTATATGAATGTGATCTCGAGAGCCATCATAAGCATAAAGTCTCAGGTGGGAAGACAGGAATCCTTCTATCTATTGCCCCCAAGGGGTTTCTAGCTTACTCTGGTGGAGGCAATCTCTACCCACCCCCAGTCTCCTGATGAGGTTTCCTTCCATACTCCCACCTGCTCTGCAGGAAGCCTCCTGAGGTCTCCCAAGACATAATATAACTAAAGTACCTGGTTTCAGATTCCACCTCTGATTTGTACCGCCTATATGACTTCAGGCAAATCAATTTCCTCAGCTAAAAACATGAGGAGGTTGAGCTAGACTGCCTCAGAGGTCCTTCCCAGCTCTAAATCTATAAACCTGTGACTTGTCTAAGGTTAGACTTCAAGGGACATCCTCAAATAGCTTGCTCACATGCCTCTCTCAAAGAATCTCTCTTCAATCACTGACGCTCTGTCTGGGTTCACTCCTTAATTGTGAGCAGATGCCCATTTCTTATACTGGGCTCCATCCCAGTGATTCTGAAATCTCAGGTGGCAATATACAAATCCAGTTCTATGACCAACTGGTTGTTCCTTTACTCCCAACCCTCTGTTTTAACTATGCCATTTGGAACCCATAATTAACAAACTTCCTTTCATCTTCATTAAAATAACTAACAAACTTCCTTTCTCACTCCTTCCACACTCTGGCTCTTGACTAAGCCTAGCTCTGCCCTGATGACAATGTCTCTGCTTATCACCTGTTCCAGGACCTACTACGCTTCCTCTCAGACAGCTGGACTCAGTGGCAGCCATGGGGGAGCTGAAATGCTATTTCTTCCCTATAACCACTTCCAGACTCTCCTCCCACCTTCATTGAGCAACTTCTCCTCTGAGGTTCATGGTACCCAAATTTCATCACCCAATTCAGGCCCACAAGACAACATTCTTCCTCAACAAGTTCAGAACAGAGTTCACAGTCTCTCCTCCTACTCATATCTTGTTCTCCTACTAAAGATTTTGACATATGTATTGATGTTCCCTCAAATATTTTAATTTCCCTGCTACTTGATCTATTAAAGGAATATGAGCTACTCCTCCACTCCACCAAAAACTAGAAATGGTCATATCCTTTATCAAATGTGTTTCACTTCAAGGTTCATAAATTCTAAAATTCCTTTATATGAGTGTGACCTTTTTATCTTTCTGTTTTTCTCTATGACTCTACGTCTTCTCTTGTGACCCGTAATACTTCCTTTTATCGTCACTGACATCCATTCCCTTTGCTCCTCTGTTTATTCCCAAGCCTGGCTCTGGCTACATTCTCTTCTCCTCCCTAACAACATTTTGGTAAAGCAATTCAAAACCCTCTGCTACTCAGCAAACAGGGTTAAGTGACTTATCCAGGGTCACAAAGCTTGTATCTGAGGCCATTTTTGAACTCAGGTCTTCCTGACTCCAGACACGGCATTCCATCCACCATACCACCTAGTTAACATATTCCTAAATCCCCTTCCCCATTGTCCTATCACAGATCCCATCTTCCCAAACTCTAACCCTGATTAATCTCACTGTATTCTTCATTCCAATTTATGTGCTCTTGAACAGAACTCAAGGAAATCAAGAAACTGTGCTGACAATTTTATGCCATCTAATCTCAATTAGGCACTTCACTGTAGCAAGAAAAACATTCTATTTATTGCTGCTCCCTGCATCAATCAATCATTTTTTTTAAGATATGCAGAAGAAAATTCAGAAAGGGCCACAGAAAAGCAGTGCAGTATTAGAAAAAACAAGTTAAATTTTTAGATAAACTTTTAAAAAGATGACAAGAAAGTTTTCACTGTATGAAAAATATAGTGAAGATTCACTACTGTTCCATAAGCAGTCTTCTTTTTCTATTCTTTCTACTAAGGAAGTATTCATGTTTCTAGATGTGTCAAATTCATAAAAATAAAAAGAAATTTTTTTTTAAAGTAGCAGTCAAAGATCAAGTACCCAAGAGTTTAAGGGTATCTTGGTAAACATACCTTCTGGATTCAAGCACAAAACACCCTAAATATTCTAAAGTCATTTTTCTTTGTCAAGTCACTTCACCTGAATCAGACAGTAAATCTTTTTCAGATATTACTTACCAAATAGTCAAATAAAGTTAATTAGTCTTTTGATAACATAAATGTATTTTCATTTACACAGCAGAGAAAGAAAGTAAAGTGAAAATCATTACAAAACAGAAATAATTTTGCCATCCATCTCTGCTGCTCTCAATCTCTTGGATTGAAGAAGAAAGGCTTGTACAGCAGTGAGCAAAGCATTGGGATGATGCCACTGACTGCATTACTAAAAACAAGAAGCACCCCTAGAACTCGGGGTTAGAAAAGTCTTGTCAAACTCTGGTGAATAAAGAACATGTCTGAGTGTCAGCTGAGGAACACAGTGTGAGATTCTGCCAAGTATATATGAGCAATCTTTGACTTCTCCATCGTTTTATCTGCTGTTTCTTCAATCTTCAGAGGGATGTGAAAGAAATCAGTACACATTTAGAGATGGGATCCAATATCACAAAACAAGAATGTGAAAGGGCCTTTAACTAGGCAACCAGTGTACACTGAAGGGGAGAAAGAGGAAAAACTGATGGGCAGAAACTACTGGTGGAGAGAGTTCAATGGGACTGATTCAACAGTTTTATATGACAAAAGTTTTAGTCAGTGAGTCTGGGGATTTATTTCTTTACTTTTCATTTTATTTATTATTTATTTTATATTATTTTCTATATTATATTATACTATATTACTTTCAAGTACTTTCTATACCTACTTAAAAATGGAGGTCATAAAGTAAAAAAAAAAAATCAAAATAAATGTTTACTGGGCTTTTTTTCTATTCCCAATTTTTAAAAATTACTGTGCTTGAACTGACAAAAACCAGGAGATTATTTACTGCCCAATAGCTTAGGGTTTCACTTTGCCCTAAAACATAAAAAATAGACATTAGCTAATAAAACTTGTTTTATAAAAACTTTTACATGTAATGCACTAAAGATGAAAATGTTGTAAATAATCCAAATTAAACATCCATAATTTTTATATTTCAAAGCTAACAAATAAGGAATTCATATTTCAATTTCTCCCTACAATTCAGGCATGGGGTAGGTGAAGGGGAAGAGAGACAAAAAAGATATTCTCCATTTTTAAATTTCCAGAAATTTAAAATCATATAGTCAAGCAGAACATGAGTTATGCAGAAGAAACAGCTTTATCTCTTCTTGGGAGTTAGTGCTGATTGAGCTAGAAAGGAAATCCTATTTCTCTTAGAAGAGATAGTCTGAATTGCTCAAACTTTCACCATTTAAAAAAAAATTAATAATATGTACTGATCCAAATTAATAAATCTGATTAATTTTTGGTTAATTATAAAAATACTCTTTTTGTCCAAAATAACTGCCTAGCTCAGCGGAAAGAATTGCTATTGCTTGTATTTAAATCTAGCTGGTTCCACTCACCTTTTTCTGAGTATTTGCTAGAAAGCTAAGTGTAGTATTCTCTGGAGCCCAAAGTCAAAGCCCTTACTTCTAACAGAAAGGATAATATCAGTCTTCAAAAAGAGTATCTAAAAAACATTCCACAAGCCATATATGTAGGGAGAAAAAATTCTTAGGATGAGAACAACTCATGCTAACTAATGGTCAATTCTATTTATTATTATGAAGAGAACTCCAATGGTGGTGCCAAAAGCTTATTCAATATTTCAATTTCTAAAATACTTAAACAGAAGCTAATAAATAATTTCATATGAGAAAGCCAATAACAAAAAGATAAGCATGCTGAAAAGTTAAGTGATTTCCTCACAACTTCCAACCAATTTTCCACTAGTAAAACCAAAATGTGCTGACATTACTACAACATGTCATGTTAACCAACCTCCCTGGTCCCGCGCAATGAGCTCACAGAAGTCATGATGTGTACAGGCTGTATCCTTCGTTGTTTCCATTCTTGGTTTAAGATTTCTGTCCTTTCTAGAATCTTCTGCCGATTAGAATTAAACATACTCTTTAAAAAAAAGGAGAGGGGAAGAAGGAAATTGTTAATTGCATGTCATCAAGCAATTTTCCTAGAAAGCCATCATAAAGGCTTTCTCAAAAATGTATGTATGTATGTATGTACAATATATACACACATATATAAATAAAACAATATAACCTAGTATTTCATAGTGGAAAAAATAGATAAAATGAACATTTTCTGAAAAAAATATTCTCTATATTTTCCTTGTTATATATAAAAGTAAACTTATTTTTAGACATACAGAAAACAAGGAAGTGTTCTACACTTAAATAGGGAAGTACAAATTCTTGATATATACTTGCAGAGTAAAAATCTATTACAAAGATATCATTTATTTCAAATTTGGTTGTATGACTGCCAAAATGTCACCATCACTATATTAAAATACATGATTAAAATTGACATTTACCTTATCATGACATGACCTTAGCTGTAATTATAGCATTTGAAATTAAAGCTTTTCATATTTCTGACAAGTCAATTCATATTTAAGTTAGTAAAACAAGTTAGACATGTAAAATTTGTGATTTAAGAATCAAAGATTTCCTTTCTCAACTGAGAGAGTGAGGGTAGGGGAAGTCATGGGAGATTGGAGGAGGGATAGGTTTGGAAGTACCTGTGGAGAGGGGGACAGTGAGTTGAAAAGGGAGGTGCAGTGGGATTGCCTAGAGGCAAGTAAAGGTCCAGTTGAGGTTGTATAACACAAATTTGTAGTGGACCCAATCAGAGTGGTTGAATGATTTTCTCCACCTTCATTCAGCAGCACGTATGTAGGAGAGAAGGCAGTTGTGGGAGACATCCAAGACTGAGGCATGACAGGACACAATCAGCAAAATTATAAGGGGGCTAAGGACTTGAGAGATGAACTGGTTCACCAAGGGGTCAACTTGGGGAAAAAAGGAAAGAATGGCTAGGACAGAGGAGATGGCCTGGGAAGAGAACTATGGGGACAGGATTAGAGATCATCTTGTGGATACAGAGTTTTATAAGGAAAGAACATATGTATTTGTAAGGATAGCATATATGTTTTGTAAGGAAAGGCAGAAGGAGAGATGGAAAGGAAGTAGATCAGATGAGAAAAATTCAAAATTCTTAAACACAATGGTGGTACATATGTGGGTAATGGCAAGAACAATGGTATGACAATCTTTGTGTATAGTTGAGGATGGGTGAAGGAATAGCTCATGGGAAGTAAGCCTGAAAAACTGAGTGGTTTGATTGTCTGAGGGAGAGTCAGTATGTTTGTTTAAGTCCCCCGGGATGAGGGTGAGAGCTGGGGAGGAGAAAGAAAAACAGATACCAAACTCAACGACCAAGGAAGAAGAATGGTCTAGATGACTGCTTAAATAAAGGCAGACTGCTCATATACCCCAATAAATACCAGAAATTCCTACCAAACTAAATAATGATTCAGAAATCCAGAGAAAAGCTACAGTATGCAACTTTTACCTCAGAATTGCAGAAAAATAACAGCTGGAAGCCCATGGGCAAAAGGGAAAGCAAGGCCATCAGCAGTACCAACACGAACAGGCAGACAAGCCAGCAACCCCTCAGCTAGCACACAAATGAACTCAGAGGTCCCTGGCACTCTGTCCTGAAATGCCACAGAGGGCCCTGACGGTCCAAGGGGACCCTGGTGAGACCAAGGAAGGCTGATCATATCCACAAGAGTAATTGGGGGCTGAACCTAGCTTTGGCATAAATCTCCAATTCAAGAACTGAGTCTAAAAAGTTGAGTAAGTCAAAGAACGCACCAACAAGTCCAGAATTTTTTTTACAAATCCTAAAAGGAGAGAGTAATTCTATAACAACTGTAAGCAGAGTCTCAAAGGAAAAATGGATTTTCCACTAGGACTTCAGGAATACCTAAAATTAAACAAGAGATTAAAAAATGAAATAAAAGCTTAGCGAAGGAATCAGAAGAATGGTTTAAAAGTTTGTTAACCTTACCAAAGAAATGGACTTCCTGAAAACTAAAAAAGACCAAACAGAATAATCCCATGCAACAACAAGAAATATCAGAACAAAGTCAAAAGATTTATAGAAAAGAAAAATATAAGGTATCATACCAAAAACTAATAACCTGGAAAACAGTCAAAGAGAAATAATCTGAGAATCATTGAAGTCCCTGAAAAGTATGATGAAAAAAAAGGCTTGGAGGCTGTATTTCAAGAAATTATAAATGAAAACTTTCCAACTCTATAAAAAAAGAGCAAATTGAAGCTAGGAATAATCTGATTACTTCTGAAAAGAAATTCGAAAAGCCACAAACAAAATAATACCAAGCTCTCACATCAAGAAAAAAATATTGCAAGCTTAAAAAAAGTTAGTTCAAGTACCAAGAACTACAGTCCAGACTTGGCAGCTCTTACTATAAACAAGAGATCTTAGAATACTATGTCCCAAAAGATAGCTAACAATCAAGAATAAATTAACCAGTAAAACTGAGTATAAACCTATAGGTAAAAAAGTAGACTCCTAATGAAAGAGAAAACTTTCAGTCTTTTCTAATGAAAAGACTGGAGCCAACTAGCTATTCTGAAACACAAAAACAAAAATCTGCAGAATATTAGAAAGGTAAATTTATTTGAGCTCTATGATGGTGTATAGTACTAACAATCTAAAAACAGGAAAAAAAACCCTTGAGAAACTAAAGTCTTTAAAGAGTTTGAGAGGAACTGGTGGTAGATAAATTGTATTTAAGGGGAAAAAGAAGGGAAAATAAAAGAAGCAATACATTCATGTAGAAAGGAAGAAATGGGGAAGTGGAACATCTCATAATTGGGGTGTGTGAGAATATACAAATATGAAAGAAGAGTGGACATCAGATGCACCTCACTAATGTGGAAAAACAAATGAAGATTGGACACACATACAATTTTGGTGTAAAAATATATCAATCTTAACACGGAAACAAGCAAGAATGGGAAGGGGGGTTTAGAAGAAGAAGAATACGGGTGAAGGAATGAGCACAAGAAAAACAAACTTCAAGGTCAATTAAAAGAAAAAAAATTAGAAACTAAGGAATGCCTTAAACTGCCTATTAGACAACTAACGAATGGCTCAACAAACTATGATACGTAAACATAATGGAATATTACTGTGCTTGTGTGGGATCACAAGACCCGTAATGAAGTCTTCACTTTATCCCACTCATGCTGAATGAAATGACAAAAGAGATTTCAAAGAATACTGGATAGTGTATACTGACCCAGGGTGAAATGAGAAGAAGCAAGAGAACAATTTATACAAAGACCACTTCATAAAGAAAAACAACTTGAAAGGCTTAAAAATGAAAGACTTTCTTGAAAATTAATGAAATGACCAACCATGTCTGCATAGCACCTATCATTAGGTATGTTTCCCGTATGGCCACCACGCAGTTTCATTTTGCTTGACTGTTCATTTGTTACATGAGGCTTTTTTCTTTCCTCTTGGTTCTTAATTGCAATGGGTTAAAATGGGAAGAGCAAATTTGCAATGATATTCCCCCTGCCACACACTACCAAAAAGGCCACTGAAATATTGAAAAAAAAATAACACAAGAAAGGAATTTCAGAAAGAAACACAAACAGGGAGAACACTTTTGAAAGCAATGTGTGTAATCTATTGTTTACTTCTTTTCTTAAGTGATATGAAATGGAAATTCAATGTTTCATATACAAACCTCTTTGTGTTCAGTTGTTTATGTAAATGTTCTTTTTTGATGTTTAAGTTCAAACTTTTTTTAAAAATTAAATTATTTTTAAAAAAAGATAAATCCATACCTTTACTTCATCAGCTCGTCTGAACCTCTTGAGCTGCCTCAGTCTCATGTATTCAGATTTTACACGCTTTCGCCAACAAACTGGTCCCTTCTCGGATTTCTTTCCAGTCTGGCCCATGATTATCCTAAAAAAGCAATTGTTTCACAATAAAATAACTAATCTGCATAACCTAAACATGATCAGTTATATTCAATTCAACACTATTTCAATTCTGAATAAATAAAAACAATACAGGAAAAAGTATTAAGCTATAGTCTGTCATTAGCAGAAATATACTCATCCTGCACAACTTTTACCTTTTCAGGAAAAAAAAGCATTTTGTGTCGAGGATAAAGCACAAAATGCATCTTTAAATAAACTTTGGATTTACAAAGGTTCTAAAGTCTCTAAATAGTCATTTTACTAAAAATTTGAACAATAATAAAGGAGTCAAATGTCTAATGCTAGCTAAGCTAGCTTTGGCCATTTTTTACATGTATTTTTACACGTATAAAAGATCTGGTTACTGAATTGGAAATAGAAAATAAAATGAACATCATAATCTTTAAAAAGATCAATCAAAAATTAAATGAAGACTACATACAACAAAAACAGGAAAATAAAGTTTAATATACATAAAGCCTACAAATTATATAGTAAAAGTTCATCATAGAGGCAATTCTTACCTTTTTTCCACTTAGCATTACCTAATAAACTCCCCTTTTCTTTACCTTTACCAAATGCCCAAGACTGCTCAGGTGAAGGTGAAGGAACAGTGCATGTTACATCACCTAACAGCAATCTCCATCAAGATCCATTTTAATCTCTTTCTTAGCACAATTACAAATTGCTTTCCAATATATTTAGATCAAGTCACAGATCCACTGACAGCGTATTAGCAACCCTGTCTTTCCAAAATGGCTTCCACATACAATATTTCCCTTATTTCAGGGCCTCTTGACCTTTTTATGTATGTCACACCTTTGGCAATTTTTGTCATCTTTGCAAAGTGTGAGGTAAAACCTCAAGGTTATTTTGGCTTTGAGTTCTCTTAGTAACGATTTGGTGCAAGCTTTCATGTGATTGCTAACTGTTTGAAATTGTTTTGAGAATTGTTCGCTCTTATCCTTTAACTGCTCTTCCCACTGGGGAACTGCTTTTAGTCAAATATGTTTTTGTTAATTTGTCACAAGCATTTATTAAGGACTGCACTACTTACAAGACGCGCGACTAATGCCTGGGGGTAAAAAAGAAACAGTCACTGTCCTCCAAGAGCTTACATCCTAATGAGGGAGATACATATAAATCAGAACATACAAGATAAATACAAGGTAGGAGCATATCCTTAGATAGGATGGCTACAGAAGCTTGGAAACCAGGAAAGGCCTTCTGGAAGAGAAAATACCTGAACAGAATCTTAAAGGAAGCCAAGGATTCTAAGAGTTGGAGTTTCAAGAGAAGACCCTTACAAAAGCACAGAGAAGGGGTTGGAGTACATGAAGAATAAGTAGATTAGCATGACTGAACCACAGAGAAGGAATAGAAAATGAAGAGACTGGAAAAGTAGGAAGGGGTCAGATTGTGAAGAGCTTGAAATGCCAAACAAAGGCCTTTACATGTGATCTTGGAGGCAAACAAAGGAGCCACTGGAGCTTTATAAGCTCTACACTGTAAGAAAATCACTTGGACAACTAAATGGGGGATGGATTAGAGTAAGAAGTGACTTGAGTCAAGATGACCAATTATAAGAAGAATCTAGAAAAGAGGTGATAAAGGCCTGAAATAGGATGGTAGTTGTGTGGAGACGTTATAAAGAAAGAAATGACAAAAATATGGCAAAAGATTAGATTTGTATGGTAAATGAGACAAGCTGAAAATTATACTGAGGTTTGCAGACAGGAGTTTTTGGTAAAATGATGGTACCCTTGAAAGAAACTGGGAACTTCAGGGGAGGGTTGAGGATGTTCAAGCAGATTATTTTTGGTTAGACTGAGGATTAGAGAAAAATGATATTATAACATTTATGTTTTGTTGAGTTTGGCCTTAATATTATTTAACATCTATTCAGTCATCATTTGGTCATAGTATTGGTGTTTCAAATGACAGAGAGCATATGCAAGGCAAGTGAACAGAATGTTAAATTTGGAATTTAAATCCTGTCTCTGAATATTTACTAGCTGTGTGACTTGGGGCAAGTCACTTAACTTCTCATAACCTCAACTTCGTCATCAGTAAAATGGGGACAACAATATACTGACTCCCAAGGTTGTTGTAAGGCTCAAGTAAGATCGTTTTTGTCAAGAGTTTTACAAACTGTAAAGTGCATTATAATTGTGATACAGTTTATCTTTTAATTTTCTTTTGTTGGAATGAAGTAACACTCTAACTAAACACGACACCTTGATTAACAAATCCTTTCAGGATGAAACACTTGTTTTTTTAAAGTGGGCCTTGTCATAGAAGAGGCTCAAAGAGGCTCTTCAGCTTTGGCTTCAGTTTGCTGTTGAGAAAGAAAACGCAGTTGTGATGATTTAGTTATGCCCCTGTACATTAGCATTTTTAATTGTGGGATCAAGCAAGAAGCAGCTTGAGTGATACTGTTGAACAGAATAGTCATGAGAGACATGGGAGAACCCCTCAGAAAAGAAGGAAGCAGTAATTATGAGGAACTTCATACTCTGAAATATGTTCCCATGTCTACTTGATTGCATCTCTGCTAAGTAAGGATGCAAAGTCATTAGGCTCTATATAATCTCCTCTAGTCTGGTAACAGCTGAATTGAAATAACTTGAAAACTGGTCTTCAGAAAACAGAATTAGTCACCCAAGCTTTCTGCTTTGACCATCAAAGAACTAGAAGTATCCAACGGTTCTGGCCTCTAAGACAGCTAGAATTTTGAGACAGATAAAATAGCATTGGCTTTTATTTGAAATTCCCTTCTGCATTACTTTCCAATAAAAATATTAGGGGATCCTCAGACATTTTAAATCCAAGTTGAGTTTTTTCTCTCTCTAGAATAAGCCCTATAAGGCATTCTTTTCCAGAACAAGTTTGTCTCAGCCACATTAAAAAAAATTTTTGACCAGTGCATCCACATTTTCAATTATTTTCTCCAAAACATAAGCTGCTGCATCCTCATCAGTACTGGACACCTCTCCAGAAATTTTTAAATTCTGCAATGAAACTCAAATCCAATTAATGAACCAATGCTTATAGCAAAAGTTTCTTCACTATTTACTGCACTTCCATTTTCTATTACTGCGCTAAATAAGTATGAAGCTTTTGTCTCAATGGCTATTCTACAAAAAGGAATGCATCTTTTTATTACAATCTTCAATATGCAGTTAAAGCATGTTCCATTTCTATAACTTTAACCACTTCAATTCCTTGTAGCTTTTTGCAAACCACCAAAAGCTAAAGAAACTTTGTCTTTTTCTTTTATTTCACTTTCATGTTTTATAATATTCTGTACCATAGATCCAGGCATTCCAACATCTTGTTCTATTTTAAGGGTGCTATGATCATGTCATACTGTTCATTTACATGAATGTAAATTTTTTTTTGTTCTATTAACAAACCTTTTATTGTGCTGACAGTGTTTCCATCTGAAGTATTCTTCCTTTTTTCTACTTTGTTAAGGGCTTTTGAAAAAATTAACGTAACTATTGGTAATATAGTACACACATTGGTAATATAGCACAGCACATCCACATGCGAGACAATAAATAAGCACAGACTGTACATGTTAAAACCTTTTACTGGCTCTCACTAGAAATAAAGAATCTATAGATCTTGTTATATTCCTAGCTTTTCCTCATTTTTTGGTACATTCAGTAGTGTAGGAAGCTTCTGTATGGAAACCCCCTCCAGTGATAAAAGTTTGGAGATTCATTTGTAATTTGTAGTCTGAGGGACAGTCTGGAATGGAGAGATGAGAGGTTATAAGTGATTTACCAATCATGACATACCCACTATATGTCAGAGGCAAAATTTGAACCCTGATCTAACTGACTATCCATTATATACACCAACCTGTATGTGGCCTCTCTGGATTGCATTAATTGAATTTTGACTCATTAAATGCAACCTCGCATTATTTATAATTTGACTAAATTAAATTTCACATTATTCTAACTCACATTAATTGTGACCTAGCTATGCACTAGGAAGGTGGCTGATCAAAGAGGAAAAGGATCCATATGTACACAATATTTACAACAACCCCTTTTTTTAATAGCACAGAACAGAAAACTACAATAGTCCCCTTTTTCTAATAGCAAAGTACTGAAAATTAAGGAATGCCCATCAATGGAATAATGACTTAACACTGTAGTATATAAATGTAATGGAATACTACTCTGTTAGTAAAACATGAGAAGATTTGTACAAACTGATACAAAGCAAAGTAAGGAGAACCAGAACAGTAAATATACATAACAAAACACTATGAAAACAAATAAGTTAGAAGCCTTAAGAACTCTGATCAACACAATGGCCAACCATGATTCCAGATGACTGAGGACAACGCAGTCTTAGCAACCTCCTGACAAAGAGGTAATAAACTTAGGATGCAAAATGAGGCATATTTTTTTTTATTTGGACAATGTGTAAATTCTCGTTTGATCATCTAATTTTTTTATGAACATGATTTTGGTTTTTTTCCCAATGGGAGGGAATTTTTAAATTATCTGTTAATTTTAATTTTTTGCTCATTAAAAAAAATTTCTCAAAATTTAGGGTAAAAGACGCCAATAACTTTTTTTAAATATGCTCAGGGTTCTGCTTCAGAGTTAACGTTTAAGCTCATTGAACAATTTCATTTGTACAATAAAATGTAAACATGCAATTCAAAGTAAAAAACAAATTAGAAAGCTTTTGCACATAAAAACAAGGACAGAAAGGGTTGACAAAAAGTTAAAATTACTCAACTCAGAGAAAAGATTAAAAAAAAAAACACAGGACATATCACCAGGACATATGTAACGGACAGTGAGTCCAGCCTTTCAGTCAGCTCAAGATTCAAATTCTGTCTCTGGCACAAAGTAGCTAGGTATAAGAGCAAGCAAAGTGGGATTTTTGTTATTTTCTTTTTGGAGTTCAATTTCCCAGGCTCATTGAAAACATATGAAGGACTGATCTCCTTTAAATCCCAATGGGTTCACTATGCTGAGTCATGTAGGTTTCATGCCTACTAGCTCTGAGCCAATCAAGAGCTGAGTCTTTGTTATATATACTGAGAGGCTGGCATTTTGCTTTGGGGGTTTCACTTATAAGAACAACTTTTTAATTCCCTGGATGGGACTGTGAGTAGTTGTTTATTAAGAGTCTTCCCCTTAAAACCCAGAATACTCAGATGTTGTTGGTGCTTCCCCATCCTGTGGTGTACGTAGGTAGTGGAAATTACTTTGTCAAACAGTTGGAGCGCTGTCTGTTGATCTTTGCGCTAATTTCTGTTTGTATTTTCTCCACGCTCAGGGTGTTGACTTTTCCCCTGAACTAGTAGTGAATGACTTACATATATTTAATTAAAGAAGGACTGTTAACCCCTTTGAAACTGTCTTTCATAAAGCCTATCAAAAAAACCTGTCCTAGCAGGTTATCCTGAGTGCAGTAAGTTCCCAAAAAGTTTAGAAAATGGATATACAAGGAATTAGTCAACTAAAGGTATGAACACACCCATACCTATAGCTAGAACTAGAAATTAAAGGAAGAAACAAGGAAACGTCTTTCTTCCCATTTCCTTGTCTCTTCCTTTAATTTTTACCAGCTTGCACAAAATGAAATGTTATTCTAAATGTAATTTGAAAAAGAAAAGGGTAGCCACTTCCATTCTTTCTGGTAAGAAATGTCATAAACAGATCAAAATTTAATTGACCACTATTTGTTTTGAAAATGGGTTAAAACTCAAATAAAACTTGTGGTTCATAGGTTTCTCTTGTATCATTTGTTATAAGGGATGGGTGATGGGTCTCATGGAAGTACTAGGGAGAGAGATTCAGGGAAAAACTAGGCAATATAAAAATAAAAGTTACCAATAATATATTTTTTAAGTAATCCCTCAGTCTTTAGTCTTTCACGTCGACAAACTATCCACACAGCTGTCAAACTGATATTACTACAATTATGTCACTCACTCTCTATTCAGGAAGTTTCCATGGCTCCTTATTGATTCTAGGATCCAGTCTGACTTGTTTTACATCACTCTTCTTCGTGGACTCTACATTTCAGTCAAACTGGAATCCTTGGTGTTGTACATACCTAACATTCCATCTCATCTCATGCCTTTGCAGACTGTCCCCCTATACCTAGAGTGCATTCTCTTCTCACCTCTGCCTCCTAGAAACCCTAGCTTCCTTCCAATATCAGGCAAGTACACTTCCTACAGGAAACCTATCCTGATCCTTCAGTTACTTACTAGTGTTCTCCTTCTGGTAATTACTTTGTAAATATTTTCTAAGGCCAGGGAATATCTTTTTTTTTGGTCTTTAGATTCCCAATGACCAGCATATAGTAGGCACTTAGTAAATGTTTGCTGAATGCAGTAATAAATCATTACCTAATCATGAGGTGAACAACCAAGTAAACCTTCTCACTAAAATTTTCTAATTACACTTCAATTTGAAGGTTTCCATATCATTATCTAAGCCTATGAAACTGGTAGCCATGGGGGACAAAATTTACAACACTATAGTCTCCCTAGAGTTTAACATTCACAGAAATGAAGGGAGAATTGGTGAAAGTCACTGCAAACTATCCAGCTGACAACAACTGCTGTCTCAGTATGGATAGAGTTCTAGACTTGTAATGGAGAAAAACTGGGTTCAAATCCTCAAATCACTGAACAGTGATGTTGTGCGATGCCGGGCAAGTCACTGGGGTTCTAGCTTCAATTTCATGATCTGTAAAAAGGAGATAATAATACTAACACCTATCCCATACTGTTGCTATAAGCAAGACTGTTATAAGGAAAGAAAAGAGATATGTGTAAAGCACTTTCCAAACCTTTAAGCACTACATAAATATTAGCTACTATACTCTGTGGTCAAATGCTTACAACTTCTGACAGTGGTGGTCCAGAATCTACTGGCCTCTTCTCTGCATAGTAGATGACCCTATACTTTAAGATTAACACTATTCCGAATTTGGCTTTTCTCTTCTTTAAAATAAAACTAGGGTACCCTCCACTATTAAGGGCTGAATACTGTAGTCCCATAACCCACCAGACAGTATTGTCTATATCTCTCTCTTCAGGCAGAGGCCTCAGAACTTAGCATAACTGGTATTTCTATGCTCCCTCTATCACTTCCAAACAATATTACCAAAGGAATAATTTAGGAAGCTAACTGAAAACATTTCTTTATAGGGATAGCAAAGTCCACCTCCAAGATACTCCATATGTATTAAACTTGAGGCCTCTTTATATCTCTTAATGACAGTTCAGACAGAGTACAGGATGGACATAATGGAGAAGAATAATCCTTGGAAAACTTTATGCCCTAAAGGCAAACAATTTGCCAATTTTTTTCTATCCTTTCACTGATATTTCTCTCTCTTTCTATTTCCTGTCTTTGAATGCTGTCCCCAATAGACCTAGACCTCACACTGGGAACAAGCTACTCTCTGTTGTCCTAGTGCCAAGTGCAAAAAAGGGCTCAACCTAAGTGAAACTCTGGCTTATATGAATTCCTAGCTCACTTAATATTAATTTCAAAAAAAATCCCAGCTAGGGATGTAGGTAGGAGAACCATTTGTTTGATGCATGTTCCATCTCTTATTCCAACTTCAGACTTTAAGAAAGAAAAGATGATGTAGTAGGAGAAAAGTACACCCCCAGAAGACATAAACTGACCCACTGAGGTCAACACCCCAGGGAAAAAAGAAAAGAATGGGTATATATGGAAGGAAAATCCACTACCATCTTTGTACCTATGATCAGCTAAAGAAAAGAAGGCTATGTTCTTGAAACCAGTGTCCCAGGATTCATGGTTTAAATGGATTAACTCTGTGTTCTATGTTACTGTCATACTATGAAGCTGAACAGTTGGCAAAGAAAATTTGCATGCCCAGCTGTCTTAAGGAAAAGCCAGTCTGTTGAGAGGTGGAGTACAACAGTTTGAAAAAAAACTGATTTTCTGGACAGAGCCTCCCTTGTGACAGGCTGTCTCTGTTGTGGATGCCCCTTCTCCTGCCTGGTACTTCCTCCCTCCTTCCCGCTCTGCCCCTTTTCTGGAAACCCACATAGCTAGGATCTTCTGTACTTGGAAGCTATGAATTTCTAGCTTTCCAATGCACTGGTACCTCCCTGCTCATGATCTCACAAGTAGAAAACCAATCACAGGAGCCTAAAAGACACTGTGCTTCTCTGGGGAAAAAAAAAACTCTGACTCTCTTCCTCATTTCTTAACAACCCTGGTTTTCTGAGACCATTCAAGTATCCTGCACCAAACAAGGAAGATCCACAAGCGCATAAAATGGATATTAGCTAAGTTAAAAAGGTTCTTCCAAATTCCTCCTAAGTTATAAATGCAACCCACCTTTCTGGAAAATAGACTGCATTCTTGTTTCTCAGGAGACTATGATCCCAGAATGCCTTACCCTGTCTCTTTTCCCAAGTGTTTCAAGTTAAGGCACTTCCCTTTTGTGAGTTAAGATATGCCAAACAGCAATTAACAAATAATAGTGGCATTACAGTTCAGTGTGTTGTTCGCGTAAAAACTCTCTAAGTCCAAAAAAGGAAGTGCAATAGATTAACACATCAACCAACTTAAGATTTTTTTAA
Source organism: Notamacropus eugenii (assembly GCF_028372415.1). Classification (NCBI taxonomy): domain Eukaryota; kingdom Metazoa; phylum Chordata; class Mammalia; order Diprotodontia; family Macropodidae; genus Notamacropus; species Notamacropus eugenii. The sequence continues at coordinate 98,262,821 of NC_092874.1, read as the reverse complement.
GTCTAGATAAGGGATGAAAGGACAAGTGATGGAGGACACACAAAATCATGGCATGGTCTCATAATACATTGAGGAGAGCTAAAGTTCAGAATAAACTGAGCTTGGCAAGGGATGTTAAGGACAACAAAATGGAGAAGGAAATATTAGTTACATTGCAGGGAAAAAGATCAAAGGGATAAAAACTACTAATTCAGCTGGACAAGATACTGACAACAGAAGACGTGAAAAGCCAAAATGGTTCAATTCTTATATATGTCTGTTTTCTCTAACAAGAAGAGAATGACCTTAAGATTGGAAAGGACAAAATAAGAATAACTAACAGGAAGCTGAAGGCCAAGATAAATAAGGTTATAAGCAAAAAGGACAAATGACCACCCTTGAGGCGTCCTGATAAACAATAACTTCCTATGGTCCTGAAAATAATCTGACAAATCTGACTGCTGAAAAAAGATAAATGATATCTCTAAGACTAAGGAGAATGGGAAAGATGTCACAGGACTGGAGATGGCAAAGGTTGTAATTTTCAAAAAAGGGCAGAGAAAGGATACTATATACTACAGGTCAATGAACTTGACTTTTATTCCTGGCACAATTCTGGATTATATTAATATTATGAAGATGTTTCATGAACATCTAAAAAAGGACCATTTCTTGAATGAAAGGAAGTAATCGGGCTGATTTAACTCCATAGCAGTTTAAAATTTGAGCATTTCTTGAACCCTTCTGTTAAACCTTATAAATTTCAGTAATAAAATTTCAGTAAATTTCAGTAATAAAAGCATTCTCATTATCAACTGGGGCTTACTATTTATTAAGGGGAAAAAAAGGCTTCATTGAAGTAGAATTACTATCAACAGCAGCAGGAAGCCCCATGTTTATTTCCCTATAGCTAAAATCTATTATTCATACCAATAGTCAATAAATACTTATTAAGTGCCTACTATGTACCAGCCACTTTTCTAAGTACTAAAGATAAAAATATGAAAAATGAAAGACAGTCCCTGCCTTCAAGGTATTTACAATATAAGGAAGGAAGACAATGCACAAAAAGAAGCTAGAAGGAGTAAGTGCAGAAGAGAAAGTACAAGAGGCATAGTTAAAAAATCAGCGAAAGAAGTGCGAAATGAAGAGATGTCTGAACTGAGCTCTTTCCTTAAATGGAGATTTGCAGTTCATAGCCCCATCCCGCACTCATCAATTAGAGGGGTAGTAAGGAGGTAGAGAACCAAGACTGATGAGATCCTATAGGATGATGAGGTTTCCTGACTGGTGGAGAAGCCAGTCAGAGAAGTCCCAAAGTAGTGCAGCCAGGTGAAAAATAAAGACACCAATAAAACCCACAGATGCAAAGCTTTTGCACTGCACAACTCTCCTCACATTTATATAATGTTGTTATTAAGGAGGGCTGTACCGTATTATTACTATTTTACAATTCAGGAAGCTAAGTTATGTGGCTACAGTCTCCCACTATTAAAGACTAAAGCCAAGCAAGGAAGTGGATTGAATGCTTCCTGGGCCTGGAGCGAGGAATACCTGAGTTCAAATCCAGACTCAGAAACTTCTTAGTCATGTGATCCTGGGCAAGCTACTTAACTTCTCTATGCCTGTTTCCTCAACTGTTAAATGGGAATAATAACACCACCTACCTCTCACAGGGTTGTTTTAAGGACCAAAACAGACAAAACAGACTTATTATTATCACAATGCCCAAACAATGACAAAAGGATATGGCAATCTAGATTTCACCTTAAGTTTCACCAATTTACCTTACAATAAGGACTCCAAGAAAATTACGAAAAACAAAAGGGTTTTTGGTTTTGTTTTCAAAATGCCATTCAGAGGAAGGAGGAAAAACAGGGATGAGCTGCTCCACCCGGCCAGATGATATACTAACAAATAAGAACAAAAGCAGAACTATTCAACTCCTATTTTGCTTCTGTCTTCTGTAATACAGAGTGATCTTAAAATTGGGAAGGGTAAAGCACTCATAATGAGAGAGCACTGAAGAAATGGAGGTGTGGGGATAGAGTTGGTAGGAGGAGATGGAAAACAAAAAGAAAAGAAGCCAGACTTGAATCAATAAGCCTTCCCGCCTCTAAGTCCAGCTCTCTTATCCATCATGTCATCCTGCTTCTCAAATTCATAACTTTAAAAACTACAAGGGAATAAAAGATCAGTTTCACATGCAATTCTCTTTTTTTGTTCTTTGTTTATTGAAATGTTCACATGTTGATATTTGCCAAATTAAGAAAAATACAATTTTAAAAATTTTACATTGCAATTGAAGGCCAAGATAGGACAGACAAAGATACAGTAAGAAAGCATCTAGTTATTTTAAATGAGTTCACGTGAAATAAATTCATTTCCAGAGCACTGAAAGTACTTGCAACTTTGAACACAGAAATACTCTCTGCAATTTGAGACCTCTTACAGAATAGGAGAGAGCTACCATAAAACTAAAGACAATCAAACTGTCCCAATTTTTAAAAAAGAGGAAGGGGAGAAGAATGTGATACATTTTGGAATGAGTTCATCAGGCTCCACCTTTGGTTTTGCCATTTTTCACATCTTTAACACTGAGTTAGATTAAAACATTAAAACAATGCTGAACAAACCTGTACATAACATGAAGAGATAGCTAATACGCTGACTGACAAAATTAAAGATGATAAAGATCTTGATAGCAATTATAGGCCAAAATTTAAAAGACAAAAGTAAAATCATGCACTTAGATTCAAAGCTACCCAACTTTGACAAATTAGAGCTACTCTGAGCCCACTTCCTACTTAGGAAAATGAGGAGATTAGCCATGTAAAAGAATAATTAATTTATTTTAAATAATTCCACAAGACAAAACTAGGGACCAATGAGTTAAAGTCATTTTTTAAAAAGAGGATTTCAACTAAATATGATGAAGAATTTGCTAACAATTAAACAAGCTAAAAAATGCAATTAGTTCCTTTATTGAATACCGAGTTTCCCACTATAGAAAGTATTCAAGAAAAGGTTGTCAGTGACACTGTACAGTAGGAGTTCTTAACCTGAATTCTCTGAACTTGGATTTCTTTAAATATTTCAATATAACTGGTCTTCTTTGTAATCCTATGTATTTTATTTTATGCATTTAAAACATGAGTCTCTCAGTTTTACCAGACTACCAAAGTGTTCTATTACACACACACACACACACACACACACACACACACACACACTAGTGCATTGCAGGACTTTGGAATCTGCCACACTCAAGTCTGAATCCTGCCTAAGACACTTGCTAGCTGGTGACCCTTCTATTTGCTCATCTAAATTGGGGAATACTGACCTCCCAGGGTTGTGGTGAGGATCAAGATAGATATACATCAAGTATTTTACATATCTTAGCTAAATAAAATATCACAACTTCTATGGTTTCCTAGGCCAAATTCTAGGATCTTAGTAATACTATCCAGGAGACAAATCTCCAATCTCTCAAACTAAATAGTCCTTTCACAATCCCACCATAAGACTGCAAAGGGTAGTAGACAGAGTACTCGGCTTGAAGGCAAGAAGATCTTTGTTCAAATCTTAATCTCAGAAACCAACTAGGTGGGTGACTATACCCTTCTGGGTATAGGCATAGGTATAGGGTATAGGTCTTGGATTCCTTATGTGCAAAAGAAGGGAATTGGATCCCAGAACCCCAAACGTCACCTTTCAGCTTTCAATCCATGATCCCATAACTGACACTAAAAAACATTTTATACCTTTGATCAAACAAATATGTAAACAAATTTTAAGGAGAAACAAAGACTAACATAAATTTAAACATGCAATTTGAATTTGGTCTAAGGAATTCATAAGCCATTCTCGCTCATATTCTTACTAGGTTTAATTTATGAAATAAAATACTTTGTGCATCAAATTTAAGTGATAAGTAAATCACATTTAATATTTTACCTAGCTTTGTAGCTCATGATTTTAACTATATATAAATAATAGGGAAATATGGTGGGCAAAGAGATGTCTTGAGGTCTACATGACCAGTTTCACCTCTGACATGTACTGGCTACATGACCCTGATGGTATCTTAGGTAATTCTTTATTAAGTTGTTGAAAAATATGCTGAAACTACATTAGTAGAATAATATTCCTTCATCAGGAACTCCTTAAAGAGAAGAAATCACATGTCTAGGTCTTATCCCTAAAAGAATTATATTTTATAATGAAAATTTAGATCAATTTATCATAAATATTTACTTTTAAAATATGTCTCCTTCATCAGTGATACTGGATTTCATTATATTTTTCAATCTCTTTATTCCTTGGAATTTGCCTAGAAAGTTATGTACTAATTATATAAGATTTTTTTTTTGACAAGTCAGGAACATGTTACTGTGCTCAATATATAATTTAATACCAAAGGACTAAAAATTTGCCCATTTCACCATGACATATCTAAAATTAAAGGTCATATAACCATTGGACAAATAAGAACAAAATAAACAGGTTATGTTCAAGCTTTCTAAATCATTCCAAGAAAGGGAGGGTATACTCAAAGAGCACAGAATTCCAATAGGATATAAACTGCTTGAGGAAAACAACTACTTCATTTATGCTGTGTTCCCAACACCTCACGGTAGAGTCGGCCCAAAATGAATACCTGTTAAAATTTGAATCACTAACACTTACCCCTCAACAGGAATCAGAAGATTCTGATTCCAGTCCCAGCTCGGTCACTGACTTGCTGTGGGACCTTGGCAGTCACTTCACCTCTCTGGGCCTCAATTTCCTCATCTGTAAAACAAGGAATTTGGATTAGATGGTCTTTCAGGTCCCTCCATGCTCCTGTGTTCTACCATTATGCCATTAGCTGCCTTCTATAACATAATCACTTTTGTCCTGTCGCTACAGGGTTCCATGGCCACATACAGTAACATACAAAAACAGCCTGAGCTCCAGTCCTGATGCCACCAGAAATTCTTACTTGTGGAATCTGGACAAGTTATTTACTCTCTCAGAACATTAGTTTCCTCATGTGCAAAATAGAAATGATAATACACAACCAACAGTTAGAACCAGAATCAACAAATGTAAAGCATGTTTTAAACCATAAAGAGTTATCTTTACAAAAATTACACTTTTGTCTTTAACCTGCAGCAATCCTAGGTTCTCCACTACATTTCAACAGGTTCATTCCCTTGGAAAATTCATATATTCTTATGGTTTCAACTACCACTTGTACACAAATGATTCCAAAATTTCTGACAGTCTCTTATTTTTAGAAGTCTGCAAAGTATCTTCACCTAAAGGAAACCTAACGTGATAAAAACTATACCCCATAAATCAACATCCATCTAGATCCAACCCCAATCTCATTTTTCACAGGACCTAACTATTCTTCTTCTAAATTCTCTCATTTCGACCCGCTCCCTTCCTTTCCATTTCCAAAGACACTACCATAGTTCAGGTTTTCATCAGTTCACAACTATATCCTACTAGAGTTAGTCTCTTGCCACACCTGGTCTATCCCAACTCTAATCAATCTTCTCTCCACTTACAAATATTCAAGCAGTATTTTCATATGCTCTGCTCTAGAATTTTCAGTGGCATCTACATTGTTCCTTACTCTCTACTTCCCTCCCATATCTGGCACTGCCACAAGGCAGATGTGGAGTGGGACCCCTTAAACTTAGGAGAAATATAAAATCATAGGTGCTCAGTGCAGTCATGGGCAAGGTGGTGGTGAAATCATACTGTAAGTAAAGAAAAAGTGTTTAGTGCCACAGGAACCCAGGTCTTGGCACTAAAAAGACTCAGTGGTAATAATATCTAAAGAAGAAAACAAAGTGAGTAGTTAAGATTGTCGATCATGAAGCTGAAAGAATTAGCATTAGCAATGTCTAAAAAGGGCCCTGGGTCAGAACTAGAAGCATACTCAAATCCCAAGGAGTGAGCAGCAAATCAAGTCTGAGAGTAAAGAACTGAAATTCAGTACTGAATGAGCAATAGACTGCTGAGACAGGCCAAGTAAATTATAATTTGCTGAACTAGATAATAGCACTTTTTAATCCTGGCCACCTTTTAGCTTCTCCTGAATTCCCATACAAACCACAAGGCAACAGATAACTCCCTACTACTGGCTATCATTAAATCTAAACATTTCCTAGCTCTCCACCAATTCCTCCCCTCCCAGGATTTTGTCTTTCCAAATCCATCTCGTTATTTCCCAATAAGGTCCTTATGGTATCACTTCTTACACATCTCACTTGCTCCCTTTTTAGCCTTTTCTCATGTCATTCCTACTACCAGAAATATTGCTGCAGTTGCTGTTCAGTCATTCCTCACATCCAACTCTTCGTGACCCTATTTCAGGGCTTTCTGAAGTAGTTTGTCATTTCCTTCTGTTCATTTCACAGATGAGGAAATTGAGGCAAACAAGGTGAACCGACTGGTTCAGGGTCACACAGCTAGTAAGCATTTGAGGCACATTTGAACTCAGGAATACAAGTATTCCTAACTACAGCCCGAGCACTCTATCTTTTGCACCACCTCTCCCTACAATCTAGTCTAGTATACGGTATATCCATGTTCAATATTTCCACAGCTCAGTTCAAAATTCACTTCTTCAAAGACCCTACCAACATTAATTCCAAGTAATGACAACTGTTCCCCTCACTTCACATCTCTTCCATCTATATCTCCTTGAACTTATTAAATACTGCTTTGCAATTGTTCTCTAGTGTCTGTTTTTAAACTAATTAGGAACTTCATTTTAAACAATGACAACACCAATTAAACTTGTATTTACAAACAAATTAAACTTTAAAAGTCTTTAAATACATATAGCTCTCACATCTTACCACCTACTGATTCCCTCTCTGTTTTCTAATGATTATCTATTCAACACTTTATTTTTATCCATTCATTTTTTTATATAGTAATGATCAATATGTTAGTTATTTCTTCACATTTTTTCACATCTTCCCATATTTCATTCATTCACTGATTCACAAACATTAATAAGTACCAGCTATGAAAGGTGCAATGCTAGGATATAGATAGAAAATGAAAGTCTTTGCCCCAAGAAGCTTATATTCGTTGTACCAGGAGAACATGATACACACATATGTAATACAACAATTCACATATATGTCCCCCCAGACAAGGAGCCCAAGTTCAAGGCACTCTATGGATCTATTTCTGCTGAAAGCCACAGCTCATGAATCTCCACTAACATATTTACATTTATTAGTCAACCAGAGGGCACAATGTAAAGCTCAGGGCAAATGAAATGTTACAGTAAAAAAGGAGCAATAAGAAGAACGTGGTGGAATAAAGTAGGAAATTACCTGGCACTCCCAAATTCCCCCACAAACATTTAAAATAGTGTCTCAAAGTGAATTTTAGAGTCGCAGAAATAATTACGTCAGAATAAAGTAACTGTCTAGCCTAAGACAACTTGGGAGGTCATTAGGAAAGACCTGACATCCTATGGTGGTGGTCCAGTTTAATTGAAGTGTAGATACCTCCTAGCAGATACCACTGAATCAACAATAAGCCCTGGAAGTGCAGCCGTGTAGGTGGCAGCTTCAGGAACTTTCTCAGGGATAGTTTGGGGGTCAGGCTGAACTGAGGAGGAGAAGATTGCAGGGCCTCCCACTAGTTTTGGATATGGGATCCAGGTGTACTGACCAGCTGTGGTCCCAGGCTCTGACTATGGCAGAAGAGGAGCAAGTACAGGCTGGAAAGTGTGATAGCAGAAGGGGCAGGGCCTTGCTGACTATGGTTATTCCCATACAGGAGAGCTAAGTCCCAGGTTTTGGTTGCAGGGCAGAGGGGTAAGCTGCTCACTGTAGAGAGTAAGAGTAACAGCACTTGTGAATGACAGCGTGGCTAGCGTCCTGGTCACTGCTCAGAAGTGGAGAGGAATACCAAAGGCCCCGAACCCCCAGGGCAGAGCTCAGAAAACAACAATATGAAAAACCTCAAGCTTGAGACCTTATTCCCTATACCTGGGAACTAGAGCCCAAATTTAACAAAATTAACAGCCAAGAAATAAGCTGCTAAAAAAAAAAATAAGTGAGTAAAAGAGAAAGAACCCAACTATAGATAGCTATTGTGGTGATAGAGAAGATCTGAGTTCAAACTCAGAAGATAATGAAATCAAAACATCTACTTCTACTTCAAAGAAAAATGTAAAATGGTCACATTTTACACAGAAAAGAGTTCTTGGAAGAACTTTAAAGGACTTTAAAAATCAGAGACACTGAAGAAAAATTAGGGGAAAAAATAAGAATAAAAGAAAATCAAGAAAATTATGAAAAGAAAATCAACCTACTGGAAAGAGATCCAATGCACAACTAGTAATTATAACTCTGAATGGGAACAGGATGAACTCATACATAAAACAGAGACAGTAGAAAGAATTAAAAACCCAGAATCCAACAATATGTTGATTATAAGACCATATTTGAAAATGAGAGATACACATAGAATAAGAATAAAAGGCAGAGTAGAATTTATTATGCTTTGGGTGAAGCAAAAAAAAAGAAAGAAAAGCAAGGGTAGCTGTAATGATCATAGACTATTAAGCTAAAATAGATTTAATTAAAAGACATAAACAGACTACACTGTAGTAAAAGGTACCATAGATAATGAAGTAATATCAATGCTAAACCTATATGCTACAGCATCCAAATTTTTAAAGGAAAAGCTAAATGAATTACAGATGGAAACTGATAGCAAAACTATAACAGTAGGGACTTCAACCTTCCCCTCTCAGAACTAGATAAGTCTAACCAATAAATAAGAAAGAAGTCAAGGAGATGAATAGAATCTTAGATCAGCTTGATATGAGAGCTATTTGGAGAGAACTGAATAAGAATAGAAAGAAATATACTTTTTTCTCAACAGTACATGGTACCTTTACAAAAAGTGACCTTTTATGGCATAAAAACTTTATAGTTAAATATAGAAAAGCAAGAATATTAAATGTATCCTTTTCAGATTATAATGCTATAAAATTATATTTAATAAGAGACCATGGAAATATAGACAAAAAATTAAACAAGTCATAGAAATAATAATTTTATTAAAGAGAATGATAATGAATGACAAATGTTGGAGGGGATGTGGAAAAATTGGGACAGTAATACATTGTTCATAGAACTGTGAAGTAAGTGATCCAACCATTTTGGAGAGCAATTTGGAATTATGCCCAAAGAATTAAAAAAAAAACAACACAAAAAACCTGTGTATACTCTTGAACCCTGCAATACCACTATTAGGTCTGTTTCCCAAGGTGATCAAGGAAAAAAAAAAACATATGTTCTAAAATATTTATAATAGCTCTAAAGTGGTAGCAAAGAATTAGAAATTGAGGGAACGCCCATCAATGGGGGAATGACTAAACAAGTTGTAGCATATGATTGTGATGGAATACTACTGTGCTATAAGAAATGATGAGCAGGATGATTTTAGAAAAGCATGAAAAGACTTACATGAGTCTTACATAGAGTGAAATGAGCCAGAACCAAGAGAACACTGTATACAGTCACAGCAATACTGATAGAAGACTAACTGAATAACTACGTTATTCTGAGTATTATAAATATCAAAATCAACTACAAAGGACCTATGAAGAATGATGCTATCCCACCTTCCGAGAAAGAACTGATAATCAGAAGAGTATACAGTGTAGATTTACACACACACACACACACACACACACACACACACACACACACACACACACACACACACACACCCTCTGTGTCAAATGGTGGCCTTCTCTAGCGTGTGCTGGAGGGGAGAGAAGGAGGGAGACAGTTTGAAACTTTAAATGTTAACAAAAAAATTTTAATTTAAAAAAAGTAGTAATAAAACACTTCCCCTATAAACTTGGAACAAACTCTCCCACAAATACACATAAAATCTCTTCTGAAGAGTGGTCACACATAGGGAACATTCATGGAAGGAAACAAATGTATACAACTTCTATGGCTACGTCAGGGGTTGAATCTCTCCCTCAAGCTTAATGTGGCCATTCCTTAAGCTTCCCTATTTGTTCTATGGGTTAAACTACACCTATAATAAATCTTCATTCAAAAGGCTACCTTCCCAACAAATTGCCAGGGCCCTTTCGGTCAACAGTGACTCAATTTCTTTATTCCAAAACCTTTTCAGCTCTCCCATGCAAATAAGTACGGCAAGGAGTAGGTGAGGAACACAGATAATTAAGCTGCAAAAACAAGAGCTGGATAGAAGGTGGCACTGAGGTGAGCCTTGAAGGGAGCTTAAAATTCCAAGAAACAGATCTGAAGGGAAAACATTACAAACATGAGGTATGCCTATGCAATAACATGGAGGTGGGAGATGGAATGGCATGTACCTAGGAATGGTAAGTATGTCAGTTTAGCAAGAATATAGAACATGTAACAAGAGAAACCTGAGACAAGCCTGAAAAAGGTGGAGCCCATCTGTGAAGGGCTTTAAATGCCAAACTAAAGCATTTGTATTTTATTCAAGAGAAAACTAGGATTGACTGAACCTTTTTAAGCATGGAGAAAGACGCCAATCAGGTCTGTGTTTTAGGCTATCAACTTGGCAGCTTCAAGAAGGAAAAATTGGGAAGAGAAGGAACTTTTGGCAGGGAGATCAATTAACAGACTACTATAAGAAGCGGTGAATGAGTGCATGAACTACAGACAGAGAGGTAGCTGTATGACTAGAGAAAGGGAGATGATTTTGAGAACTGATAAGAACTGACAGGTTATGATGAAAGAATAAAGAAAAGTCAAGGATGTCTGGAAACTTGTGAACATTGGTGACTGAAAGGATGTGGGTATCCTTTACATTAATGGGGGACTTAGGAAGAGAGATGGGTTTTAGGAGAATAAAGTTCTATTTTGGAATTCTTCATATTTGCGTTAATGTCATTACAGTATTCCATACAATGACCTGTCACAGTTTACAGCAGCATTCTTCAAATGTTGAACATTTAGATAGTTTCTACTTCTCACAATTAAAAACAAGGTTGTTATAAATATATCTGAAGAAGCATTTGAGGGTTATCAACTATTGAGTCCCCTTGCCATAGGGCCCAGAGACTATGCTCTGACAGATTTGACCCTTTCCATTCCAGATTCCTGCCCTGCATCTCTCACTCCCAGCCCCCTCCCCACTGTCCTGTCTTCACTTTTGTATTAGTATTCCCAAATTCTGAAATAGCACATAATAAACACTTAACTAGTCTTTTCATTCATTCATTCATTCAATAGACAGCTCCTTTGGTTTTGGTAATATTCTTATGGTACATTCCTCAAAATGTAGAATTAATAGGTCAATAGAATGTAATAAGAACAACTCATGTATATAGAATTGAATAGTATGCAAAGTGCTTTCCTTACAAAACATTATGAAACGAGTAGCACAGGCACTATTGTCTCCATCTTATAGATGAGGAAACAGAAGTGGCTTGTTCATGCAAATAAAGCAAATTAGTCTGAGTCAGGATTCTAACCCTACTCCCTCTGCACACAAAGCACACTCTTTTCATTATGCCACCTTAACTCTCAGAATGAGTACCTGGAATGGAGATTGTTTCTTTCTATATTCCCCAACTACATGTTAAACACTGTACTTCACCCTTGCTCTCAAGCAGTTTACAACCACTGAGATACAGTGGGCATTTAAAAAAGTTATGTTGAATATATTTTTGTTGTGTTTTTCCTTTGTTCTCAAAGAGGACCCCGTATAAAAAGCCTATATCAGACTGCATGCCGTCCAGGGGAGGGAGGAGGATAGGGAAAAAGGGAAATTTAACACTCAAAATCTTATGGAAGTGAATGTTAAAAACTAAAAATAAATAAATTATATATATGTCTATATACATACATTAATTACTCACATATATATAAAATACACATATATCTTGAAGGCACCAGAATGAATAATGATAAAGAAAACCAAAGGAAATAACCTATAAGCAAGCATAACCCTCCAGTTCCCAGACTGCACAAAAATAAAGTACTAGAATTTTGCAAAAAGTTCAGGCCCCTTCAGGCAGAAACCAAGCCCTGAAGCACAGGAGGAGACATAGGGCCAAACAACTCAAGTATGTCAAGAAAACTTGAACAAGAAAACCACAAAATGCAAGAAAAAGGTGAATCGTGGTTGTGAGCAACATGACACAGAGAGGTACTGCCATTCATACGATCAATGACAGAAAAACTGCAATTTATTATGCTCAGAATGAATGCAAGCATCACTGAACAAAAAAAATCAGTGAGCCCCAAATATCCATTTCAGTAACCTTAATTCAGTTTTATAAACAGGATAGGTTATTTTAAAGAAAGCAGAAGGGAAAGTTAATGATTTACACATCAAAGAACAGATGGCAAAAGGGAAGATCTATATCTTGTAAAACAGGAAACTAGCCGTTTAACACCAACTATAGTTGATTCAGGTAGAGCAGGAACTAACTAGTTAAAATTAGGGCTATAGTTGATGTCTCTTCTTGATTTTTGCAGACTGTGGTTAAATTACATGATGTGCTCATCTTAAGCAAATGGCAGTAACAAAGTTAAACCAGAAATACTCTTATGACAATACAACCAATAAGAAAATTCAAAGAAAAGAAATAAAAAATCAGAAAAGCAGATGATGTGTGCAAACAATAGAATATGTACAAATTTACTTAACTTGCAGTTAGAGGAAAGGGAATTTTTACAGAAGGATGGAACTGCTCTCCAGTTCTTAAGAGACTAAATTTAGGACACCAAAAGATTTAAAGGTAACAAGGTTCTGCTTTAGGTTAACAGGAAAGATTATCACCAGAAACCAGTTTGTATTAGGATATTTTAGCTTTAAAGCAAACTGCCCATTCCTAGGAGGGCCACTGTCATTCACACAGATCAACTTAAAAGGCTTCAAAGTGTTTTGTTTTGTCTTTTTACAGGAAGGAAAAGGTTTTGGAAAAGCTTTGTGCTCAATTTTATAAATAAATTTAAATGCACTTAATTTTATAAATAAATTTAAATTTATGAAGAATACCTTCATAATGATTTTGCTTATTTATGATGCAAATCAACACCTAATTTATCAGTTTTGAAAATCTTTGTTCAACACGTTTCTTAAAGAAGATACACCTATATTTAGATTATGGGCTGAAACTAGACAGCCCAGGATTATAATTCTGTATAACATCAACCTAAAGTATCACTCCATGTTAGCAGGTGAAGGGATTTTAAAGATCTCTGAATTTTATAATGAAGAAACTAAAATCCCAAGTCATAAAGATAAATTGTATTGCCCAAGGTTACATAGCCAATAGCTAAATTCAGTCTGGAGCCCAAGTGTCAAGACTCCAGGCCTAGTGTTAATTCCATTATGTTATACTCCAGGGCAGATACAGAAAAATATTAAGTCCGTTAGCCAGTAAACAAACATTTAAGCATGAAGGAAACAAAAAGAAACAAACCACAATATCTATCCTCATGGTGCTCATAATTTAACTGGGTAAGAGTAGGGGAGAAGCAATAAGAAGCAAACAAATATATACAAACAGGTCATAAACAGGACAAAATAGGAAATAATTATGACAGAATAAATTGATTATTAAAAAGGCTTTTTGCACAACAAAAAGCAATAGACCCAGAATAAAAAGAAATAGATTAGAGTGAAAAAAACTTCAATAAATAGATTTTACAAGTACTATGAGATCCACAATCTATTCAAAATTCAAACAAATTTATAAGAACCATTCTCCATTTAGACAAGTGATCAAGGCAGTCCGAGAAAGAAACGCTAATTATCCATAACCATACCAGTGTTCAATTCTGTGATAATCAGAGAAGTCACAGTAAGACAACTCCAGTATTTTACCTTACACCCATCAAATTGGTTGTGGCTATTTTTTTTTTCAAAAAGCATGCAATTATACCAGTGTTCTCTGGCCCCACCTTCTATGTTCCCTCCAGCAGCCAATATAGTCCTCCCTGAACAGTAAAGGACCAAGGCCCGCCCCTACAGTCCTTCCTTATCATCCAAGAGTAGATGAAGACACTTATACAACTTAGATGAGCTGGGCACTGTAAACTACAATCCTTCTGATTACCACGGAAGACCAAGTAGCCTTATCATCTACTCTACCACTGTGCCCTAAGGGCCGCCAAATCTTAGAAAATTAACCATCTACCACTGGGGAAAAGAACTGAAGGGAAATGTGAAAGGGAAAGGGGGAAAAAAAGGGGGGAAGGAAAAGAGAAAGGGAAAAGAGAAGAGAGTGGAGGGGAGGTAAGGGAAAGAAAAAGGGAAAGAAAGGAGAAGAGTAAAGGTAACAACATAAGCAGAGGCCCAGAAATAGATACAAAGCCCATTATGTAAAGAGTTCTCTCTTTCTAAAGTACAATTTAGAAACTAAGGTTCACAAAGGGAACGGTCTATATGATGTTTTCTGCCCAAAAACTTCAAGAAAAATAATAGGAGCAGAACAAAGGTCGGTACACAATGTTCACTGACCAAAGTCTCCAAAACTGTCATTTATGAGCACTTATGGAACATCATGGCAAAATCTGGTTGCACAAAGAACTTCATCAGTATTATACACCAGTTTCTCACAGGAGTTTTGGATAATAGACCACACTCTTGCATTTTCCCAGTCACCAATGGAATAAAGCAAGGCTGTTCACTTGCTCCCAAGCTTTTTACCATCATGTTTTCAACAATGCTGTCAAACTATTTCAACTAGGAGAGTATGGGAAACGATGTATTTATTTTTACATGTATTTAAAATCTATCTCCTACTTCTCCCTCCCAAGTAAACAAAAAAGAGAGGAAAAAAGGGGGAAAAAAACCCTTCATCATACCCCAGGAAAACAAATTCCCATTGCTCATGCCAAAAATGTCTATCTCTTTCCCTCTCTCTCTCTCTATCAACGTTAAGTTCATCAGTGCTCTGGCAGGGAATGAATGACATGTTTCATCTTCCTCTTCAATATTCTAGATTCATAATTTAGCATTTAATTTTCCATTATCACAAAGACATATATAGATATACACATATAAAGCCACATACACACATACACACACACATATATATATATTTATAGCCAATGTTCAAAATTTTAAAGTATTTTATTTTATTTTGAAAAATGAAGCTCAACTAAAACCCTATTCTAAAGACTCATCATGGCATGGAAATGTCCCTGAATCACTGCTGAATGCCAGCTCCAACAGGTCCTATCAAAAAAATAAATGAAAAGGTTCAATTTTAATCTGGTTCTGCTGTCTGAGGATTAGGCTAACTAAATTGTGATGCTATTCTCAATGGTGTCATGACCAGGTGATATATATATATATATTTTAATTCACAACAATTCAGTAGAAGTGCCCAAATAAAAGCTTAAATTCATGAAATATTTAAGTAAAAACTGTCTTACTTTCTCCTGTTAAATCTTCATATTGAAGATATTTTGTGATTCTCTACTTTTCTCAACTATAAAGTCATTCCTTGAGCCAGATCATAAAAGGGTTTAATATTGAACAGGAATTTGCATTTTATTCTATAAACAGTAGGGTGCCACAAGTGCTTCCTGAATAGGGGAGGGTGATGTAGTCAGACCAGTACTTCAGGAAATTCACCTTATAGCTATGCAGAGTATGAATTGGAATAAGAAGACTTGAAGCAGGGAGTCCAATTGGGAGACCACTGCAATAGGAAAGTTGAGAAGTGATAAAAAAGGGAATGAACTAGGGTGGTGGCTATATGAATGCAAATAAGAGAATATATACAAGGCATATTGTGGAGGCAGAACTGGCAAGACTTGGAAAACTGCTTAGATATATGGGGTAAGGGAAAAAGTGAAGAGGAAAAGATGACTCCAAGGTTGCAAAAACCTAAGTGACTAAAAGAATGGTGGTGAACCTGAAAAAATCAGGAAATTTGGAAGAGTAGACAGATACCAAGTTGTTTTAAACAGATTAAATGAAGCACCTATGGGGCAACCCAGTTCAAAATGCTCATTGGCAATTGGTGATATCAGTGCAAGAAAAAGTCTAGGGATGAATCTGGGAATCATCTGCATTGAGATGGTAAATGAACTCAAGAAAGAATGAATCAAGAGAGAAATGGGAGACAGAAAAGAAAGCACAGGAGAGCCTTGTGCTTTACCCAGACCACAGACCTAGAAGAAAATTCAGCAAAGGAGACTGAGAAGAACAGTCTACAGACAGATAGAAAGAGAGCCACGGGATACAACATCACAAAAAAACAGAGAATATTCAAAGGGAAAGGGTAGTCAACAGTGCCAAATGTTGCAGAGAGGATGAGAACTAAGAAAAGGCCACTGGCAATTAAGGCATGACTGGTAATGTATAGAGCAATTTCAATCATGTGATGAGACAGAAGTCAAACAGAAGGATTTAGGAGGTAGTGAGATGACAGAAAAAAGGCAACAAGTATAGCGTTTCCTATGATTTGGGCTATAAAAGGGAAAAGAAAAATACCTTTATTTTCTCTAGATTCCTGATACGTTAAAGGAATAGGGCCAAGAGAGGTGTTGTGCTTTGAAGGATGGACGATCTGAGAATATTTGTAGAAGAAAGAGAAGGAGATGATAAATAGAGATGGAAAATTAAAGAAAGAAGAGATGATTGTGGGAACAATCTACTGAAGGAGATGG
Source organism: Notamacropus eugenii (assembly GCF_028372415.1). NCBI lineage: Eukaryota > Metazoa > Chordata > Mammalia > Diprotodontia > Macropodidae > Notamacropus > Notamacropus eugenii. The sequence goes on along the minus strand of NC_092874.1, from coordinate 98,246,160 downwards.
GCCATCACTGCATCAGAGACTAAAGGAGGAAAGAATGGGGGAACGATATCAGAGGTTAGGAAATAGAGAAAAGGAAAGAGCTCACTGAAAATGGCCTATCTTCTCCTAGTAAGTATGATTTGAGAGGGGGGTTTGAGAAGAAAAAGTTTGGAATGGTTACTGTGAGTAATTCATTATCAATTAGGAAAGAATAAAAGTACTATAACACAGCAAGAAGAGTTCAAGAATCCTGAAATTGTATCTCATTTAGGAGTCTTCACTGTTCCCGAGCTTGATACAAATAGCATGGTATCAAGTGCAAAAAAGAACATCTAGATCAATGATGTCAAACTCAAATAGAAACAAGGGCCACTAAACTTTACATAAGGATCGCTGCAGGCAGCATACTGACTTGGAAAACCCTTTATTAACATTATTTGTGGTCTACTGTATTTTTATTTATTTTTTTTTAATTAGTGTTGGGCATGGTGTTTGACACTTCTGATGGCCTTCAATATCCAAAGGGAACCCCTATTCAATTAGGGGTCTAAGCTTGACATTCTCAAAGACAGTGGTCACATCTGAGGAACATACCACTTCCCTATTTTATCCCTGGCTTAATCAGAGTCAAAGAAAGCTCTCTCTCTTTTTTGTATGGGAGATCCTTTAAGATACCATCTGTTCAACTAAAGCAAATGATTTGTTTATGTTAACAACAATAAGTACAGGTATAGAACCATATTTACTCAGCAAGGAAAAGGAGGTAATTGGAAAAGAAATGGGAACGTATTAGGGAAGGCAGGGATTAGTCATAAACAAAACAAATTCCAAGCTCTGAAGGCAGATCATGAAAGAAAATTTAAAAGAAAACAAAGAAAAAGTAAGAACCTGTGATCTGGATTTGAGAAAGAAGAGAAGACCACAAGGGAGCAGAAATAAAATGCTTCAAGTATAAATCATTAGTGTTAAACATATTCCCTTTTTTCTCACCACCTCCTTCTTCTTAGTAAAATGGGGAAGAGGGAGACAGCAGCTAATATCATTCCTTAACACATATGCACCAAATAGGGTAGTATCTAAATACTTCCAAGGAAAAGTTAAGTGATTTACAGGGGGGAAACAGACATAAAACTGTAATAGTTGGGGATTCCAATGTGGCCCCTTTCAGACTGAAACAATGTGATTCAATTATATAAGAACAAGAGCAAATTACCCAATAGGTAAAGACCAAAGGTTATAAACAGGGAGTTTTCAAAGGCAGAAATCCAAGCTATCAATAATCATATAAAAAAATGCTGCAAATCACTAATTAGAGAAATGTAAATTAAAATAGCTCTGAGATTTCACTCAGATTAGAAAAAATGAAAAAAGGAAAATGAGTTTCTAGAGGGACTACAAGAAAACAAGCATACTAATGTACTGTTATTGGAGGTGTCATTTGGCACAGCCATTCTGGAAAGATATTTGCCCCGCAAAAAAAATAAAACAAACTATGCATAACCTTTCCCCTGGCAATACTACTACCAGACCAATATCACCTCCCAAAAAAAGAGGGAAGAGAATCCTATGAACAAAAATATTTATAGCAATTCTTCTATAGTGGAAAAGAAATGAAATCTAAGGGAGTATCCATCAACTTAAAAAAGGTTGAATGAATTGTAGTATATCAGTTTAACGTGGTATCATTACATCATAATAATGAAAAGTATGATTTCAGATAAACCTGGAAGACTTGTATGAAAACTTGTATGCAGAGTAAAATGAATAAAACTCAAAGAACAGTTTATAAAACATTGTAAAGAAAAATAAAAAAATAAAAAAAATAAAACTTGAGAACTCTTATCAATGTAATGTCTAACGACAAAGGACTGGTAATGAAACATCCAACTCCTGACAGAAAAGTGATGTACTCAACATGCAGAATGAATCAAATTTTCAGACATAGCCAATGTAGAAATATGTTTTGTTTAGCTCTATATTTGATAAATAATTTTGTTTTATTTTTTCTTTCAATTTGAGCAATAGGGGATTTTGAGTGAGGATTTTGAGCAAGAGTTACCAAATTAAAAAAAAATTTTAAGTCACTGAAGCACTTTTTTAGATACACAGAAAAAAATAAGGAAGGTCAACAGGAAACATAAGCAGGGCAACTTGACAACGTTCTGAATTTAATACTCCTGCTGTACTTTTTATATGGAAATGCTCGTACTATTTGGTGTTTAAGTTCAGACTGAAATTTTTTAAAAATAAGCACAATGGGATCTTTTATTCTCTACATCTCTCAGTGAATTTTAACTATAAATATCTGGTCTGCTACAGAAAACCACTTAATGCCTTTTCTCTTTTCATACTTTCATCAAGGATGTCCCAAATTTATGTTATAGATTATTCTCATAAAGATTTGTAGAAATGGGAAAAGAGGCACCTAATTCTGTAATTATTGATATTCTCACTCATTTTTTGGTAACAAGGTTCCTGAGTCCCAAGAGCATTGTTCCATTTCAGACACTTTGGGAATCAATCCCAATACTCTCAGTTGTGTCACTTCTAGCAAATATCTGTGAACACCTGATACTTACTCTAGTTCAGCAGCTCTTCCCAACATTGTTTTCTTTAGCGTCATTCATACACTTCTTCATTTAGTGCATGAGGGCTGTGATATTAAAAATCCAAATGACAATGAAATCCAATGACAGCTCCACTATCACTTGTCATAAAGAAATCTTTAGAGAACTTTTCCATTTTTAATGTTTGTTTTCCTTCCATTTTCAAACACACACACTTTTTTTTTTAAATCCCAGCCAAATTTATTTCAGGAATTTAATATACTTCAGAAAAGCATAGTTTACCCATCTAGTCTGGAGGAAAGTAAAGAATGCAAACATTTCTCCTTTTAATGACCCAAAAGGTACTGGTGGAGACAACCTCTAAAACCTCCATATATGAAGGAATTATAGGTCAGGCAAGAAGAAAGGTACTGTGTGTCAATCAATCAAAAATAATTTATTTAGCAAGTAGTATGTATGAGCTCAGAACTCTGCTAGACCCTGTGGGAGATGCAAAAGAGGTATAAAAAATGGATATGTTTCTCTGCCTATATTTCTTTGGTCAGCATGTATATGTGGCTGCAAAAGAGAAATTATACATTCAATGGCATGTGTTCCCAAAAACTGCATAGAAAATATGTACCAGTAATCTATAACAAATGGCACATTAAAGGAAGCATGTATGACTAAAGGTGAGTAATGAAGAAGGTAGCGATGAAAAGAAGAAAAAGAAAAAGTATGGAAAAATTATAAGAACAGAAATAATAAAGTTTGCATTTGCTACACTAGGAAACTGTGTGTCAAATAATGTCAACAATAAAAAACAAAAATTTAAAAATTAAACATAGCCCTCTCTCATGAGAAAGAAAATAACTCCTTGATGTTAGGTAAGTATCATCAGCCCATACACCAAAAATGAGCAAACTCTACAACAATGTATTTCCCCATCAATGCAAGATCACTTTCCTCCAACACAGCAGCAAAGTAATCTCATATAATACTTTACAGCATAGACTCCAATTCTTCTCTTTATTAGAAAATCGCTACTGCATGCAGAGGCATGCCTTGAAAATGAAATATTTACATAAATATGAACCAATAAGATAGCCAAATTCTCTGGGACTTTGTTTTAAAGGATTCCGTACCTTGAGACAGCAAAGAATCACAAATCAAAAATTTATTTCTAAATGAAAAAATATTGTCTTCCTAAGGTGTATTACAAACTACTTCAGAGCTGTATCTTCATACCTTGCTACATATCCTATTTTGATAGATGTTGAAATGAAAATAAATCAAAAAATATGAAGTACAAATTAAAATAAGATGCAAAATTTTGAACTGCCCTATGTCATTCCCACTCATAGGACTGAAATTAATGAGATACTTCTTTTTCTTCTCTTTAGTACTGCATCTACTCCTGTGTAAATGCTATTGCAGATTCTCAGTCCCTACATATAAATCATCCCCTTCTCCCAAGAAAGTACAGAAAGATACAAGTGGGAAGGGTGGGGTGAATCCCTACTGTCAACGTGTAGTAGCATTCTTCTACAACCAAATTAATAGAACAATTTACTATTTCTACTCTTGTCCTGACCCAACTAGTAGGTTCCTTTATGGGAGTCGCAGTGTTTGAAAGAAAAAAAAACATGGAGATGCTGCAATTCTTTGTGGAACCTGGTGGGATCGTTTGTTAAGGCTAGAAGTTTGGCCTGTTGGAGACCTACTCAAAATAGCAGGACTGTTAAATGACCTATCATACTGAAGTTAATTGGAGACAAAAGATAACTACCAACTCATTTAACTGGCAATTGCTTTATCACTTTTCCAGATGTCAATTATTATCAAAGCAAATTAAGTATAACATAAAAGTGTCTGAAAGAGTCAGATTTCTGACTCAGGAAGAACTGGGTTCAAGTCCTATCTCTAGTATATAGAGGTTAGACAATCCTAGGCAAGTCACTTAATTTATCAGTTTCCCAATCAATTCTCTAATACTTAAACTGCAAAGTTGGTGCAAATCTACTCTGATAGAAGAAGTTTTCTTATAGAGTCTCATCTACCAATGAAATCACAGAAATGATCATAAAAAAGAAATACAAACACAAAATATATTTACATATACATGTATATATTTCAAAAGATATTTCCTTCATTTTTAAAATGTTAAAATGCCAATGTAAGTTAGTCAGCACCAGGTACAGTGCCTCTTTCCTAGAATTCTCAGATTGCTATTAATTGTTCCCCCCAAAAAATCCCTTCCTCCCAGGTTATCGTATTAGTAGCAATATGACAGGAGATGAAGATATTAGGGGACAAGGATGATTTATTAACTTGTGAGATTTAAAGAATTAGAACTTCAGAACTAAAAGGAACTTATTACTCTTAAAAGTGTGGACTTTTGACATACTGTGATGCTTATTCTAGATTTAAAAGGTGACATTTCTAGTGATTTTAAAATGACTGTCTCATTTCACATACCGGAAGGCATTAAGTGATAGATGAATTTAATAAATGTTTTACAAAAGAATTATTATTCTTTTCTAAAAAATGTGTATGATACAAATAACTTTATTCACATGACTCAGGTGGGTTACAATTATATTGGACAAGTTTGTTTGTCAGGTGAAAAGTTATTGTAAACTAATATTTTGGAATGCCGTGAAAGGCTAGTTTAATCACACACATCAAATCTTGTTAAAGCAAAAGTATTATCATCTGGCATATTGGGTAGGTGGAATGTTAGAAAGAGATACAGCCAATGTCTACAAGAAAATTCTTGTGCCACTGTCAAACAGGGAGATCAAAGATAATATGTCTTCATCACAAAATACAGCAAGGAAAAAAAGATGACAGAACTGGAAAGTCATATATGTAAAGATTAAAACAAATGTAAGAAGAATCACACCAATGCATTTAACTATAATGTGAAATCTTCACCTAGAAAAACACAAGATCAAGAATATCAAGGGAATCAAAGAAAAAAAAATTTGAAGGTGGCTAAGCTGTACTAAATCTCAAACTGTCTTACAGAGTTGTAATCATAAGAGTGACAGGTCAGTGGAATAGATTAGGTACACAATACACAGTAGAATATGACCTTACTATGATAGTAACCTAATGTTTGATGAACCCAAAGATACAAACTTTTGGGACAACAATTTGACAAAAACTGCTGGGAAAAGTGGAAATCAGTTTACAGAAACTAGGTAGAGACCAACATTTCACACCATATACTAAGAAAAGGTCAAAATGGATACACAATTTAGATATAAAGGCTGATATAAGCAAATTAGGAGACCATGGAATATTTTACCTATGAGATTTATGGATAAGGGAAGAATTTACAACCAAACAAGAAACAGCAAGTATTATGGGACATAAAGCAGATAATTTTAATTACACCAAATTTAAAAGGTTTTGCACAAATAATGCTGATACCGCCAAGATTAGAAGGAAAGCAGAAAATGGGGGAAAATTTTTTCCAGCTAATTTCTCCAATAAAGGCTCATTTCTCAAGTATATAGAGAAATGAGTTGAATTTATAAGAATACAAGTCATTCTTCAATTGATAAGGTCAAAGAATATGAACAGGAAGTTTTCAGAAGAAATTAAATCTATCTATAGTCATATAAAAATGCTCTAAATCACTATTGATTGGCTAACAGGACAAAAAAACAGAAAATGACAAACTGTTGCAGGGGATGTGGGAAAACTGGGATGCCAATACACTGCTGGTGGAGTTGTAAAGTGATCTAACCATTCTAGAGAGCAATTTGGAACTATGTCAAGAGCATAAAACTGTGCACACCCTTTGACCACCACTATTGGGTCTGTATCTCAAAGTGATCAAAGAAAGGGAAAAAGGATCTATTTGTACAATAATATTTACAGCAATTCTTTTTCTGGTGGAAAAGAACTAGAAATTGAGGGGATGCTCATCAATTGAGAAATGGCTAAACAAGCTGTGGTATATGATTGTGACAGAAGAATATTGGGCTACAAGAAATAATGAGCAGAATTCTCTCAGAAAAAAACTGGAAAGACTTGCATGAACTGATACAAAGTGAAAAGAGCAGAACCAGGAGAACACTGTACACAGTAACAGCAATATTGTAAGGATGATCAACTGTGAATGACTTAGTTATTCTCAGCAATAAAATGATCTAGGACAACTCTGAAGGACTCACAATGATGCTATTCACCTCCAGAAAAACAACTGATGGAGTCTGAATGCAAATCAAAGTACACTTTTTTTTTTTACTTTGTTTATTTTTCTTGAGGGATATTTTTGTTTGTTTTTTCATCTGTGTTTTTTTTCACAACATGACTAACATGGAAATATGTTTTGCATGACTACACATGTATAACCTATATCAAATTGCTTGCTTTCTCAGTAAGGGTGGATGGAGAGAATTGGGAGCTCAAAATCTTAAAAAAAATGTTAAAATTTTTTATATGTAGTTGGAAAAAACCTTTAAATACATATATATACATAGATATGCATAGATACACACACATACATACAAAAATACAGCATGCATCAAAGAGGCATAAAACAATGTGGGAGAGGGGGGAGATCTTGATTAAAAATAATAGATAGGTGGTACTTAAACTGGGCTTCAAAGACTGGGAGAGAGTTCAGTAGGTAAACCCAGGAGAATACAAATACCCAAGCATAGGGAAGAACCTAAACAAAAGCCCATAAGGAGCAAAGGCAGAAAGATTTGTGCAATGTACAGGAATAAACAAGTAGTCTACTTTTACCTGAGTGCAGAATGTGATCAGGGAAATAATACAAGTTGAGGCAGGAAAGGTTAAGGTAGAGCCAAATTGTGGAGAGCCACTTCAGTGTTCTTTCCTCAAATAATCCCACTTAAAAGTTTATGTGTCATATGGTGGGTGGAGGGAGAAGAATATCTCCAGAATCTAGCACAGTGCCTTGCAGATATTATAGACAGTAGTTGCTGAGCAAGTGCTTTCGGGACTGCATGGAATGACATTTTGGCCCGAATGAGAAAAATATACACCACACCTAGCAAAGTCTCTTCAAATACAGGGCATGCTCACCAAATCTACAAATGAGACAAGACTGAGAGATAGCAAACATACTAGGTAACAAAAGGATCTTGACAGGCTAGAATACTGGACTCAATCTAAGAAGATAAAATCCAATAAGGATAAATGTGAAGTTTTACACTTAGACACAAAAACAACTTTGTTAAGTACAAGCACTATGTGATAGGCATAGCAATTGTTCTGAAAAAGGTCTAGCTGTCTGAATGGACAGTACACACAGTAAGTCATCAGCGTGATATCGCAGTCAAAAAAAGTAATTTGATCTTGGGCTTTACCGAGAAGCATAATATGCAGAGGTAAAGAAGTGATGGTCCTACTGTACCCTCAGACTTCATGTGGAGTCTTGTGTTCAGTTCTAGTTTAAGGACACTGATAATTTAAGAGTGTCCAGAGGAGGGAAACCAGGATCATAAGGGGCCTTGAGATCATGTAACATGAGAATCATTTGAAAGAACTGGGAGTGTTTAACCTGGAGAAGAGAAAAACTCAAGGGATTTAATAGCTGTCAAAGCATTTGAAGGTCTGTTATGTTGAGGGATCAGATTTATTCTATCTAGCTCCAGAAGACAGAACCAGGAGGTAAAGGTAGAAGCTGCAAAGAAACCAGCTTAAGCTTGCTATCATGAAAAATTTCATATGGATTATAGCTGTCCAAAACCAGAATACACTGCTTCAGCAAGTGGTAGGCAGCCCTCCTCAGAAGTCTTCAAGAAAAGGTGGACCAGCTTGTCACATGTTATAATAGAAGTTGGGCTTTCATACGCTGGGATTAAATTAGAACTTCCAACTCTCAAAATTTCTGATTCTATGAAATATATTGACTAAATTTCCTAATATATGAAAGAAAAAAATCAGAACATTTCTAAACTTAAAAGACATAGCATTTAAAAACTAAAACATGTGAAAACTCAGCACCATAGCTTCCCCCAAATGTCAGAATAAGATTCTGCTCTCTAAAGGTCTGGGCAGTAGCTAAGGAGGTCTAGGGAAGAAGTCAAACTTCAGTATTTAAACAGGTAAAGTTGAGCACTATACAATTGTTTGTTGAAAAAAATCAGTCATGTAGTGCTCATCTTTTAGCTTGGCGCAATGAATAAAGTGCTAGATTCAAAATCAGGTCACTAAGCCTCTCTTTGCCCTAGGCAACTCTCTAAAATTCTAAGTTGCAGAGAAGGTGGCAACCAATATTGAAAGGAGTTTCTTCACATGGGAATTTCCTATATCAATGAAATCAGGGGTCAAAAAAAAAGTAAAGAAATTAAAGTCCAGGCTCTCAGGGGCCTTAAGAAAGTTGGGGAGAAAAGAATAAAAAGTATGTGAAAGAACTGACAATGTAAAGTATATTTAATTAAATGTTGAATTATCTGCTATAAAGTTCAAAGTATTTTTTAGCAGTCAGGCAGGAAACCTGTGACCCTCTACATCTTCAAGGGTGGCCCTTTGACTGAATCCACACTGAATTCACAAAACAAATCCCCTTAATAAAAGGATTCTTTTCTGTAAAGGATTCTGTTCCACAAAACTTGGACAGTCAAAAGGCCACACCCAAGGACCGCTTTAGCTCTTAAATAGTGAAATGTTACCCAATCTTGACAATCTTTTTGTTACAGAGTTTTCTCTTGTGCTGTTATAGTAGTTTGGCTACCAAGTATCTTTTGAAAGAATCAAGGTATTTGCTCATCATCAGTAAGGTTCAGTTTAATGGACCATAAGAACAAAGTATCTAAGAATCTCTAAATACTTTCAATTATCTTAGTATCAAAACATATCCCTCCCCCTACAATCAAAAACAAACTATTGTGAAGCAAAGACTTCATCAATGAACTCCGGGGTTGCCATTAAGTTTAAATTACTAAGAATTTCCCAAGCATGAAATTTCAAAAAATTAATAAACACTGTTAAATTCCACTTTTAAAATAAGCATATATTGATAAGCAACATTTATACCCTCATCACCACCACAGATATTTACATAAAATACTAATAAAGGTATTTATTCAGTCATTAATTTCAGTTGGGTCCAACTCTTCTTGACCTCATTTGGGGTTTTCTTGGCAAAAAGACTGGAGTAACTTGCCATTTTCTTCTCCAATTCATTTTATAGATGAGTAAAGATGATACAAACAGATGTTTTTTTTATCAAGTTAAAAGATTTGCCCAGGATCACACATTTAGTTACAGCCTAAGGTTGCATTTGAATTCAAGGTCTTCCTAACTCCAGACCTCATATTCTATCCACTGTGCCACCCCAGCTGCCAGTTATCCAATTAGACCCTCATAGCAATCCTTCAAGAAGGTTATATTATTATATTCTTTTTTACATATGAGGAATGTAAGGCTTAGAGAGGTAAATGACTTGACCAGGGTCACACAGATAGAAGTGTCTGAGGTAGGATTTGAATTTAGGTCTTCCTGAGTCCTAGTCCAGAACTCCATCCTCTGGCCATCTAGTTGATTAAATAAGGTAATGAAATACAAGGTAGTTTGCACTAGCAGTTGGAGAATCAGGAAAAGCCTGCCTTTGAGAGCATAAGATAGTAAGATAGGCAGGATGGTACTCAATTCTACATTATGAAGGTAGGTCATGGAATGCCAAGTATGGATTTAATTCAGTAGACCATAGGTAGCCAAAACAGGTTTTTGAGTGGTATGTTGCAAGTTGTGAGTGTTTAAGGAATATCAGTGGGGTAATTCTACGGATAAGAAGAGAAAGGCTAGTTAGGAGTCTAATGTAGAGTGAGGTCATGAAGATCTCAAAGGATGACAGTAGGGGGAATAAATTGGAATTCTTTAGATATAAGGGAGATCTGGAGTGGGAAAAGACAATGGGTCTTAATGACTAACTTTGTTATGGGTAACTAGAGGACAGAAAAGAAAAATGTCAAAGATAATACCAAATGCTTTACATGAATACTATTGTAAGAGAAAGGGAAATTGGAAGCAAAATCAGCTGAGAATTGGGGGGAAAGATAAAATAGTTTTGTCTTTATTAAAGTCAGAAAGAGGATAGCATAGTTAAAGTTTCAATTAATTCAATTAATCCTAATTTTTTTAACACCTTAATTTTTTTTCTTTTAATTTTTATTTATTTTGTTTTTAATTTATGGAATAAAACAAGATGATTGCACATGAAACAGCAAATCCATTGTATACAATTTGCTATTACTGTTAAATATATGTAATGTAAATTATGTAATTATGTAAATTTTTTAATTTTTTTTTCCTTCCCTCCTCCTGCCCCGGCCCTAGAGATGGCTGCCATTAAGATACAAATATGTGTATATGTATGTATATGTGTAAGTATATACATATATGTGTGAAATCATTCTATAATTCTATTTATCAGTTATTGCTCTGGATGCAGATAGCATTCTCCTTTATATGTCATTTGTAATTAATCTGAATATTTGTAATAGTCAAAATGACTTAGTCACTCAAAGTTGTTCTTAAAACAAGATGCTGTTACCATATACAGTGTTTTCCTGGTTCTACTCATTTCACTCTTCATTATTTCATGCAATTTATCCATGCTTTTCTAAGATCATCCTGCTCATAATTTCTTACAGCACAATAGTCTTCCATCACAATCATGTACCATAACTTGTTCAGCCATTCCCCAACTAACAGGAAACCCTGAAATTTCCAGTTCTTTGGCACCATAAAAAGAGATGCTATAAATATTTTAGAACATATAGGTACTTCTCTTTTTTCCCCTAATCATCTCTGGAAATAGACCTAGTAGTGGTATTGATGGGTCACATAAACAGTTTAATAACTTTTCTGGCAGAATTCCATACTGCTCTCCAAAATGACTGGATCATTCCACCAACAATGTATTAGTGTCCCAATTTTTTCACATCCTTTCAACACGTCACTTCCCCTTCAATCATTTTAATCAATCTGATAAGTGAAAAATTATATCAAGGTTGTTTTAATTTGCATTTCTCTAATCAATAATTAGAGCATTTTTTCATAAGACTATAGGTTGCTTTGATTTCTTCATCAGAAAACTGTCTATTAATATCCTTTGACCATTTATCAATTGGGGAATGACTCCTATTGTTATAGATTTTACAAAGGTCTTCCTATATTTAAGACATGAGACCTTCATCTGAGAAACCATCTATAAAAATTTTTCCCAACTTTCCTTGAAATCTTGGCTACATATTTTATTTGTACAAAATCTTTTTAATTTAATGTAATCAAAATTATACACTTCATACCTTACTTTGCTCTCTAGCTCCTGTTTATTCATAAATTGTTCCCCTATCCACATGTCTGATAATGCTCTTCAAATTTTCTTCTAATATCTCTTTATTTCTAGGTCATGTATCCATTATGATCTTAGCGTAATGGTGTTAGTTATTGGTCTATACTCAATTTCTGCCATATTGCTTTCCACTTCCTCAATTTTTAAATATAATTTTTATACATTTATAGATATAACTTTTTAAAATGTAACTGAATTTGTTAATGTAATTTCCCAATTAACTCAAATTTCTCTGTTAGAGCAGATGTTTCTAAAACATCTAAGTCTTTTCCATTAACCCACACAAATGAGTTACTAGAGATCATTTCTATTTTCATCCTCTGTCAAGTAGCCAACTTTTTTGAGGAAAAGGTTGTAAGGTAGCCTAGTGGATAGAGTGCAGAATTTGGAATCAGAAAGACTTAAGTCACTTAATGTCTTGAATAAAAAAAGGACCTACCTCACAAGGTGGTTTGCAAACCTTAAAGCAGGGGTGGGAACCCATGGCCTGAGATCACATATAAGGCAGTTTGCCAACACTGAAGCAGAGGTGGGGAACAAGGCCACACAGGACCCTCTGACTGGATCCAAGCTTCACAGAACAAATCCCCATGTGTTCTGTAAAACTTGGACTCAGTCAAAAGAGGACGTTGGAGGACATGGAAGGCCACATGTGGCCTTGGGATGGCGGGTTCCCCACTCCACCTTAAAGTATGATATGCTATTATTATTATTACATTTCTTTTCTAAGGAAAGGAAGGATCACCTCTCAAGAAAGGAGGAAACTGAAATTCTAATAATGAAATCCTTCAGTGGAGTTGTACCAGCTCCAAATTATGAAGAAAAGGGAAGGAAAAGAGATGGCGATGACAATCAGCTTAGAGATCTACTGAAACACTGGCAGGATCTAGGACAGGTTCTGAGATCTAAAATGCAAGTCTAGAGAGTAAGGAACAATGTTCTACCTTCACTGTTTAGTTTTTAGACTATGCTTCTTAAAATTCAGAGTGGGATATCATTCTGATAAGTTGCCAATAAAAATATATCCCATAATATTTCTGCTCTTTCATTTCAAAGTCATTTTAATTACCAAAAAAAGTCCATCATTAATTATAACAAAAAGTCTTTGACGATTAAAACAAATCTAATCCTCTCCAATTGTTTCACTTCTCATCTTCATATTTATGTTCAAGGATCACAAAATCTTTTAAGTATTCAAATTTCACCTAAATTTAATCCATAGCTGACTAAGAATTTGTTCAAAGACATGCTCAACAAGCAATCATCGAGGCTCTGCTTGAAGACCTGCAAAGAGAGAGAACCCACTACCTCATTCCACTTTGGAGAAGTTTTAATTTTTAGGAATCTTTTCTTTATATCTTCTTTTGTGTACTTTCCACATCATTCCTCATTCCACTCTCTGCAACCATAAATCTAAACCCTTTTCCAGAGGACAGTCTTCTAAGCACTTGATAACTATCAGCCCCTTTCCCAAGTGTTCTATTCTCCAAGCTAACCAAGCATTACTTCCTTCTAATGACTATTACTCTTACTGTAGTGACCTCCTTAATCTGGACATATTCCAGCTTTCTGATCTCTTTCCTAAAATGTAGTAACTAGAACTGAATATAATCCTCCAAATGTGATTTGACCAGGAAAGAATACTGTGAAATTATTACCTCATTCATTTCCAGCTTTTCTAGTTGCTATCTCACTGTTAACTCATATTGAACATGTAGTCCACACGTGAAAAATATCATCATTCTGGGGCACCAAAACAAAATACTCCCCAATCCAAAGAATTGTGAAACAAGGGCTAGAAAACATCATCCTCTCAAATAGAATTGATATAAAATAATGTTGGTCAATTTGCCAAAGTAATCCAGTTTCAGTGGCAGCATGCTGCAATTAGCACAGGACCCAGTTCCAATACCTAATAGTTGTGTGAACCTGAGCAGGTCACTTCATTTCTTCTGGGGCTCACTTTCCTTCATCTGTAAAATGTTAATAATACTTGCTCTCCCAACCCTTTCTAAGCTATAAAAAAATCAAAGCCAAAAAGTTATCATGTAAATGTGAGCTATTACATTAACACTCTGTTGGTGGAACTGTAAATTATTCTAACCACACTGGAAAAAAAAATTGAAATTATCTAAGAAAAATCACTAACCCAGTCATACAATCTTTGAACCAATGATCCCACTACCCCAAAAAAGCCAAAAGTCTATTACAAAAGTTCCATATCTATCAAAATATTCATAAAACTTTTTGTGGTAGCAAAAAAACAGGAAACAAGTGCCCAACAATTGGAGAATGGCTGAACAAATTTTGGCATATGCAATAGAATATCATTATACAACAACAAACAGTAAATTTCAGGAATTCAGAAAAACACAGAAAACCTTTATGGACTGATATAATAAAGACAAAACCAGGAGAATACATAACAGTAACATTTAAAAGGCAACTTAATGAAGATTAAATGCAATGATCAATGACACAGCAGTATCACTTCTAAGGATGTATCCCAAAGAGATGACAAAAATGGGAAAAGAACCCACATGTACAAAAACATTTATAGCAGCTCTTTTTGTGGTGGCCAAGAATTGGAAACTGAGGGGATGCCCATCAACTGGGAAATGGCTGAACAACTTGGGGTACATGAATGTAATGAAAAACAGGCAGACTTCAGAAAAACCTAGAAAGACTTCTATGAACTGAGTCTGAGTGAACTGAGCGGAACCAGGAGAACATTGTACAGTTACAGCCACACTGTGTGATGACTAACTTTGATAGACTTAGCTCTTCTGAGTACTGCAACGTTCTAAGACAACTCCAAAAGCGTCATGATAGAAAATGCTATCCACACCCAGAGAAAAAACTACAGAGTCTGAATGCAGATTGAAGTATTACTATTTGGTCTCTCTCTTTTTTGTTGTTTCTTCTTTCTAGTGGTTCATTCCATTGGTTATAATTTTTTACATGAGTAACGTGAAAATATGTTTAATGTGAATGCATACGTAGAGCCTATATCAGACTGTATGCTGTCTTGTGGAGGGGGGGAGGGAAGGGAGGAGGAGAAAATTTAAAACTCAAAAGCCTGTGGAACTGAATGATGGAAACAAAAATAATAAATTAAATATTTAAAACATGAAAAAAATACAATAATCAACCTTAGTGCAGGAAAACAAGATAAAAAACAATGCCCTCTCAAAGGGGTAGGAGATCTTGAGTGCAGAATACTGTATTGTTAGACCCAGGCAGTTTTGCTTCAGTTTTTGTTGAAAAAAAAAAAATTCCATGGGACAGAGGATAAATCAAGAAATTATTGGGGTAAAAACAAAAACGTATTTATTAATGAAGCTTTTTTAATGAGAACTATTATCATCATCATCAAAGGTACATGAATTGCTGAGAAGTATAAACTATCACTCAAACCCCACACCAGGGTTACACTACTTTCTAAATAACTATAGTAAATTAAGATGTGATGTACTCACATGTATTATAACATGAGAGCATGTTTCTTAGGTGACTGACAACCTGCAATCTATTTGTTCAGTAATACCATTCCCCAAAATCCAATCAAGAAGGTATCGATACCATTTAGGACCTCAGAGTGAAGTATCTGGAATGCAATTATTGTAATGAAAGTTATAACTTATTAAGTTACATTGTACCATGTTGAAGCAAATGTTGTTGTGGTCATCTGCACTAAATCAGGATAGCCAAATAATTTGTCAATGTTTATTTAGCGCTAGTGGTCTACTGGAGAGGGTGTTCTAATTATCAAAGCAATTGTTTAGATAGAAATATCCCTGGAGTGGATAAGAAAAATTTACCAAACTATCTTAGTTTAACAGGAATATCCCTAATATCTAACTCCTTCCCTTTTCTGATACTAGACTCACTAAACAGTCTTCAGATTATTTTGTAATTTGGTCTGCTGAATGGACTTTGACCTTCCCAGCAGGAGTCTTCTGTACAGATGATGACTAATACTAGTTCTCTTGCCATTATAAATTAATAAATTGGCTTTCTGAGCAGACCTACTTATCATAAGGGTAGATACCAGTTTTTCCAAATATATCTTGAGGATAAATTAACAAAATGAGCACTATTTTAGTTTCTTGAGAATTTGTTTAGTTTAACTCAATTAGAAAGGTAATGTAATATAGTAGATTGAGGGCTAGACTTGGGAGTAAGAAAGACCTGGATTCACACTTAACTAGCTACACCCTGCGCAAGTTGTTTTAACTATCCAGAGCCTCAGTTTCCTTATCTGCAAAGGGGATAAGATAATAGCACCTACCTTTGAAGATCAAAGGAGGTACTGCATATAAAGAGAAAATGTTCTACTCTAAGTCAGCTACTATTATTCCCCAAAATATGATCATTCAGACTAAAGAACTGTCAACAGCTAAGGCCCGGGATGACCCAGAAGCTTGCTACTACTAATAAAGTCCCAACTGAGCAACGAAGACACTCTCTCCTTAACCCCACCTTTTAGTTCCGTCAGTACCAGACACTGAGCTCAACATTCTCCAAAGTTCTGAACTTATGTCCCAGCATCCCCCACATACATACACACACACACATGCACACGCACAAAATAAAGGAATGCATATTACCATCTTATCTTATCTGAAATATCAAATATGAATTCATAATTGTTTCACTTATGTCTTCACATCACCCTTCTTGTTGGATATATTCTTTAATTATCTTTATAATCTTTACTGGCTTTTAAGAAAGTGACCTCAGATACTTCACTGTCCAATAAAATTCTCTCTACTCAACTTTTTCTTCACATTTTTAAAATTTGTCTTTTCACAAGTCAAAGCAAACCATGTCCACATTAGATCCCACATAATTTATAGTCCTCCAACCTCCAGTGACTTTCTTGCTGCCTCTGTTTGACCTTGGCAAGTTACTTAAACCTTCAGTTTGTGATGGATAAAATAAGAAGGTTAGACTAGATGACCTGTGAGGTCCCTTTCAGGTCTATATCTATGATCTTAAATAAAATTTAACTCAAAATTCTGGAATTTTGTTTTTTGATCATTCATACTGACATGTTATGTATACAATCTAAAAGTTTCTATTTCTCTCTGGAATTTCATCGTATATCTATTGCGAAAAATGCTTTGTTTCTTACACCAACAGATCAGAGTCTCTAAACTTATTTTGTTTAGGTAATATTGAAATTGATTTGCATTCCCTGAGCATACCTATTCATTTCGGGCAAGATAGGCTAAGGTACTCCAAAAAAATAAGAGAAAGCTGGTCCAAGACTAGTCTTCACTGTTTTGGTTTCAAGTCAATCAAGAATTGACTATACCCATATATCAACATATAAACCGTTTTGCGCTACACCACTGTCCATAACTTTACAGTCATCTCTGACTCTTCCTTGTCACCCCTTATGCCTAATTCTGTTACTTCTAAATCTGAAAGCATCTGGTTCCTCCAGGTCTAAGGCAATCATCCTAGTAGAACCCCTTATCTGTCCTATAATAGCTTTCTTCCTGGTATTCATCTCTCTAGTCAGTTCCTTCTCCAACCCATCCACTATCTGGCTCAGGATTAATCTTCCTAAAGTAACTCCATTAAGTATGTCACTCTACCACTAAAAAACCTCCAGTGACTTCTTGCTGCCTCTGTTTGACCTTGGTAAGTTACTTAAACCTTCAGCTTGTAATGGATAAAATGAGGGGGTTAAACTAGATGACCTGTGAGGTCCCTTCCAGGTCTATATCTATGATCTTAAATAAAGTTTAACTCCAAATTCAGGAATTCAAAGCCCTCTACAATCTGGCTCCAACCTAATTTGTCTCCTGCCACATTTATGCCCCATCATCCTGAATCTGTTGTCCAGTCAAAACATGTTGCCATCTCCTATGTCCATCAGTTTGTTCAATTAGTCCTTTATTTTCCAAAGGTTCTTCCTGCCCCCTTGCTTCAATTTAAATTCAGCTTCTTTCATGAAGCCACCCCTGATACTTCTCCCTCCTCAAATTTTTGTCCCATTATTCTAAATTTTATCATAATTAATTGATATACCTGTAACGCGCTCTCTCATCCTATTAGAATGCGCTCCTTGAGCACACAAAAGGTGATTTTTTTCATTTATATTCCCAATACCTAGAACAGTGCTTCAGATAGTAGGAACCTAATATTTAACTGAACTTGTACTATCAACAAGTGTTTGATTATGGAGTTTGGTTTTGCTTTTTTTAACTTGATGATATTGGAACCATTAAAATAAACTGAGGATTCCTCTCCAATTTTACCACATGTAAAGACTTCTAGATAGTACACTGGCTACTACAGCACAGGCCCTGGAGCCAGGAAAATCTGAGTTCAAATTTTGCTGTACCAGATGTGTGATCCCATGTTTCCTATCTCTCAGTTTCAGTGTTCTCATTTGTAAAAACAAGCGTAATAATGGCAGCTACTCACAGAGTAAATGATAGTATCATATCATATATGTAAAGTGATTCTTTGCAGACTTCAAGACTCAACTCAAATTCCACCTTCTACAAGAAGCCTTTCCAGTACCCTCTACTGCTTTCCAGCCACACTCTACTGCTTGTGCCTTCCAAGATTATTTCCCATTTACACGGTATATATGATTATATGTACAGTTAGTTGTTTGCATGTTGTCTCCCCACTGGGATGTTATTTCCTTCAGGACAGGGATCATGCTTTCTGCCTTTCTTTGTATCCCCAGAGCTTATCACAATACCAGGCCCAAGTGTTTAATATGTACTTGATGAGTACTTAATATATGCTTGGTGAGTTGACTGTTAATTGAAATTTTTCTAGTAATATAACAATATGTAATGGATCTTAAATCTGTATTTTCATTCCAACTGCAGTCACGAAACAACAGAATTGTCAGAACACTGACCTATTTATATATTCAGAACTGGGACCTCTGGTCTCAAAATATCCAAATGACCATCAAAGAGGTATGACAGACTCATCTGGGCAAATTTGTGACCAAAATTATTAAAGGGATTTTTAAAAAAGGAAATAATTTAAAATGTTTTATCACTCAAATTTAAACATTATTTATTTATTTAAACAGTCTACCTCAACAGTCTAGAGAGAAATCTGTTGTCTTTTTTTTTTCCAATGGCCATCACATAGCAGAATATGATTTAAAATTCTTACTTTAAATTTAACCTGCTTTCCTGCACACACAAATTTGTTTCAAAAGCATATAATGTCTTGAGATATATTCCTTAACATTTTCACATTACATCCCAAAGAACATCACCACACACAAATGGGAAATGTCTTTGATAACTATATATCCAGAAGTCAAACTATAGGAGCAATGAATAGTTAGAATATATATCAAAATAAATACTTGCAAATAAATTAACAACGAAAATGGCTAGGGTTACATATCTGTTCCAGTCTTAGTACAGTTCCCAGCTCATAGTAGGCACTTAAAACGTGTTGACTTGACAAGAATAAAGCATCTAGGCAGATGTTTTTTCCTACACACAAAAACAAGAAAGGATTTGGATTTGCTTTCCATCCTTGTAGGGAAGAATCAAGAAAATCAAAATGCTAAAGAATGGCAATATGGTATAATGGAAAGGGTGTTCAATTTGCCTCAGGAGACACCAGGTTCTGAATCTGACTCAGCCACTTACTATTTTGTGTGACCTTAAACAAGTCAAACTCTCTTAGCCTTGATTTCCTCATGTGTAAAAATAAGAATGTTACACTTGGTAAACTTTTTATGTTCAGAGCTAAATGTTGGTGTCTTAACGGTGTATAATGCAATCGATTATTAAACTAATGTTAACTAAAGTAAAAAGAAGATATACACAAAAAAGTGAGGACAATCTTTAAAACAGTTAAGTAAACGACTCAAAAATATGATAATTAAACATCTTTATTTCATAAGCTTCGTTAACAGACTGTTCAACACACAAGGTTTTATTCCAGTTACTCAAAGGAAGTTTTTAGCCTAACTATGAGGCATTATTCATTCAATTATTTATATACAGAGCCATTTTCACTCCCAATCATTTCTGAATCACTAAAGGGTATTTTTCATGGCAAACAAATTCAATTAAAACAAGAATGCTACTGTGATCTAAAAAGTCACATTTAACCTTGGCATATTCAAATCAAAGAGCTCAAACAAATTTGCCAATATCATTATTTCAACTCCTGGGCATATGGGATGTATATAATAAGTCTTTAGCACCTGCCTCCATTCTCAAATCAGATTGTGAAGTTGAACAAACGGCTTGAAATTTGTAAACGGATTGAAAAGTTGCTTTCAATATTAAGTTTACAGAGTTTTCCAAAAGCTTGTCACCCTGTCCCTGAGCAGAACTCTATCCCAAGTGATAAGTTTTCAGAAACAAAAAGAAGCGAACTTCAACCGAAAGCACTCAATGAGAACAAAAGAGAAGGAAAAACAACTCAACTCTTCCCTCAAACTAAGCATAAGGAATAGACTAGCTTTCTGAAGCCCGGAAAGAGCACGGGAGAGAAACCTAAAAAACGGCCCCAAATCTTTCCCGTGCGAGGGAGAGGAAGGGCTATCCTAAGGCTGGAGGAGAATTCTCCAACGGTGCTCGAAGTTGTTTCCTGTGGGAGAGGACTCGGAGTTCAAGATCTCCCTCGTGCACGC
Organism: Notamacropus eugenii; assembly: GCF_028372415.1. Classification (NCBI taxonomy): domain Eukaryota; kingdom Metazoa; phylum Chordata; class Mammalia; order Diprotodontia; family Macropodidae; genus Notamacropus; species Notamacropus eugenii. Next base: position 98,225,645 of record NC_092874.1, on the reverse strand, counting down.
TGTCCCACGCTAAGTGCGGCCAGCGCTGCATGGTCTATAAGCTCCGAGGGGGGAGGGGAAGGGGACCCGGTAGGGACGGGGGCTGGGGAAGGGGAGGAGGGGCGCCCTTTCTCCTAAATTGAGGCCGGCGCCGCCGACCTACACCCCCCAACCCCGCCCGCAGCTGGGGGCCCAACTTGTGCCGCCCCCTCCCACATGCCCGGGCTCTCTCCGTCAGACACAGTCTCTCCTTTGTCTGAGTGCAAGGTCCCACCAAGTTGTGTCCGTCCCGTCACGCCCGGAGCTCTCCCGACGCCCGGCACACAAAGGACACTTGGGGCGGCCGGGACGGGGCCCCGAGCCCCGAACCCGACGGATCAGGCGGAAAAGGAAAAAGGAGAGCGGGTGGTGTGAGGCGGGAACCAAACAAAACACCCCAGCACAGCGACCCAGCGCTCTCCCGGCCGTTTCCCCCCACCCCGGCCACTCCATCCCCTGCGTCTGCGGCCGCCCCGAGCGCGGGCCGCCGACCCCCAGTCCCCCCAGCTTCGGGATCCCTTCCCCCCGGTCATACAAAGAAGGCGCCGGGTGAACCCCTCTCCGGGGCGATACCCGGAGACGAGCAATATCGCCGCCGCCCGTAACTCCTCGGGCTCCTGAGCCCGTCCCGCTAGCCGGAGCCGGCCGGGTGGCTTTACCTTCTTTCCCTCTCCCCAGCCCGCGCCGCTCCCCGCGCGCTGCTCCCGCGCGCCGCCGCCGCCACCGGTCCTCCGCTGCTTTCTCTGTCCCTGTGGGTGTCGGATGCTACCGGACCGAGCGCCAAACCTGACAGCCCAATCGCCATCGCTCTCATTGGCCCCCCCACTACAATCAAGCGCCGCCCCGATTGGAGGGACGAGAGGCAGGCTTCCATCCAATCAGAGGGCCCGCCGAGCTCCCAGGCGCCGGGAAGACCCACAGCCCCACGCATATACTTATCTCCGGACGGTACGCACACATCCACACATACACATATTCTCATATACGCGCACACATACACACACACACTCCCTGAGACGCTGGGGGTTTTTACGTGCGAAACTACCGCCGCCGTCCCTTTGTTCTCTCGTTTTACACGCAGGGTACGGATCGGGAAGGCGAATGGGCCGCGGGGCGAACGCGGCAGGGGGAGGAGGGGAGGAGGGGCCGGCTGGACGAGCCAGGCCGGGAGAGGGGCGGGGAGGAAAGGGGAAGGATCTGGGTGGCGGGCGGGGAAGGACGGAGATGTTGCTCTAATCTTGGCGGGAATAGCCACCTCCGAGCCCCGGCGGGGCAGGGGAGGGGAGAGGAGGGGAGGAGGGGCGTCGGAGGGGCGTCGGAGGGAGGTGTAGTTCAAGGGGCCTTGGCGGCCAAGTTTGAATCAGTTCGAAACTCAAGGCGTGGTAACGGTTTTAACGGCCGCGCTCTTTCTCCTTTCTCTCCCGAGGGGCGGGCTGGGCCAGGCGGGGCCCCGGGCGGGCGGAGGTGAAGTGTCCCCGGGAGACCCCGGGAGTTGGGGCGAGCCCAGGCATCCCGGGGCCTCCGGAGCCCGCCGCCTCGCCTCCGATCGAGTCCGGCCGGAGGCTGCGCTTGACGGCCGCTAGGGGCGGCTCGGCGCCTGGGGCTCTGCCGCTGATTTGCATGCGAGGCGCGCGGCGCTCCCCGCCCGCCCTGGCGGGAGCCGGGCCGACTAATGAGCGCGCTCGCTTGGGGCGGGGAGCGCTGGGGCGCTCGGCCGTTAGGGGCCCTCCCGCCGGCAGGGCCGAGAGCCGGCTGCTCGCTACCTCTGCCGGGCCTCCGGCCGCGGGGCTGCCCTTAGAAAATAAGTGAAAGGCTGTCAGTGACGTTCCCAGCCCCCGGGTTTGAGAGCCTCGGCGGTGTGGTGGCTGCGAGCCCGAGCGCACGTGTCGGCCTCCCAGCCCCGCGGGTGGAGCGCCCACATGCGCTGGGCGGAATGGAGAGCGGCCCCCGCGCGGGCGGTTTGTGAAGCCTTAGTGACCTTAGGAAAACCCGGCTCCACACGCGGGAACAGAAGCCGACCGTACACCGCGTGAATTGCACTTTTTCGGTGGTTTGCTTGGGGTTTTTTTAACCAAGACATTAAGGTAGTTTAAATTAAATTTCTAAAGGGACACGGGCAATTCATTTTTTAGAATGTTTATTGATATGTATGCTGTTTTATACACGTATGTATACATTTATATGTAATTTACATATGTATACATTTAACTCGATAGGAATTGCCCACTTACACTGGGACTAAATATTATAATTGAGAAAACCCCAATGATCAAGTGTATAATAAAGAACTACAAGGATTACGTATAATTTGTTTTTCAGTTTGTAAAGATGACACTTAAATGAATATGGATTCCTATTCACCCCTAAGGGTATAGTAGCATGTCCTATGCATCGCATGGCAATCTATGGCCTGCACAGGGTTCACCCAAGGTTCTAGGCTTCCTCTATATCTTGTGATCGGGATGCCAACAGAAGCTGGGGGCTTTCCATCCGTTATCCCTCATCCTTTGTCACATGACCAGCCCACTTTTTCTAGTGGACCTTTTTGTGTCTTGCACCTCTGATGATATTCTTTCTGGTTGCCTCCTGTTCAAAGATAATACTAGAAAATTCAAATCAGAAGTCTTCATTTAGTGACTTGCCCTGTAATTTCTATGGGACTCATCACCATCATTATTCCCACCCATAACCACATGCAGTCTCCTGTAGGGAGGAGATTTGAAGATTTGGGATTATTGAAATGTACAATGCAATACAGCAAATAGTAACAAATAGGCAATAAATATTAAGTGCCCACTGTGTGCCAAACACAGTCCCTGTTCTCAAGGAACTTATAATCTAATGAAAAAGAAAAGGAAGCTGAGTGGGGAGGTTGAAAAGGTTCAGCGTGGGGCCATGATGGTACAGTAGAATCCAAGCTATGCCACTGGTGGGAAATGAAGAGTTAGGTAGGCTTCTGAGCTCTCTGTAAATGGGGGATTTGGGGCGGGAAATGTTCAGCCCTCCAATCCAACTGAAAGTAATTTAAGGTATTGAGATGTGAGTTCCAAAGCTAATGCAATCTCTATAATGATCAATTACCTGGTGATAAGCTTTTTTTGGAGAGGGGGGGTGTAATAATGATCCAGACAGTGCAACTGGTAGGAAATGAGGAGTTGGCTAGCATTCTGAGCCCTCCACATGGAGACTTGGGAGAACTTTTTTTTTTTTTTGCTCCAGAGTCAAAGGTATTGGCAAAGAGAACAGTATTGGGGTGGGAGTTGTAATCAACGTTTGGTCATGTAAAGGGTATGACAACTGTTTTAAGACTACATAAAGTGAGCATAAAAAATGAGTCTCCGTGCAATTTGTCTTTTAAAATCATGCCTCATGGAATTTGGGTTTGTTTGGTTTTTTGGTCTAGATTTGTGATATTTATATGGAGCATTCCTGGTTTGGGAATTCCCTCCATCCATGATAACTTAAAAGTTTTAGTTACCTGGAACACTGAGAGTTTAAGTGATTAGCCCTTGGTCACACAGCTTGTGTCAGAGGCTAGTTATTTTACTTTCTCAAAGCAAAACATTTCTGTTTCTGGCAATTCACAGTTCCTTTCGTAGCTAAGAAGTTAACAAAGTTAACAAAAGTTAACAAAAACTAGTCATCAATCAGTAAGCACATATGAAGCACCTTCTCTGTGCTAGCTACCATGCTGGGAATAAAGAGATGATAGTAAGACTGTCCCTTCGCAGAGCTTGCATTATCCTGGGGAGATACAACATGCTCACAGATAAATTTAAGATTACAAGCACAATACTCAGGGTAGGGGAAGGGAGTATCTGTAAGAGCCTTGAAAGTAGCTAGATGTTCCAAGAGGCAGAGGTTCTTTAGAGGAAGAGCATCCCTGGTGTGGGGGCCAGCTGGTACAAAATCATGAAGGTGAGAGGTGAAACAAAGTAGTCACTTTGGAAAGAGGTTTAAATTCCAGCAGCATGGAAGGCAATAGGGAGCCTCTGAAACTAGGGGTTGACATGGTCAGACTTGTGTTTTAGGACTCAGTTTGGCAGCTGTTTAGAGAATAGATTGGAGTGGGGAAACTAGTTAGACTTTTGGAATAAACTGTTCAGATAAGAGGCAGTGAGGGCATGCACTAGGATGCTATGGTATGAATGGAGAGAAGGCACCTCTTGCCTAAAGTAACAGCCTAAGTTGAAAGGATGTCGAATAAGAGATCTTTGTAAGATAGATATGTAGGGGGGGAGGGAGTTCCAATTTTTGCTTATATCATTTGTTTTTATATCACCTTCATTTCTCAAACTTTCTTCTCCACCAGCCCACCCCCAGCCTCTCCCAAAGAACTATCCCTTATAACAAAGAATTAGGAAGTCTTTATGGAAATAATTTGAATATAATTAGTATCTAGATCTCTACAGATAGGTGCAAAAGGTAAAAATGTATATATCCAGTACAGAACAGCTTTTATTCCTCATGCAAAGAAACAAAAAACAATGAAATATTGAGTTTAAGTCGACATTGTCACTCTGCTCCCCCTCTCTTACCTACAGGGACCTAAGGTCCATTGTACCATACTTTGGTTTAGGTTCTTCTCAGAAAGAAAACAGATATAGAATTACTAGCAAGGACAACCCCTCAATAGTCCACTGAGTCAGATGCCTTTCACCACATAAACTTATACAGGTCTTATAGTAATACTTTGATAATGGAGAGTCTCCCAAAATAAAAATGAACTTGCAGTTACTAGAAAAGCATCCTTTGCAATAGACTCACACTGTCCAAATCATTCCAGATAACAGCAAAAAGCAAAATTCATTTTTTGCCTTTTTTTGCTCCCATTTATCAAAGCTTTAACTTCTTGTTGATCCCTAGGCTTCAGGGACCACAGGAATCCAATGGTTTCTCCCTATGTTGCTGTTAACTACCAAGAAAATTACATTTTTCTCACAATTCGAAGTAAGTAGAACCAGGAAAGCAATATATAATCATAAACATATTGTAAAGAAAAACAGCTCTAAAAGACAAGAACTGTAATCATTATATTGACCAGTCATGGTTCCAGAAGGCCCATGTTAAATCATGCTTCCCACTACTTAACAGAGGTGATGGACTAAAGGAACAGAAATATATTTTTCAATGTATCCAACATATGGATTTGTTTTGGTTTATATCTATCACAAGGGAAGGATTTTTTTTTCCTTTGGTGGGAAGTTATAGCAGGGGAAAGGAGGGAATAGTGATGGGGTGCCCAAAAAAAGAAAAAAAAAGTGAGCCATACAAAAGAGAATAAAAGAAAGTTGAGAAGAAGACAAAAGCAGAACAGTTTTGGAACTACTGCATTGAACTTGTTTATTTCAAAAAAAGTCTTACAAAATCAAGATTCACCATTTCATTCGCAATCTGTGTGTGTATCTATTTATATGCACATACATATGTATGTATATACATACACACACATATATATATGGGAATGATCGTGTTTGTCATGTCCATAAAAAAATAATGTTTTTATCCTTTTTTCTGAAGTTCTACATACATTAGAAAAAGAAACAAAGCTGATATACCTGAGGCAGGGCACAACTACGGATGAGACCTCTAACCATTAGCAGAATGAAGCTACAAGAAGAGGAAATTTTCTCTCCCTCTGTGCCATCTTCCCTTGGCCCCTCATATCACCACTAGCATCTTTCAGTTGCTTAACTAGTAAGGGGTCCTGCATCCTCTGGGGGCAGGAAGTAGCTTTAAAAACTGACCTCCGCTATGAGATATAGTCAGCTGTGAGACTACCCCTGGCACTTGAGTCCAAGGAGGCTAGCTCATCAACCCACAGAGTAGAAATACTATTCCCATGCAGGAGCAACAAGAAGAGAAAGGAACTGGGGCCTTGATACACCCAAGTGAGATGTCTTGGCCGCTTGTGTCCCTTACACAGGTGCCTCACTGACAGCGTACTCTCTTCCCACTGATGCTATGCGTATTTGTGAGAGAGCACAACCCAGGACTTATTTTGGGGGTTGTGGGGGAAGAGAGGGACATTTTCTAGCTACTTTTCTTTGCAAAGCATCCTAGCAAATATCTCTACATTAAAATATCAGAAAATTGATCATAATGTTTAAACTAAAGATCCCGTGACTGAGGCATACCTTTCATACCATTAGAGGTATGAAAAAAAATTTATAAAGGAATTATCTGCAGGAAAAAAAATCTGTAGTTCTTTTATTTATAAAGGCAAGAAGCTAGAAACAACCTTTAAATCCCACAATTTGATAATGGATGAGTCGATTATGGTATATTAAAGTAATAGAATATTATACCACTGAAAAAGATAACATGAAGAATAAAAGGAAACAGAGACAAAGTGATAGAAAGTAGTCAACAACAAAAATTTATTAAGTGCTTACTTTGTGCCAGGCACTGTGATAAATGCTGGGGATGCAAAGAAAGACAAAAGACAGTCCTTCCTCTCAAGGAACTCACAGTATAACATGGAAAAAAAACTAAGAACAAATGATATGTATTGTAAAAGTAGAAGATAATTGTAGAAGGAAGGTATGGCATTAAGGTTAAATAGAACAACAAATAGTAGTGGAAATTGAGTAAACCAAGTTGTCCCCATCTTGTGACTCAATTCTGGAACTAGCTCAGTTCCCTTTCTATTCAATGATGGGTCTAGACAAATTTCTGTTTTATGAGAAAACTTTATTCAATTATGGATGTTGAGAGGAAGTTTCATTGCTTTGTTTAAACCTAACCCTTTAGGGCTGGGAAGCTGGACCTCCTCTTTCTGCTGCTTAGAGACCCTTAACTAAGGTTAGACATGTATGTATAATTGTGAGAAAACCCCTTGCTTCAGTCTTTGGATCTAGCTAGGTTTCTGGTCAACATTAGATGAAAACTGGCCCTGTATTATTCAATCAGTTATTGTTTCCATGTTCCTTTAATTGTTTATAGACTCTTGGGGGAATGGGACACCTCTTTTTCTGATTTTAGGGATCTGCACCTATTCATTCTCACCCTCCCAACTTGGAAAATCCCTAATCTTTCCTCTAGGTAGAAATCAAATTGTCTAATTTTGCATCCTGGTTAATTGTTGTTCTTTAGTTAATTGGTCTTATTTGATTGTTATATTTAATTGTAATGTATAAAAATCTGTCTCCCTCTGTATCCAGGGTCCAGTGCCAATGCTGGGGGTCCTGGTCTCGATTTATTGGGCAGTTGGCATGCATTGCTTAATAAATTGATATGTTGAACCTTTGTTTCCTCAGTCATCTCACCTTTCACAATAATATATATTGACTATATTAAAATGGAAAGAAAACAAAACCAAAGATAATAGACTGTATAAGTATAAAAAAAGATATTCAGTAGTAGACTGCAGACAATTTTGTTGGATTTCATTTTCTTAAAATGTGTAGTCTTTTAAAATATTTTCCCTCATATCTGATTCATATTTAAATTGTTCCAGTTTAGAGGTTCTAATTGGAAAACCATGTTTGGTTTGATTGTTGGTTAATTAGGATTTTTTGTAAATGTTACTTTAATGGCAATATTTTTGTAAAAACTAAAGCACATTGGAAATTAAGCAAAATCCTACACAAAATTATAGTGGGTCTCTATTTCAAGTACTAGGTACAATTCTAGCAGTTTCATCTAATCAAGAAGAAAAATAGTAGTTAAAATGATCAAGATTAAATAGAAAGGACCAAAGTATTTAAACAGACTTAAAATATAAATACTCAAAACTTCAAAAACTATAGGGAATCTTTAAAATCATGGCAAAGTGAAAAGGACAAAAACAAACAGTCCCTGCCCTCTAATGAGACAGAATGCATATGATGTGTACAAACAAGATAAATGCAGGATAAATGGAATATAATCACAGAGGAAGACACTAGCATTAAGAAAACTGAGAAAGACTTCTTGCAGATGGTGGGATTTTAGTGAGATTTAAGGAAAGCCAAGAAGCAAGCCTTTGTAGGGACAGGACTGCCTCCTGTCTGAGGCTTCTTTAGTACAATAACCAATCGTTTTCTCCCTTTGGGGGCAGTCCATTAGAAAAGTTTCAGCTACTAGAACAGTTTTAGTAGAAAGAGCAGCAGAGGCAGACTAGCTAAGAGTAGAAAAAGTCAGCCACAAAAGGAACAAAGGAAGAAAGTTCGGCTAGTATTGATCAGGCTGTATACTAAATGGAGGTAAAAAATAGCTTATGAGCAGCCCTGCTGCAAACATCAGGATGAGGCATGAATACTAAGCTTGTCAACTGATTGTAATCATTTTATTTCTCTTTACAGCTTAGCATTCTTTTTTGTGTGAGAATAAAATTGCCTTTTCTATATCTGATTCATTTTTGTCTTCTGGGTACCTCTTTTTACTACTTCTCCCCAACTGGAAAGGACCTAAAACTAAATTTTTCCTCAGGAATCCGGGGCTGGGGGGAGTGGGGCAGCGGGGAATTGAAGCACTGAGAGCCTAGTTCCCTTATTGAGGAAACAGGAAACCCCAACAAGGAAAAGTAAAAAGTGGAGATTGGCAAATGTTTTCAGTCCCCATGGCCTCTGTGTAGTGGTCTTTGGCTAGCCACTGTGCTAGACTGAGAAATTTGAGGCCTTCTGTCAGTAATTTCATAACCAATTATACCACATCTGAGACCTCCAGACTTTCTCTAAATAGAATCATGAATTTAGATCATCAAGAGATCATTAAGTCAGACTCCTCTGTTTAGCTTTTAAAGCCCTTCACAACCTTGCCCCAGTCTATCTTTCCAGTCTCATTGGACATTATTCCCTCTCCTACACTTGATTTTCTCTTTTTTTCCCTCATATATGACATTTGCATCTTCTGCCTCCATGCCTTTGTACTAGACATTGTCTTTGCCTAGAATGCACTCCCTCCTCACTGCTGCTTCAGCTCTACCTTTTATATGAAACTTTTTTATCCCCCCTAACTATTAATGCCTTCTTTCCTAAATTACTTTTATTTAACTATTTTGGATTTATTCACTTTATGTTTATATACTTGTGTATGACCTTGTCTTCTCCTTTAGATTGTAAGTTCCTTGCTGAAAATAAGTGCTTAATAAATTCTGGGTGGATTTTTTTTTTTAATTGATTGCTTACTGATCAATTGGTTGAATGATTGACTAAATCAATCTTCCTCATTTTAAAGGTGAAGAAACTACTCAGAGAGGTTAAGTGACAACTAAAATCAAACTGATAAGTAAGTGGTGGTACTGGGATTTAAATCAAGATCTTCTCATTTTAAATCCAATACTTTCCACTCTACTATGCTGCACCCCTCTTCCCCAGCATTCTTCACTTATCATCTCCTTTGCCCTAACTTCATAGGATTTCTACTTGTACTCTTGGTCCTAGGCCCATTTTCTTTCTGGAACTTGCCTCAAAAAGCATTCTTCTCTCTCCTCTGCAGTCTTCCTTTATAGTGATTCATTCACTGAGGTTGCCTGAAAACACATTTATTTCTCCCCATCTTTATTTTCCTATCACCTCAAGCTGTGATCATATCTTTTCTTCCCTTCACTGCTAAACTCCTAGAAAGTTGAAAGCCCTCTGTGTTCTTAGAACACTCTGCCTGATTCTGATCTTTGCCTCCGTTATCCCCTAATTATTCTACCAATGTTTAAGTAAACAAGTTTACAGCCATTTTGATCACATACTACATTTTACAAGGTCAAACAATCAAATACCCGATAATACTGACTGCAATACGAAATCCCAAAAGGTAAATATTACATATGTACATTTAATAATAAAATAGATCACAAGGAAACATTAGAGAATATTACATATAAACTAATAAGGAAACAGTCACTACTCACTATATTCTTCTCAAGAGTTCATTCAGCATACTAACTCTGGTTATGTGCTCTATGTATATGTCCCTGCTCTGTATCATACTAGCATGCTTCCAAATGACCTTTAATTTAGATAACATAAAATGTAATATCCCTTTCATGTTTAGATTCCTTTAGTGTTTAGATAGCATATGTGTGGTATCCACCCTGACCTGCTCCTCCAACTTGCACTTATGTTCAGGGATTGGGGTACCCAAAGGATGGTTATTATTGAATACTGTGGTTAATCTTCTGGATAGCTACTTCCATTCCTGTAACCCACAAATTCTGTTGTTTGCAAGAATACTAAAATCTCAAATATTTTTAGAAAGAAATTTATTAGGTCATTTGGCAAAGGGGAGTAAGCTGAAAAGGAGGTGTGGCTCCCTCTCAACCTGACTCTGGGAGGTTTACAAGATATAGTATTTAGACAAGGGTGCCTACATATGAACATAGTTCAGTAATTTTGCTGAGAGAACAACTTGAAAGTGAGGTAGATTGAGAGGATATGAGTAAATGTAAACATTCAATAAAATGTGGGCAAAGCCAAATCACTAGAGAACCCAAAACACAAGCTTGGGTGGATCCAAAACAAAATGTTTTGGGTGGATCCATCTCCGGTATTCCTAGAGTAACTACTTTGGTCAGGTGACACTCTGGGTGCAATAACATAAGTTTGGATTTAAATAGTAAAATAGTTTTTCCAAACAATATAATAAATCTTTTCCCCACAGTTCTCAATTAGCTTTTAGCAAAGGTGTTTCCTCAAATACCATAGCCAAAACAGTAGTTACAAAACATTCACACACACACATACACACATGCACAAACAATACAGATCGGTGGTGTAGGAGTGAAGGGTGGACATGGGGAGTACACACAGATTTAAAGTAGAGTGGCAATAAATTACATATGTGGAGTGTACAAATGATTAAGAAAACACAACTATCTCAGGAAAGTCCTCATGAGGCTTTCTGTCAGGCATGGCATAAATGATGGATCAATCTCTCTACTTCTAGTCTGGGTTAACTCCCCACATGGCATCTCTGCTGTGTGACCCCAATAGGCTGGCTCCTCGTAACGTATGGAGCTCTGCTGAGTTGAGCTAGAGAGATCTTTTGGATTCTGGGCTGGCTCCCCCCAGCATGGCACCTGTGCCAGTTGAGCGGATCAATTAAGCTGTAGTCTCTATTACCTCCAGCATCAGCCTTGGCTGGCTGCTACTTGGCTCTTTCAGAAAGGGCATAGATCCTTAGCCTAGGATTGGCAAAAAGTCCTGTTCTTCTCCTTTGGGACCTTGAGGGTTATCAACTCCCAGGCAGGTAGTAAAAGGGTATTGCTTCTTTCTGAACAATCTTCCTGGTTCAGAATAAGGTTTTCTCATTGAGAGATCTCACTATAGTTGGATCCTTTCCATGCAGTACCTTTCCCAAATCTTAATCTCTGCAATCTGGGCCATAACCAGACACTGGCCATGTTATTTTAGTAATCACCTAACCCAGGGATGGGAAACCTGTGACTTCAAGGCCACATGTGGCTCTCTAGGTTTTCAAATGCAGTCCTCTGACTGAATCCAAACTTCACAAAATAAAACTTGGACTCAGTCAAAAGGCTGCACTTGATGACCTATAGGGCCACATGTGGCCTCTAAGGCCTCAGGTTCCCCACCCCTTACCTAACCATTCTAGAGGTTCAAAAATCCCAATTTGTTTATTAGTTTGTTTTAAGCTTTAAGGTTTTCCTGTTCTATGCAAAAGAATGTCTAGGAAAAAGTTACCGAGGCATCTATCTAATGCCCTGGGGAAAGTTTGTTGTTTTTGTTGATCTTTTCATAGGAAAATGATGTATTCACCCCCTGGGATCTTCAAAAGGTACAATCACACCTGAAAAGTCTTTATCTTTATATCTTATTTCTCTCTGTCTTTGCTTCCTACAATGTTCAACTTTTCTAATCTAAAGTCAATTTTGCTAGTCTAAAAGGGGCACACACATTTATGTGTAAATTTATATGTAATCATATTTTTCCCCAGTAAACCCCCTAAGGGCAGGAACTGATTCATTGTCTTTGTACCCTTGGCACCTGCCATAATGTCTGGCACATAGTTTGTTGAACTGAATCGAAGACATCAATGTCCGTTCACAGCACATGGCTTCAACTCAAGTTAGTCAAGTCAACAAGCATTAATTAAGTAGTTAGTGTCAGGCACTGTGCTAAGCACTGGGAATACAAATAGAAGTAAAGTCAGTCCTTATCCTCAAGGAGCTTATATTCTAATGCAAGAAAGATACATAAAAGAAAACCTAAAGGAGGGAAGCAGAGACTGTCAGTCCCTGACACAGAGGCAGAGTCTGCCACAGGGTGGAGGGTACTTCTAATAAGTGACTCTGTTGGCAACAATACTGAACTAGATCAACCATAGCTCTAACTCAGTAAGGTAATTGCCAAGTTCTAATTGTACTGTTCTCAACTTTAATTGTATCTTGCTTTTTAAGCATTCAAAATTTGTTGAACTAATATTTTGTAATACTTTTTGCAGCTAAAATATGTTGAAGTAAGACTAGGTGTCTCACAGGATGCAAACCCTTAAGGAGGTCGAAGGTTACCCTAGTGGCTTAGGAATGTGATTTTATCAGCTTATACAGAAGTGAGCTGGCTAGGAGAAACTGGTTTACTCTAATCAAATTCAGGAGACATTAATAAACCAGAAAGCTGATTTATTAATTTACAATGAGAAATGTAACTGCTGAGCAGAACAGATACTTAATGTGAGTTGATCAGCACATTTTCTTCACAGTAGGAAAGTTTTACTTGGAAAACTCAATTAATGTTGGATGGTTGCTTGGTGATTATAGGAAAAGTAAAAGGAGTTGGATAATCTTGATAGATAATGCCATTAAACCAAGATAAGATAATGTTTCCATCTCTGCTAGAAGGATGTACATCTACATCTACATACATACATGTACATGAATCAAGCACTTACATCAAATAGTTCAGGCACCATCTTCCTTGAAGAGTACCCGATGATGAGCATCAACAAATTCTTACTCGCCTCTTTTCTTCCTATCCCAATACAAATCATTTTCATGTTATGACTGTCACATGCCAGGTCATTACACTATAAATTAAGTACAGCACAGCTTTCTTTGCATTAGACCCATTTGAGATTGGAATCTCCCCAACTGGATTTGGGAGACATCCTGGACTCATCTACAACCTAATCACAAAGCAGTCTCTGGGTCAGTTATACCTGCTCCCTCTTTATCTTGATTTTTATTTTGTTTTGCTATTCAGAGGAGCTCTTTAAAAATCTTATCTGTTAAAGACAGCATGGTAGAGTGGTTAGAGTGATAGGCCTTGGAGTCAGGAAGATCTGGTTAAAATCCAGCCTGAGATACTTACTGGATGTGTGACTGTGGGCAACCCCTATCTCAGTTTCCTCTCTTGTAAAATAAGGTTCACAATAGTATCTACCAAGAAGAGTTGTGAATATCAAAAGAGGTATTTGTAAAGTGCTTAACAAGTACCTGGCACAGAGTAAGCACTTAATAAATGCTTGGGATTTTTTTGTTTGTTTTCAAACCCAGTTTCTGACACACAGAGACTCTGTAACCCTCAGCAAGTCACTTAATCTGTTAGAGCCCCAGTTTTCTAAAAGTGTAAATATCAAAGTAGTTGCTGATCTGCACTGATAGAAAGAGCTTATTCACCAGGATTCTCCCATGTCAATGAAACCACAAAACTCTACCCGTCCCAAAATCCTGCCTCCTAATACCACATACCTTGCTTGGGGCTGAGTGGACCTTGAGTACTAAGTACCAGGGAGTATTCTTTTCTATTTAAAGGGGCCATCCCCTGACTACTTTTTAAAGAGGCCTATTCACTGAATGTGTATTGCCTCACTTTAAGTGAGTACCTAAAAAGGCCTTAGCCTAAAAGGCCAAGGTCTCCCATTGCATCCTGGGCCATCTCCAGTCATCCTTATGAATACTTGATCACTGGATCCAGATGGGTCAGGAGGAGAAAGTGAAGCTGGTGACCCTGCACAGCCCTCCCTCACTCCAAACAAAGTCAACTGCAAGTCATGTCATCATTTCTCTGTTGTCATGGTCTTCGAAAATGAAGGACGAACACAACAACCAGGGAGCATAATGTAGCAGAAAAGAGTATTAGACCTAGAGTCTGGAAAACCTGGGTTCCTGTCTAGTCTCCAACACTTAGCAACTGTCTGACCACAGGCAACTCATTTAGCTTAATTTCCCTGAATTTTAGTTTCCTCATGTATAAAATGAGGATAATAAAGAGCACTGGCTCAGAAGTCAGAGGACTTGAGTTCAAATTCTGCTTCGGCACAGATAAAATTAATGCATCTAGGATAAGAAGGGAAGTGGTCAAACTGGAAAAAACAAATCTTTGCATCAAATTTCCCTGATAAGGGTTTGCTGTCCAATATATATAAATAACTGATAAATATGTATGATGCTAACAGCCATTTCCCATACATAAATGGTCAAAGGATATGAACAAATAGTTCTCAAAAGAAGAATTTCAGAGTATTCACAAACACATGAAAGAAGACTCTAAGAGAAGAGCAAATCGAAACAACGCTGAGGAGGTTTCACCTCATCCCTTGTAAGTTTGCAAAAATGACTCCCAAAACAGCAACCAGCAGTGTGAGAGGGATTGTGGAAGGATAGAAATAATACATTGTTGGTGGAGCTGTGAAACAATACAACTATTTTGGACAGCCACCTGGAATTATGCAAATAAAATGACTAAATATCCATACCCTCTGAAGCAGAAACTTCATTACCGGGCTTTGTACTCCAAGAAAGCCACCAAAAAGAAGAAAGTCTCCATACGTTCCAAAAATATTTATAGTAGCACTTTTTGCAATAGCTGAGAATTGGAAACAAACTAGATGGCCAGTAACCAGGGAATGGCTTCACACACTGTGGTAAATGAATGTAACAGAACATTACTATGCTGGACGAAATTATATATATGATGAATCCAGAGAAGCATACTATATGAACTGATGCAGAATGAAGTAAGCAGAGTCAAGAAAACATACACAGTGACTACAACAATGTGAATGGGAAGAATTACATACCAAAAAAAAAAAAACAAAGTAAATGTAAAAGCAAAATTATAAAGACAAAAGTGAGACTCAAATGAAGAGATGTAATAAAACACACCCAACCTACCCCTGTGTGGAGGTGGGAGGTCCACAAGTGTTACATATTACATGTATTTTTGAACTTTTTCAATGTATCAATCAGTTGTGCTAATTTTTTTTCTTCTCTAAAAAATACCATGTTATATGGGGTGGCTCTGTGGGAGTTCAGAGGAAAGGCTACTAGAGATAGACATGGTAATGTAAGAAACAAAAGATATCAATGAAAAGTAAAAAGAATGAATGAGGTAACTAGAACATACAAAGTGCTTTGCAAATCTTAAAGTGTTATATAAATATCAGCTATTCTTGTTAATATTGCTGTGCCTACTGAGTGCATGCTATGAATATGAAATATAATATGAAATAAAATATGAAATGTTTCCACTGCATCAATTCATCATTTACTTTAACTTCATGGGAAAAAATTTATCAACAAGCTTTTAAAACTTGTAGGCAAAAAAATTTTCTGGGAACCATGTGCCTAGATAATTACCCATTTGAAAATTAAGGGCACATAAAGGCACAGATAGTTATAGCTGATCTACTTTATATCCTCTCTTGCTGAAGCAAATGAATTCAGGTCTTCCTAACTCCAGGTCTACTGTGCTGCCTTAATTAACAAAGACTTGTGATTACCTTTTTGATAAAATATTTGTAATACCTACATTGGCATATCTATATTATACATTTCTTTGCTAAATTTGAAGTCATCTTTAAATGTTCTTTGGATTATATTTGGGGAAGTTTACAAACTGTATTTTTAGTAAAATGTGCTTCCTGGACTTAGTATTCAGGCTAGTAGGACCTGTGAATTAAGGCTTAGGTCAGCTCAGGTTAGAGAAATATTGCACTACTTACCATACTTGCTTTGTGGAGACCTTAAATTTTGCAGCTTAGAAAACTATCCAGTACACTTATGAATAGCTTTTAGAGTTACAAATTGCTAGCTGATTTTAGCCTAGGTATTGTGCTAAAATCCTGGGTTTTGGTTCAGTACAGCAAAACAAATCATTAAGTGCATTCTTCAAACAAGTTGCTTCTGAAACATATCTTGAGACCGTATAAGTTCCCAAGACATGGCTGTGGAGATAAGAACTCAAACAACATATAAGTATCTTATCAAGTGAAACATAATACATGATGACACATGCTCACCAAAGGTATTTGCCTGTGTCAAAGAGGATGTCCTGCACAAAATTTAAATAGAAGAGGAATTCCCTAATAACAAGGACCCTATTGTGCCTAGGGCTTGTGGAGTCCCTTCCATGAAATACATGGTCACTAAAAAGAGAGTGGTCTAAAAGGGCAAAGGGTTGAAGGACACATGTTGACCATTCAGAGCAGAGCCAGCAAAACTTCCCTAATGTTTACCCAAATGCCTGGTATTTATAATTTGTATGAACCCTTCCTATTATAAGGATTTGGTTTTGATTTTTTAAAATTGGGTGCTATTCTACCTCACTTTGAGGAACATAAATGAATTAATATCACTTGCTATAGAATACATGTATATGCATATATACATTTATATAATATGTGTTTATAAATAAGACCTTTGTCATCTTATTAGCATCTCTGGGTATGGGAACTTTATTCTCCCTCTGCTATGGAATCTAAATTAGCATTTCACGTGTATAATCACAGAGGGAAAAAACCCCATAAGTATCTCTATGAGGCCTTTGATTCCTCACATGAGAGAACAACCCAAGGTCATTCTTCTAATACTTGCCAGAAAATAGAAGGTATCCTATATGTGTTGATTATCCCTTGCTTTTTTGTTTTCTCCTCTAAAAGTAGTCAAGTTCCTCACACATTTCCCAAAAATAACTCCATAGATAAGGTATCCATTTGGATCCAGATGGCCCTGTAGCACCTGGTATCATGGATAAAATACTCTATATCCCCCTTGTTATCTAAATTTGGAGAAATCAGGGGAAAATCCAGTTTCAAACTCTTCCCCTTTAGCCAGTTTCTAAATTCAAAGATCTTAAAGAACAGACTTTGCCATCAACATACTTTTTTTCCACACTCCTTATAATATTTTTAACACTATTATTCTCATAGTGATATTATATGACTGGTAACAATGAAAGACTATCATAACTTAGAAAAATCAAAATTGCAGATGATCCAAAGAGTAATGAGAAAATACTGAGTATACATAGGCTATAGCATATTATTCAATTAATAGTTTTTCAATAATCTATTATAACTTTCTAATTTGTTAACTTTAACTTTGTTCATGTTTATAGCTTAATTCTATTTTTGTTGTATTGTGACTCGAAAATTCAAGGTTCATTTTTTCCTTTTGAAATTATAGAGAGTTTTTCTGTTGCTTAGTATGGGACCAGTTTTTGTGAGTCTTCCACATTTACTTAAAAAGAATGTTTATTCTATGCTTCTCTCATTCAGTTCTCTTTATACATCATTTCCCAGATATTTCCAGCTATGTCATGTGCACCTGTCTCCAGTAGAGTCATCATCTCCTCTCCTTCCCAACTAAGCATGAATGGACTCTACCCCTAGAGACACACTGGGCTTTGATAGGCCATCTTTGGCATCAACTAGCTTGACTCTAGGCTTCTACCACAATTCTTTGATATTTCAGCCATGTTACTCTCCTCCCCAATTTTCAGTTCCTAGCTCTCCTTTATGTGTTGTCTTCCTCCATTAGGTTGGAAGTTTCTTGAAGGTGGGGACTATTTTTCCTCCTTTTATTTGTATCTCATATTTATATTTTACCAGTACGTAGCATACAGTAAGTATGCTTAGATGTTATATCTATCATCTCTCTGTTCATTCCAATTTACTTAAACAATTCAGATCTGTAATCTCTTTATGGTTAACCTTTTTATTTGATTTGGCATAGTCTGATAATGAAGTGTTGAAGTTTCCTACTATTATTATATATTTTTATCTATCCTTTGTTTTATTCTTACCCACCTCATGAATTTAACTACCAAGTTGTTTGGTTCATATAAATTGAGAATTTTTGTATACTTGTTATTCACTTTTCTTCTCAACATTATATAATGTCTGTGAATGCTTCTGTTTCTTTTCTAATTTGAATTTCACTTTATCAGATACTATTACTGCCATTGCTGATTTTTCTGAACTTCTTGTTGCATGCTACATTTAAGACCAGTTTCTTAAATTTTAATGTAGCCATATCTTTTTGAAATAAATGTGTTTCTTATTAGCAACATAATTAGTGGGTTTGTTTCTTGCTGTACTCTGAAGCTTTCTTTTAATGCTAGAATTCAGATGGTTTACATTTATTGTTGTAAATAATACATATCTTTCATCTAATATTTTGCTCACAGAATCACAGATCTAAAGCTGAAAGGGTTATCAGAGACCTTCTAGTCCAACTCCCTTATTTTACATATGAGAAAATTGAGACCAAGGAAGATTAACTGATTTACCCAAAATTACACAGTGTCAAAAACAGTATTTTAAACCTGTTCTTTTGACTCCAGAACCAGGGTTCTTTCCATTGTATTGGAGGGGGACAGCAGGGAAGGGAGTAAAATCTATTGTAATTTTCTATATTTATTTCAACTACTAAAGCTAGTTAATGAAACAAGTTATATTTCTCCTTTTTAAACTATTCATTTGGATACTTCTTTTTTATTGTAGATAGTCCTTTTGCTTTAAGGATTAGAAACTCCTTTTCCTCTCTCTTTTTGGGGTGGGGGTTTATTACTTCTCAGCTTAGTTAAAAGCCCTTTTAGTAATGAATGTACATGAATTTTAGTGTCCTTTACATTTTTGCATTGATCATTATGTACATTTTTACCCAAGTCCTAATTTGTTCCTATTAAAGAACACATGTTTATTCTTACACACACATAATCTTAACTACAATTAATAACAGGAAAAGTATATTACCATTTGTGTTAAGAACTCAGCTAGTTTGAAGTTCCTCTTTTAATGACTATAGGGAAATCCCTAGTTGAGGGATTTTTAATTTGTAAATTTTTCCAGGTCTTATTTGTTTTTAAGCAATTAAAAAAAAATTTTGAACAATATGACTTGATTTGAATGTAGTCATAGGGGAAAGGAGGTTCAACAGCAGAGAAACCTCAGTCTGATTGACACCCTCTTTTGAGAAGTTCTGAGTGGTGGGGAATCCCCACTGCTTTAGCTGAAGTTAAGACTAAGCTGGATCAGGAATTCCCCTAGCAAGACCCGTTGGGGGAGGGGGAAATCAGAAAATGAATGCCCCCTACTCAGACTGGATACTGGGGAAGGGAAATTTGAAGGAGTTCCTACTGGTCTGGAAGCATATAGGAGAGTTCTCTGGGGCTCCTCAGGCTCCAGGCAATCTCCCTGCTAGCTATGTGAGACTCCAATGTGCAAGGGTCTCTGATCCTGAGAGGCCTAGGTCAACAAATAAGTGAGGCAGGCAGTGGAATGGGAGGCCTTGTTACCTTGTGGCCCTTGAACCCAAATTGATAAGGAAATGGGAGGTGATAGGTGATTCTCATTTGGGATGTCAAGGAAGGTGATGAGCCAAGATGAAAAGGGTGAGAGTAAGAGCAGACTCTGGGTAACAGAATTTGTTGTTATTCAGTCCTGTATGACTCTTTGTGAGTCCATTTTGGGTTTTCTTGGCAAAGATACTAGATTGGTTTGCCATTTCCTTTTCCAGTTCATTTTCCAGATGAGGAACTAAGGCAAACAGGGTTGTGCCAGGGTCGCACAGCTACCAAGTATCTGAGGCCAGATTTGAACTCACGAAAATGAATCTTCCTGATTTTAAGCCTAGTACTCTATCCACTGTGTCATCATCTCCCTCTTTTTCCAGGTGATTTTTTTCTCTTTTTAAATTTCTGATTTTTTTCTCTCTCTCATCTTTGATGAACGAGGGAGGAGTCTGGGTCGAGTTTCTAAATTTTTAAGACTATTGGGCAGAGCTGGTTCCTCTTACTTCTTCTCGCTCTATTATCTAACAGAAAGTCCACACTTTCTTGCTAAGCCCCAAAGCAAATGGAAGCTGTTCTAGGCTGTCTTGTGTGTATCTCTAACAGAAATTCAATTACCAGTGTGTTTAACTAATTAAATCTAATTATCTATATCTGTGGTAGTTTAAAAAAACGCTTCTTTTGGGGGCCTCTCCAAGTCATTAGGCTTATTTGTATATGTTCTTTCTATAGTTCCCCTCTCCTCTAGCCCTGCCCTTTTCCTGAAATCTTCCAGGCTAGAATTTCCCAGGAAGAATGGCCTCAGGTTTGGAGGGGAGGGGTGTGAAGTTCGCTTCCCAGACCCTGACAACTTCCTCCTAGGACTTCAGAGATGGGAAAGCAATCAGATATGTAGGTTTCCTCTTCTAGAGCTCAAATTCCAGATTCTTCCTGGCCTTTCCCTTGCCCCTTTGCTTTCAAGAGAATTTAAGTCTTCCCAAACTGGCATCACCTTGCCTTCCCACCCTATATCTCTTTTTTTTCCTCTTCATATGGTCTAAAAATCTACTCATACTGAGTTATTCTCTACTTTCAACACTCTTCCTGTCCCCAACCCCCCACCATATATATTAATGTCTTCATGCCTGTGGTCCAATTTTTTTTATTATAACTCTTTCTCTTTGCTTATTGAACATCCATTAATCCTTTAAAGCCTTGATGACCCTGATTCTGACTTTTCCTTTCAGACAAAGAGGGGTAGCTAGGTAGAATAGTGGATAGAGTGTTAGGTTTGAAGTCAGAAAGACTCCTCTTCATGAGTTCAAGTGTGGCCTCAGACACTAGCTGTGGGACAAGTCACTTAACCTATTTGTCTCAGTTTCCTCATAAAGTAAGCTAGAGAAGGAAATGAAAAAGCACTCCATTATTCTTGCCAAGAAAACCCTAAATGGGATTGTGAAGAGTTGGACACAACTGAAAATGAGTGAACAACAATGTTTTGTATTCTTCCTTTGAATTTATCATGTACTATGATGTGTTATCTGTTTGTGTCTCATCCCCCACAAGGCTGTAAGCTCTGTGAATGAAGGAATGACCATTTAATTAAGCACTTACTATATGCCAAGCACTCTGTTGAGCATTGGACATACCTATGTAAAGTCTGTCCCTGCTTTGGAGCTTACATTTTAATCAAAGAGGAAACACATAATAGGAGAATGGTGACCAGAAAGAGGTACTATAAGTGAAACCATTTGGGAGTTAGCAGTAGAGTACATGCACAATGGCAAGTCAACTGATTAGAAGAAGGCTAGGAGTAAGTAAGGAGTGAAGAGAAGAATCCTGCCTGAAATAGTGGGACAGATGAGGCTTTCAAGAGACAGGATAGAGGAGCCCCAGAGCAGAAATTCTGGAGACAAAACTGAAAACCTCCAGGCATGTTCTCTAAGTCAGGCAGCAAAGTGGTTGGTGTGAAGATAGCTGGGAAGGACCCAGGACTAAAGTAGGGGTTATGCATTATTATAATATTCTAAATTTTGTATCCCCACCCCCAGCAGTGTTTTATATGTAAGATATACTTAAACATTGGTTGAAATGAGTTCCTGAAGTATGGCTATTGCCTGAAATCCAAACTTCACAGAACAAATCCCCTTAATAAAAGGATTTGTTCTGTAGAACTGGGATTCAGTCAAAAAGGGGAACCTAAGGCTGAATCCAAATCTAGTGTCCTGCACCTCTGGTTCTAGCAATCCAATCCAACCCAAAATTCAGTCAAAGGTCCACATTTGAGGACCTAGAAGACTACATGTGGCCTTGAGGCTGCAGGTTCCCCGCCCCTGCATTTCACTTGGTATCCTATACCAGTATGACATTACCCACTTTGAAGATCAATTTTTTTTCTACATGCCCACATGAAATTTCTGATTTAATGTAAACCATTTCTTCTTATACGGTCATCCATGGACCTGAAAAGCAACTAATCAATAGCCCCTTCATAAGAACTCCATATATTTGATGAAAATATTTGCCCGCCCTTTCCTAGCCTTCTATAAGAGAAATACCCTATTTCCATTAATCTTCCCTAAGGGAACCTATTTTCCATAACTTGATTATATTTGCAGTTGTTCTCTGAACGTTTCCACATTTTCTGGATCTTTTTTAAAAGTATGGTAATCAAGTGTGGACACAGAATTCAAATAAGAGTCTGGATAATGGTCATGATAGAGGCACTCTGTGTCAAAAAAGTGCCCAGCTCAACCTCAGATTAAAGATGAAAGTTTGCTAGAACTACAGGTGCAACACGATTTGAATTCAGAAGACTTGGATTCAGATCCCAATTCTGTCACTTACTACTTGTGTTACCTTGGGCAAATCACTTAATGTCTCTGGCCCTCAGTTCTTTCATCTGTAAAATGAAGGGGATACATGACCTATAACATCTTTTCCAATTCTGCTCTCTTGGATGCTCTTACTTATAGGCATCAACCTCCAAATCATTTCACTTTGCCCTATGGCATATTCACTATGACCCTGAGCTGAGCCTTGAATCCTCTTAAAAACAAATGGAGCAGGGAAAGGCCAGGGAGTTCCTTTCAAAGACTAGGCTTCTAAAGATCAGGAAAAATATCAACCCTCCTGAATTTCAGTTCACACATGATCCTAAATTCCATGCCCATAGACTGACCCAAAATCCTGAGTCCACCTAGATCCCAAGTCCATTCTCTTCTCTACAATCCAGTTCCAGAGTTCCTCCAAAGGTTCCCAGTTCCTAGACATTCTACCTCTTTGCCTATGGAGCAAAAATTCAAAAGGGCACTCCATTGCCCACTCAAAGGAGAAGCAGCGCTGGGAAACTAAAAACAAACTCAAAGAGTACAGGCCCTAGAAGGCCTAGGTCCAGGTTGTACCTTTTTCTGGGATACTTCTAGGATTTTGAAGAGGCCCAGGCTTGCAGTCACTTAGTAGATGTTTTATTGTTTCATTATGCATTGTAGTCCATGGCTATTATATTCTATTTATGTGCTTATTGATTCTATGCTAAGACTAAATTCTGCATACACAATGCTGCTGTGTAAAGCTGATGCCATTGTGCTAAGGTTACATGACTAACATACTTTGAAATGTAGCTCATTCAAAGGAAGGTAGACTTATGAAAATGGATGGGAACTTGACGCTGAAGTCTAAGAGGTAGATTGACCAATCCATGTACTCCCTTGACCATGGATTGGTGTCCTATGGAAGGGTGACTGAGAAGAAGTACAGAACATGGTGCTTACTCAGCATTGCTTTCCCAGAAGGAGATATAATAACCACTAGAGGGAGCAGGGGATTCTCCAGTGGGTCAATGGCAACAGCACCACTTGGTAGTTAAATTCCTATTGGTGGTGAAAACTAATTTCCCATTTATTTTGCCTGGGTAGGGAACCTGCAGCCTTGAGGCCACATGTGACCCTTTAGGTCCTCAAGTATGGACCTTTGACTGAATTTTGGATCGGATTGTATTGAATTGCTAGAACCAGAGGTGCAGGACACTAGATTTGGATTCAGCCTCAGGTTCCCCACCCTGGGTCTGTTAGGGCATATATTTGCAAGGTAGTTGACCAGGTTTAGAAATACAACCATGATGGGGAGGAGCCAAGATGGCAGAGTAGAAAGACATATATATGCTAGCTCCAAACCCACAGCCCATAAATTACCTGTAAAGAAGAACTCCCAACAAATTCTGGAGCAGCAGAAACCACAGAACAACAGAGTGGAAGAGATTTCTGTTCCAGAGAGCCCTGAAAAACTGACCTGAAGGGTCCGTCGCGCACCAGACCCAGAGCAGAGCCCAGCCCTGCCTTGGCCGCACGGCACCGAGAGGAGCAGATTCAAGCAGGCTTCAGGGACAGAATCTCCAGCGGCCGCGCAGGTCCCTCCACCCACAGGTGACAAGGGTCAGTGAGAGAGTCTTTTTGAGTGGCAGACAGGAGAGTGGGGTGCCCCCATGGCTTGGGCCCCCTTGGGAGGCAGCAGCGGGGCGGTGGTGGACAGGGACTCCCCAAGCAGGTAGGAGCCCAAATCCATTGTTGAAGGTCTCTGCATAAACCCCTGAGGGAACTGAGCCTGGTGTGGCGGCCCTGCCCCCACCTGAGCACCTGAACTTAATCTCACACTGAAGAGCAGCCCTGCCCCTGCCCAAAAACCTGAGGCTGGAAAGCATCATTTGAATCTCAGACCCCAAGCACTGGCTGGGCAGATCTGGAGGCCAGGTGGGTGTGAAGAGGAAGCTCAGAAGTCAAGTCATTGGCTGGGAAAATGCCCAGAAAAGGGAAAAAAAATAAGACAATAGAAGGTTACTTTCTTGGTGAACAGATATCTCCTCCCTTCCTTTCTGATGAGGAAGAACAATGCTTACCATCAGGGAAAGACATAGAAATCAAGGCTTCTGTATCCCAAACATCCAAAAGAAATATCCCATGGGCTCAGGCCATGGAAGAGCTCAAAAAGGATTCTGAAAATCAAGTTAGAGAGGTGGAGGAAAAACTGGGAAGAGAAATGAGAGAGATGCAAGAAAAGCATGAAAAGCAGGTCAACAGCTTGCTAAAGGAGACCCAAAAAAATGCTGAAGAAAATAACACCTTGAAAAATAGGCTAACTCAATTGGCAAAAGAGGTTCAAAAAGCCAATGAGGAGAAGAATGCTTTCAAAAGCAGAATTAGCCAAATGGAAAAGGAGGTTCAAAAGCTCACTGAAGAAAATAGTTCTTTCAAAATTAGAATGGAACAGATGGAGGCTAATGACTTTATGACAAACCAAGAAATCACAAAACAAAACCAAAAGAATGAAAAAAATGGAAGATCATGTGAAATATCTCATTGGAAAAACAACTGACCTGGAAAATAGATCCAGGAGAGACAATTTAAAAATTATGGGACTACCTGAAAGCCATGATCAAAAAAAGAGCCTAGACATTATCTTTCATGAAATTATCAAGGAAAACTGCCCTGAGATTCTAGAACCAGAGGGCAAAATAAGTATTCAAGGAATCTACTGATCACCACCTGAAAGAGATCCAAAAAGAGAAACTCCTAGGAACATGGTGGCCAAATTCCAGGGTTCCCTGGTCAAGGAGAAAGTACTGCAAGCAGCTAGAAAGAAACAATTCAAGTATTGTGGGAATACAATCAGGATAACACAAGATCTAGCAGCTTCTACATTAAGGGATCGAAGGGCTTGGCATATGATATTCCAGAAGTCAAAGGAACTTGGACTAAAACCAAGAATCACCTACCCAGCAAAACTAAGTATAATACTTCAGGGGAAAAAATGGTCTTTCAATTAAATAGAGGACTTTCAAGCATTCTTGATGAAAAGACCAGAGCTAAAAAGAAAATTTGACTTTCACACACAAGAATGAAGAGAAACATTAAAAGGTAAACAGCAAAGAGAAGTCATAAGGGACTTACTAAAGTTGAACTGTTTACATTCCTACATGGAAAGACAATGTTTGTAACTCTTGAAACTTTTGAGTATCTGGGTAGCTATTGGGATTACACACACACACAGACACACACAGAAACACACAGAGACAGAGAGCACAGAGTGAATTGAATAGGATGGGATCGTATCTTTAAAAAATGAAATTAAGCAGAGAGAGAGAAATATATTGGGAGGAGAAAGGGAGAAAAGGTATGAGGCAAATAATCTCTCATAAAAGAGGCAAGCAAAAGACTTTTTAGTGGAGGGAAAAAGAGAGGAGGTGAGAGAAAAACATGAAGTTTACTTTCATCACATACAACTAGAGGAAGGAATAAAATGCACACTCATTTTGGTATGAAAACCTATCTTACAATACAGGAAAGTGGGGGAGAAGGGGTTAAGCAGGGTGGGGGGGATGATGGAAGGGAGGGCAATGGGAGGAGGGAGCAATTTGAAGTCAACACTTGGGAGGGGACAGGATCCAAAGAGAGAATAGAAGCAGTGTGGGGCAGGATAAGATGGAGGGAAATATAGTTAGTCTCACAGAACACGACTATTATGGAAGTCATTTGCAAAACTACACAGATATGGCCTATATTGAATTGCTTGCCTTCCAAAGGGAATGGGTGGGGAGGGAGGGATGAAGAGAAGTTGGAATTCAAAGTTTTAGGAACAACTGTTGAGTATTGTTGTTGCATACAACTAGGAAATAAGAAATACAGGCAATGGGGTATAGAAAGTTACCTGGCCCTACAGGACAAAAGAGAAGATGGGGACAAGGGCAGAGAGGGATGATAGAAGAGAGGGCAGATTGGTGATAGGGGCAATTAGAATGCTCCGTGTTCTGGGGTGGGGGAGGGGACAAAAGGGGAGAAAATTTGGAACCCCAAATTTTGTGAAAATGAATGTTAAAAGTTAAATAAATTAATTTTAAAAAAAAGAAATACAACCATGAAACACAGCAAAACTAACGACATAATTTAAAATGATGACTTCATTTAAAAAATTATATAACAATTACATAGGTTGGGACAGGGGAGAGAAGTCCTCATTCTAACTCCACTTGCACTGGCAAATTGGAACCTCAGAAACTAGCAACATCTCCCCCTCAAGGTTCTATGGATACCCTTGAAGGGTTAGGGGTGTCTTTCTAATATTATTGGCTTGAACTCCCATTCTGGTATGCTCCCTGCTCATATCAATTGCTAGTTACTATCTCCCCCAATATGTTATTTAGTCATTTCAGTCAAGTTCAACTCTTTGTGACCCCAGTGGGGGTTTTCTTGGCAAAGATACTGGAGTGGTTTGCCATTTCCTTCTCCAGTTCATTCTACAGATGAGGAACTGAGGCAAACATGGAAAAGTGACTTTCCCAGGGTCACACAACTAGTAAGTGTCTGAAGTCACTTCCTCACTTCAAGTCCAGCACTCTATCTAGTATACCACCTAGCTGCCTAGTCTCCCCCAATACCATCATTTAATGTCACATTATTAATTTAAACAGTAACATCAATTAGCATTTGCAAAGAGAAGACATAACAAAAACATCATCCAAATTAGGGACATACTTTTTTACCACCTCAGTCAGCCCAGTTTTGTTGTGCATTTGTTTCAGTCATGTCTGGCTCTTTGTGACCCCATTTGGGATTTTCTTGGCAAAGCACTAACTTAAAGTGGTTGGTTCAAAGCATTTGCCTCACAAGTTTACTCTTGATGTAAAAGTGGCAAAGCTGATGGACTGAGTCACTCCTTTATAGGACACAGAGCTGCAGCTGCTTTCTATCCACTGCTGGGATGGGTACCTCAGCTTGCTCCTCAGGGTTACATTGCTACCTCACCCTTATTAGCTACCATGGCTACATCACCATTTCTGGACCTCTGAGTCCTTCTGTATCTCACAAGGCCACAATATGAGACCAAGGTCCTTCCCCCACCAGGAGCCCCATAGCAGTGGTTGCTCACCTCCAGGGAGGAGAACCAATCTGGCCAGCAAGTGCCTTTTATATTCCAGCCCAACAGCCAACCAAATCACCTTTCTTTACCGTGCAGTAATCAGACAGAACACAGCTATGGAACTCATGCTTTGAAAAATGAAGAGTCAGGTTCCTCCTCTTCATGTCATCATGAATTTCTAAAGCAGATATCCCAAAGCTCCACATGGGTTCCCTATACATAGGAGGGCCTTCATTGGCAAGTCTCAATTATAGTTATGAAGTAACTCTTGTAATTGCAGAATTGACTGTAATAAAACAGCCAAAATTTCAAAGATGTCTTGTTCCTAGAAATATTTCATCACGTTATGTTGCCATTTTTTTATGTTAGAGGAAAGTAGTATTATAAAACCCAGGAATATCATATTATTCAGCACATGTAATGCAAAACGTTTGCCTGGTTAAAAGGGTTTTGTGCACCAAAAGGGTTAGAGATCATTTTTCCAGAGCCATAACTAAGAATTTTTGTAATTAGGGCCAGTACCAGAAAACTACAGGCCAAACAGCAGGAAACATGTTCTTTAGATGAGCTGAAGAAAAGGCAGATTTAGGCCACAGGGTGGGAGCTCACTCAACTCTTTCCTACCAGCTTCCTTTCTAAACTTCCTTCCTTTCCTATTCTTGCTTGTTAAGTGTTAAGTTTATTGTTTCTTTGCTGCTAAGGGACTGCAAATGCTGCCAGTGCCCTCTCTATATAGTGCCCTGCCAACAAATCTTTAGTCACCTCACCCTGGTTACTCCTCTGAATGCTTGCAGTGTTCTTAAGCTGAGCTGGTTAAAATGTATGGTAAATACTTATAGTAAAACTGGAATAGCTTGAAGAGGGAAACACAGGTCAGAACACCAACCTTAAAAATATAACCTTGGACTGGTTCCAGAATATAAGAGCCCTGAAGTAAGATCAAGATAAACTGACTATTTAATAAGAATATTACTATATCTTCATCCAGTTGTCATGTGATTTCTTTCTTGAAGACTTTTCTCAATTCCCTTTTCTCAAATTCCCCTTATATAAAGGGTTATAGATATACAAGATAAATTGGAAATAACCTCAGAGGGAAGATATTAGCATTAAGGGGTCAGGAAAGACTTCTCATGGAAGGGGGAATTTTGTCTGGGACATGAAGGAAACCCAGAAAGTCAACAGGAAGAGATGAGGAAACAGAGAATTCCAGGAATGATGGACAGCCAGTAAAATTGCCCAGACTTGGGAAATGGAGTATCTTGTGAGAGAAACAGTCAGGAGACCAGTCTTACTGGATAGCAGAGTATGTGGAGGAGAGCAAGGTATAAGAAGAATGGTATAAGTCTTATACAAGGTATAAGTAGGACGTGACCAAATTGTGAAGAGGTTTAATAGCCAAACAGAGGATTTTACATTTGATTCTGGAAATGATAGGTAACTATTTGATTGAATGGAAGAGAGGTAATAGTCAGATTTGGACTTTTGGAAGATCAATTTGACAAGCGAGTGGAGAAACTTGAGGCAAGGAGGCCAACCAGCAGGCTATTACAATGGTCTCGGCCTGAAATGATGAGCACCTGAACCACTGTGGTGGCAGTGACAGAAGAAAGAAAGAGACATATACAAGAGATGTCATGAAGGTAGATTTTGGTATTCATATAGCAACTACATCAAATTCTCAATGCTTCTAAGAACAACGTGTTCTTCCAGTTTCTCAACTTGTTATCAAATTGTTTTCAAGCCACAACAAGAGTTCAACCTTTGAAAACAAACTAATTGCCAACAGATGACTGGACATATATGCATACCCTCATTTGATTTTCATACACTGCATCAGACCAACTCCCTCATTCCCCTGTTACCCTGTAATTATACCTCATCAGCTGTATAATCATGTGATCAAAATGTTACAAGTGCAAGTGTTTGAAAATCATGTTTTTTTCTCCATGCACATTATAAGCCATCAAAGATCATCACAAATGTTCTGCAGAAATAAAACTATTGCCTCTCAGTTTACTATTAAGGCAATTTTTTGATTTAAGTTTATCTTCCACTTAAGTTACTATTATTTGGTGGACTTTGTAATTAATTGGTTGGCAACACTGGCCAGTAATTCAGTAGAATTTCAATGAAAATATAGCCAATGTACCAGTGATAAAAGAGAAGAAAGTCACATATGAAGAGATTCTTTCCTTACAAAGGTTATATAAACATTTTTTTAAATGAAGCAGTATGTGCAATTGAACTTTAAGTAGATTTGTCACTTAATATAGTTTTTGTCATTAGTCAGCAGGAAAGTGAATATTTCATATAGTAGCTAGCTGTAATGGGGGAATTGACCCATGAAAATGGTAAAAAACAAAAACAAACTCAAAATTTAAGAGGCATGTAATATGTGTCCTACTCTCAAAGTTATAGAAGAGGACAGAGTTCTTCCTGGCCTACCATTAGATGTCTCTTAAGGATCTTGTGGAAAATGGGAGTGGACTATGGGAATAAGGGATAACCAGATTTCAGGATCCTCTTACCTGACTCTGCATTATTCTATTTTCTCCCACTGAGAGTTTTGTTCATCTCAATATTGGGGTCACTGGTGACATTTGGACTGACTTATTTATAGCTACAGATTCAAAGAATGGAAAGGAACTTCACAGACCATGAAATACAAATTGTGTTTGATTAAGAGCCCCCCACTAAAACATCCTCAACAAATTATCACTCCAGCTTTGCTCGAAGGCCTCTAGTGACATGGAACTAACTACCTTTTGTGTAGTACCATCCTATTCTACTTTTGAGTAGTTCTATCAGAGGTGTACTGAAGGCAGCTAATCTACTGATTTAGGAAGCAAGTGTTGAATTTTTGCTATCAGCATTTGTATCTTGGTAATTGGCAAATGCTACAAATCAGGGCCTAACTTATTATTTTGTTGGTCATATAGAAAGTGATGAAAATAATGTTAATAATTCAGACTAAACTTAGAACTGTGTGCTGGGTAATACACCACCACCCCACTACCCCAAAAGCTGGTTGTTAAACATTTGCTAGCACACCACTGGTTCTAATCATTAGAAAGTCTTTCCCCACGATAAGCATAAATCCAACTATTTGTAGTCTACATCTGTTGGCCTTGGTTCTCCCCTCTGGGGTCAAATGAAACATTCTATTTTTGAAAAGCTCTAATTGTTAGGAAATTTTTCCCAACATCAAGCCTAAATTTGCCCCTCTGCAGCCTCTACCCATTACTCCTAACTCTGCCCACTGGGGTCACGTGGAACAAATCTGACATTCTTGCAAATACTTGAAGACAGCCATATAATGTCCCCCTCATCTTCTCCATTCCTGGTTCCTTCCACTAATTCCCATATGGTGTGATCTCCATTTTCCGGTCATTCTCTACATTTTCAATCTTCTATTTGTCACTCTACCTCCAGTGATTTAGGAGTCACAATTTGGTACAGCAGAAAAATAGTATACTTTTCTTGAAGTCAGAGAACCTGGGGGTAAATCCTAGCAGTCCAACTAACTGTGTGACCTTGGTAGAGTCATTTAATTTCTCTGTGGTTCAGGTTCCTCATCTGTAATGTGAGGGGGATCAGATTCAATTAAGGGCCCTTAACCTTTCTTGTGTCGTGGAAGACTTTGGCAATCTGATGAAGTCTGTGGACTTCTTCTCAGAGTCATGTTTCTAAATGCATAGAATAAGATATATAATTTGAGAGGAAATCAATTATTTTAAAATACAAATATCAAAATAGTTTTAAAACAAGTCCACAGACCCCAGCTTATGAATCTTTAGATGATCTCTGGGATCTCAGCTCTCAGTCTATCATCCCATGAATTATATATAATGGCATAAGAACATGATTATAGTGAAAGATTAATCTCTTCCTGAAATGACCTAGATAATTGCTCTTAAGAAATGTTTAACATAAAGGAATCTGGCTTCAGTAGTAGACCTTCCAGGCATCTACTTTTTCACAATAGTTCCTGTTTTTTTTTTCTATCCCCAGGTACCTACAGTTCTCAGAATTGCCCTCACTTCCAGAAAATAACTGGGGAAGTAGGCCCACTTCAACACTTCTTTCATGGTCCTGAATCTTGACTCTCTAACTAAAGACAAGACTATTTGAAAGCAGTCCACAAATCTATATAAGGTAATATGGAAATCTGTTTTTAAAAAGCATGTAAAAATTTGTTCTAATTTTACTAGGGAAAAAATATCTGGTAACCTTATTCAGAGGCTCTTCTCATTACACAAACTTCATTTAACAAAAAAGTTTAAAGTGAGTTTGCTCTAAAATAAAATACTACCTAGATTAATGAGGTTTTAATTTTGCTATGGATATCTGTGCCAAAATAAAATAGCCTGAACACTAGTCAGACTATGAGGACTTGGGAAGATAAAATAGAGAACTGAAAATTTTACTTCAAATTTTACTTCACTATATATTCCAAAATATATCAGCACTTTTTTTTGAGATAGCTAAAAATATATGTCTACAAAGTAGATGTCCATTAATTGAGGAATGTCTAAACAAATTGTGGTGCATGTATGTGATAGAATATTACTGTGCTATAAGAAATTGTATGTGTGATGAATATGTGCATTCGTCCTTCGTTGCTAAAGAAGACCATGACATCAGAGAAATAATGACATCACGTGCACGTGACTGTTTTGAGTGAGGGGGGACTGTGCAGGTCACCAGCCTCACTTCTCCTCCAGAGCCATCTGAATCCAGTGACCAGATATTCATCAGGATGCCTGGAGATGACCCAGGATGAGGCAACTAGGGTGAAGTGACTTGTCCAAGGTCACACAGCTAGTGAGTATCAAGTGTCTGAGGTGAGATTTGAACTCAGGTCCTCCTGACTCCTGAACTCATGCTCTATTTACTGCACCACCTAGCTGCCCCTATGATGAATATAGAGAAGTGTGGAAAGACCTATATGAACTGATGAAGAATAAAGTAAGCAGAGGCAAGAAAACCACATACATAGTAATCTTCTTGTTCAGTCATTTCAGTTGTGTTTGACTCTTCATGACCTCAGCTGGGGTTTTCTGGGCAAAGACACTGCAGTGGTATTGCCATTTCCTTCTCCAGCTCATTTTAAAGAGAAGAAAACTGAGACAAACAGGGTTAAGTGACTTGTCCAGAGTCACAACTAGTAAGTGTCTGAGGTCAGATTTGAACTCAGGAAGATGAGTCTCCCTGACTTCACTTCTCCACCTAGCTGTCCACACACAGTAACTAAACATTGTAAATGGAAGGAATGATACATCAAAAAATTCAAAAGTAAATGTAACAAAATTATAAAGATCCAGCAGGACTGGAATGAAGAGAGATGATGAGACACCTCCAACCCCTTTGTGGAGATAGGAGGTCCACTGTTATTATCCATTGTATATATTTTCGAGTTTTTTCAATGTCTTCATCAATTGTACTGATTTTTCCTCTCTGAAAAATACTATTTGTCATATGGGATGGCTTTCTGGGCAAGGGATGGGGAGAGATACTTGTAGTAACTATGATGATGTAAGAAACAGAAAATGTCAATAAAAATTTATTTTAAAAAAGAAAATTTCCACTTCCTTTTGGGATAAGATATTATTTCTTTTGGCTTATATAATAAGCTCTTTATGTAGGCTCGAGTTCCACAAATTACACAGGTAAGAGGATCGTGAAGCCCAACTACATAAACAAATGAAAAAAAATATTCAGACACTCAATGTGGGATGTACCTGTCCAGATGGAGAGAATCACTCATTCATCTCCCTCATAAAAAATTTTCCCTTTTAGAACATGCCTGTTTAATGACTGGCATAATAATAAGATTAGTGTCTGATTCATAAAACATCAAAACAGTCAAGCAACTGGTGACACAATGTTAAGAGGTAAAGTCAATTGCTTTTACATTTTTGAATCATCAGCATTATTGTTTCTTATCTCTGAATGGAGCCCAGGGGAGACCCTTGACCCTCTATGCTCTTCTCCCAACCTGACCTCTAACCAGGTCCTAATCAAGAAAAAGAAAAACTGGGGACCTGGAGAGTTCAAACCTATCTTCTTATATGTTTCTGTCCTGAAGTGTAATATAAAGTTTCTAAGTTCTATTCTGCTAATTCAAATATGTTGAACTCTTCATGGGTTCCTTTCTCTGGCTATGAACAACTCTCTAATTGCCCCCTCACCTCCCTTTTTTTTGCCTGGAGAGAGAATGTGGTCAGGGGAAACTGAGAGTCCTCAGCCTTGTCATGAAGGGCACGTAATTAAAATTTTCTCTATCCCATCATGGACCATTAGATTAAGAGAGGTTGGAAATTGAATTCTTATCTCGATGAATCATCCCCATCAAATAGCATTTATGACGTACTTAATTACTAGGGTGAATGGAAGAACAACCGAGGCCCAATTCCTGCTCCTCCCAAGTTTCTATTCCAAGACGTGCTAGTGAGAATTTAATTTTCTCCATTCATAAAACGATAATGCTGTTAGGCTGCTGAATGGCAGTAGCATTACGTGATTCTTTTTAGATGGTAAAATAATTTTTAAAAAGCAAATACTGGAAGTGGTTAAGTTTTCCTCCTCATTTGTTCTACCTACATGTGGTATCAAGTAAAACTAGGACAGTTGGTGAAGGGAGGGAGAGAGGATGTTAATAATGTGTCACAGAAAACCTTCCACTTCGATAAAACAGAATGTAGTATACCAGGGGATTCTACAGGATATGACTATAAGTCACACTTGGAAAGAAATCTCCTTGCTCTGTAGCTGTACCTTCTGTCCTGTGGGAGGCCTCTATGGTAGGAAGCAGGATGTTGATTCAAACGTCATCCTTAGGTTTTGAAATGAATGTATGAAAAAAATAGAACTCAAAGTTGTAAAAGACAATTATAAAAATGGATCACAGCTTTTTGAATTACTCAGCTTGGATTAAAATGTGTATGTATATATATATGTGTGTGTGTGTGTATGTGTGTGTGTATGCATGTGTGTGTGTGTGTGTGATATACCCCTCCCATACTTCTTTGTAGAAGGTCCACAGGTGTGTAATATAGCATATACGATCAGATTTTTTTTGATGATGTATTAAGGTTTTGCCAATTTTCTTCTCTTCCTCTTTTTTTTTTAATTTCAGTGTTATAGAAACAAAATATGTCAAAATGTGTTTTTAAAAAATTGTGCCTGATATTTTCTTTCATTTTTATTTGGTCCCATAGAAAGGTATTATGGATAACTGCGCTCTTTAAAAGTCAGACATTTATAGCCCATCCTGTTGCATGGGCAGCAACTATAAAAAAAATTCTGCCTGCTGGGGTTTTGTTTCTTTGTTTTCCGAGGGATTCTGTACATTTGCATTAATTTTTCAGCTGTAGACACCTGAATTATTCTGTTAGCAGTTGTGAAATATTTTGAGTTGAGTAGGAGCCTGGAGTGTTTGGGAAATTAACACAAACAAGAGAAAGGTGTTCCCAGACATGCTTATTCTCAGATAAACATAGAGCCTGTCAGTGTAACTTCATCAATGGTGCCTGAGGAGTAGGGGGAAAAGGGACCCCCAAAATGAATATTTATTAATCCTTGGTCTATCCCTCAGCTGGCCCTCAGCCATGCCCTGGAAAGGCTCAGAGTGATGCTTTAACTCTTTGGCTGCAAGAGGTATAAACCCTGTAATTCAATGAGCATTTAAGGCATTGCAGTACACAATGCAGCTGCTAGAGCTGACTAGATTTACAATGCCAGGTTGGGTACTCTGAAAGTTCTAAGTGTCTAAACAAAAATATTTAGCAGGAAAGGAAGAGAGTGACGAATTATCTATTTTTTTTCAGGACATGTACCATAGAAGCCCTGATAGCATTATCACAATTTTTTTTCATCTTTTCATGAATGCCATGAGAAAACCCCAAAAGGGGTCAAGAAGAGGTGGGCAGGACCAAAACTACTGAACAGCAACAGCAGCAAATTCTGCTATCCCCAGCTGGGGTCATGAAGAGTCAGATATGACTGAAAAACAACGGAGCTTCAACAAAGGTGTGAGGTGGCGAGGGCCTGCTCTAGAATGGTGGCCGCCTTAGAGGAGAGAAGAGGGTATGTTTGAGAGATGTTGCAAAGATTGGCAAGAGATTGGATACAGGGGGTGAGAGACAGGAACTCAGGATGGCTCCCATGTTTGTGAACCTGAGCTACTGGGAGGATAGCATTGCCTCCAGCAATAATAGGGAAGGTAGAAGAAGGTGAAGGATTTCGTACAGAAGATTATGAGTTTTTTGTTTGTTTCTATTTCTTTTTTTTTTATTAATTTTATTTATTTTCAGTGTGATAATGAGTTTTGCTTTGTACGTATCAAGCTTAAAATATCTACTGGACGTCCTGTTGGCGACGTCCGAAGGGCAGTTGGACGTTCAAGATTGGAGGTCAGCAGAAAGATTGGTGCCGGAGGGATAGATTTGAGAATCATCAACATAGAGATAGTAATTAAATTCATGGGAACTGATGAGATTGCCAAGTACAATAGTATAGGAGAAGAGAAGAGGACCCAGGACAGAACCCTGAAGAACACCTAGAATTAGAGATTGTGATCTGGAAGAGATTACAGCAGAGGAGACAGAGAAGGAGTAGTCAGGTAGGTGGGAGGAGAACCAGGAGAGATTGGTGTCCTGGAAACCTAGAGAGAGGAGGTATCAAGGAGGAGAGTTATCAAAGTGATCAAGGAGAATGAAAATTAAGAAAAGGTCACTGGATTTGACAACTAAGAAGTCATCAGCATCTTTGGTGGAATGATAAGGACAGAAGCCAGAATATAAGGAGTTAAGAAAAGAGTAAGAGGAGAGAAAGTAGAGGCACCTATGGGAGACTGCCTAAACTCCACTATTATCATGTCCTAGCAACTCAAGATACATTCTCCCCTCCCTTCTTTCAGCTTCCCTTTGTGTGTTGTCTTCCCCATTAGATTGTAAACACCTGGAGGGCACAGACTGTCTTCCTTTTTCTTATTAGTATCACAAGTATAGGATGTTCAGGGAGGACCAGCACGGCTGGTGTGAGGGCTTGCCAGGCCCTTTCCAGGACTGCTTATCTGCCTTTGGTGTCCACATATTACCCAACCCTGACCTGTGGCTCCAAGAAACTGTATAACCCACAGAGGCCACACCCTGGTCAAATCTTCTAGATAGATGGACTAAACCAGGTGAAGGGGAACCAAGAAGTCTCAAACCCTTCAGTGAGTATTTGTCTTGGGTTGTCTATCCCAAGCATGTTGAATGGGCAGTGGAGAAAAATTTGCTCCAAAGGCCATGAAGGCAGATGAAGCAGGTGCTGTGGAGTGCTTAGAACTTGGTCAGACATTGAAGATGCCAAGGTAACCTACCACATTCTGGACCACATCCATTTGTCCTGACCTTTGTCTTGCAGCTGGACTTTGAGGATGCTGGAAGAGAGTGAGGCTGGTGACTTTTTATGCAACTCTGCTTCACTTAAATCCAATTCATGTCCATATCAAAACATCAGCTCACATGTCATTGGTCCTCTTTGAAAATGAAGGACAAATAACAGGAAGTATCCCAAATGCTTAGCAGAGTGCCTAGCAGTAGACACTTAAATAAATATTTATGCAGGGGTGAGGAATCTTCAACCTCCCTCGAGGCCACATGTGACCCTCTAGATCCTCAAGTGCAACTGAATCCAAACTTCACAAAGCAAAAGGCCCCACCCCTGGTTTATTGAATTGAACTGAAAGTTTGGAAAGAGAAGATATCTTGTCTTCTTTTGATTTATGCCTTTCTTCATGCACTGAAATGATTTTCTACAGTCTACTCAAGGGAAATGCCCTCTATTAAGGCCCAGACCAGCCAGGCTCCTCTCCAGGCTCCTCCAGATTTTCTCCACCTTGATACAGAAGCCTCCTCATCCTTCAAATTCATTCTGTCCTGGACTTCAGACTCAGCACACCAGATGTTACCTTCCACCTTTGAAACCCTTTCCTCTGATTATCTAATTCTTCCTAGACTTGCAATAATGTAAAGGAAACTCACAGCTTAGCCAGTTTTCATCCCTGTCTAGGCTCCACTCCTAACTCTCTCAGCTGTCTCTATGGTGCTCCCTCTGGGGTACCTACTCTCCTCTCTGCTCCTCTCTTTTTCAGCTTCCTTTTATGTGTTCTCTTCCTCTTTCCTGTAGAATACAAGCTCCCTGAAGGCAAGAAAGACTTTCTTCTTGTATTTCCATTCCCAGTGCTTACTACCAACCAGCAGTGCTTAATAAATGCTTCTTGACTTGGCTTGAGTCTATTCAAAGGGAAGTGTACTTTTATGTTATTCAGAAGAGACTCTCTACATTGACTCCAAAAAAGAGTTCTTTGTAATCCTTGAGACGAATGGTATAGGAAGGAATGGAATGGAATAGTGACTTTTATTAGGTGACTTCTGAAATGTTATCCCCAAAACTGTGTATTCTATATTTGTGATTTTTCTTCTTCAGGATTCCAATAAATGTTATTTCAAATCATTTTAGGGTAGGTACATATCCAAGGGCATGGGGGAGGAGAGGGCTGGTTTGAATAGCTGTTAGAAAAATATTTGGATATTAAATTAATTTTAAATTAAAACTGTATCTAGCAGACTCCTCTAAAACCCAGATTACTGTATTATTAATATTTTCTTTCTTCAAATGGAGAAAGACTCCTAAGAGATATATTCTGGATTTTTTTAGTACTTAAAATTCCCTACAACATGCCAGAATGTGTTGATATTTAAATATTCGGTCTGTCATCTGAACAAGCCAACTGTGTTTAAGTTAATTACATTTTGACAAACATGAATATGCTTAGCATTCTACAATGTAGGAGTCCAGCTAAATAGTAACCTCCCTGAGGGAGGGTCCTGTGGTTGCTACTGCCTTTATATTTGTATTAGCACCCAACAAGAATGGAACTTAATAAATATTATTTAAATGAACAGTCATTTCCTCAAGGGGCATTAATTCTTTCTGGCAAC
Organism: Notamacropus eugenii; assembly: GCF_028372415.1. Classification (NCBI taxonomy): domain Eukaryota; kingdom Metazoa; phylum Chordata; class Mammalia; order Diprotodontia; family Macropodidae; genus Notamacropus; species Notamacropus eugenii. The sequence goes on along the minus strand of NC_092874.1, from coordinate 98,187,292 downwards.
GAGTGGTTCATTTAATGGAGTGCAACAGTGACTCTCTAATGGTCTACTTGCTGCCTAAGCGAGTAAACGTGTTTCTCTTATACACTTCTAAGTTATTACAATTAGGCATAAGCTATGGGGGAGAAGGGGGAGAAGGGGGAGAGGAAGAGCCTGGCTGAAGGAGAACCAGCTTGTCAGTAAGGTGACGTCAATTTCTTCAAGTCTTATGATGCTATTGGCTTCATTGAAGAGATAATTTACAACTTACTGTCCGCTCAGTGCTGATTATTAATTCAAGTCATCAACTGATTGTTACCTGCTGTGAACAAAACATCACACTACCACTTCATGACATACAAAGCTTAAATTCTACATAGCATCTTCCCTTCCAAAGCTCCATTGCTGTTCAGTCATTTCATTTGTATCCAACTCTTCATGACTCCATTTGGGGTTTTCTTGGCAAAGATACTGGAGTCATTTGTCATTTCCTACTCCAGTTTATTTTACAGATGAGAAACTGAAGCAAAGAGGGTTAAGTGATTTGCCCAGGGTCACACAGCTAGGAAATGATTGAAGTTGGATTTGAATTCAGGTCTTCCTGACTCCAGGTCTGGCACTCTATCCACTGTGCCACCTAGTTGCCCCACTCATGAAACTTACAATCTCATAACTTAATAGTCTCTAAGGTAGGACATATGTGACAATCCACTGAGGTCAAGGAAGTTCTATTTATATTTATTTTTGTCTTAAAAAATGAAATGAAACTTTACTAATAATTACTATATGGATTGACACCAGTGTCCTCCTTCAGACTACATTTTTCATGGTCACATGACATGTACAGGATTCAAGATTTCTTGAGGGAGTTCCCCTTGGCTTGACAATAGTACCCCTACTTAACAGGGCATTTAAAAACTCAGCCTTTGATGCTTACAATGGTGTGTGTCACCTTTAAAGACCCATATCTAAAGTTTTAAAAAAACAAAACCATTGTTTTATAACCAGTTTATCTTCCAATAAGTTTTGAACCTCTCTACTGAAAATATAAAAATGCAACATTTTGATTAGTTTGCATGAACAACTGACATTAGACAAGATGGAAATTATCCAAATTTCAACAAAAATTTTGTATAACTGGTGAGTGGGACTGAAGAATGAATATTATGATTTAATAAGACCAAATACAGCAGTTTTAAAATTTGGATCTATGTAGCTTTGTGAGGTCTCTTTTTTAAGCTATGACTGCCTTTAAAAATCAAATAATGAAACCAACTCAATTTTGAATCATACTCCAGAGTGGCTTATAACAGAATGGTAAGTCAAAATTTTCAAAAACTTAAGCATATTCAATCACATTGCTCTCACTAAATTATTAATAACTATTGAAAGCAAAAAAAGTTTTTTCTAATTTTAATAAAATTGGTTGGTTGGTTGGTTGTTGTCCTTCGTCTTTGAAGAGGACCAAAATGACATTGCCATGATAAAGTGAAATTTCAGTGTGACCAGCTGTGGTTGATCAGACCAATACAAGCTCAGAATGCTCTACCACAAGTTGGGCACAGATAGTCTGTATTAATATTTGGGGTGGATATCCCAAATTTGCACATCTTGCATTTACTTTGTGCTGTCTCAATTCTGCTTTGCTCAAAGAGCACCCTTTCTGATATGGGCACACCATGCTGAGCGGTTCTGTGCCAGTGTCTCCCATGTTACACAGTCAAATTCAAAATTCTTGAGAGACACCTTGAGAGTGCCTGAAGATCACTTCTTCTGGTCACCATGTGATCACCTGCCGCATATGAGTTCTCCATAAAATAGTCTTTTTGGCAAGTGTACATTTTGCTTTCAAACAACATGGCCAGCCCATTGGAGTTGCGCTCTCTGAAGCATAGTTTGAATACTTGGCAGTTCAGCTCAAGCAAAGACTTCAGTGTCTGGTACTTTATCCTGTCAGGTGATCCTCAGAATCTTCCTAAGACAGTTCAAATGGAAGCGATTCAGTTTCCTGGCATGGCACTGGTAGACTGTCTATGTTTCACAAGAATATAACAATGAGGTCAGCACAGCGGCCCTGTAGACCTTCAGTTTGGTAGTCAGTCTAATACCTCTTCTCTCCCAAACTTTTCTTCAGAGCTTCCCAAACACTGAGCTAGTTCTGGCAATGTGTGCATCAACCTCATTGTCAATGTGTATATCCCTGGAAAGTACACTACCAAGGTAAGTGAACTTATCCATAGCATCCACATGCAGATGGTGAGTGGAATCATCTTTGCAGATGTTTTTGCACATTTTGTACATGTTTTTGTGTTTCAACTGCAGAGTGGGATTCCCCACCTGGCACAGTAATCAGGCCAGGGTTGGGTAAGCAGACAATGTTTAGGGCACCTTTTCTAGCCCCTTCCTCACACCAGGAGGTGAGCAATGCAATCCTTAAAAGACTGCTCAGATACCCAGGGGCTGACCAGTCCCACTGCTGTTTCCAGTAAGAAACAACCCTATGGCCTGGGCCAGCTGTGTGCTGGTTTGTGACTACAGCTCCCAGTGTATCTGAACCTGCTACTTCATCACTTGCCTGTCGCCACAAGACTTTGAGGTATAATAGTGAAATGGTATGGGTGATGTCTTTTGATTCATGCGTAAATTGGATTTAAGTGAGGCAGAGTTGCACAAAGTCATCAGCCTCACTCTGTCCTCCTGTCCTCATAGTCCAGTGGCAGGACAGAGTCAAGACAGCTGACGATGGCTTAGGATGCAATGAATGACCTTGGCGTCTTTGGTGTCTAACCAAGCTCTAAGCTCTCTACATCACCTGCTTCATCTACTTTCACGGTCGTCGGAACAAATGTTCTCATCTGCCTATTCCACCAGAGAAAGTCTTCACATGCTTGGGGTAGACACCTCCCAACTCACCAATGGTTTAAGCACCCTTGGTTCTTGGTTAAGAACCCTGGTTTGGCCCATCTGCCAAAATGGTTTACCAAGGCGTGGCCACTGAACTTGCTGCAGCTTCTTGGAGCCACAGGTGAGAGTTAAGTGGAACAGGTGGACACCAAAGGTGGAAAGAGCCCCAAAAAAGGCTCAGCTGCCATCACACCAAAGGTCCTAGTCCTCCCTGAACACACTCTACACCTTAATTTTAATAAAATAACATTATATTAAAATATTGTTCATTTTACATTTATCTCATCCTTTTAAGATTTCTATTTTTGTATTTGTTTTATAAAAATACATAACATTAATTCAGTAGAATATATTAAATTTGCAGTTAAATCTACATATATGGGAGCTCAAAATGTTTTTTTACAGGTAAGGGTACATGATCAAAAAAGTTTTGAGACCATTCTTACCAGGGCATATAAACAAATAACAGTGGTACGTAATAATATCTAAATGTAAGCAAAGCAGTATGTAAATTTCTTATGGCGTTTCTCTGATAAAGGCCACATTTTTCAAATATATAGAGAACTGAGTCAAATTTATAAGAGTACAAGTCATTCTCCAATTGATCAATGGTCAAAGGACATGAACAGGCTGTTTCTAGATAAAGAAATCAAAGCTATCTATAGTCATATGAAAAAATGCTCTAAGTCACTATTGATTACTACAATACAAATTAAAACATTTCTAAGGTACCACCTCATACCTTTCAGATTGATTAATATAATAGAAAAGGAAAATGGCAAATGTGAGAGGGGGTGTGGAAAAATTGGGATAATAATGCACTATTGAAGTTGTGAACTGATCCAACCATTCTGGAGGATAATTTAGATTTATAGCCCAAAGAGCTATAAATCTGTGTGTACCCTTTGACCCATCAATAATACTACTATTAGGTCTATATCCCCAAGAGATCAAAGAAAAAGGAAAATTGCAAAATTGTTTATAACAGCTCTTTTTGTGGTAGCAAAGAATTGGAAATTGAGGGGATGCCTATCCATTGGGGAACGACTGAACAAGTTGTGGTACATGATTGTGACAGAATACTATTGTGCCATAATAAATGATGAACAGGTTGCTTTCAGAAAAGCTTGGGAAGACTTAAATAGACTGATGCAAAGTGAAATGAACAGAACCAGAAGAACATTGTACATGGTAATAGCAACACTGTGTACAATGATCAACTGTGAATGACTTAGCTATTCTGATCAATACAGTTCTGAAGGACTCAGGATGAAAAATACCATCCACCTCCAGAAAGAACTGATTGAGTCAGAATGCAAATTGAAGCATGTAGGTTTTTGGTTTTTTTTAACTTTCTTTCTTCATCTTGCCTTTTTTTGGCAAAAGGGTTAATATGGAAATGTTTTGCATCATTTCACATGTACAAGTGATATCACATTTCTTGGCTTCTCAATGGGTGGGGGAGGAATGGAAGAGAGGGAGAGAATTTGGAACTAAAAAAAGTTTTTAAATGAATGATAAAAATAAGCAATAAATTTCAAAAAAAAATTTAATCCATAAAAAAAGTTCTTGCCACCAAAGTTCTTGGCACTATCAAATGGTTCAGCATCAGAAAATGATATGATTCTATCAGTCGAAGAGACATTTGAAAAGAGGCATTACCATGTGCTTTGCTGCTGCACCCTAAGGACCATGAGACCCTCCTATCTGACTTACATGTGTTGTCCCCTCCATGAGAATGTAAGCTCTGAGAACAGGGACTGTCTTATTTTTCTATTTGTATACCTATTTGTGTTTCTATGGTACAAAGTGTTGCTTTGTACATAGTAAGTGAGTAATAAATGCTTTATTCATTCAAAGTGGATAATACTGGTGTAGATAATTAGAATCTGCTGTCTAGTTCAATATCATTTTTTTCTTTGATCACAATATATTTGTGAGGCCAGAGTTTTTTATTTCAAAACTGCTCCATGCCCAGAAATTACTAGACTGAAAAATCAGGAAGTTTGGGTTCTAATTCTGGCCCTGCTCCTAACTAGCAGTGTGATGTTGGACAGATCACCTAATCTTTCTTAGCCTCTGGATTGGTTGGTGTTTTTAGTCATTTAACAACCAATATTTATTGTTGTTATTAATAGCTGTGGTAATGTTATTGACTAGATAATCTCTAAGGTCCCTTCTATTTCTAAAAAAAACCAACCTTTTACTTTTAAGATATAGCTAAATATCATTCCTTTTAAATAAAGAAAAAGAAAATGATTTCCTGAGTTAGTTGAGTGGGTTACTTTAAAATCATATTACTACTATAGTTCCCTTTTTGTCTTGGTGCTTATGAATTATGAAGCAAATGGACTGACGGCCTTATCAAGCCATCAAAAGATTTGTTGTTGCTTAGTCATTTCCAACTCTTCACGACCCCATTTGGGGTTCTCTTGCCAAAGATACTGGAATGGTTTGCCATTTCCTTCTCCAGTGGATTAAGACAAACAGAGATTAAGTGATTTGCCCAGAGTCACCCAGCTAGTAAGGTCAAATTTGAACTCATATCTTCCTGACTTGAGGCTGAGTATTCTATTCACTATGTCACATAGCTGTCTTACTTCTAAGTAGGCCTAGCTGCATATTTTTAACAACTTTGGGGAAAAAATAAGGCTAAGGCAAAATGTGGTCAAACGGTAAGTTCAACCATGGAATGATTCGCTGTACTCAGAGCCTGATTCATTGTCTGGCATATGAAGTGGAGGTACATGTCACTTTCCCACAGAATTAGGAGGGAATTCCAATTGTTCGGTGAATGTGTGTTATGTGTTAATGAATTATTTATGCTGTACCTCTCTCTGTTTAATCATGCCATTACTTCAGCCAGTGACATAGGTGGCTTATTGCTCTGCAGAAACAAGCAGAACAACTGTATTTAGGAACTGAAGAGATATGGTGCAACTGTAAGATGAAAAGTGAAAGCAGGAGTAACGTCAAGAAACTGATGTCAGAGACCTCTTGTTTTATAAAGGAGTAGACCAAAGCTAGAGAAGTAAGGTAACTTACTCCAAGCTGGTCACTTCCAGCTTTAAGAAGACAACAGAACTCAGTTACTTTTATTTACTTTTTACTATTTGCTATTTACTTTTTATTTACTATTATTACAGGAGGAGAAGGCATGGGAGGTGATCAGGATTACAATATAATCATATAAGACTGTAAGATATCATGCATGAATAGCTAGACCTTATTGTTCTCAACAAAAAATTTGGAAGTCAGGAGGACGTGAGTTCAAATTCGAACTCAGACATGCTACCTGGGTGACCTTAGACAAGTCACTTAATCCTCAACTGCCTTCCCCCAAAACCCCTAAAGTAAAAAAAAAAAAAAAAAACCTACAAAAAAAATCTTATAGTGGCAGCTAGTGGATAGAGCACTGTCCCTGGAGTAAAACTCAGTTTATTCAGCAAAGAATTTTAAAGGTCAAACTTTAAAGTTTACATGTTAGTGTAGATAGTCATGTGTGGGGATGGGATAAAGAGGTGATAGAAATAATACAAGCTTTTGGATACCCTAAGTGTTCGGCGCTTCTGGATGAGAGGCTAGGAGTTAGCACAGGTGAATATGTTATTTATTCCTTCCTCTCCTAACACATTCTGGCTCTTAGGAGGAATAACTGTCTGCTCTCATTTGCTTCCTACTAAAAACAACCAAATCCCCCTAAAAGAGTCATTTGGAAAGTTCAAGTAAGAATTGTAAACTTTTTTCTGTAGACTAGAACAACTCTAACTTTGAAACCTTTCCGTCTGCTTCCTGCCCCCTGATCCCCAACTGCTTACTCAGAACACAAACCCAAAGCACCCACTGACAGTTCCTCTTTCAGAATTAGCCCTGGCAAATTCTCCCAGAGGACTCATGACTCAAAGTAGACCAATAATAGAAGCAAGTGTTCTCAAGAAAACAGAGCACGGTGAGCAGAATTTTATTGCCACCATGCCCTCATTTGAGTCCCCACCAAACCTGGGACCTTCCTCCCTCGCAGGGCCCCTCCTTTAGGGAGCTTTATCAAGCTACGGGCCATTTTCACGTCATTCAGGTTAGTCTGTGGCAGCGTGCTCACTCTCTGAAGCCAGGTCTGTTTGCCGGAGGCAGGACAGGGAGCCCATGAACCATGTGCCCATGCACAGATCCCAGCACAAATACACCTCAGCACACAGCTCAATGTGCTTGGGTAATTGAAGGACCAGCCCTAGGCAAGAGTGGAAAAAGAGGTGGTATGCAGCATCTCCTTTCTGAGTCCTATTTTTCTACCTTTGGTACAGACTTTCCCCCTTCCCTCCTTCAAACACCCCAAATCCTCCATCTTCCCAAGGGTCTTCCCATTGTCAAAACAAGAAAGAACTTGATTTGTCTCTGATCTCTTCTCTCCCTCTGTCTTAGGGAGTTACAGTGTGTCTTAAGAATGCAGATTCCACTTACACATTGTAAGAAATTAATACATCTTTTCTGAATTGAATTCTCAGTGCGCTTCTCCTCCATTCTCCCATCTCATCCTCCTTTTCTCCATCCAGGGCTCTCTGAAACTCTCCAGGAAGTATGGTGATCATCCTGAAAACCATGTCTCTCAACAGTCTCTATGGCCATGTTTTCTTCAGTGCCTTAGGCCTTCCTATATGAAGGACAACTGGGGGTGGGAATGGGCAAGATGAAGGGAGAAAGTAAATATTCAAGGACTCTTCATGTTCTGAGGAGTGTCATAGGAAAGAGCACCGAGAACCTGAACTCAAGACCATGGGCAAGAGTTGGGGTGGGGGGCACATGAAAACAGTAGTAGAACAGACCTCTATAGAACAGACCTATAACTACTGAGGCATAGGAAATAATATGGTACAGTGGAAATAGCACTGATTCTAAAGTCAAAGGGACTGGGTTCAAATTCACCTTTGATGCTTTCTACTTTCATGACCTTGAGAAAGTTAATCTCAGTTTTCTCATTTATAAAATGAGGAGGTTGGATTAGATACCCACCTATGTCCTTTCCAGCTTAGTGTGTGTGTGTGTGTGTGTGTGTGTGTGTGTGTGTGTGTGTGTGTGTGTGTGTGTGTGTAAGAGAGAGCCAGAGAAAATGTATATATGTGAGAAAGAAGGGAGAGAGAATGAGAGAGGAAGAGAGAGACAGAGAGGCAGAGAGAGAGAGAGAGAGGGATCACAAGAACATGAGAATGGAAGGCCACCTCCATGGAGAGAAAAGCACTGCACCTGGGACCAAGACAACTAGTTTAAGTCCCATCTACACCACTTAAATTCAACAAATCCTTATTAAACACCAACTATTGGCTGTACAAAGCAGCAAGTTAAACAGTTTGGGGAATGCGAATACTAAAAAACTAAGGCCCTCTGTCCTTGGGAGTTTACATTCTATTGAGAGAGGAGGAGGGATGGGAAGTGGAAAGGAGAGAGGTTACAACATGAACACAGATAAGTAAATACAAAATATTTTGAGGAGTGTGAGTGGCAATTTGATTGATTACTAGTTGTATAGCGATAGACAAATTACTTTACCTCTCTGATCCTCAGTTTTCTCATCTGTAAAATGTGGGAGGTTGGACCATATGACCACCAAAGTCCTTACCAACTCTAATTATCTATGAAATGTGTCACTGTATATATGGGACAGGGAAAATTGTGGTCATTGATGAGTGAGAGAGTGGAGGGGAAACTAGCCAGTGAGCATAGGCAATATGGTTGGTCTTCCTGCCACAGTCTATATGAAGGCTTGGTGGGCCTGCTTGGTGCAGGGACTCTTTACCATTTGGAGAATGTGTAGGTATCCTCTATGTCTTGTTGACTTGTACCAAGGTTTTTTAATTGGCTGCTGAGCCAGAACTAAGTATACATATAAAACCGATTGGGAGGTAGAAGATGTATTTCCTAGGCCTACTTTTGCCACTAATGAGCTATATTAACTGGATCAAATCACTTCATTTCTCTGGCCTCAGTTTCTTCATCTGGACAGTACTTCATCTGTGTCATGGACCCCTTTGATAGTCTGGTGAGGCCTATGGACCCTTCTTAGAATATTTTTAAACCCATAAAAGGAAGGAAGGAAACAAGTGTTTATTAAGCACCTACTATGTTCCAGGCACCCTGCTAAGTACTTTACAAATATTATTTGATAATATCCTTACAGCAACCCTGGGAGGTGGGTGCTATTAACATCTCCATTTTCAATGAAAGAAACTGGAGTAGATAAATAAATAAATAAACTGGAGTAGTTAAACTGGAATAGTTAAATAACTTGTCCAGTTATTTATCCAGTTAGAAAATAGCCGAGGTTGGATTTGAACATGGGTAATGACTGGCGGCTCCGTAATCTACCCACTGCTCCATCAGGTGCCTGGATTAGAAAAGAAACCATTGTATATTAAAGTACAAGTTATCAAGATATTAAAAAAAAAACAAAAAATTTTCACAGATGCCAATTTAAGGGCACTTGGATTAAATGGTTTCCATACTCACTTCCATTCTACAATTCTAAAAGAAAAAAACAGACACCTACAACTTTGTTCTGGTCTTATAAAAGGTAATACTAATTACAATCAACAACACTGCTTGCCATTTGTCTAAGTGACAAGCAATGCGAGAATTCATAGAATTAAAATGTGTTTATCAATTTATTTATGTTATAAATATTTTTATATCTTTATATTATCAATTTACTTATGCATTTCATTTAATTTCAACACTAAACCATTCACATATACCTTTATAGTTTATCATTTATGTAACATCATTATATCTTTTTTAAAAAAATTTTCCAATTACAGGTAAAACAATTTTTTTTGAGTTCCAAATTCTCTCTCCTTCCTTCTCATTGAGAAGGCAAGCAATTTGATGTAGGGTATACAGCATCATTATCTCTCTCTTTTCTTTTAGGCAATTGGGAGTTAAGTGACTTGCCTAGGATCACACAGCTAATAAGTGTCTGAGCCCAGATGTGAACTCAGGTCCTACTGACTCTGGGGCCAGTGCTCTATCCACTAAATCACCTAGCTACCCTGGAATTAGGAGATTTAATGGATAGAGTAATGAACTTGAAATCAGGAAGACTCAAGTTCAAATCCTGAGGCCCTCCTGAAGACTCAGTTTCCTCATCTGTAAAACAGCACCTGTCTTACAGGATTGTTGGGAGGATCAAATGAGATAATATATACAAAGCACTTAGCCATCCTTAAAGCTCTATATCAACACTAAAGCTATCATTGTGGTTCACAACTCTACATAAAGCTAGCAGAACCAGGAGAACATTGTGGACCATCAACTGTGATTGACTTAGCTCTTCTCAACAATACAAGGATCCAAGACAACTCCAATGGACTCCTGATGGAAAATGCTATCCACATCCAGACAAAGAACTGATAGAGTCTTCATGCGGATCAAAGCATATTATTTTCTCTATTCTTTCCTTTTTTTTTTTTCATGATTCTTTTCTTTTGGCCTGTTTCTTCTTTCATGACATGACTAATACGGAAATAAGGGGCAGCTAGGTGGTGCAGTGGATAGAGCAGGAGTCAGGAGGACCTGAGTTCAAATCTTCCCTCAGACACTTGACACTCACTAGCTGTGTGACCTTGGGCAAATCACTCAACCCCAATTGCCTCATCCTGGGTCATCTCCAGTCATGGCTCTGGAGGAGAAGTAAGGCTGGTGACCTGCACAGCCTTCCCTCACTCAAAACAAAGTCATGTCCCAGTCATGTCATTATTTCTCTGATGGCATGGTCTTCTTCAGCAACAAAGGACGAACACACACAATACGGAAATATTTTACATGATTGCATACGCATAACCTATATTAAATTGCTAACTATCTTAGTGAGGGAGCAGTGAGGGAGATAATTTAAGAACTCAAAAAATTTTTAATGAATGTCAAAATTGTCTTTACATGTAATTGGAAATATATATTGTATATACATATTTAAAAACTCTAAATAAAGTGAGAGAACATTGCCTATGGGTATGCTGATAGCCCTACTATGTTAGAGAACGCAAGTGCTATATAGATGAAAGTGGGTCCTAAGAATTACCAAAAGACAGTTGTGAGGAAATAGAATCCTCCTCATTTTGTTGCCTGAAATAAGAGTTTATGAATCAGAGAATCACAGAGTTGAAAGGGACTTCTGCCATCTAGTCTAACATAAAGATCTTTTTCTAAAAACATGCCTAAGGATTGGTCTTATGTAATATTTATTTATTAAAACATAGGTTTCCTGCCTAACATTAGTGAACAAAGTAAATATTTCCCTGAACAAGAACAGATCATCTTATTAACCTTGAATTGTATTATCTGAAAAACAATCCATATTATTTTGGAACACAGAGTGCCCCTAACAGATAATTTCAAACCACATTAGCTGACAGAGAAGCCCAAGAGAGATTTCTCGGTGGTGATGCTGTTTGATGCTTCTATAGCTATGTGTCAGGATTCTAGATACAAACTCAGGAATTCGAGCTGAACATCTATTACTGCCATGGAAAAGAACAATTTTCCATCGATAAAAGCAATTACTGCTAATTGTAGGTGAAGAAATAGCACATTCCACTTGGGATGTTCCAAATAAAGCATTTATTCCTTCATCCAACCATGATTTACTGAGTAACTATTGTATACGTAGCTCTGTGTCACTCAATTTCTGGGATTTAACAAAGAAATAAACAATTTCTGCTTTTACAAAGCTTACTTTGGGAATCTGGGCCTATTGGAGATCATCAAGAAGAGGATGACTGACCAGCTTATTAACCATGAATTGCATTATCTGAAAAACAATCAATATTTTGTTATTGATATAGCAATATCTTTGTATTCATGCCGTACAGACAAAAGAGATTACAAAATTACATTATTCAAGGCAAAACTTTGGCTAAAAGATACCTAGTTGAGTCCACTACCTCAGAAAGAGTCATTGTACACCTTGGGGAAACTACCTTCAAATATCAGTGGGGTTAGTTAGGAAGTAACTATAACTCTCTTTTCTATTTGAAGAGCATTCTTCATTTGGAAGAATAGACACATCCCAACATTATCATGATATATTTTCCCAGTGATTTCCATTATATAGTTGGAGATACTTTCTTCTAGAACACATCTTGACATTTAAATTTAAGAAAAACTACACTTAAAATGTAGGAAACCTTTCAAATTGTGTGTGTATATGTATTTTAAAAGCTACTAAACCAGCAATAATCTTCAAATTAATGAAAATATATTAAGCCTTCTTTATTAGTCCTAAAGATGCCATAAACCTTAAATTTTGAGTAAGGAAGACTTAAGTTCAAATCTAGCCTCAGATGCTTAACTAGCTCTATGACTGAGCAAATCACTTAACTGTTGTTTCCTTATCTCTAAAATACTTAATACTATATTAAAACACAAAACAAAGTATACTTAATTAATGCTATATTACTTAATTACTTCAAGCTATATTCAAACACAAAACAAATATGATAAAAGTAAAAATACTTCAAAAACCTGTAAATAACCCCTGGTATACAATTTAAATCAATTCAACAAATATTTATTAAGCCTTCTAAGTACAACACATTGTATTAAGTAGGGACACAATGACAAAAACACAAGTTTTCCTGCCCTGGAGAAGCTTATATTCTACCAAGGTGGGTTACAATATGTACACACAGAAGTACAATGCAAAGTAATGAGAAAGAACAGCGTATAAGCTGTCACAGGAGTCCAGAAAGGCTTCCTGAAGGATGGTAGGAGCTAGAGCAGGAAAAAAACTCAGAGGCCATTTGATCCAACTTCCTCATTTTGCAAAAATGCTGAGGCTTAGGGAGGCTAAGTAAGCATTAGAGTTAGGATTTGAATCCAGATTCTCCTGGTCAGTGCAGGCCAGCATTCTGGGCAATGAACTCCAGCTATATCCAAGTGATTAACAGCGCCATCAAAGCCAGCTGGCCAGGAGCCCAGTGCTAGTGCCTGTGCTGGATCAGTTCCTGAGGTTCTGACAATGCTCACTTCTTCATACATTGTTCTCCCTATCAAGCACAGTATTTCCTGCTGCTTTAGTGGTCTAGTTCTTCCTCAAGCTTCTGACCTTCTCATGTCCAACTTCATGGAAATATGACAAGGACCTCTGATTTCCTGAGTGTGGAAACGCCCTTCCTCTATTTTTCACCTGAATTATTCTTTGTTTTTGTTTGTATCTTTCCCATATTTGAGCTTTGGGCTGATTGCCATATTTCTTCGTGTAGCAACATATCTACAGTTAATTTATGGCATCCTTAACACTATTACCAAAGGCAATATTACGTGAAACTAAGCCTGAAATGTCCTTGACTCGGAATGGTCTAACTTACTTGCAAAAAAATCTCTTTATATTTATATATATATATAATTTTTTATATTTTTATATATCATATATTACATACATACTGCATGGCTTTTATCCTAGGTGTATTTGATTATAATAAAGCAAAATCATCAAATTAATTACTCCCATACATCTCATGAAAAAGCTGTTACCTCTTGACATTTCTTTTTGTAATTCCTATTGTTAAGTTTCCTTAGTTTTCAATAACCTTCACTGAAATTTTCTTAAGCATCCACTAAGCTAGGAGATTCAGTGCTGCATATAATCAAAGGTGAGAACATGCTTTCCCCAAAATTAAAAATGGCGTGCCTTCTGTGTAAACTCACCCTGCATATTCGTAACCATGGCTTTCTATTTTTGTATATCAGAGATATATCTCTTTATTAAAACAAGTAAACTTTAAATTAATACCAAATGTTTACATTTCACAGTTCTTCAGAGGAAAATTTTCAAAATGAATATACATCCTAGGTAAGTAACTATGTTTTTTTTACTGTTTCTGGGTTCTATGCACTTTAAAAAAATAATTTTGATAATTACATTTCAATGTAACTGGTTTCTTTTGTAATTCTATGTATTTTATTTTATGCATTTAAAAACATTATTCTGAGAAGGAATCCATGGGCTTCCCCAGACTTTCCAAGGAGTCCAAGCCACCAAAAAAAATTTAAGAACTACCTGTTATCATAGATTGTGGAATTTTAGAACTGAAAGGCTCCGTAAAGATCATCTAGTGACTAATTCCTTCATTTTGTGGATGGGGAAACCAAGGCCCAGAGAAGCCAAAAGTGACTTGTCAAGGTCATACAGCTTATGACAATGTACATTTTCTAAAAATAGTGAAATATTTCTGTTCACATAAGCAAATGAAGTAAAGGAAAAGGAGAAGGCAAACCCTCCCTCCTCCAAAACTCAAAACAAAAGAGAAGATTAGGCATGATTATATGTTTGAAAAGAAAACCTAAAAAAGTGAGAATTCTGGCAGATGCCATTCTGAGCTAGAATTTCATTGAAAACATTCTTTAGAGGTGTATCTATGTAACTGCATATATATAGGACTTTTGCTAAAAATCAGGCACAAAAAATGAAAATGCAATCCACATTTTTTAATCCAAGATCCTAGCTAGAATTCTAACCTTCATCATTCGCCCTTTAGGCATTAGACTCCTCTTGGCAAGTTGTCTCTCACTTCTACTTTCTTTCAGCTACAGGCAATCTGATTACTGGGCCAAAGGCCTCTGTTTCTCTTAGTAACATTTGACTGCAATGATTCTTCAGTCTTTTTCTGGATTTCTCATTTTACTTTCCTTAGTCAAGAAACCTGAGCCACAAACCTCTGTTCATTAGGTAGGCCAGCTGCCTACAAGGCCCTCTCTTTTTTTAACATCACTAAAAAGAGGGAAATCACTTCAACCTTCCCATCTGCTCTCTAACTGGAGCTATATGCTTGCCTTGATCTATACACAATACTTTTTAATTAATTACGAAGCTAAGTTATCTGATTATTCCTAGCAACCTTAAGTCTTCTGTAGAAAGTTCAGATACAAAGTAGAAAATAACATTTTTTTTTAATAGACCCAAACAGATAATTAAACTGATCTGATTAAGCCCTGAAGTTGTTTTAGTTTGGTTTTTGAACTGGTGCTGTTTACAGGATTTCAAGTCCATAACATTTCATGTGACTGTTCCCCTCAATGCAGAGGTTTTGTGGGCTGACAAAAACAGAGCTGTTTTCTTTTGTGCCACAGTTTTGATAGGAAATTCTAATATTTACAGCTTAGTTCTTAACTTTTCTTGTGTCACATACCCCTTTGGCAGCCTGATAAAGATTACAGACCCTTTCTCAGAACAACATGTGAAATAAAATGTGTGAGATTACAGAGAATATCAATTCTACTGAAATATAGTTATCAAAATATTTTTAAAACAAGTCCATGGACCCCAGGTTAAAAACTCCTGAGCACTCCTTCATTTATACAGGTGATGAAATTGAGTCTAAGAGAGGGTAAACAACTAAGCCAAGCTCGCATAGTCAAGTAATAGTGTTAAGATCTCATTCTAGGTCACCTGACATCAGACTTCACACTCTACTATACCAGAGTTGAATCTAGCTATTTAAGAAGGCAATGTGCTGTCATGGAAAGAATCCAGGACATGGAATCAGAAGACCTAGGTTAGAATTCCAGCTACACCACTTACTAACTTTGTGAATCTGGGCAAGTTATATAAAATCTCAAAGATTCGGTTTCTTCATCTGTTAAATGGGGATAATGCCTGATCTATTTCACAAGGTTGTTGTGAGAATCACAGGAAGCAAGGTATATAAATTTCTATACAACTGTTATCTGTTGTTATATTCCTGCCGGCATTCCTGGGTGATCCACATCTGCCTTCCATGATGAATTCCATAGGCCAACTGTAACCTGTGTGATTTGTTCTGAATCTTTTCCAAATGTTTTAATTGATGTAGTCATAAAGCAATTCCTCTTACAACATGCTCCGCTATTATTTCACCAGGGTCTATATAAGATCATAGATTTTAGAGGTGGAAGGGACCTTAAAGGTCAACTGGTCCAGCCCCCTTCTTCATCTAATGGAAGAGGAACTGGAAGGGACTTTCTTGGTTACCAATCCCCTCCTTTCATTTTACAGTTGAAGAGTTGGAAGGGACCTTTTGTTCAGTTGTGTCTGACCCTTCATGACCCCATTTGAGGTTTTCTTGGTGAAGATGCCAGAGTGGTTTTCCATTTCTTTGTCCAGCTCATTTTACAGATGAAGAAATTGAAGCAAACAAGATTACACATGTCTGAGGTCAGATTTGAATTCAGGAAGATGACTGCTCCTGATTCCAGGTCAGGTACTCTGTGCACTATGGTATCACCTACTTGCCCTAACTGGAAGGGACCTTCAGTTACCTAGAGCAATCTATTTCCTCGTTAAAATGGATGAGGAACTGATACTTTAAAAGCCACCTTGTCCACCCACTTCATTTTACAGGTAAAGAAAATTGATGAGGGAGGGGGTTGGGCAAAATGGTCCCTAAGATTGCCTCTGGTTCTAAGAGGGCCCTATTGTGAGGTTCCTCTCCAGTGGTCCTGATCTATATCTCACCACTGCACCCAGATGGCTCCAAAGGAGAAAGTGAGGCTGGTGACTTTGCACAGACCTGCCTCACTTAAATCTAATTCACTTACATGTCATGGCATCACTCCTTGATGTCACCATCCTCTTCCAGAACAAAGGACAAACAACAAGACCTCTTATTAAACGTAAAAAGAAAACAAAAAATTCCTACTGCAAAAAGAATTTGGATTGAGGGGGAGGGGAAGAGAGAGATAAAAAGTGAATCATTATAATTTCATTACAAATCACACAACTTAGGATTTTAGCACTTCATGGCCTAGATGAGTTTGGGCATATCACCAGGTCAATGTGTGAAGCAAAGCCCTTCACATCTCAACTTGGAGAGTACCTGGTCTGTTATTTTGTAGCTACTGTGTTCAATTTAATATACATTTTTTAAAAAATGTATAATAACAGAAGTTCACAATCTTTTTTTCTGGGTTCTTTACAAAATAGAGAGTGTGTTTGTTGCCCATATGACCATAACTCTAGATCAGGAAGAGACCTCAGAGACCATCTACCCCAAAGGTGAGGAATCTGTGGCCTTCTAGGTCCTCAAGCACAGCCTTTTGACCGAATACAAACTTCACAGAACAAATCCCCTTAATAAAAGGATTTGTTCTGTAAAATTTGGACTCAGTGAAAAAGCTGTGCTCAAGGACCTTTAAGGCCACATGTGGCCCACTCCTGTTTTAGGAAGATTGTTTCTTGTTGTTTTTATTACTGCTGACATTGCTGTGTGATCCACATCTTAGTACCAATTTGACATTGTCTCATTCATATATGTGTATGTATAAGACGTATATGTACATATACGTCTTATATGTACATATATATGTGGAGATTGAACCCAGGTCCTCTGACTGCAGAGTGAATGGAGGATTATTAAATTCATGATAAAAATTTATTTGATTTAATGTTGAAAAATGTTTGGGCTATCTACCCAATCAGCGATTATGGTCCAAGAATTTGACCAGAATCTCTGAGGGTCCTTGGTTGCCTTTTCAGAGGTAAAAATTAAGCAGTCCTTAACGGTCTCCTTTGCAAATGGCAGACTAGATGAAAATCATCTTCATTTAGTTTTTTTTTTAAACAGTGAGTTCAGATCTTTCCTATTATATTCATGAGGAAACAATGGCCTTCAGAATATGGCAGAATCAATCAATCCATCAATGAGCTTGGCAGCAAAGTGGATAAAGTGCCCAAGCTGGAGTGAGGAAGACTCTACTTCCAAGGTTCAAATATGGCCTCAGATCTTTAATAGCTGTGTGGTCCTGGGCAAGTCAGTTAACACTGCCTGCCTCAGTTTTCTCATCTGTAGAATGAGCTGAATAAGGAAATGGCAAACCACTCCAGTATCTCTGCAAAGAAAACCTCAGAAGAGTTGGACAGGAATGAACCACAACTAACGTATGTTAAAAACTGATTTCTTCATCTTCCACTCTACAGAAGTTTGCCTTTCTAATTTCTGGATTACTGCTGACTAGCAATTCTTGTGTGTGGGACAAGGCTTGGGGGAAAAGGGTGGAACTCTAAGGATGTGGCTGCTAGGGGTAGAGGAAACATGTTGCAGGACAGTGCTTCCGGTAGCTTTACATATCCTGCTCCCAGAGCCTGGGCAGTTCTGAGTCATGCCTCAGATATCAACAACTATCTTTCCTTGGATCTTGAGCTGGGCCTCCCCATTTATTCCTGTGCCTCTCTCCCTCTCTTTCTTTCCCTCCTCCTCCCCACATCCACACAGTTAGGTATCAACCCCACAGCTAAGTGGTATAAGCAGAAAGAGTGCTGGGCCTGGAATCAGGAAGACCCAAGTTCAAATCCAGCTTCAGACCCTGTTCAAATCACTTAGCCTCTGTCTGCCTCAGTTTCCTCAACTATAAAATAGGGATAATAATAGCACTTACCTCCCAGGTTGCTATGAGGACCAAATAAGAGGAGTCTCATTTGTAAAGCACAGTGCCTGGCACGTATAACTAGGTGTTTAATAAACGCTTATTCCCCCTCTCCAAAATCGTTCTTGGCCTAGTCTCTTCCTTTTTTGTTTTATTATTGCATTCAGTTCCCTGGCCCATGTCTTTACTACCTCCCAACTAAACTTCAACAGCAATGGGTCTCTAGGGTCTCCTCCCTCTTTCTAGTCTCTTGCCCCCTCTTAGCCATCAGAGACTTTGCTGCTAAATTTCTTTAAATCATAGAATCATGGATCAGAAGCTAGAAACGACCTCAGAGATCAGTCTGACTCTCTCATTTTAAAAATGAGGAAACTGAAATCCAAAAAGGTTGAGTGATTTGCCCAAGATCCAGGATTCAAACTCAGGTTCCAAGAGTATAAGGTTAGTGCTTCAAGTTCAGTGTTCTTTTCACTAAACAAATAATCGTTTCATTTGGTCATTTCCCCATTTAAAACCTTATGGAGGTTTCTTATTATGAAATTCTATCTCTTTGAGCTATTTTTTAGGGTCACTTCCAAATGTTCCTCTCATCTCAATAAATTTATTTCCTCCTATTCATCTGCATGAACTCATTTTAACTGTACTAATCAAATCTTACCCCCTACTTGATCATTTCCATAACAATATATTAGCACATTGTTTCCCCTATCTCAAAAGTTCTCCTGTCTCTTACCAACCCATATCTCTCATTTCTTTTAAAAACACATCTCAAAATTGTCTAGAATGCTACTTGGAGTCAGAGGCCCTGGATTCAAATCTAGATTCTGATACTCATCATTTTAGGTAAGTGATTTTCCTTCTATAGGACTCAGTTTCTTATTTGCAAAATGAGGGACTTGGCCAAAATGGTTTCTAAGGTCCTTTCCAATCCTATACTTCCATGACTTCCCAGAAGCATTCTCCCATAATCATAACCAACACTGGTTTTAATTTTCCTGTAGGTCACTTCTGTTATTTGCAAACTCAGCTTGTACTGTGTCCATTTTCATTTCCCTTTACTGATAGTGGGGTAGAGGAGAGAGGAGTGAGAGCAGAGGTCACTTCAGGAGAGGCAGTTCTGGGTGAGATGCCACATGGGGAACTATGAGCTAGATACACAGGCAAGGAGAGACAGTGTGTGCCAAGAAATGAGGAGAATGGAAAAGGAGGTGGGAGGCTGCCAAAGGCAAATTTTACCTACTCTGGGACTGTGCTTAGGGTGCCTATAGCAGCAATGACTCAGTCTGCTACTGAAAAATCACTTGAGAACTACCTTCAGGTTTCTGATGCTTGCTTTAGATGTTTCTCTTTGTACATTTCACTGTCAGCCTTCAAAAGAATTGAATTTATCCTAAGGATTAGGGGCCACCAAATAGTTGGGACATCTTGGCCACGTGGTCTGATCTGTAAATATGCCTGTCTTAGCTGCAATTTACTTGAGATTGAGATAAACACTTTCTCTCTCTCTCTCTCTCTCTCTCTCTCTCTCTCTCTCTCTCTCTCTCTGTCTCTCTCTCTGTCTCTGTCTCTCTCTGTCTCTCTGTCTCTCTGTCTCTCTCTCTCATTTGTATCACCACCTCTGGGCCATTCCTTCCCTCAACCCCTACTCACATTAGGTAGGTTGGATTTCCAAAGGGCAACTATCACTCTTTTCAGAGTTACAAGGGACTGTGGTTTATAACACTCACACCCTGGGTGCTCACTAATTACCCAGTCAGACTTAATTAGCTTTTAGAAGCAGGTATTTGCTGAGAAAGTATAACAAGAACAGAAGTTATAAAAAAGAATACACAACTGGGAGAGCAGGATTTGTGGGTATTCGCCCTCCTACACCCAAGGTCTCTGAAAAGAATAGGCTCAAACTGGAAAACCATGTGTAGACAAAGAATAATTCACAGTTCTGTTACTGGAGGTCTTTTTCTCTCTCTGTGGAGACTTTGTGAAATTCCCTTAGGAACTCTCTTCTGGACTGTAAGGACCACGTTTTACGATTCTTTGATTCCCTGACATTATCCAGCACATAGAAGGCGTGTAGTCAATACGTGTTAACTAAAAGCAACTAAGCAATTTTGATTGAGCAAATGTTATTCTCTACATTTTGGGGGTAAGGAAACAAGCATGGAGAAATGAAATGCATCATCCACAGGCACACAACTAGTTGATGAAAACTGCAAGATTATAATCCTGGTATCCTGTGCCCTTGATCTCAATCATTTCCATTATAATATGTGTCTGTGAGAGTGTCTCCAGTGAGTACAGGATCAAAGAGGAAAAGCAAAAGTTGTGTATCTTGGAAGGGCAAGGAAACAGGAACAAAAATGGAAGACAGTCCAGTTGTATTTTCTCTGAAGAAAGCATACTTCCTTTTCAAGATCTAAAAGTCTAGAAAAGTCATCACATATAGAGATGCTATACCCAGCTCAGTCAGATTAGTTGGAGATTGAGATGTTCTGGTTGTTAGGATGGTTTTACTCATATATATTTTTTTTCATCTTACATTTCCCAAGGTAGCGGGATTTACCTTTTCCTGTCTCTTTTTTGGGTCCAAACTTGGTCATTATGTTTTCACAGCTCTTGGTTTTGATTGCTTTGTTGGTGGTGGCCTTTGAGTTTTCATTGTTGTACTTACTGAACATAGATATTTTTCCCTGGTTCCACTTACTTCATCTTGTACCTGTTCATATAAGTCTTCCCATATTTCTCTATATTCAACATATGCATTGTTTTTGACAGCACAATAATATTCAATTATGTTCTCATACTATAACTTGTTTAACTATTCCCTAATCAATGAGCATATACTTCATTTCTAATACTACCTTACTATCAACAGTGCTATTATAAATATTTTGGCATATATGGGGCCTTCATTTTTATCATGGAATTCCTTGGTGTGTATACCTAATAATGTAATCTCTGAGTTAAAGAATATGAATATTTTATTCACTTTCTTCACATAGTTCCAAATTACTTTCCAGAATGGCTGGGTCAGCTCACAAGTCTACCAACAATTAATTAGTATGCTTGTCTTTCTACCCCCCCTGAAGAGGGGGTTCTTGTTCAGGTATGAATTAGCTAAACTCTGAGGTTCTTTCCAGTTCAGACATGTTATCATACTACAGTCCTTTTATGAGGATATTACATGCAATTCATTTAAAAATGCAATTGTAAGTATGTGTTTATTTTTGTTATTTAAAGGCAAATGTAGAATATATTATTTTTTTAATTTTAAAAAATGGCTTTTTTAAAACCACCATTCTCTTTTATAAGAAGGTCTACATTTTCTATGTCAAGTGATTTATTGAGGAGTAAAACACATTACTAAACTAACATTTAAAAAATGGTATTAGAAGGATGAGTGAAATATGGAAAACCAAAATGTGTAGAATACCAGGAGGGAATCACTTTTGGGAAGAAAAGACAATTTTCTCTTTTCTCCCTTACTCCACCAATAGTTATATTGTTAGAAAAACTGGATCAGTAGGAGATAATGAATCCCCCTGGGAGCAGAGAGAGACATGGAGGATAGACAGGGTTTCAGAGAGACAATTATTCAAGAGAAGAGACAATTTCAGAGAGTGTAACCCCTCCTGGTGAGCAAAAGTTCCAAAGTGAAGCAGATCCTGAGAACCCAACTGAGCTGCCCACCCAGAAGAGCCATGCATCCAAGGGGAGCTGCAAGGGAACTCTACAAAGAAAGAAAGGTTGATTATCAGGTGTTATAAATCATCCTTTGACACATACATATAATATATGTGTCATTTGCCACTAAATGTACTCTTCTACAAGGATGATGTGTATATTTGTGGGAAAATTTTTCCAAAGGTTTGGAGGGAGGATGGATATATTTCTAACAGTTGTTTCTACTATATCACCTTAGAAATTCATTTGCTAAAAACTATTTAATTCTAGTGGTTGGTTGTAAATGGAAAACATACTGTTGGGGGATCATGAGTTAGAAGTCACATCCTGCAAGGTTACCCCTACAACCCTTTGAGTTGTAGTAGTCACACTGACCCCTCCCCTTTTCCGAAATACCCTAGGGACCCAACTTATAAGTGAGAGTTAAAGAAAAGAGGCATTACATAAGGAATCGTGATGTGTGGAAATAATTTTAGATTTAAAATTATAGGGTCAGGATTCAAATCCTACTTTTGGCATTTACCACTTAGGTGGGGTTGAGCAAGTCACAATCTCTCTGGGTCTGTTTCCTCATAAGTAAAAATGAGAGAGGTGGGAATAGATGATCTTTGATATCCCTTCTAGTTCTACCTTCTCTATAGATGAAATAAATTGTGAACCTTTATGAAATAAATTGTGATAGGTCAATACGAAGATCTAACGTGCTCTCAGAAAATTTGTAGAGGAATCGTAGCTTTTTGTACATCTCTCATGTGCTCATCAGGTTTTCTCTTGTACTTTAATTATTTTATATACTTGTCTTCCCTTCTCTGTTAAACTTCTTATTTCGCTTTGTTTTTTCTCCAGTAACTAGATACTTAAGTTTTTACTGAGTGAGTGGCTATATGGGATGGTTCTGTGGAAGAGACAGAAGAAAATTTAGATGATATAAAAACAAAAGATATTAAAATTTGATTTTAAAAGATAAACTGTTTTGGAGAAATATACTCACAAAAGGACTTGTTTGAGTAGTTGTTGACAAGTTTTTGTTCTGTCAAAACAAATGTATTCATACCCTTTTAAAGAGAAAATAAAATTTAAAAACCATATCAATATTGGGAGGGTGAATAGTTAGAAAATTAAACCTTAGGAGGTGCCAAGGACTGCCTACTACAAAGTATACTTCCCAAAAGAAAAAAACAAACAGCCTCCACTGGAAAGTTAGCCAACCCATTCAGCATATGTTTGATCCATTTTTAGTCCTGCAGATGAATTTTCTTCACTTCAAATGCAAAGCTCCATAGTCTCCCTGCATAAATAGTAATGTGTGTGTGTGTGTGTGTGTGTGTGTGTGTGTTCATCCTTTGTTGTGAAAGAAGACCATGCCATCAGAGAAATAATGATGTGACTTGTAATTGACTTTGTTTTGAGGGAGGGAGGGCTGCGCTGGTTACCAGCCTCACTTCTCCTCCAGAGCCATCTGAATCCAGTAACCAGATACTCATCAGGATGACTGGAGATGACCCAGGATGAGGCAAATTGGGGGTGTGACTTGCCCAAGGTCACACAGCTGAGTGTCAAGTGTCTGAGGTGAGATAATATATGTCACCGAAGTAGGCTGACCATAACCAAGAGCAGATAATTTCCTCTACTTCAACCCAGACATGTTGATCTATTTTATTTCCAAAGAACGGAATCATTTTCCTTTTGCAGTAGATGCTCCTCTATCTAGAAAAGATGCACCACCTCATCACCACCCACTAAACTTGCCACGTGATTTTCTTCGCTAACTGTGAACACAGTTGTGTGTATATTATAAGGCTGGCTACAGAGACCTAGCACATGTTTTGATTTGGCAGAAATCAGCTGTCTAGGAAGGCATAAAAATAACATGTTTATATAGCACTTTAGGACCAGAAAGGGATTGCATTGCTTGAATCTTACTTGATCCTTACAATGACTAGCAGTTCAAATAGTGTTGTTCTCATTTTCACTTTCTTGCCCAGGGTTAATGCTAATATGAGTGACCTATGGCAGATGACCTCTTGTTGTCGGTGCTGTGATCCCAAAAGACAACCCATTCAATTCAATTCAACTGGACAAGCACATAGGAAGCACCTGTTATGTTCCAGGCATGGTGTTAAGGACTGAGGATGCAAAGACAGAAGTAAAAGAGGCCTTGTTCTCAAGAAGCTTAAATTCTACTTTTCCCTTGGCAAGGGAAAAACGTGCAGTCTTTCGACTGAGTCCAAGTTTTACAGAACAAATCATTTTATTAAGAAGATTTGTTCTGTGACGTTTGGATTCAGTCAGACGGCCACACTTGAAGACCTAAAGGGCCACATGTGGCCTCGAGGCTGCAGGGTCCCCATCCTTGCCTACAACCATTCTGCAAAGCAATTTGGAGCTAGGCTAAGGAAGTGATTAAAATATACATACTCTTGGACTCAGAGATCCCATTTGGAGGCATATATACCATGGACGTGAAAAATAGAAAGTCCATTAGAGACACTGAAATATTTATACTAACATCTTCGTAGCACTCTTTGCTGAGAAGGGACCTTAAAGAACACCTACTTCAAATTCCTTTCTCTATAGATGAGGTAAATTATGATACATCAATGGAAAGATCCAAAGTGCTCTTGGGAAATTTGAGGAGGGAGGGAATGTAGCATTTTGTACATCTCTCACATGCTCATTAGATTCTCTTTTAACTTAATTATTTTGTATAGCTCATCTTCCCTACTCTAATGTAAGCTTCTTGAAGGCAGTCTGTCTTATTTGTCTTTTCTCTACTAATAGGACACTTAACACGTATTTGTTGAGTGAATAGATGTGTAGATGAAATGTTATCAACCCAAGTTTTGGAAAGTCGCCCATTTCTAAATGTGTGTGTGTGTGTGTGTGTGTGTGTGTTGGACAATTTCCTGGTTTTGCCTACATAGGAAGACAAATCAGTAGCTAGCTAGAAATTCCCCAAGGAGTAGGTTGTATTTTGAATTGAGGGGAGGAGAAAAATAAGTTTACAAAATAAGACCTTATGAAAGCACAGAAAAAGCAAAATAGCCACAGGAAAAAAACTCCAGATGATGGTGATACAGAAAGTTTCCAGTTAAACTACTTGGAATCACTTACTATTTTTAGTTCCAAGAACAGACTGAATAGATACAGTATCAAAATGCTAAATGCCATTTTCAGATATTATATGTACACATAGGCACACATATATATATAATACATACATGTATTGCAAAATGCACATATAATATCTGAAAATGGCACATATATATATACACAAACACACTTTTTGGGTGTTTTTGTTTTTGAGATTAGGTCACTTTATCTCTGTGAGTCTGGAAGCCCAGTTTCATTGCTGATGTGCGTGGAAGCTTTGACCTGCTCTGTTTCTAACCTGGGCTAGTTTGCTCCTTTTTAGGCAGCCTTTATTAAGTCTCTCCCCACAGGAGACTCACCATATTGCTCCTGGACTTAATGTGGACAACCCATTGGCTATAGACCTACTGAAGCTCAGAATTTCCAAACTCAAGTAATCCATCAGACCCATCCTCTCCAGCAACAGGAATTCCAGGTGTGTGCTCGCCACATTTGACTCAGATCTCATTTTTTTCACCCACACTTCTCACTGGTTTCCCAAAGTGGGATACATCCTATTGTCCGGTCAAACTGGTCTACTTACTTTTCTTTTTTACGTAACTAATTTATTTGCTTTCAATTTTCAATAATCACTTCCATAACCTTTACATTTTTCTCCCTCCCTCCCCATGATGGCATGCAATCTTATATGAATCTACACATAACATTCTTTTTAAACACATTCTCACATTAGTCATGTTACATAAAAGAATTAAAACGAAGGGGAGAAAGCATGAGAAAAACCAAAACAAAACAAAACATAGCAAAATAGAAAACAGTTTCCTTCATTCTGCATTTCAACTCCATAGTTCTCTAGGTACTTTTCTTATCTCCCATCTCCTTGCTTTCGTATATAGGCTGTGCTCGATGACTGAAATGAGCTCATTCCCAACTTGTATCTCTTAGAATCCCTAGCTTTCCTCAAGACTAAGTTCATATGCCAGAAGAAGCATTACTAAATCTCCCTAGCTGTTACAACTCTCTCCTTCCTTCTCACATGATCACTTCTCCAGTGCTTACACATATGCTTATCTTTTTACAAGTTGTTTCCTCATGTTAAATGTAAGTTGAGGGCAGAGGCTGGTTTGTTTTGTTTTTTAATCTTTCTATCTCCGGTGCCTAATAGTACTTGGTACATAATAGATGCTTATGTTTAAGACTAAGAGTAATAATTGTGTGATATAAGATTATTAGAAGGCCCTGACTCCTGACCTTGTTAAGCTATGTCCCGGGTATCTACCTGCGCCACCTTTGGAAATAGCAATCTTCACACTGAGCTGTTCTCAGAAAGATTAGTACCCATACTGTGATATCAAGTTTCTAGAAACCTTGAACATCGACCTCTGTGGGATTATGTGCGCCTGGCACCCCCTGCACTCTCTCCCTGGTTCCTGTAAATTCACCTTATTTTACATAGAAGAATTTTCTTGGCATGTTTATATCTACTCCTCCAGAGCAGACCAGCCCTACTGGAAAGCACCTTCTTGCAGGTGGTTTGGCCACCTGCAGTCAGAACGGGTATAAAACCACTGAGAATCCTAACTATCTGAGAGGAGGGTGGCTCAGCACCATGCATGACCATAGCTCTCTCCTTGTGACTATGACCATATAATTTTGGCTATTTCTGCCTTTATTGCTCATTTCCTTGAGGCTGCACCTGGACTCCAGCCCTATGTCCTCCATCTCCTCTGCTGACCCCACCTTGCTAATAAACTGCCTGCTGAAGCATGAAGTCAAGTTTGTCAAGTTTTCATTTCACAGGAATCCTGAACCCTTCTGGACTCTTTCTGGAAGAACCGGGGTTGAGAATGAGATTTTCTTGAAATGAATAATTGCTGGATGGCCCTGGGCCACTAATTAGGGGATGAAATTAATTCTGACCTTAGCTGGGTCTCGGCCATGTGGAGGGGCTTAGCATATGTTGCTGTTGCCCATTTTGTTTATGTCCTTACCCAAGAATTTTCTGATTGGAACATACTTAAGAACTTTTCCCTAGCTATGGAAAAGGCCTGTGGGGATCCAGTGATCTGCCCGTTCCCTTGCAGGTGACCCAAATACCCCAATACCATCTGTGACAAGGGACTGAGGAGGTATATGTGTATATGTCCAGTCATTAAAGCTCTCAGACTTGGGTGTATCGGTACACACCATTTCCCTCTATAATTTCCCTATTTGTCCTGTCCTCAAAGCTGGTGTCAGGAGTGGCACCTCACTGCGGACTACTACCTACTAAACTCTGTGGTTCCCCTCATTAAAGTCTCTGTTCCAGATGTTATCACTGAAGCCAGCCAGCCTCAACTTGCCTCACTTTTGAAAGCACCTGGTAGCCCTTTACACATCTCCTGAATAGCCTCACTATTTATAGCTCATGGGTTGTGTCAACAAGACTTGGAACTTTTTAACTGCCCCCCAACTGCCAGTGGTGTCATTATGTGGATGACATACTAGTCCAGTGCCTCACCCAAGAAGCCACTTTTCTATTTGTAGCCTCCCTGGTATCATATCTCATCCACTGCAAATGGGCCATAATGTTACAGAAAGTACAGGGTCCTACAGAGATTATAAAGTTTCTGCACCCAAGGACAAATATCATTTGCCTGGTCCATGACAAGGCCTCATCCTCTGGCCACCATGGAGGCTCAGTATGTGGTTGGCCTCTGGTTTTGGGACAGTAGGTTTGGGACATACAGACTCTGGATGCCATAACATACCATACTAAAGCCTGAGCTAAGGCATCAACAATGCCATCTATCATCCCTTAAAAGCAGTGGGTCACATCTCAAGAACCTCCAGATTTCAATGGCTTAGAAACTTCACAAGGTAGCTAACCTCATCAGCTGCTGAGCTGATGGCCCTTCTTTCTCTGGCTGGACTGCATAAACTCACCATATCAAAAAAATAAGTCTTTCCCTATGACTTAGACACCAGCTGAGTCACCATGCCACCCTCCAAACAATAGTACCTCCCATGGATGTGTAGTTCCCAAATCAACCACAGCAGCTGCTGCTCTGGGCAGCAAGACCCCAACAGCATTACAGCTGAAACACCAATGATGATCTTACCAAACTAGCTGAGGTCACATCTCCCACTGGAGGATAGTAGAGATGTATTTGGGACCAAGGTACAGATAATGTTTAGCATCAAGTTCATATCCACCTTCCTTGACCTTTCTTTTTTAACATCATCTGCTATGTTATACCCATGAAGGCACCATTTGGATTAATTCCAAAGAAAGAATTCTGCTCCTGCCCATGCTAGATGCAGACTTCCTGCCATCATAGACATCTTAGGAAGTATATTAGTACTCTATGGGACGCTGCTGAGACCCTCCACAAGGCTTAATTATCAATGGCCCCAGAACTAACCACACAAATCAATCAGAGTTGTTGTCCTGTGCCTGTTGGCTGAAGATCAATGGGTCATAAGGGCAGAAATACATGGCCCTAGCTGATCTAGGAAGAGTCTATATGACGGTGAATTTTTTTAGCTGCTTTTGTGTTGGTCAGACCCACAAAGTTCTGGCCATTTCTCATGAAATGGAACTCTGAGCAGAGCAAATGCAGGAAACAGTCAAAACCGTAAATCAAGGCAAAACCCTGGACTTTTCTACAACTATTAGCCAGCTAACCCAATGGAAATGGGGAAGTATCATGTGCAGCCTTCTTGAGATTTTGGGGACTCACTGACTTAGCAGTTCTGATTGTAATCTGCTTGCTATAGGTAGGGTTAAATAATCATATCTGGAAACAGACTGGTGATAAAGTAGCAGTTTTATGATATGGCTTCCACAGTCAAGGTGTGGATTATAATATAAAGCTATAAGACAGGACACTCAGTCTCTAAAGCTTCTGGTCTCTGGCAACCACCTGCCTGCACCTCGCAACAACAAACTGTTCCTGGAATGTAATCATTTTCATAAGTATGTATTCTTGGCATGCTTGCCCCTACTCCGAGAAAGGATGTAACTGCATATTTGCAACCCTTTGGAGTATACCCCAACCTGTACCTGACTCTGCCATCTGGTCCCCTAAAGGGTATAAATCCCTTGAGAGTCAAACAGGCCCTCAGAAGGTTGACTCAGTGCTACACATGGGTTCACCCTTGTCTATGTGAATATGACCATGTAACCCTGGGTACTCTCTTTATACACTGCTGTCTTCATCAGATGTTGGACTTTACTGGCCTATTGCCTTGTCCCTGGTCCCGTCTCTCCTGTACTCCATTAATAAAGCTCTTGCTGAAGCATCAGTCCAACATGTCAAGTTTCCATTTCACAGGAATCTGGAACCACTCTGGATAACCCTCAGAACACAATTGCTTACCCATTTTATGTGCAACACATGTTAAGGTGCAACCTTACATTTCTGAGCACAAAAACACATTGTTGTAACTTTTCCCTGTGTCTGGGTAAGTCCTCAAAGATTGCCTAGATGATGTTTCCCAATCAATTTTTGGAAAAATAGCTCCATGCTAGGCTGAGAGAATGGGGAAGTAATTTAAAGGTAACTTAAGGAAGTAATTTAAAGCACTTAGCATGCTTCCAAAAAATCAGCACTTTAGCCAAACCAGGAATTTCTTCAGGTGGTATTTTCACCAAAAAAGAGGAAAGTTTCTTTCTTTGATATATGATTACTTTCAACACCTGACAAGAAAAACTGGATTTCTAGAAGAAGAAAAGGAAATGCAATTGCTAACAACTAAACTAGCCTAAAGACTTCCCCCACAACGATATTAATTTTATAGGAAGTTATTAGAGGTATCAAATAGTTTCTTGTGGGAGATTTCTTTGAGAAGTATGTGGAAATAAAGAAAATGAAAGTGTCTCCATTTTAAATAAAGTCCATAAACTCTTAAAAGTAGTCATTTAAAAAACAAAACCTAATGACTACGTAATAAAATAATTTAGATTCAAAACCTGATGGCTTTCTCAAGGTACATTGCTTTTTTAAGTTTCACAATATCCCTGCTAGGCATTTTCCTGGAGGGGGAAAGTGAAACAGGAAGTTGATAGACTAGTGCCTAAGTCATCTGGCCCCTAGAGGGAGAGGCAGAAACTAAAACAGAAGCAAATGTTTCCCAAATCCTAGTTTGAAGGAGGTTAAAAGGTTTGGTGCCCCAGATAGCTAGGGATCAGAACGATTGCAGTGATTCTGAAATGTAACAAGTGCATTCTGGGAACTGGGGTAGAGAAACTGCAACTGGAGATGTATACCACAGTCCAGACTTGATGCAAAGCAGTCACTTCTCTACTATGCCCTGATTTTTCTACCAATACAGGTGTTCATTAGGGGATTATTGATTCCACATACCTGTGCGGTCCTTTATTTCCTAACATTAATGATCTTTTTACTGGCAAAGGTACCACCTTATCATTTATCAGTCCAGTTGTGCAGCTTTCCTCTTCAATACATTTGTAGAAAAGGAAACTCAAAAGAAAATTATATATTTATATAATATCTACTAACATTATTGTGGAGACAGTAATTGCTCTATATTCCTGTTTATTCTCTTTGGCAACCTTCATCTTGTGGTTTCTCATGATTACAACTTTGACTATATAAAATATTCTAAGTTAGCATGAAAAGAATACTTAACGTATGACCATCTCCAAGGAAATGGCCCAATCTGGCAGAGAAGAGTGATTCTGCTGATTTTTCTCATTCAGTCATGTCCAATTCTTCATGAGCCCCCCCCCTTTTTTGGGCAAAGATACAGGAGTGGTTTGCCATTTCCTTCTCCAGCTCATTTTACAGATGAGGAAACTGAGGCAGGCAGGGTTAAATGACTTGCTCAGGGTCACACAGCTAGTAAGCGTTTGAGGACACATTTGAACTTGGGAAGATGAGTCTTCCTTAATCCAGGCCTGCCACTCCATCCACTGAACTACCTACCCTAGGCAACTATGAGTTATCTGTGAATTGGAGGTATTTCTACCTGACAAGTTGACCCGCCTCCAGGAATGGTTGTTTTGTGTTTTGTTTGTTTTTTGCCATTGCTCTATAAACATCATTTGGGTTAACCCAGACAACATTCCTAATACAGTTAGGTTTGCTCTAACACAACATAAAGCATTTCCAAAAAAACACCAAGCTCTGCAAAATCACACAGTAAAAATGACACAACACTCAAAAACTTCATCAGTGATTTGGAAAAAAAAAAAGATATAAACCTATTTTTCTTTTTTTGTTTATTTATTTATTTTTAGTTTTCAACATTCATTTCCACAAAATTTTGAGTTCCAAATTTTCTCCCCATCTCTCCCCAATCCCACCCCAAAACGCTGTGTGTTCTAATTACCCATTCCCCTAAACTGCCCTCCCTTCTATCACACACCTCTCTTTCCTTAACCCCATCTTCTCTCTTTTTTGTAGAGCAAGATAGATTTCTATACCCCATTACCTGTATTTCTTATTTCCCAGTTACATGCAAAAACAATTCTCAACATTTATTCCTAAAACATTGAGTTCCAACTTCTCTTCCTTCCTCCCCTCCCACTGAAAAAGCAAGCAATTCAATATAGATTATATATGTGTAGCTTTGCAAGACTTCCATAATAGTCATGTTGTGAAAGACTAACTATATTTTCCTCCATCCTATCCTGCCCCCCATTTATTCTATTCTTTCTTTTGACCTTGTCCTCCCCAAAAGTGTTTACTTCTAATCATTCCCTCCTCCCATTTGCTCTCCCTTCTATCATGCCCCCCACTCTACTCATCCCCTTCTCCCCTACTTTCCTGTAGTGTAAGACAGATTTTCATACTAGATTGAGTGTGCATGGTATTCCCTCCTTAAGACAAATGTGATGAGAGTAAGCTTCATACCTTTCCTCTCACCTCCCCCCTTTCCCCTCCATTGAGAAAACTTTTTCTTGTCTCTTTTATGAAAGATAATTTGTCCCATTCCATTTCTCCCTTTCTCCTCAAAATATATTCCTCTCCCACCCTTTAATTTTATTTTTTTAGATATCATTCCTTACTATTCAACTCACCCTATGCTCTCTGTCGTATGTGTGCGTATAATCCCTCCAACTACTCAAATATTGAGAAAAATCTTGAGTTACAAATATTATCTTTCCATGTAGGAATGTGAACAGTTCAACTTTAGTAAGTCCCTTTTGATTTCTCTTTCCTGTTTATCTTTTCATGCTTCTTTTGATTCTGTGTTTGAAAGTCAAATTTTCTATTCAGCTCTGGTCGTTTCATCAAGAATGCTTGTAAGTCGTCTACTTCATTGAATGATGATTTTTTTTCCCCTAATAATACTTTATACTCAGTTTTGCTGGGTAGGTGATTCTTGGTTTTAATCCTAGTTCCTTTGACTTCTGGAATATCCTATTCCAAGCCCTTCAATCCCTTAACGTAGAAGCTGCTAGATCTTGTGTTATCCTCACTGTATTTCCACAATACTCGGATTATTTCTTTCTAGTTGCTTGTAATATTTTCTCCTTAAACTGGGAACTCTGGAATTTGGCTACAATATTCCTAGGAATTTTTCTTTTCAGATCCCTTTCAGGAGGTGATTGGTAGATTCTTTCAATATTTATTTTACCCTCTGGTTCTAAAATATCAGGGAAGTTTTCTTTGATAATTTCATGAAAGATAATGTCTAGGCTCTTTTTCTGATCATGGCTTTCAGGTAGTCCCATGATTTTTAAATTGTCTCTCTTGGATCTATTTTCTAGGTCAGTTGTTTTTCCAATGAGATATTTCACATTATCTTCCATTTTTTCATTCTTTTGGTTTTGCTTTGTAATTTCTTGGTCTCTCACAAAGTCATTAACTTCCTTCTGCTCCATTCTAATTTTTATTTTTTCTTTTTTTTTCTTTTTTTTAAATTTATTTATTTAACTTTTAACATTCATTTTCACAAAATTTTGGGTTCCAAATTTTCTCGCCATTTCTCCCCTCCCCCCTCCCCAAAACGCCGAGCATTCTAATTGCCCCTATCACCAATCTGCTGTCTCTTCTAACATTCCTCCCTTCCCTAATCCCCATCTTCTCTTTTGTCCTGTAGGGCCAGATAACTTTCTATACCCCATTACCTGTATTTCTTATTTCCTAGTTGTATGCAAGAACAATACTCAACAGTTGTTCCTAAAACTTTGACTTTCAACTTCTCTTCATCCCTCCCTCCCCACCCATTCCCTTTGGGAAGCAAGCAAATCAATATAGGCCATATCTCTGTAGTTTTGCAAATGACTTCCATAATAGTCATGTTGTGTAAGACTATATTTCCCTCCATCCTATCCTGCCCCCCATTACTTCTGTTCTCTCTTTGGATCCTGTCCCTCCCCAAGAGTGCTGACCTCAAATTGCTCCCTCCCTCAAATTGCTGCCCTCCCTTCCATCATCCCCCCCACCCTCCTATCCCCTTCTCCCCCACTTTCCTGTATTGTAAGATAGGTTTTCATACCAAAATGATTGTGCATTTTATTTCTTCCTTTAGTCGAATGTGATGAGAGTAAGCTTCATGTTTTTCTCTCACCTCCCCTCTTTTTCCCTCCACTGAAAAGTCTTTTGCTTGCCTCTTTTATGAGAGATAATTTGCCCCATTCCATTTCTCCCTTTCTCCTCCCAATATATTTCTCTCTCACTGCTTAATTTCATTTTTTTAAGATATGATGCCATCCTATTCAACTCACTCTGTGCTGTGTGTGTGTGTGTGTGTGTGTGTGTGTGTGTGTGTAATCCCACCAACTACCCAGATACTGAAAAGCTTCAAGAGTTACAAATATTGTCTTTCTATGTAGGAATTTAAACAATTCAACTTTAGTAAGTCCCTTATAACTTCTCTTTGCTGTTTACCTTTTCATGCTTCCCTTCATTCTTGTGTTTGAAGGTCAAATTTTCTTTTCAGCTCTGGTCTTTTCATCAAGAATACTTGAAAGTCCTCAATTTCATTGAAAGACCATTTTTTCCCCTGAAGTATTATACTTAGTTTTGCTGGGTAGGTGATTCTTGGTTTTAGTCCTAGTTCCTTTGACTTCTGGAATATCCTATTCCATGCCCTTCGATCCCTTAATGTAGAAGCTGCTAGATCTTGTGTTATCCTCACTGTATTTCCACAATACTTGAATTGTTTCTTTCTAGCTGTTTGCAATATTTTCTCCTTGACCTGGGAACTCTGGAATTTGGCCACCATGTTCCTAGGAGTTTCCTTTTTAGATCTCTTTCAGGAGGGGATCGATGGATTCTTTCAATATTTATTTTGCCCTCTGGTTCTAGAATCTCAGGGCAGTTTTCCTTGATAATTTCATGAAAGATAATGTCTAGGCTCTTTTTTTGATCATGGCTTTCAGGTAGTCCCATAATTTTTAAATTGTCTCTCCTGGATCTATTTTCCAGGTCAGTTGTTTTTCCAATGAGATATTTCACATGATCTTCCATTTTTTCATTCTTTTGGTTTTGTTTTGTGATTTCTTGGTTTCTCATAAAGTCATTAGCCTCCATCTGTTCCATTCTGATTTTGAAAGAACTATTTTCTTCAGTGAGCTTTTGGACCTCCTTTTCCATTTGGCTAATTCTGCTTTTGAAAGCATTCTTCTCCTCATTGGCTTTTTGAACCTCTGTTGCCAATTGAGTTAGCCTATTTTTCAAGGTGTTATTTTCTTCAGCATTTTTTTGGGTCTCCTTTAGCAAGCTGTTGACCTGCTTTTCATGCTTTTCTTGCATCTCTCTCATTTCTCTTCCCAGTTTTTCCTCCACCTCTCTAACTTGATTTTCAAAATCCTTTTTGAGCTCTTCCATGGCCTGAGCCCACTGAATATTTATTTTGGGTGTTTGGGATACAGAAGCCTTGACTTTTATGTCTTTCCCTGATGGTAAGCATTGTTCTTCCTCATCAGAAAAGATGGGAGCAGATATCTGTTCACCAAGAAAGTAGCCTTCTATGGTCTTACTTTTTTGGACATTTTCCCAACCAGTTACTTGACTTTTGGGTCCTTTGTCAAGAGTAGAGTATACTCTGGGAATCTGTGAGATCTCAGTTCCTCCAAGGTGGCACAATCAAGCGTGTACTGGTCTGGATGCAGAGAAGGATTTTTGTGCCCAGAAGCTTAGCAGATACCTCTCCATAGCCACTTGGCCTCCAGTTCCCAAGTCAGCACTGGGAGCTGATTTTCAGATAAGCTGGATGGGCAGGGCCGCCATTCAGTGTGAGACAAAGACCAGCTAGGCCAGGGCCTCCACCCAGGGTGGAGGCAAGACTCAGCTCTTCAATGCCCCCAGGGGTTTTTACGCTCCAACAATGGATCTTCCCTATGGGCTGCTGTGCAGGCTCTGTGGCTGCTGCCTGCTGCTGGAGCTATGGGAAAGCCCTTCTCCCTTCCTGGCCTGCTGATTAAACCCCGTCACTGACCTTTGGGGCCTGTGGGCCAAGGGATCTGAGGACCTGCTACTGTGACTGGTGATTCCGCCCCCGAGGTGTCCTCCTCCCAGAGTCTCGTCGCACTGCGCTGCCTCTTGGCCAAGGCTGGGCTGGGCTCCATGCTTGGCTCTGTGTCCAGCGCAACCAACGTTTCCGTGGGCTGGAAATCTCCTCCACTCTGTTGTTCTCCACTTCTGCTGCTCCAAAATTTGTTGAGAGTCCCTCTCTACAGGTATTTTATGGGCTGTGGGGAGGACTCTGAGTAAGTGTGTCTTTCTAGTCCACCATCTTGGCACCACCACCCCCCCATTCTAATTTTTAAAGAACTATTTTCTTCAGTGAGCTTTTGAACCTTCTTTTCCACTTGGCTAATTCTGCTTTTTAAAACATTCTTCTCCTCATTGGCTTTTTGGACCTCTTTTGCTAATTGAGTTAGTCTATTTTTAGAGGTGTTATTTTCTCCAGCATTTTTGGGGGTCTCCTTTAGCAAGCTGTTGACTTGCTTTTCATGATTTTCTTGCATTGCTCTCACTTCTCTTCCCAATTTTTTCTCCACCTCTCTTATTTGCTTTTCAAAATACATTTTGAACTCTTCCGTGGCCTGAAACTATTGCATATTTATTTTGTAGGTTTTGGCAGAAGCCTTGACTTTTAGGTCTTCCTCTGATGGTATGCATTGTTCTTCTTCATCTGAAAGGATGGAAGAAAACACCTGCTCACCAGGAAAGTAACCTTCTATTGTCTTATTCTTTTTCCCTTTTCTGGGCATTTTCCCATCCAGTTACTTGACTTACGAGTCCTTTGTCAAGAAGAGGGTATACTCTAGGGACCTGTAAGCTCTCAGTTCCTCTAAGGTGGCACAGTCAAGGGAGAGGAGTTTACTCCTCTCCTGGCCTGTGCTCTGGTCTGGTAGCAACCAGAAGCACTCTGTTTTGGCCAGGATCTGCCAGTAGGGTTCCCTCTCCAGAGCCACCCCCAGCTCCACCACCAGCACTCTTCCTCACCAGGAGAGCCACTCATGGCTGAGATCAGATCAGTCACTCAATTCCCCCAGGAGCTTTAAGCTGAGGGCTCCAAAAATGGGCACTGCTGCTTCAGTGACTGCTGCTGGTGGGGCCAAACCACATTCCCTTTTCCCCATGGCTAAAGAGCTTTCTCACTGACCTTTGAAGCTGCCTTTGGCATTTGCGAGTTGAGCAATCTGGGAACTGCAGCTGCTAGCAGGGATTCTGCCCCTGGGTGTTCTCTGGTTCTGTCCCTGCTGATGCCTCAAGTCCAAGGCTGGGTCGCACTCCACTCCACACCCAATGTGATTCCTGGTGCGCCAGTTTGATTCCAGCCTTCCAGGCTATCTTGGGCTGGAAATCTCTTTCACTCTGTTGTTTTGTGGCTTCTCCTGCTCTAGAATTTGTTTAGGGTTCATTTTTTATAGGTATTTTATGGGCCATGGGGGGATAGCTAAAGTAGGTGCATCTTTCTACTCTGCCATCTTGACTCTGCCCCTGAACCTAATTTTTTTTAAAGTACATTTGAAATGGTTAAGAAATACATAAATAGTACAATAAATAGTGGCAATATCTAAGCCCCCAGGCTGTCTGAAGCCTCTGACTCCTGCTCAGCCTGCACCCCAGTTCCTTTAGGACTACAGGCCATTGTAGAAAGTGGGGAAGGAGAGTTCAGAACAACTCTCATCCACAGCTCCTACTGTACCATAAGATAATACATTAAATATGGCACTTTACATTGACCAAGATCTGAGGTGTGATTGTCGAAGCAGGCTTCTGCCTGGTGAAGATTTAATTAAAACTACATTTTCATGAAGTGCATCCTTCTTTACAAATTAGATAGAAGGTGAGAAAGTAAGGACTGCTTTCTCCTATCTAGTCCTAAACCTTCTTCAAGAGATGATTAAAACTCAGTGGAGTGTGGGATGGAGTGAGAAGAAAAGGAGTGAGTACACACATGAATTACATTTTGGCAGATGTTTATGTATTCCAATTTGTTTCACATGTGCTGCATGTAGACTAAGCCATTAGGATGTAACCCATCCTAATTTCTAATCCTAAATCATATAGGGAAAGAAAAGACAACTCACTGACTCTATAGCCAGTATCCTACCCTGCAGAATGTATTCATTATGCCTCTATTCCTTGGATAGCTGCTGGGCACTGTCTGTTGTTTGGCTTCTAGAATCATTAGCCTTGGATTTTAACAACCTGTGGGATTAACAAGATTCCCTCCATGAGTACATCAGCCTCCCAGTGGTTGTTTTTGCTAAGAAATGGGCACCCTCTTTTGGCAATCCAAACTATGGAAAAAAACTAGAGGAACATTCTGCTAAATTTAGCTTCATGGGTAAGAGGGCCATTGGTAGAACTTCCCAAAATAGTGACTATTCATAGTAGATGAAAGTATATTTTTTTAATTCACTAAAGTTGTCTAAAACAAATTCCCTACTGCCATTGTTTTCAAAAGACCATTACATTATTTATTGGCAGAAAGACTCTAAAATTTCTAGAGAAAGTTTTTATATTCACCACCATCTTGTTCAATGTTGTCTACAGAGAGGGTTGTTGTTGTTATTTATAAAAGTAATGTTTTTATGAATGCTTAAAAAACATAGTTTGCATTTCCTAATACCACCATTCTCCCCCTACAACTATTTCTCATAGCAAAATAGGCACATTGATCATGTCCAATAGTGTATGACTCAGTCTGAACCGGTAGTCCAACCTCTCTCTACCTAAAAGAGAGGAGTATGTTTCATTATTACCAATAAATATTTGCCCATGAACAAAATGATCTTTTCAAAGTCAGGCCCACAGCAGTTGAAATGAACTTAAATCATACTTATTAAAAAAAAAAAGTCGTGTCTCTTTTGCTAATTGCTTATGTTCCATAAGGAAATTGAGATCACAGAATCTTTATTATTCCTTAATGCTTTTTTTATACTTAATGTCTTTTAAAAATTAATTTATTTATTTTTAGTTTTCAACATTCATTTATGCTATTTTTTAAGGTAGAAAATTTCATAAAAGTCAAATACCATTGCAACAAATTCATTTACGATAAAAATTGTATGCCTAACAGAAAATCTATAAGTTCTGCTAATGGGTATCTCCTTTAAAAGCATTAATAAAAGCAGCTTAAGGTGCATATATATATACATATATACTATATAGATACATACTATATATGTATATATATATGTATGTGGATAGATAGATAGATTGCAAAATCTCAGATT
The DNA here is from genome assembly GCF_028372415.1 of Notamacropus eugenii. Lineage (NCBI taxonomy): Eukaryota > Metazoa > Chordata > Mammalia > Diprotodontia > Macropodidae > Notamacropus > Notamacropus eugenii. Next base: position 98,148,603 of record NC_092874.1, on the reverse strand, counting down.
ATCGAATCTGACCCATATGAGGAGGAATTCCTTTATAATACACCAGACAAGTGCTCAACCAGCCTTTGCTTGAGGATTTCCAGTAAAGGTTTCCTGGATGCAGGAGTTCACAGCAGGTATTGTAACCAACTAGCACCAGATGAGCTGATATGCATGGGTTCTGGACTCTAGACAGGTAGAAGCTGGAAGTGATGCTACATTTGGGTGTGAGCTTGGTGGGACGGCACCCTGCTCTACTTTTGGATAGTCCTAGTCTAATGGTGCATCGAATGTACAAACAGCTATGTACAAAGAAGTCTACAAACAGGAATAGGGGCTAGTCTCAGAAGGAAGAGATTAAGATTAAGGAGGACTGGCTAAATTAAATAGAGAAAATAACTCTTCCTGCTAATCTTCAGTATCTGATATGAGTCTGTATCCATTGCCAAAATGGAATCATCTATGGAGACCAGTTTGCTGCTTCTGGAAAAATGTGAGAACTGAATAATGTGTCCACGTCCTACCACCGAGTCCATTGGCCTATCCCACATAATTGGAAGGAACCTTTTTTCCACTGGCTCTTTCAGAGTCTTCAAAAGGGACTGAGTCATCTGCCATGATTTGGGGGCACTAGGTTTGATGAGGAATCCAGGTGACTCCTTCACTAATAGCAACCATGCTTGTAAGAGAAAGTGCCATAGGGCTTCCTCCCACCAGGTCATATGATAACCCAACCAATAGGCCTGGGTCCGTGATCTTTCTGTTCTAGATGCAAAGAATGGAACCTTTAATCTGAGCCAAGAGTTCAATCCAGGCAAAGTATCCAAGCCTAACACCAAATGATCTGATGTGTGTGGGTCAAGGACTCCAGACAAGTACAGGCCTGAGTGATGTTACCTTTAGGTGTGAGCTTGGTGGGACCAAGGCAATGTGGGAACTAAGATATGATACCTCTCTCGCAGACCAAAGTGTTTGACTGGGGATTGTGACCCAATGATGTTAAAGGAAAATATTTGTCTTTGCTACGTCTGTGAAGTAAATATTTCTTTGTAGAAGCCAATTGATATTTAAGTGGTTAAATGGAACTGGGTTCCTTGTCACTTATCCTCTAAAATGGGGAGAACACAGCTGGTATTGGCTTGAGCTGATGGTGGAAAAAAAAAGACTGTCCAAACTCCTCGGGGTACCTGAGAGCCCTGAGGCAGAGATATAACAGGCAGACCTAGCCCTGGAAGAGTATAGCCAGAGTCAGCCATGTTACAAATATAAAGAACTCACATGTATGGACCTGTTTATAAAACAGCCTGGTGTAAGAGAAATTCTAGAAATTCAGACTGGAGGCAAATTAATAATAGCTCCCCAGTATAATAGCATGATTTTTGAAATCCTTTCCTCATTACAGCTTTGTGTGGTAGGACATGTCAGTGTTCTTATCCACATTTTATAGATGAGGAAGGTGCTGCCCGGAAAGGGAAGCTGATTTGACCCCAGTCACATAGCTAGCCCATTTGAGGGGACCAAGCAAACCCTTTTGATTCCAAGGTCAATGGTTCTTTCCACATAGGAGAAAACCTGTGTTCCTGGGCCAGATGTAAGTTGTTCCAAAGGGCAAGATCAGGTGAGACTGATTCAAGGAAATAGCAAAAAAGATTGATTCTTCTTCTAGATAATGATAGTAAGGATCTAGACGTTTTGTAATTTGCATTGGCAGTTGCAGCTCTTGAGGCCACCCCCATTCATGGGGGCCAGCCTTGGTTGGTCAATAGCAGTAGCAGTCAGAATGAAAACTCCATAAAGTCCAGAGAAGAACACTTCTTACTCTGAGCTGAACGTGGATCTTAGGGTACTTAGCCAATCAGCTAAAGAATAATGCCAAAATATGGTGTTACCTATAGTCTCTATCCTGTCTCCAAGCTACTGGTTACATCCAAGGCCTGGGAAGAACTCCTAACACTAACAAAGCTGGATTTGAATTCTTACTCTGTTCGTTCCCAACTGTGTGGACTTGGGCAAGCAAACTTAATTTCTCCCAGTCTCAGTTTCCTCATCTGTCAAATGGAGAGAATAACACACAACAACCTATCTGCTAGGTTTATTATGAGGATCAAGTGAGACAAGAAAGGCAAAAACAAGCTGTAAACTGTGAAGGGCTCTGTAATTAATATGAGGGGATTTTTATTCCTAGGCATGCTGTTGGCATTTTAGGAATCTTCAGGAACAAACCCTCACAAAGACTCTTCCCTGGTTAGGGAGTTTGTGTCTAATGCCAGACTCCTGTGCTATACAGCAACTTCTTACCTCCTGCCCCAGCTTCCAGGGACAATTCCCTGGGTCTGAGCCTCTTTTAATTCATCCTCTGTTCTGCTTGTTTGGCTATTTCAAGTGGATAATCCCAACTCAGCTGTGAGAGGAGATTACAGAAGATGTACCCAGGCTGGCTGAAGTGCGGAGCTGTCCTGGGGGTAAGGGATGGGGAGTGAGTTTGACAAATGTGGTTCTGGGATCTCACACCCTTATTCTAGATTCCTCAGCTTCCCTAGCTCTATGAGATGAACGAATAAGGATTAACTATTATATATAATAACCTGCTGACTGGTCTCCCTGCCTCAAGTCTCTCTCCATTCTCAGCTGTCACACTGATCCTCCTTAAGCACAGGTCTTCTGATCAAGTCCTCTCCCTGCCATGTCTGTCCACCCCCAAACCCTATTCCATAAACTTCAGTGGCTCCCTATTGCTTCCAGGATCAGATATGGAATTTTGTTGGGCTTGTAAAGTCCTCCACAACTGGCCCCTTTCTACTTTTCCATTCTTCTTACACCTTACTCACTCCCATATACTCTTCAATCTAGTGACACTGTTCCTCCCACAAGGCACTCCATCTTCTGGGCATTTTCATTGGCTATCCCCCATGCCTAGAATTCTCTCCTTCTCACTTTTGTCTCTGGGCTTTGGGTCTCAGCTAAAATCTCCCCTTCTACCACAAGCCGTTCTCTGTTCCATTAATGCTGATGTCTGCCTTCTGAGATTACCCCCAATTTATCCTGTATAGATCTTGTTTTTATATAGTGGTTGCATACTGTCTCCTCTATTAGACTCCTATTCTTTGCCTTTCTTTCTATCCCCAGTTCTCAGCACAGTGCCTGATACTGCAGGAGGTACCCAAATGAAGGTTTGCTGATTTGCCTTATTTTCATGGCCTAGACTCAGGTACTTCTACACATTTCCAAAGAACTGTCTGCCCAGAAATCATATATTATCATGAAAGCAAGAAAAGGAAAGTGCATCATGGTCCTCTACCATGGACTGAGGAAGGGGAAAAAAGCTCTTTTACTAACTCTCATTCAATCTTAGACTATGGAAATGATAGCTAAATGATAAAACCAACCAAGCAATTGGACATTTATGAAGCATTTAGTAAGTGACAAGCCCCATGCTAGACACTGGTGACAAAGACAGCCAGTAAAACAGTTCTTACCCTCAGGAAGCTTATATTCCAACAGGGGAGGCAGCATGTACATGACTCCTCTGTCCCAGGTAGGCTTGGGGGTTCTCTGCAGGTCAGTCCCATGATGCTGCAGAGCCCTGAGTTTGTGACAGGGTGTACAGTTTTATATAGGGAGAGACCGGAAAGAGAAAAGTGGATAGAGATGGAAGACAAAAGGCAAAGCTCAAACCTTGAATGGCAGATGGGAGATATTTCTGGAACTTGGACATATGAGGAAAGCTGGCCTCCCAACATATATCATAATTCCCAGTCCCTGCCCTCTCAAACACTGCTAAGAGTAGACTTCTCCAGGGAGACTGATTATTCTCTGATTAAGCTAAGATGTTCTCTCTCTCCAGAACTGAAACAAGAGCCCATTTATATATATATATGTGTGTGTGTGTGTGTGTGTGTGTGTGTGTGTGTGTATGTATATATATATATATATATATATATATATATACACACATATATAGTCCATCCTACAAACTAATTTGTGTAGCCTTCCTATTACTGTTTTACTACTTGTATTTGCTATTTGATAAATATGTTTACTCTCTATCCACGATTATCTTTGTGTGTAATAAAAGGGTGGGATGCTCAGCTAGGTTGCCAGGGTTGGTTTCTCTCCATAATCCAACTCTCCTCTCTTTTTTCAGGAGTTATACTCCTTTTAGCTGTTTCCTCCTTCAGGTAACTCTCTCTTTGTATCCATCTCTGTCTAGAGGGCATGACTGCTCTCTGAAGAATGCTGTTTCTCCTACTGATCTGTAGTTCCAATCACATGGCCAGTGTAGGGGAAGGAGAGACTCTCTCTTCATCTTCACTTGATGCCCCCTCGTATAGGCAAAAGGGTTTCCGCCAAAACTGCCTCCAGCTCTTGAATTCTGATTCAAGATCCCAGTCATTCAAAGACCCCAGAAATGTGGTTATTCTGTTTGCTCATCCCATCACACTGTTCTCTTTAAAGAGCAAATCAGAGAAGCATCGGAGCTCATAAAAGGGATTGGTGGTCATTCGTTGCATCTTGTTTACACATTAAAATCTCATCCTAAGAAACTATGTTCTGTGACTACATGAATTGGAGGAACCTCTTCCCTTAATCTGGTATTTACTTACTCATATACTTGGTATCCTCATCTAATCTAGGCTCCTTGAAGACAAAGAATATTATATTTTTGTCTTTGTATTCTAGTTCTTAGCAAAATAGCTGGTATATATTCGATGCTTAATAAATATTTGATGAATTGAATTGGTGACTTTGAACCTATCTAGGAAAAGCTACTCCGGGAGCAGAATCTACAGCACCCCTTCCAAGACCACTACTTTAGGACTGCAGAGCCACAACACCCTCTTGGAGAAAAAGCTCAGAAAGGAGTCCTTAGGAATCGGTAATTTTAAAAAACATAAAACGACATGGGTTCGAGACAGGCACCTCTTGAAAAAATGTGATCTTAGAAGCACAAAACAAGAGTGAACATGGAAACATCTAGCACTAATTTGTAGGGATTTGCCTCATCCTAGATCTGAAAAAGGCAATGTTCTGCTCATGCTGACTTTGCTTCATCCAGACCTTTGCTGTTTCATATGGAAGCAACACCCGCCCACTTACTCCTAACACTACTGTTCTACACGGAGTTTGGTTTATGCAGGCTTACTCAGGTTCTCCGTAGTATGATCTAATTTCTGCCTCATCCATACTTGCTCTTTTCTTTCTGCCCAAACATGTTACCTCACTCAATACACCCGTTATTTCTCCCTCCCACATTCTCTTCACATTGCCATCTGTCCAGAGCCATAACCAGCAATCTATGTACCTTGGGCAGCACAAACTATGATTTGGACAAGCAGTTTGAAATGCTCCTTTGTATTCATTTAAGGTCAAGGAGAGAACAGGGTGCTGATAACTACATCGTAAGCTGAAGCAAAGTGGAAGCTTTGTCTCTCTGGCAGACCCAGCCCTAATGTGGTTGCATAAGCATATTATCTTCCTAATGCCCTGTTTTCTTCCCTGAATCCATGCCAGTAGCCAGCAAGCCTGAGAAATGGATATTTGCAGCCCAGGTGGAGACCTAGATGTGGATCAGGAGCCAGCTGTCCAACAGGAGGTGATTGCCACAATCACCTTGGAGAAGAAGCACAGCTCCCACAGAAAAAGAGGTCTGAGGGAGGGGCAGATTAAGAAAGCCCAAGTCATGTCTGGCTGGCCAGGAAGTCTGTTCCTTCGGGTGGTTCAGGCAGTGCTTGTGTGAGGTGAAAGGTTAATATTTCAGCAGTCCTATAAGGCTGTCTTTCCCTTTCGGAGGAAGTTTAATGTGTGTAATGGGTTATTGTTAATGCTTGTTTAGGGGCCTTTGGGATTTTAGGGATTTTCAGTGGTGGAGGAAATAAAACAGTGTTCTATATCTGATCCCCATATTGTACAAATGATTACCTTTAATAGAATAAGGCATACCATTTATTGTTATAATTATTTTTAGAGATTCTCTAGTTGGGAGAATGAGTCAGCAAAAGAAAGGAGAAAAGTCTGACCACCTTTCTGGGGTTAGGACCCTTCAGGATGACCTTTGTCCATGAGCTAAAACACCTTATAGGCTGGAGGGCCCCTGGGCCACAGGTCATATATTGTGGACTCATTCAGGATATGACCGGGTGAGTCCCAGAAATCTCAAGTACTTACTTCCTTTTGGGGAGCCCCACACATGCAGTGGATGGAATTCTGGCCCTGGAGTCAGGAGGACTTGAATTCAAATCTGACCTCAGACATTTACTAGCTGTGGGACCTTGGGCAAATCACTTCACCCTTTTTGCCTCAGTTTCCTTATCTGTAAAATGAGCTAGAAAAGGAAATGGAAAAAAATCCAGTATCTTTGCCAAGAAAACTCTAAAAAGAGTCACAAAGAGTCAGACATGACTGAGATGACTCAACAACAAAACATACATCTTCAGGGCTTCTCTTAGTTATTTTATTCCTTTTAAGATAGCCTGTTTATCTTATATTGGTGAGTCCCAGGTCTTCTTTTGATGCTACTGGCTTTGAAGAGATCCACTTGAGAATTTGAGAGTGCTTTATGCATTTGAAGGGACCCCCTGGAGATCATTTTCCCTAGACCTCCATTTGGGGTACTTTAAGCATTGGCAGGGATCCAACAGAGAAATCTGGGGGGTTGTCCTATGTGCTCAAGGAACCCAGGGGAAGAATTTTCAGCCAGGATAGTTTGGTTTTTCATGTGACGAAAAGAGGGCAATTTCCAGTTGACCCTAGGTCTCCAGGGCTTGCTGGGAAAAGCCCTACACGCTCTGGGAACTCATTTGAGACTAGCCTTCCTTCAAAGGGGAAAACGTGGGTTACTTTCTTTTTCTTTTATCTTTTTAGCTGTTTTTCTGTTTTTTTTCTAATGGTCTGTGGTTTGAAGCAAGCCTTTAGAAGTATCACACAGACAGAAACCTGCAAAAATTTTGTAAAATGTTTGTTGTTGAATTTGTGTAACAATAACAATATTTGGGAGTGAGTGCAATCTTCAGGACTGTGTGGAGGTCTGAGTCTGTCTGTCTGTCTGTCTGTCTGTCTGTCTCTCTCTCATACACACACATACACACATCTCACAAAAGACTTTTAATTTGAAGGTTATATAAGGACTGTGCTGAATGGATTTCTGGGAGTTTTTGCATGATATTCAGGAGACCATTAAGAACTGTACCAAAAGTACTTTGTTTGTCCCTTAACAGGGCCTGGCACATAGAAGGTACTTAAATGTTAATGGACTGACTAGTTGACCTACCATGACTCTATAGTGCAAGGACACTGGGGGAGATACTCAAAAGAATGATAATGGAGTATTCCTTCCCCAAAGGGGCACAGAGAGCTATGTGGAATTGAGAATGTAGACAAATGGGTTCAAAGTACTTCAGTTTATTTGCTAGAGATAACAAATATTTAACTCATAGGGGAGTGTAATGGGGATAATCAAGGGGACCTCCTGATCTTCTCATGTGGTTGGCCATGTGTTCTTGGCCTTTTCAGAGAGACATGTTCTCTGGCCCCTTCTTAAAGAACATACCCCTTGTTAAAATGACCCAGCAACTCCTGATTGGTCACCATTGATGGGCAGGGGTTTGCATCAAAGGTGACTGACCACGCAGTCAGGAGTAGTCACCCATTCTGTGGGCTGGGAGAAAAACCAAAAGAAAAAATTTGCTCTTGCTTCTGAAAACTCTTCCATTATTTTCTTCTCCCTTGGACAACCAGCAATGGGAGAGAGGAAATTCTTTATTTTTTCTTCACCACAACCTTTAAAAATAGTATATTTTCTGTATTTTGTATCCTTATATATGTTTCTTTTGAAAGAATGTAAGTTCCTTGAAGGCAAGGTTTCATTTTTGTCCTTGTATCTCCGGCCCCTAATACAGCACTTAAAACACAGTTGCTTTAATAAACAGTTGTTGCTTGATATAACAATTATGAATAATTTCACACGAAGTCATTTTTCTCTTTGCACATTTTCACAAACTATGAAATTAACCCCGCTAAATTTACCCAGGAACTGTACATTCCTTGAGAACATTCTCCTATCTTTCTATCCCCCTACTGTGCCTAGGCCAGTGCCTTGTATGTACTAAGCCACTGGAGCATTCAACACTATTGAATGAAAGAATTAGCTTTTGTTTTGAATTTTTAAAACACATCTGTTCATGTGTTTTGCCACACACACAGAGAGAGACAAGATGCTACAGTATGTTATGATAGTGCTAAAAACAAATGAGCCAGATGATCCTTTTATGCAAAAGAGATGGATTCCCTGTCATCCTTATTTCCTTCCCCGCCAATGTGAGTTCAGAACAGTAGCAGCTACGGGGGTTCATGTTGAGCAAGGCCTACCATACACGCTTTGAGCTCAAGTTTTTCTTGGAGAATACAAATGGGAAGGGTAAACCAACGATAAGTTCATAATTAGTTGGTCACTGGAATGATGTACTGGAAAGCACTGGACTCCAGTTTATAAAATATTGACTATGCTACTTTTTTGTTGTATGACCATGGGAAAGACACTTAATCTCTCCAAAACTCAGTTTCCTTATCTGTAAAATAGAAAAAAAAAACATAGCTACACTAGGCAGGTAGGTAGTACAATGGATATAGCTGGGCCTGGAGTCAGGAGTTCAAATCTGACCTCAGACACCTCCTAGTTGTGTAACCCTGGGCAAGTCACTAATCCCTGTTTGCCTCAGTTTCCTCATCTGTAAAATGAGTTGGAGAGTGAAATGGTAAACCACTTTAGTATCTTTTCCAAGAAAACCCCAAACGAAGTCAATGAAGAGTCAGACGAATGACTGTATACGATTGAACGACAACACTGTCTACTTTATCATGTTGCCAGGAGGACAGTGGGATAATGCTAATAGCTACCATTTACATAACGCTTTAAGGTTTGCAAAGCATTTACAAGTAGCATTTTATTTTATCCTTCCTCTGAGAGGAAGATACTATTATAATCTCCCTGGCACAGATGAGGAGACTGAGATAAATGGAAGTTAAATGAATTGCCCCGAGTCTGAGGTCAGGTCTTCCTGGCTTCATGTCCAATGCTCTAATCCTCATCCTTCTTGAACTCTGTAGCCTTTGACACCATTGAATACCCTCTTTTCCTGGATACTCTTTTGTCATTTGGTTTTCATGACTACTCTTTCCAGATTCTCTTCCTTTCTGTCTGTTCCTGCTTCGTCTCCCTTGCTGGATCTTCATTCAAGTCATGCCTGCAGACTGTCGGCTGGCTCTGTCCTGGGCCCTTTTCTCTTCTCCTGTTTTACTTGATGATGTCATTAGCTCCCATGGATTCAATTATCATCTCCATGTGATTTTCAAACCTACTTATCCAACCTCTCTGCTGACCTCCCAGCTGCCCATTGGATTTCTCAAACTGGATATCATGTAGACATCTTAAACTCAACATTTCCGAAAATGGATCTCATTACCTTTCTTCCAAACTTCCCTATTGGCTGAGGGTACCACCACCCTCTCAGTCCCCCAGGCTCACAACCTAAGTGTCATCCTCTGCTTCTAACTCTCTCTCACCCATAAATCTACTCATAAACTAAACAAAAAAGAAGTTAAGGAGTTGAATAGAATTTTAGAAAAGTTAGATATAAAAGTCTTTTAGGAATATTGAAAAGAGGAGTACAACTGTTTCTTAGCTGTGCATGGCATCCTCACAAAAACTGACCACATATTAGGGCATCAAAACCTCACAACCAAATGCAGAAAAGCAGAAATATTGGATGTCCCTTTTTTCAAACCATAATGCAATAAAAATTGCATTCAAATTCATAATTCAAAAATGATAAAGGGCCTCTGAAAAACAGAGTAAAAATTAATTGGAAACTAAATAACTAATCCTAAAGAATGAGTGAGTCATGGAACAAATTACTTCAAAGTACTTCACCTAAGTTTTTTTCTTTCCCATTGGTAAAAATGAATAAGTGAATTAGATGATCTTTCAGGTCCTTCTAATTTCTAAATCTATATTTATGAGCTTCATGAAGACACGTCATCTCTGCTTTTGTAAATCTATTCCAGAGTACTCAGTACTTTATACCAACAAGCACCCCCAAACCCATCAAAAGTCAGCAACATATCACCACTTCCTTCCTGGACGTTTGAGGCACTTTCTATCCACATCATCAATGACATTTTTTAAAAAAAGTTTAATCGATGCTTTTTGTGTCTTATACCATAGATATTTCCTGATATTCTCCCCATCATAGTGCCGTCCCTTGTCACTAAGGAAACTGGTCAAGCAAAACCATCTGATACAATAACTAAATCTACTAGAATATGTGTACTTACCTACTAATTAACACCTCTACAGAGAAGATAGAAATGTATTTTATCCTCTGTGTTCTGGAATCAATATTGTTTATTATTTTAATCTAAGTTCAGTTGTTTTTCAGTACTGTTTTCATTTATAACTTTTTTTGGAAAAAAAATTTATTGTTCCCTTTGGGTTTTTTGTAAGATAGCATTTTCCTTTAATTTATCAATTAAATATATTTATATAGTATATAATAGCATATGTTAATATAGTATGCATTATTCTCCTGGTTCTGCTCACTTTACTTTGCATCAGTTCAAAGAAATCTCCTCAGGTTTCTTGGAAACCATCCTGTTAATCATTTTTTACAGCACAATGATATTCCATTACATTGATGCTCCATAATTTGTTCATCCATTTCCCAATTTATGTGTACCACCTTATATACCCATTCTTTGCCACCTCAAAAGAGTTATAATTATCCTTGGAGATTGTTTTGTTTAGGACTAGTCCTTCTCTTAATCTATCCTCATTCTAATTCTCCCACCCTCTTCTCTCCTTTACCTCCTATTTCCCTATTGAGTAAAATATATTTCTGTGCTCAATTTTGTGTGTGTTCTTCCTTCGAATCACTTTCTCCTTTTTCATAGTCTTCTACTTATGCCCCCTGATTAGATAAATCTCCCTAAACTTTTTCCGTCCTCCTCTTTCCCTCCCTGTTCATCCTTCTTTTAAGATCATCAAAACATTATAGAACCACTCCCAGATCTTCTGTTGAATTAGGCTACCTCTAAGACTTTTGATGATTATAGGATTCAGAGGGGACACATATATCACTTCTTCATATTAGGAGGTAGGCAGTTTATTCTAGTTTAATTAGTTCCCTTTTGATTGAACAATCAAACATGCTAGCCTTTTAATATTTTTCTTGAGTCCTTGGTTTGCACTTAATAGTTTCTCTATAGCTCTGCTCTTTTCATCAGGAAGGCCTAGAAGTCCTCTATTTTATTAAAAATCTATTTTCCCCAAACCCCCCGTAAGACTATACTCAATTTTTCTGGTAAGTTATTTTTAATTGTAGTTTATATTCTTTGCCTTTTGGAATAGCATATTCCAATCTCTCTGGTCTTTTATAGCAAAAGCTGCTAAATTGTATATGATCCTGACTGGCTCCTCAGTACTTGAATTCTTTCTTTCTGACTACTTGCAGTATTCTTTCATTGACCTGGAAGCTCTGTATTTTTGGTTAGAATATTCCTAGGAATTTTCATTTTGGAGTCTTTTTCAAATGATAATGGGTTGATTCTTTTTACTTCCACTTTGCCCTCTGGTTCTAACAGGTCTGGAATGTTTTCTTTTAAGATGTCTTGAAATATGATATCTATTCTCTTTTTTTGCTGTGACATTCAGGGAGTCCAATGATTCTTAATTTTTTTTCTCCCTGATCTGGTTTTCAGGTCAATTGTTTTTGCTATGAGATGCTTATATTTTCTTCTTTTTTCTTCAATCTTTTGACTTTGTTTTAATATTTTTTATAGTCTCATGGAGTCATATAGGCTCCCTTTTATTCTGAGATTCTTGCCCTGATTATTCTGCTGCAGGTTTCAGACTTGGCTGAAGGCTGGAAATGAGGACACCCCCCCCACCCCACCCCCCGCCTCTCCTGGGATACATGAGCCACAGAGCTGCTACTTGCTCCTCTATCAAAACATAACCTAGGACCAATGACTCCTTACTTTGAGATGTCACCCTTAAGTACAAGTCCTCTCTTCAATGTACCTTGTATCTATAATCTGGAACTGCATAATGAATGACAGAACTGACATTTCACACATGTTTCTGCTCTATAAACAAATTTAAGTCCCTCTCTCCTGGACCTGGGACAGCTGCTTGCCCTAGCACACAGTTTCTCCCCACTGACTGCAGACCTCTCTGTCTCCCTGTGTAGATCTGGTCTAGAAAAATGACTTGTAATTTAAAAAAAAAAAAAATTTCCTGATTAGGACTCTGTCTGGTACATTTTTAAAAGATCTGTTTGGAGGAGTGTTTTTGGAGGGAATTGGCTACACTTCCTGTTACTACAACATTTTTGGCTCCACCTCCTTTGAGGAAGGAGGAAAGCCACCCAGCTTCACAAGGAGTGGTCAAGGAAGGAAACAAGTAGTTTGAGTAATAGAAAAGTAAGGATTATAGTTTTAAAATATTAACCTAAAACAGTATTTTAACATACCGTCACTTTTTTGATTGTTCAAGATTCCTTATTACTTTAAATTATCTTATGTGAGAGACATGTCCTAGGGTAAGAGAAAGAAATTCTTCTGGTTTGGATATCTGGCTATCTCTTTCTCCATGAATGGTTGGATTTAGAAAAATGCTAAGTTACTAAGATTATTTCTGACACACTTGTGCCTAAGATGCTGAGTATAATATAATTTTCCCTCCAAAAACAGTCATTTTGTTTATTGTTTTATCTTCCCTCTTCATGAGTTCATAAAGTATTCCCAGTTTTCTATGAATTACTATTTGTTGTTTGTCTTTTTGTAAGAGTCCTATTTATTTATTTATTTAAAAAAGTATTTTGTTTTTCCCAATTACATGTTAAGACAATTTTCAGCATTCATTTTTATAAGATTTTGAGTTTTGTATTTTTCTTCCTCCTTCCCTCTCCTCCCCCTTCCAAAAATGGTAGACAATTTGATATAGGTTATACATGTGCTATCATGTAAAACATTTCCATTTTACAGTTATGAATGAACAGATCAAAAGAAAAAAACACAAGAAAGAATAAAGTAATGAAAAAATACACTTCAATATGCATTCAGAATCCATCTGTTCTATATCTGAATATGCCTAGCATTTTCCTTCATGAGTCCTTTGTATTTGTCTTGGATCATTGTGTTGCTGAGAAGAGCTGAGTCATTCACTGATTGACAATGTTGCTGATACTGTATACAATGTTTGCCTGGTTCTGCTCATTTGACTTTGCATCAGTTTGTACAAGTCTTTGCAGGTTTTTCTGAAATCTGCCTGTTCATCATTTCCAACAGCACAATAGCATTCCTTTACATTCATACACCACAACTTGTTCGGCCATTCCTTAATTGATGGGCATCCCCTCAATTTCCAGGTCTTTGCCACCAGAAAAAGAGCTGCTATAAATGTTTTTGCACATGGAGGTCCTTTTGCCTTTTTCATGATCTCTCTGGGATATAGACCTAATAGTGGTATTGCTGGGTCAAAGGGTCTGCACACTATTTGTTGTTTCTTATGCCATAATATTTCATCACATTCATATGCCATAATTTATTCATCCTTTCTTCAATGAAGAAACACACTTTCTTTCCAGTATTTTTAATTATATGTAGTATTTATAATAGGTATATATAGGTATAATATAATATAATAATACTACTATGAATATTTGGTATCTATTAGACCTTTCTTTCTATTGTTGACTTCCTTTGATTTATGTGCCCAGTAGAAAAATCACTGAGTTGAAGAATATGAACAGTTTAGTAACAAAGTCACTGAAAAAAGAAAGTTCTTGTCCACAAAGTCTTTGACACCATCAAAAGGTTCAACATCAGAAACTGATAGGATTTTATCAGTGGAAAAGACATTAAAAGAAAGGCATTAACAACTGCTTTGCTGCTTCACCCGAAGGATTATAGGACCTTTCCATTTGTTTTGTGTTGTCTCCCCAATTATAATGTGAGCTCCTTAAGAGAAAGGATGGTCTTACTTTTCTGTGTATATCCCCAGTGCTTAGACAAGGGCTTTGCACATAGAAAGCATCTAACAAATGCTTCATTCATTCATTCATTTTCTCTCATAATTCTAAATTGTTTTCGAGAACAGCTAGGCCAATTCACAGCTCTGCCGTCAATGCCTCCATCTGCCTGTCCTCCCAAAGTCCCTCCATCACTGACTGCTTCTGACTTTTATCATCTTTGAGAGGTTAAATGAAACCTCAGAAGTCTTTTATATTACATTTCTTTTACTTTTAGTGATTTCTACCATTTTTCATGTTATTGTTAATGGTAAGTATTTCTTCTTTGGAAAACTATCTGTCTTTATTCTTTGACCACTTTTATATTGGGGAATGCCTTTTGGTCTACTATATCTGTGTCAATTCCCTACATATCTTGAATATCAGACTTTTGTCTGATATTCTTTAGCTCTACCAGTGGTGACAGTTTCTTTTATCAGTGACATTTCTTAGGAATGTAGGCTAGCAAGAATGCATGAAACCTTGCATCTTGAAACCTTTAAGATGAATTTAAAATATATCTTTAAAAACAGTGAATGATTCAAGTGGAAAAACGAATGTTGGATGACTTTGATATATTACTGAGTTCTTTTTATTTTGCCTTCTATTCTCCTGGTACAAGTTGGAGATTTCTATAGGGGAAGAGGACAGGGTGTCTGAATTATGTAATCATAATTGAGTATGATTTGTTTTTCAACATTAAAACGGAGTAGAAAGGACTGTTTTAGGTATGAAGTAGCAACTTTGTACATGAAATGCCTTTTCTGTTCCTCTAAAGGTTAAGGTATATAGTAATTTTTTACCTTGGTATAATTATTTGTCCCAGGCTCTGTTACTGAAAAAATATGCTAAATATTTAAAATGTGAACCATAAATTTGTGATATTTTTGAAGCTCACTCAGAGCTCTCAACTAATGAGTCGAAGAATATCTCTAGCTTCCAGAAAACTTGAGAAAGTCAAGGGAATTGTGTATCCTTTGTATGTTACTGCCACCTGCTGCCACACTGCATCCAAAGACTACTTTGCAGATTAGATAGCCAAGAAAAAAGAAAAAAATATACTGAAACTTGTTCTTACGTCAACATTTTACACTTGCTATTTCTACTGTTAAACACTTGGCAGACAGATGTCCATTTCCTTGCTGACCCATCAACTAAAATAACTCTTAAAATAGAAATCAAGAGTATGATCCTGCCTTCTAATTGGTGATTTGCCTATATTTCCCATCATGCAACTACATTTCATTTTGAAGATTTGTTTCTGTTAAGTAGTTTCATGCAAAAGGAAAATAAGCAAGCAATGAAGTGACATAATAAGGTATAAGGCATAAAATATATGGCTCACATAAAATTGGATCTCATTGTAAGCCTTAGAAGAAACCATCCTAAGTTATTTATAATTCTGTCTTGAGAGTTTTATATACAGGGAGAAGCCAGAGCTGCTTTGGCTGGTCCGATGGCAGTGGTTTATCAGAACTTATTAATATTAGTTTCACAACAAGTTAATATATTCCACCCCCACTGCTAAATTTGACTGGCCTTTTTTTCTTCCTTTTCAGGATTAATATGCAAGTGTGGATTTTTTGGGGGGAGGAGAGGGATAAAAAGTATTTGATATTTATAAGGAACTTCATACCCAGTATTATTTTCTGAACCTAATTAACATCTACCGGGAAGAATTTTATTCTCATTTGTTTTTAATGGCAGCAGACAGGTAGTTACCTTAAAGTCCCTCCTTAAAGGTAGCCTAGCCTTTGCCCCCAATCTATCCTCCAGCATTAACCTTGGTTCCCTTGAGTCCATTTGGAAAATGAGCCAACAGAGTTACAGCATGAAGGCATTAGCTCTACCAGTGGTGAATGCCATGATGGCAAATTTTCCAGCATCTAAACAGTGACTTTTGGCTAAGTCATGATGATTTCTCAGTTTTCCCTAAAAAAGAAAACAATCTTTACACTGGAAATGACAGAGGAAAGATGACTAACCAGGAGATCTATAAGGAGATCATAAAGGAGCACCTTGATAAATGCAAGTCACTTGACTCCAATAAAATACATATTTCAGGTCCTGAAGGAATCAGTAAATGTGACTGCTGAGCTTCTGGCAATGATATTTGAAAGGAAATGGAAATGGGAGAGGTGCCACAAGACTAGAGAACAACTGCTGTCCCATTTTTCAAAAAAGAGAAGAGAATATTCTTCAATCAATAGGTCAGTGAGCTTGACTTCAGTGCCTGGGAAATGATTAAAGAAATAGTTGGGGAAAATGTAGAAAAAGAATTGGTGATTACAAAGAGCCAGCATGACTTCATCAAGAACAGGTCATGCCTGCTGATGGAATTGTGAACTGATCCAACCATTCTAGAAAGCAGTTTTGGACCTATGCCTAAAGACCTATGAAACTGCATACTGTTTGATCCAGCAATACCACTACTAGGTCTGTATCCCAAAGACATCATAAAAAAGGGGAAAAGACCTACATGTACAAAAATATTTATAGCAGCTCTTTTTGTGATGGCAAAGAATTGAAAATTGAGGGGATGTCCATCAATTGGGGATTAAGTAAACAAGTTGTGGTATATGAATATAATTGAATACTATTGTTCTATAAGAAATGGCAAGCAGGCCAATTTCAGAAACACCTGGAAAAACTTACATGTACTGAGGCTGAAAGAAGTGAGCTGAACCAGGAGAACACTGTACATCATGACAGCAACATTGTTCAATGGTCAACTGTGACTGAGTTAGCTCTTGTCAGGAATACAATGATCCAAGACAATTCCAAAAGACTCATGATAGAAAATGCTTTCCACATCCAGAGAAAGAACTACGGAGTCTTAATGCAGATCAAAGCAGACTATTTTCACTTCTTTCTCACAGTTTTCCCCTTTTGTTCTGATTCTTCTTTCACAACATGACTAATGTGGAAATACGTTTAACATGATTGCACATTTAACATGATTGCTTGCTGTTTTGGAAAGGGGGGAGGGAAGAGATGGAGGGAGAAAAAAAATTTGAAACTCAAAATCTTACAAAAATGAATATTGAAAACTATCTTTACGTGTAATTGGAAAAAAATGAAATACTATTGAGTGCAAAAAAAATAGGTTATGTCAGACTCATTTCATGGTTTTTTTCTTGGACAGGACTATTAAACAAGTAGATGAGAGGAATGCTATGGATATATTTTACCTAGATTTTAGCAAAGTTTTTTAAAAATTATAATATTCAATTTAGAAGGTTAAGAGGTATTGATGAAATGATAATATAATGAAGCAGATTCAGAACTGGGCAGATGGCCAGACTTAAACCATAACCGTCCTGGTGCATAGTAGGTGTTTAATAAATGTGTATTGATTGTTTGACAGGCTCAGATGTCAATGTAACAGCTGGTTTCCAGTGGAATATCTCCGGGATCTGTCCTTGGTCCTGTCTTGTTTAATATTGTTATCAATGACCTAGATAAAGATGGTACGCTTATCACTTTGGATGACGCAGACCTTGGAAGAATAGCTAGTACAATAGATGATGGAGTCAGGATGCAAACAGATCTCAACAGGCTATGGCATTTAGCTAATTAGATGAAATTCAGCAGGGATAAATGTAAAGTCTTGTACTTGGAAACAATTTTAAAAAAACCAATTTCACAAGTATAAGGGAGGTTTGGTTAGATTACAGTTGTTCTGAAAAAGATCTGACTCAACATGAGTCAGTAGTGCAACATGGCAGTCAAAAAAGGTGATATGTTTGTGGTCTGCATTAAGAAAGAAATAGCTCTTAGGTGGCACAGTGGATAGAGTACCAGGGATGGCATCATCTTTCTCAGTTCAACTACGACCTCAGAAACTTATAAATTATATAATCCTAGTCAAGTCACTTAATCCTGTTTGCCTCAGTTTCCTCATCTGTAAAATGAGCTTGAGAAGGAAATGGTAAATGACTATTCCAGTATCTCTGCCAAGAAAACTCTAAATGAAGTCATGAAAAATTGAACGGAACTGAAAAATGACTGAACAACAAAATGATCCACTATACTTGGCTTTGTCAGTTCTCAACTAGAGTGCTGTGTTAAATTCTAGGCAGCATGTTTTAAGGACATTAGCAAGTCAACTTGAATTTAGAGGAGGTCAATCAGAATGGTGAAAGGTCTTCAGTCCATGTCATATGGAGATCAGTCAAAATAACCGATAATATTTAACCTAAAGAGAAGGCTAAGAAGTGATATGAGAGCTGTCTTTAAGTAGTTAAAAGGCTATCTATTATGTGGAGGAGGAAATGGATTTATTTAATTTGACCCCAGTGAGCAGAGCAGAACCAGTGGGTAAAATTGCAAAGAGGACAATTTGGGCTAAGTGTCAGGACAAACTTCCCAATAATCTATCTAAAAATGAATGGGCTTCCTTGAGAAGTGGTAGGTTCCACTGCTGGGGATGACTTTGGGCAGAGGATGTATGACAGCTTGCAGGGCATGGCATAATTTGGGCTTTGTAATGTATGGGTTGAACTGGATAGTTGCTGAGGTTCCTTCTAACTCTCAAATCTTTTCACTCTGTGATGTAGTTCCCCAGAGGAGATGACTATTTTGTAAATGAGGTACCATATTTTTCTTCCTGGCTCTCTGAATTCCAAGGACAGCCTACTCCTTAAGTTCATACTGCTAATTTCTGTCTAGAAAAAAAAATCACAAATAGTCATTTTTCCTTCATTACTAAGAACTAGAACTTGATAACTTTTTTCTTCATGGACTGGGTAAAAAGATATGTTGGAGGGAATTGCCTGTAGTAGAGGACAGGTAGCAATCAGGGACTATATGTTTTGAATTTTAACTAAGTATAGTAGGTATTCTCAGGCCTTGTCTTGATCCCATCTTCACTGCCCCCACTTATAAGGACTTTGTTTTGGCATTGATTATGTCTCCTTGAGAAGCTCTGTAAAATGGAGAAAACGATAGCTCAACAACCGTCGCAGGATTGTTGGAAGGATAAATTGGATAAAGTATACAAAGCATAACCCTTAAAGCACTACGTAAATGTGAACAGTGACGGTGATGATGATGACAATAATGATGATGGTGGTGGTGGTGACAATAATGATGATGGTGGTGGTGACAATAATGATGATGGTGGTGGTGGTGACAATGATGGTGGTGGTGATGATGATATTCTTGAGGGAATCCTGGGTGGGGCATGACCTAAAGAGATGCTTAGTAAGAAGGTCTAAGTTTGAAGCTGGTCCATGAAAATTCAGAGCTCTGGTTCTTAACCAAAGGCTCCTAAGCCTTTCTGAGACCTTATCCTTTTGTACTGGTTCAAAATAAAGATATGAAATGAAAAGAATCACAATGAAACCTATGTACCTGTGATTAGATGCATGAAAATCAAGGTATACTATTGCGGCAAAGAAAACAATCAGGATGTTCTTAATCCAGACTAAAAATGGATGTATACCCAGATTGCAATTAAGCCAAAAAATATTCACTTTGGACTGTGCAACAATTATGTCAGAGGTTCTTATATAACACAAAGAGAAACATACTCTACCAGAGGGAATCTGGACATCAGAGGACCATTGAATCTTTTCTCTAGCACTAATTAGCCATGTGACCTTGTGTTTCACATCTCTAAAGTCAACTCCCCTCCCCTTTAAAATGAGCCATCTGACTAGATTATGTTTGAAGAACCTTCCAACTCTTGACATTCTATGACCAACTTAAATTAAATTTAAGAAAATTATCTGAATAATTTATCCTCATCTGATCCCATTAAATACCATTTTTGGCCTCATTGAAGTAAATGTTACAGGTAAAAATGCCTCCTCTCCCATTTTCCAGGTTGTTTCTGCAATTTTCCAATTGGAGCTGGAGGGAACTTGTTTCCATTAAGGGTCATCCACATAAATCTGTTGGAGAACGTGTTTGCCAGTCTTTCTGAGTCACTCTTTATCATTTGTGGGACAATTATCATGTAATTCTAGCCCAGGGGTGGGAAACCTTCCGCCTTGAGTCCACATGAGATTTAGGTCCTGAAGTGCAGCCCTTTGACTGAATCCAACCCAGGGCCATACCCCTGGTCTAGACTGAATACATCTTATTTCTCTAGAAGCCAGAAAAAGAAAAGAAGCAAGTGAATGGAAATAAATTAACATTTACTAAGTGTTTCTTATGTGCCAGGCACTGTGCCAAACAATGAGGGTACAAAAGTAGCAAAAGATAGTCCCTGCCCTCAATGAGCTTACAACCTAATTGGAAGCATCCATAAGTAGTGTGTTGGGGAATACAGGGCAAGTAGAAAGAGCAGGTCTCAACAGTTAGTGAATTACTTCAAATAATTTATGTAGTTCTAAAGGAGAAGTGAGATTTCCTTAGCCTGTGACTGAATCCATCTGAAGCCCTTTAATAGAACAGATTGCTTGCCTAGTGTGGTAGAAAGATTGCTGGATTCAGAGTTGTAAGACCTTGGAGAAAGTTTTAACAGTGTGACCTTAGATAAATCACTTAATTTTTCTGAGTCACAGTTCCCTCATTTGGAAAATGAGCAGGTTGAGCTAGTCATTTCAAATTATTTCATCCTTACCCTTCCATGAAACTTCATACTCTTTAACTGAATAATTATATTTTGGGAAATATGCCCTGAGGAAATAATCCTAAATGGCAAAAAGTAACCATATGAAGATATTCATAGCAGCACTATTTAACTTATACTCGTGAAAAATTGTAACCAAGACAAATACTCTATAACAGGGGAAAGGCTTAGCAAAGAATGGTATATTACTATGATATAATACTCTTCAAAAAGGTCAAAATCTGGACCATGCTGATATATGAAAATATATATGTGAAATAATGGTAAAAGAAAAGAATAGGATACAATATTGCATAGACACATAGACTACTATTAGGTAAAAACAAAAGACTGAGTAGAGGACTGAAAGCTTAGCTTTAGAATCAGGATTCGAGTCCTTTCTTGACATAAATACTGGCTATGTGACCATAGCCAGGTCACTTAACTTCTTATATCCAATGCAATTCTCAAGCACTGATGGAGAGATTTGCCTATAGCAATGAAGTTATAGGTCTGTTCTCCCTGTGTCTCTCTGTCTCTGTCTCTCTTCCCCCTCTCTCTATATGTATATATAAAAATATATGTATACATATATACATACACAAACACATATGTAATCACAACAATGCATATGTCTAAATATGTCCAGAGAATTTGGTGGTAGATATAAAGTTTCTTTTTGGGGGAGGGGGGCAAAATTTCATCTGTAAAAGACAAATATTGCATATTATATTATGTTATATATACATCATATTACATTATATATACACATTATATTATAACAACCCCCCTCACAAAGTTATAATGCTTCAATAAATGTGAATATTGGACTCAAGAAGACTTCAATTGGAGTTGAATCTCCAAGCAAGGCTATATCTCCCCATCAAGGTTCTGGTGATATCCCTGAGGGTTTGAGATGTCTAATGTCACTGACTTAAAATCCCATTCCGGTGTGTTCATCCCAATATCAGCTGGCAGTGGCAAGGTACGAGGAGGAAGATTTAGAATACTTAACCTCTGAGATCACTTTCAACTTTGCAGTTGGGTAGTGCAGTAAATATTGTGCTGAGCATTAGGTGGTAGAATGGACCTGGAGTCTGGAAGTCTTGAGTTCAAATTCAGGCTCAGGCTCAGACTTCCTAAATGTGTGACCTCAGACAAGTCATTTAACTTTTGGCTGCCTCAGTTTCCTCATTTGGGAACAGGGATGATAATAGCACTAACCATTGGTTGTGAGGACAAAATGAGATTTTTATAAAGCACTTTGCAAATCTTCAAGTGCTATATAAATACTAAGCACTATTATTACTTTCAGCCCTGTGATTCTGTCATTAAAATCACAAAAAATGAAATGATTTATCCATGAGTCTCAATTCCCACCGCCCTAAAGAGAGGGTGAAATGGGCTATTGTAGTTAACGTCTGGAAAATAGTCTTTAGCTACCATGGTCTTTAAGAGTTTGAAGGGCTGATATAGGGAAGAAGGTTTAAACTTGTTCCGTGTGATCCCAGAAGGGAGAACCAGGAGTCATAGAGAAGTTTGCAAAGAACTAGATTTAGACCAGATGTAAGAAAGATTTTACTGAAGTTAGAGCTATCCAAAAGTGAAACAGGCTGCCTTGAACAATAGTGAGCTCACCTTCATTAAGAGATCTTTGAGCAAGGACTGGATGATCACTAGTTGAGTAGAGGGGAACCTTGTTGAGGGATGGGGTTGGAGTGGGATCATCAGATGATGATCAAGAGTCAGAATGAACCATCTAGTCCAACCACCTCATTTTACAGATGAGGAACAAAGGTTGTGAATTGCCTAGGGTCACACACTCAGCATCAGAAGTAGGGTCTGAACCTGATTTCATAGTGAATATTCTACCCAAATGGGCTCTGCCCCTTTCCATTCTGACATTGTGATACTCTTCAAATTCTTAGAAATAATCCACATTTACCTAGACTTTATGGATCACCTGAGATCTTGGACATCCACACCATCTTTCAAGGTCTTCTTTTTCCTTTTCATGACTATCTTAAGTCTTGCCAATTACTTTTCAAAATACCTAGAGTGATCACCATCTTGCATGTAAAAAGTGAAGTGTCATTGGAAGTCACTAAATGTTAGCCACCTCTTGTCTTCTCCACTACAAAGGCAATTTCATGGGAAGTGAATCTCAATCACATTTTGTTTATCTCAGGTAATATGTGCCAGCTAATCAGTCCAATCAATCCTTCTGCAGTGTAATTACCAGCTCAGTTAAGGCATCAGTGTCTGCCAGGAAGTACCATTAAGCTTAAATTGGTTCCCTGGGCAATATCTTAATTACATAGATTTTAATTTTTAAAATGAGTTTATTTTTTTAAAAAATATTTTAATGATGTAATTATTGATTTCCTCCCATTGTTCAGGAACAAGTTGGTCAGGCACTGGAAAATTATCGATCATCCTCTCCTCTTGGCACCAAGTTGGGCCAGCTGGTATAATTTGTTAAGTTAATCACACTCATTTTCTTATCAGGGGATTGTCTCAAGTTTCATATGCCATTCTACCTGGTTTAAAGAACTGAAATCCAAGATTGGAAAAATGAAGTTTTTCAGTATAAAGTGAGTCAAACTGTGCCAAAGGAGCATAGGCTTATGGGAAAAAAGTTAGGCTACAGATGAACAGACTTATCATTAGAAATATGCAATGTTTGTGTTTCTTTAGGCTTTATAGATATGCAAAGTGTAAAGTGGAACGTGGGAACCTCCTGGCAATTTTGTCGATGTCCTCTGTAAACAGGTAGATCCTTCTAGGCTTTCTCCAATGCTGGACTCTAATAGCTTAAGGTGTCATTATATCTTAGATGTCCCCCTGTCACCTTATAGGGCAGGTAGGTAGCACAGCGGATAGAGTGCCAGGCCTGGAGTCAAGAAGACTCATCTGCCTGAGTCCAAATCTGACCACAGACACTTACCAGCTGTGTGACCCTGGACAAGTCATTTGATCCTGTTTGCCTCAGTTTTCCTCATCTATAAAATGAACTGGAGAAGGAAAGTGCAAACCATTCCAATATCTTTGCCAAGAAAACTCCCAATGTGGTCATGAACAGTCAGACACAACTAAACAACAACAACTATGTCCTTATATCATGGATTTGTAACCTTTTTTGGGTGTGTCATGGACCTCTTTGGCAGTCCAGTAAAGCCTACAGATCCCTGTTCAAAATCATGTTTTTTTAAATAATTGAAGGAAATGTTAAATTTCAGTTAGAAGTTAGTGAAGATAAAGATAAAAGTTTTTGCCTATCCTATTCATTAGGAAAAACTGGTGAGTAGGCTAGTCTTCTACACATCAGTTCTTTCTGAAATCAGGCCTGAACATTGAGAGAATGTGTGTGTGAGAGAAAGAGAAAGGGGCAAACCAGGGAAATTTGGTATGGTAGCCACCACTGCCAGACAGCATCCCTGACCTACTTAGAATAAGGAGGTGCTCTCCAGAAGGTCTCTAGACTCTAGTGTAGCCCAGTCCCTTAGAGTAAATAATTTTATTTTTAAAATAAAATGTTTTCTTGATGCTTTAGGTTTTTTTCCACTGTCATTTCTTAGTAAGATCCCCATCCAATCACAGAAATCTCCCACATAAGAAAGAAAAATGGTTAAGCAAAACTAATAGATAATTTTACCTTATCTAGAAACATAGGCAACATTTCATACCCACAGTCTACCACCTCTCTCCAAAGAAGAGGGAAGTATGTGTTTCATCATCACCCCTCTAGATTTGAGATTGGTCAAACAGATAATTTCCTTGGTCTACATCTGCTTAAAGTCTTTTTTTTTTTTAAGTGTAACTAAAAGAGGAGACAGTGCTAGCTAATGTCTTTATTTCTTCATGTTCATGTTAATTACAAATCCTTGGAGAGACCACTGATCTATAGTAAAGGATCCCCATAGCCATGAATAATCCTAGCTTATCAAAGACTACTTAAGCAATAAAGTCTTTGCATTAATCTCTGCTTTAGTTGTCAGATCCATAAAGATCGTTTTCAAATCAAGCTGTTGAATTCATTTCCCTAGTGTAATAATAGATTTCCTGTCTTCTAAAAACTTACCTCCCCAAATGCTCCTACATCCAGTTCTGAAATTAAAGGATCTGGATTTAGGCTTGGGAAGGGGAAATTATTAGGTCATTTCGGTTCATGATCAAGAGAAATTTTGTTCCCACATACATAGTAGTGACATGAAATATATCAGTCTCCAATATAGGCTACTCAAATCAAAATCACTTTGGATAATAGTGGACAAAAATCCAAAGAGAAATTGGCCAGATTTCCAAAGGTTCAAAGCTCATCTCAGAAAGTGTGTGACAGACAGCACCACCTGAGCCCTAAGCCAGGGTTCTCCTCTTTCTCGGACTATATGATCTTTCAATTTCATAGAAGGATCTCAGTTAATCAGGCAAGCACCTATGCCTTTTTACAAACTGAAATTTTATCTCTTGGCCTCAGGAAACCTCTGCTGAGTCTTAAATACAGCCCCTGGAATGGACTGATTCATTGATCCAGTAATCAGAATGTTCCAGGTCGGGTCAAAAAAGAGCAAGTGCCTGAAAGCAAATTGACGTATGATTAAATAGCAGTGCCAGCCTTTTGAATAAAGAGTCTAATCCCACTGTTTTAACCCAAGCAAGATTCAGATTTACTTCAGTTATGAGGCAAAAAAGTGTTTCCTAACTGTACAAATGCCAAGACCTGCTTTTATATAGCTTCATGGATCTGTTGATGTGTAAGTTTAAGCAGTGAATGAAATTGGTGTTTGGTCTTCCTAGGAAACAATGATAAGCCACAACTTTGTGGTTGTTGTTCAGTCTACTCTTTGTGACTCCAAATAGTTTGCCATTTCCTTCTCCAGTTCATTTTACAAATGAGGAAACTGAGGCAAACAAGGTCAAATGACTTGCCTAGGGTCACACAGCTAGTAAATGTCTGAGGCCAAATTTGAACTTGGGGAGATGGGAGTCTTCTTGACTCCAGGCCTGGCACTTTATCCACTGTACCACCTAGCTGCCTACAACTCTACAATGTGTTATCTTTTCCTATACTTTGATGTGTGATTATCAGTGTGCATATGCCTTCCAAGAATGCAGATGGCAACTCATCCACGACTTCAACTTTTCCTTCCATGTGACTCTCATCTATGTTACCTCATAAATTCTCAGGATGGGTTCCACCCAGCCATTGGAAACCTCCCTTAACGTTGTGAGGATATCAATGAAGTCCATGGGCTATCTGTCAGTTATGGTTTGTTCTTCTTACATGGCCTGCCTCCGTCTCCCTAATTATCTCTATTGCTCCAAATCTATGATTTTAAGATGACAAAAGTCATTTTATCTTGCACATTTCTTTATTAGTAAGATGACAGATTACTGACACCCACCTTGCTTCTATTCATTGCCTTTTAGGGATCTAGCAACTTTAATTCTTTGGATATGCTTCATAGCCAAATAGCATTGCTTATTTGAATAGGTAAGAGTCATTGTTAACATATTTCAGCTTTTTTACACCCACTATGTGTCTTTCAAGAAAACATATTCAAGGAGAATATTGGTGATTAAAAGATAGGCCTTTGTTTCAAGAAGCTTGGGATCATTTCCTCAGAGTAATCTGGCCTACTCTCCTCCTATTCAAGATATATTCTAATTGTTTAAAGTTCCAGAATATTTCAGAACCTCTTAAATGAGATCCACCATTACTTAAGAGTCTGGCTCATCTATCAATCAATCTTGAAACTAGGTGGCACAGAGGGTAGAGCACTAGGCTTGAGATCAGGAAGACATCATCTTGAGTTCAAATTTGGCCCCAGACACTTCCTAGTGTGACCCTGGGCAAGTCATTTAACCCTGTTTGCCTCAGTTTCCTCACCTGTAAAATGAACTAGAGGAGGAAATGGCAAACCTCTCCAGTATCTCTGCCAAGAAAACCCCAAATGGAGTCACAAAGAGTAGGCACATTAAGTGCCTACTATGTGCCAGACACTGAGGTAAGTGCTATTAAACAGCTGTCCACATAGCAAACACCAAATGGCTGAAAAAAAAAATGGCTACTATTCAAACTATGATAGGGTGCTGAAATGACCTATCTGCTGTCTTCATAGACAACAGACCAACAACTGTTTCTTTGCCTTTGGGAAGTCCATTCCCCTTGCCTAAAGCCCTCTCCCTTCTCACCTCCACCTCTTGGAACCCTGAGCTCCCTAAAAGTTTCATTTGAGTGCTATTTCCTTCTGGAAGCTTTTCTTTATCTCTCAGATTTAGTGCTAACCCTCACACCCAAATCACTACGTTTGTTCTATATGTTGCCCAGCAAGTCAACATAACAACAAGCAATTATGAAGTGCTAACAATGTGCCAGACACTGTGCACACTAAATACTCTATGTTCCAAGCCCACCGTGGTTGGTTCAATATGTATGACCCATTAAAGTCTTTACTCTGTCTCCCTCACCCCCCACATCCCTCCCAATCGAGAGAAGGAAAAAACAAAACAAAAAACTCAACAACCCAGAGACTGTAGGTACAAAGGTACTAGTGGCATCCAAGGCCAGAGGAAATATCCAACAGTTTCGTTTACTTAGTAGCTGCGTCCAAACAATTTAATAACTATTTATGTCCTAAAAACTTCTTATTCACTTGGGAAAAAATACCCATAAATTTCATTCTTAAATAATCACAATTACTTACTAATACATTGTGTGCCTGTTGGATACTCCATAATGTCTCAAACTTTGGAATTATATTGGTCACTTTCATTCCCCATTCAAACCCATAGGTTTGAATAATGTGAAATTTGATTTAGTGAGAATTATAAAATGATACCAGGTCTAATTTAATGGAAACTGATTTAATTGATGTCACCAAGGGTGTGAGCTAGTTGAGGATTTTAACATATTATATCTGCCTACTCTCCCATTTGAACGTGATGGGCTGAGTACCATATTACCAAGAATTGTCTCAATTTTTTAATGCCCTTAACAAGATGGAAACGATCACATCACCAAGATAAAGAGACTTATTACATCACAACAAAAGTTAGTGAATGGCATGAACATAACCACAGTAACTCTAAAATAGAACTAAATGTTGGAATGCCTGGATCTACAGTATGGAATATTAGAAAATATTCAAGTGAAATAAAAGAAAAATGCAAGATTGTATCAGTATTTTTGTGATTTGAAAATAACTACAAAGTATCAAAGTGTTACAATAATAGAAGTGGAGCATGATTTAGTTTGTGGAGGAAGTAGACTATGAGTTTTGGGGACCTATCTTCTCCCCAGAAAAAGTAATTGTGGAGGTCAAAGAAACTGATGTGTAGAGTTGTGTAAATAGAGACCAAAATTCAATCTGTATTTTACTGACTAACAATAAAGATAAGTCCATTGATTCTGTCTGGAAGGAGGCTTCCACTAGCCCACCAAGATATTCTGGTGACATTAACAAGAGAAGAAAACATTCCTTCCCTACCCTCTCCTTCCAAGAACAAAACAGATCTTTGAAGCTCCAGAGACATTAAGGTTAACAACAGTTCTCCCCAAAGCACTGGACACCCAGTCCTCATTATTCAGTCTCTAAAATAAGAAAAGTAGCTGAGCGATCTTACCTGATAGGGTCCTTTAGTCATCTGTAATGCTGCCCTAAGGCTGTGTGAGTATCTCCCACTGTACCTTGGAGTTAGCTACCTGGCAACTGCCCAGCAAAAATGCTCATTTATTTTCTTTAATCTTTCTAGTCCTGACTCTGGATTTATTGACCTGGCCCTGCCAGATGGACCCAGGTGAGAGGAATTACTAGAGGAGGGTCTTAGGACCTCCCCTAGTAATTAGGGTTTGAAGGGCATTCCTCTTAGGAGAATGAATGTAGTCCTTCAGACAAAAGTTTCAAATTGATTTTAAGGAAGTGAAAGAAAATGAAAATGAGGCAGAAGGAGGAAACTTATGGCAAGTCTTGGTGGGTTTGTTGTTTCAAAAAAGCAGAGAGTATACTTATTTGGGGGACTTTTTCCATGTAGCTATGCAGATTCACACCCACACAAACCCCTTGTTTTTGTGTCTTTAAAACAACTATTTGTTATGTGGGATTTGTTTTTTGATAATTGTATTAATTTAGCTTCAAGGACAAAATTTACTTGTTTTTTGTTACAATAAGACTATTCGGATAAAGGAGTCCTAGCCCTGGGGCAGTACCTGACAACATTAAGTCCTTAAGTAGTGTTCTTGATTGATTGAGTGAACGATTGATTCTAATCTCCCTCCAATAAAGCCTTATTTTCCTGGTTTTCATTTGAAAGCAAAATGATTGAATAAGGCTAGGAGAGCATTACTGTGACATTAGACAGCTAAAAAATAATTTCCTCCATGAATTTCAATTCAGATCTGAGTCTAGGGACCTTTTTTTTTTTTAAAGAGTTAAGTAAGGAATCTGAAAGACACCGTATACACAATTATTTCAATAATTATAAGCGCCAAGCTTGCACTTCCACCACCATGCCCCAGATCCCCAGAAGAAAGAGGAAATTCCCTTCCCTACCTTCTTTGCAAAGGTGAGGGACTACAGGTGTGGTGCGTTTCATCTCCTTTCAGACCTGCTCTACCAGTTGGTTGTTTTTTGCTAATTCTTTTCCTGATGCTCGTTATACATGGTTCTACTGGTATGGGGGGTATTCATAAGTGAAGGGGATGTGAAAACAGAAGGGACCAAAAAAATGGTCGTAAGTCAAAAGGACCACGACCGATGCATCTCCTTCAAATAAACACGAGTTTACATATTTTAAAAGAACCAGAGGCGGAGGAGGGGAGATTTAAAAAAAAGGATCAGAGGGAAGCTGCTTTTCTTAAAGAACTGGGTCGGACTGTGCGGGCTGAGACCGCCGAACGCCGGTGGGTGTCGGTAATGGCACAGTCTCCTCTTTAGGAAAGCTCATTCCTAGCACTTGAGGGCAAAGAACAACCGAGCTAGCAGATCCCAAACAAACAGTCGTGGCAGGGTGCTCGGAAAAATCAGGGATGGAACCGGTAGCTGCTTATTTTGCATATGAAGCACCCACAATGCAACTCGCATGGCTCAGCACTGCTTTCATCTCTTGGTGGAAAAGGTGAATATTTCCAAGACCATGTTAAAAATGTTATTATTTTTGCTTCGTTTGTGTATATATTTTTAAAAGCAGTTCTAAAACCAGCTTACATAAAAATAAAAATTAAAAAAAAACAAACCCTTTTAAGTAGTTGTCATAAGTTAAAGAAACAGATGATATTAGGGACTTATAGAGTTGACTGCTAGATCCGGTTTTCTGGCTGGTCCGATGGCAGTGGTAATTATAATTAATTGATTACAGTCAGTTACAGATTTCTTTGTTCTTTCTCCGCTCCCACTGCTTCACTTGACTAGTCTTTTGCTACTGTAGCAACTAAACGTTTTGTTTCTCTTTTCTGACAGTGAACTTGGAAAGAGTCGCCTGAGGGAGCGAGGAAAACGACCGCCGCCAAAGGCCCCAGGCCAGATCCCCGGACCGAATCATCCGTGAACGCTTACGCACTCCATAGTGGGACTGCACAAGGTGCGCACGCTGGGATGTTTATTTCTGGGTAGCCTTTGAGAAGGGTAAGCCCTAGAGTTGGGACTCTTGCATGTCAGACCTAGCTTCCTTCCTAGCCCTCCTAGACTCAATTTCACCTCCTCACTGGCAAGGAATTCCCACTGGGAAGTTAGGGCCGTGTCCAGAAGGGACAGGGACAGGGAGAGGGAGTGGACCTGTGATTTCACTGGTGTAGGGAATGCCCAGGTGAGGAAACTTTCTCTGCCAAAGCTGATTAGCACTTTCTCTGCCTTTTAGAGAGTGTAAGTGTTGCCTACGCCACTCAGAGGTTGTGACTTGCCCAGGGTCACACAACCAATGTGTGATAAAGAAGAGACCTGACATCCGGGTCTTGGCTTTAAAGGCAGTTCTCTATCCGTTAAATCACTACTGCTTTTGGGAGAAAAGAGGGGCGGGGTGAGAGAGAAGGAAGGGGGCACTAAATCTCAATCCAAAAAGTGGGTTAAAGGATCAGAAACGGAGGGGGTGGGATAGCTGGAGTCATTCTCCTCCCAGAGGCCAGATGGGAAGATGGAGCATTATGATCCTGCTTTTTCTGAAGAAATCAGGTGACAGGGTGAGAAGATGATGGGAGTCCCCACTCCTGGGACCCCAGCTGCCCTGCCTGCTAAGGGACCCAGCCCCTGGAGTATGACATCAAGTCTGCTCCACAGATTCATCTCCATCTCTCTAGGCCTAATGTCTGACTCTGATTCACAAATCTTCACTCTCTCTCCCCCTTCTTTCCTTCATGCTGTGGCTGAGTAGAGCTGGTTCTGTGATCAAGTGGACAGAAGTCCTGGCCAGGGCATACACTCCATTAGCCAGGGGAGGCAATTGATATAGGGGTACATTAAGTTCTAAATGATGCTGGCACATTGAAGCACATCTTTGCCTACCCTCTCCCTTCAGCATTTCAGCCCGGACAAGTTGATTAGATTAACTAGTTGTCACCAGTGGTATTGGGTTGTAGGTAACTATAAAATGGGTTGGTCATTGTCTGTAGTATCACTAATGTTTTTCTTACCTCCCAAATTATGGTGAGCATAAGCAGACTCTTCCATTTGATTTTTTATCTCCACGTCTTTGGGTATAATCTGCCAATACAAGATACTCATTTTTCAGCAACACAGCCACAAAGAAGCTGGTGTCAACATGAAAGTTAATCCCATCTACTGTTTGAATCCAAAACTGATGATGTGAGGAGTCAACCAACAGTGCTGTCTAAGGTCCTTCAGACAAAGGTGGAATGGACACTTTCTACAGGGAAGGACACTGGCCATGCAGTCAGTTTAGTGGACTTTTTCTTTTCCCTTTAGTGCAGAATTTCTTAACCTGGGGTCTGTCAACTTGTTTTTTCTTTAATATTTTGATAACTGTTTTTCAATATGCATGGTTTCCTGTTATAAGCCTATGTGTTTTATCTTAAGCTTGTAAAATATTCTGTAAAGGGGTCCACAGGTTTCACCAGATTGCCAAAGGGGCATGACAAGAAAGGTTAAGAACCCTTGCTTTAGGATTTAGGATTAGAAATTAGGGCAGGTCAGCTGGTCTATATGCAGCACATCTGAGACAAATTGAAATAGCCGAATCTCTGCCAAAATCTAATTCATCTGTATGTGTACTTACTCTTTTCTCCTATACTCCGATGAGTTTTAAGTATCTCTTGAGAAAGGTTTAGGACCAGGAGAAAACAGCCCTCTCTCCTTTTTCCTACCTTCTATTTGATTTATAAAGAAGAATGTACTTATTGGGAACGTAGTTTTATTTGCATCACATAGATCCATTAGAAAATTATGGGACTTCTAACATGTTCCCTGGAATTCTTGCAATATGATTCTGCCTTGAAGTGTCTGCGTTGACAGAAATAGCCTTAGCAAGATTATGTTTTGGGGGGTTGTTTTCACAAGTGTGGAATAAAAACCTGAAATCTAAATCTTCTTCAAAGATTTAGAGGTTTGTTTTTGTTAGGATTTGAAAGTCCTTTATTTAACCAAGCTTTATATAGACGGAAAAGAAAAACCGTAGTTAGTCAAACGCAGTGGTGGGGGGGAACAACACTCATGAGCGATAACCCACCACTCTCGGACCAACCGTAATGAGTATCTGTTTGCTAGAAATATAGAAGCCTTCTTTTTCTTCTTTTCTAACTTAGGATATGTTTGATAGTTCAAGTGAAAGTCACTAGAAACCAAAAATATGGGGAAAAATAGGACTATGGAACCATTATAAAATTGTTTAAAGACATCCATAATTATGTTAGTAGACATTATATAAGTAATATATTCTTTTGAGCTGCATTTTCTACAAATGCATTATGGGTAATGACTAACAATATGAAATCAAAACAGCCTCCCTCCCCCATGCCCCATGACTAACTATAAGGCAGGACTTTGGATAGTAAGGCAGTTTAGTTTTAGGAAGCACAAGGTGGCACCATCAGCCTGAGAAGAACTGTCACCCCAATCACGTGTGGATTACTGGAGAAAGAAGTACAAGCACAACAGGAAAACCCATGTTTAATATCAGGGACTAGGCAGCAGATACTTCTCTGGCTACAGTCCCTCTTAAATTCTCTCCCAATCTCCAGTACACACTTGTCACACGTCAGAATTGTCACAGTCTTTTAAGGGCTTTGACATATGGGGCCCAGAATCCTTCAAGCTTCTTAAAGTTTCTTTAAGCTAGGAACACTAACCTAGATTTGGGTATCTGCTCTTTTCTTGGTCTCTGCCTCTTCCTCAAAGTACCACTACTTGTCCGTTTTATTTCATTCGTCCCATCAGGAAAAATGCCTGGAAAGGATATTGTGAAAATTAAAGTGACAATGAACTTTGAGGAATTCATCTGCTATCAAATATAAAGTATTTTTATTTTGCAGTTTGGAAATAATTCTCTTGCTTTTAAGAGAAATGTGTGTGTTCATCCTTCGTTGCCAAAGAAGACTATGCCATCATAGAAATGATGACATGACTTGTACTTGACTTTGTTTTGAGTGAGGGAGGGCTGTGCAGGTCACCAGCCTCACTTCTCCTCCAGAGCCATCTGAATCCAGTGACCAGATATTCATCAGGATGATTGGAGATGACCCAGGATGAGGCGATTGGGGTTAAGTGACTTGCTTGCATAAAAAAAAGACTTTTGCTAAAGAAAGGCCTCCATTTTCTAAGTCTGCACATAGGAAATTGTGTAGAAGAAAACAAAAAAACTTGCAATGGGCAATTTTTAAAAAGATCTACTATTGACAATTGTCAAAAATCCATCCATTCATTCCAAAGAAAACTCCCATGAAAAACTATTCTCAGTCTGACATTTCTTTTTTAATTTGGGGAAATTCCTCAGGCCAGTTTAGTTGATAATTCTACTTTCATTTCTTCCCCCTTTGGGGAATTCAGGTTCTTTTGTGAACTTACTTAGAGCAAATACCTGTCAAAGAAAAGAGAACTCCTCTTTTCTGCCATAGTAGATTAAAATAAACCTAAAGCTTGGCTAAAGTGCTGATTAAGTACTTAATGAGTCACCCCATCTTCCTTGTTCTCTCAACCACCCTACAGGCATTTTCCAGGAAATGAGTAACTGGGAAACACCAGGTAATCTATGAGGTCTTGTTCAGTCGTATCCAACTCTACCTGATTCTATTTGGGATTTTCTTGGCAAAGATACTGGAGTGGATTGTCATTTCCTTTTCCAGCTCATTTTACAGATGAGGAAACTGAGGCAACCAGGATTAAGTGACTTGCCCAGAGACACACAGCTAGTAAGTGTCTGAGGTCACATTTGAACTCAGGTCTTCCTGACCCCAGGACCGTATCTCTATCTACTGTGCAACCTAGCGGCACCTATAGTCTTAAACGGTTCCAAGAAATGTTTCTGTGGATGGGTTTCTGCAGTACAAAACAGGTAACCAAGTGCACTCTTTTTTTTCATTTTGTGCAGGAGTTAGGTAAGCAATTATATCCTTTCAGTCCTAACTACTTACAGGTATTCTCTAATCCAATCCAACCTACATTTGTTAAACACCTACTGATTTTCTGGGTCAGCAGATATAAAGACAAAAAGAAAACAGGAGTTTACGTTCTACTGGAGGATACTTATGAATACAGAAATATCTAGAATTTCATGTAATACACATAGGAAACATTGTGGTATAATGGAAAGCCTCTGAAGTAGAATTCATAGCTTCAATGCGTATCTGAACTTGGGCCTCAGTTTCTACTGGGATGAGGTCTCTTCCAGCTCTCAAGCTATGATACACAATACATCATTATTTAAGGAAGAAGGAAAGACTTCTTATAGGAGGCCCCACTTGTCCCTAGCCTGAAGCACACTAGGGATTCTGAGACATGAGAGTAAGAAAAAGAGTAAATTCCAGGCAACTGTGTGCTAGCAAATGTTTAACAACTGACTTCCCTACCACTACCACCCTCCTCCCCCCAAAAATACATGCACAGCATACTTTTATATTCAATCTGAATTATTAACATTTTCTCTATCCCTTTCTTAAGTTTAGAAATCAACAAGACAATAAGACAAGTTCAGACTTGCAGAATTTGTGAATTTCTCAGGTGTATATGCTTACATTGTAAATTTAACAGCTGGCTCTTTGATGCTGGCACAAGCTGTCTCCAGAATAACCCTGATACAATCTTTGGGAATTGGGAGGAAGTATCCAGAAGGCATGATGATCAATGATATAAGGGCCCTAGAACTGACATGTTGCACTGGTTCTCACATGTAAGATGTGATAGGTGTCTTGGATTACAGTCCTCTGATTCCTTTTTTCTATGAGTTGTTCCTGATCAAGCATTTACTTAATCAGGGAACATTTTTAAGTTCTTTGTGCAAGGCACAATGGTAGGTAATTGAAACAAATATAAAAATTAGTAGGGTTTTGCTCTTGAGGAGTTTATACTTTATTAGGCTGTGTGTGTGTGTGTGTGTGTGGTGTTGTCCTTCGTTCTTGAAGAGGACGGTGACATCAGGAAGATGATGCCTTGCAAGTAAATTGCATTTCAATGAGGGAGGGCCGTGCAAAGTCACCAACCTCCCTTTTTCCTCCAGAGCCATCAGGGTTCCAGTGGTCAGATATAGATCAGGACAACTAGAGATGGCCCAGTGTTAGGGTGGTACGTTGATAGAGAACATCCATCCTACACCTTATTTGGAGGAGAAAAGCCAAGATTGATCACACTACCTTTTTTTGCTTGAGAATTTGTGATTTCCCCGTATACCCTCTTCCCCAGATTCTGCCTCTGTGACAAACTGAGCTTCCATTTCACCAGATTTACTTCCCTCTTTCTCTTTTTACCTTTTTTTTGGTTCCTTAGCTAACTTGTATCTGCTACAGACACAATAAAAGCCCTCTTACACTGTAATTAGAGTGGAAAAATCCATGTGAATAAATGTACCATCACTTCCTCATTACAACATGTCTCCCCAAACACACACACTCTCTTTACTTCTTCTGACGGAGTCCACCCACCTGAGCATTCACAGCTCCTGGAAACCTGCCCTTTGCCTCTGGCTGCCAGGCTCTCCCTTACCAGCACTGCCAAAGTGAGAAGGCAGAGGTCCAGATGACCTTCCGGACTGGGAAAGTAGGCCCCCACTTTCCCATCAGTCTCATAGGTATCCCATTATCAGAAGGAAAAGGTAATAACTAAACAAAACAAACTGGGCCTCACTGACAACCAAGCTGTTAGGTCAATAAAGCCTGGAAAACCAAGGTAAATTCTTCTTATCTGTCCTTTCCAGTGGATTAAATATAATGCATCACTTCCTTTTAGAAGAATACACACTCGAATCCAGTGGAAATGAATTGGATGCTTTAGCTTGGCAGTCACACACTCATGCATTCTGCATTATCCCGGACTTCTTGTTCTATCTCACCCCTTGTATTCAGCATGTAGCCAAATCTTGCTGTTTCTCCCTTCATAGTTAAATTTATACTTCTACTATCCCTATTTTATGTACAAGTTTAATTACATATACTAATATATAACAGATATTTATGTGCATCTATATGCATTTTTATAGGTGTATGTGCTTATCATCCTTCTCTAATTAAATCAGAAGTTCGTTGCAAATAGGGACTGTTATATTCTTTGACCTTGGATTCCTAGTGTTTACTACAGTGCCTGACACATAGCAGGTGCTTAATAAATACTTGCTGATTGATTTTATTTCTGAATGTTAAACCCAAATCTTCTGTGGATAGGGGTGGGTTTTTTTTCTTGTTCAGGAGTTTGGAGGGCGTACAGATATGTTTCTGAAGAGAAGAGTTTTAAAAAGAATAATATTTATTTTTTGATTAAGCTTTTCTCAGCCAATTTATATTTTAAAGTTTATGTGTGATGGATAAAGAGCTGGCCTCAGATCTAGGAAACCTTAGATAAACTTCAGTTTCCTCATCTGTAAAGTGGGAATGATAATAGCACCCATCCGCAGGGCTGTTGTGAGAAGTTTGGTGGTATGCCTCTGAGCAAGTCCTCCAACTTCTTCGTGATCTAGGTTAGGCATCTCTCTAAATGTATGAATTCCTGAGAAAGTGCTAACCTGCTTTGGTAGAGGGAATTTTCTCACCTCAGAACTTTCTATATTAATAAACTCACAGGACCAAGCCTATCTAATTTCCAAAAATTATGGTATGTTTGATTTTCTATGTCAGAAATGGTTCAATAGGGAATCACCAATGAAATTATGATCCTTAGCCATAGGATAATGATTATATAAATCATAAATTAACTGAATTAATTGAAGGAAAATGAATGATGAAAAATAATCTTCAGATTGTTAGCCAAAAAAAATTTTTACATCAAAAGTCACACATCCATCCTTGTTCGTACCAAAAGTCTCCCCATCTGAAAGTATTTTTCCTCCCTTTTCCTCTGGGATAGTCTTTGCTACTTGCTTTTTGGTACCAATATCATTCTCATCATTTTTAGACATTTTCACCCTATGGGACATACTTCTTTTCTGAATTTCACTTTTTAAAAATAGACAAGCATAAGAAAATAATAGGCAGTTAAAGAAGAAAATGGTGACTTCTCTGAACGTGGTGGCACAGGCTTGTAATCCTTGCTACTGGGGAAGGTTGAAGCTGATGGATGGCTTGAGTTTTAGAGTCCTGAGCTGCAGTAGGGCTCAAGATAATCATGTGTCAGCATTGTCTGGCACCAATATAGCAAGTCCTAGCCTCACCAGGCTATCTAAGGAAGGGTGATTTGGACCAGAGCATAAACAGAGTAGGTCAAAGATCCCATGTTGATCAGCCCCATTAGTAATTGCTGAATTTCCAACCTGGGCAAGAGAGGGGGATCTAGTTTTTTAAAAAGGAGAAAGAAAGAAAAAAAGGAAGGAAGGAGAGAGGAAGAGGAAGGAAGAAGTAAAGAAAGAGGGAAGGAAAGAAGAAATAACGGGAAAGAAAGGAGGGAGGGAGGGAAAGAAGAGAGAAAGAGAAAGGAAGGAAGGGAAAAGGGGAGAGAAAGAAAGATGATAGGAAAGGAGAAAAGGGAGGAAAGAGAAGAAAATAGAGGAAGAGAAAAGAATAACTCATCTGGTTTTGAAGGGCATGGGGAATTTGTTTTAAAATACACACACACACACACACACACACACACACACACACACACATATATATATATGTACATAGCTATGTACCTACTCTTATCTATGTACATGCAGTTTCTCTCTAGTTCCTTGGGATAGTGACTGTTGCTTTTGACATTGCGTCTGCAGTACTCAACATGACAGGTGCTTAAAAATGCTCACTGTTGAACTGAATTGAGTATGTAGTTATTGAGCAAAATCTGAATAAAAGTCTAGAGGTAGGAAAGTATGGGATTTATGAGAGGAAGGATGAGTAATACAGTATGGCTGGAGCTTCAGTTCCCCTGATTCATAGACAAATGCTTAAAAATTGCTTATTGACTGACTGTTCTGGAAACTTCCACTCATCCATCCTCATTTTGCTGTTTAAATCAACACAGAATAAGTCTATTCCTTCTTTCACATTGTGGGACTGGAGGACGGATGATAAAGGTACCACTGATGGATTGATTTCCCATTTGTTGAAATTATAGGGACAGGTGACAGAGATGAGAAAGTGATAAGATCTTAATCCTAATGCTGTGGTCGGATTTTGTTATTCTTTTAAAAAGAGTGAAGTTCTTCAATCAAACTCGTTAGAATTCAAGGCTCATCCTTTGGCTGGTGGAAGATCAGCCATGTACATGGTGGACTTTAAAAAGCAAGATATTGGGAGTCATTCTTGACAAGAGGCAGCTCTGAGGAGTCTGAGCTCTGGCAGTTGAGAAGAGAGCCAACTAAAGGAAAAACCTAGATCTTTAAAAGACTGGGCTCCTCAAGTATTGGGGTGAGGAGGAACTACTTGTCCAATAGGAGACAACAGACCCAGCAAGAAGCAGCCCAAGGATCCTGGCAGAGCAATATGCTAAGAAGGTATGCTGCATCTGAAGGGTGAGTTGACTTGGTCCTAGGCATTCCCTGCGTGTGTCTGCCTCTCTACTTGTGCTCTCTATGTGTGTGCCCACTCTTCTCATTGATAGTATGAATGTTTGTGGTTCCCAAGTTTATTGGGAGGAATGTTTGTTCATACTGTTTCATTCAAGCAGGTACTTTTGCTTTAAGCTAACCGTGTCAACTCTCTGACTATTAAAGATAATATTCTAGTGGTGGCTCATGAGATATAGTTTCAGTTGAGTGGTCCCACAGAATCCCTCTGTTTTATGTATTGTCCTATATGGTATTGGGAGTTTTTGCTTAGGTTTTTTTGGGGGGAAGGGGGGAGGGATGTACAAAAAAGTTCAAGCTGGGAGGTAGAGGAGGTTTGTATTCTTCCAGAAATGACTATAATGTAATAAAATGTATTTTGAAATAAAACTAAAACAATATATTATTTCATTTGGCCTATGTGTGTATCAGTGGTGTCAAATTCAAATAGAAGTAAGGGCTACTAATCCATCCATAAGGATCCCTGCAGGCTGCATATTGATTTAGAAAACCACATATTAATAATACCAATGTTCTATTATATTATTTATTATTTTATTAAATATTTTCTCATTATATTTTAATCTGGTCCTGGCAGGATTCAAGAGTGTTGTAGTCAAAGGATCTAACATCTATGCCTCTACTTCATTTATATTTTAAGTTCCCTGAGAGATACTGGAGGTATCTCACTACTAAAGGTAGAGCATTAGATCAGTTCTCAACTTGCCTTTGCAACATTCATCCTTCAGAAAGTCAAGCAAATATTTAAGGAAACATTTCTTTTAGACCTGATTATTACAAGGTTGGTGGGAGACGGTGAAAGGATGGAAGCAGACTCCTTTGGGCTCATCACAACCAAAGAGGGAATGCTGGGGAGTTCTGGAAATTTTAGAGAAAAGACTGGTATACTCTATAGCCTGAGACTCTAAGAGGAAAACTGGATTAAGAACAAAACATGGACAACCTAGTTATGAACTACCTTGACAAGGAATAAAGGGGGAGGCGCTTAAAGAGAACAATATGGATAGAGTGGCACACCTGGAGTCAAGAAGACCTTTGTTCAAATCTGGTCTCAAACCTGGGCAAGTAACTTAAACTGTTTCCCTCAATTTCTTCATCTGTAAAATGGAGTTAATAAAGTCCTTAGCATAGTACTTGGCCCATAATAAGCATCATATGAATGTTTATAATTATTATATTACTATGTTGTTATTATTGTCTCTCTGACAAGCTTGGATTTGAAAAGTATAGGAAAGCAAAGTTAAACATTCAAAGACAGCCCCAACTAGGGTGTTCCCTTCACTTCCACTTCAGTCTCTGGTCTGCTCTACTTCTCCAACAGCACCCTTATCCTCAAATGGTTACTTTCCCCCTTGCTTCCCACTTTCCTTTCCAGTTCCTTTTAATGTAAGTTCCTCAAGAGTAGGGACCGTCTTGTTTTCTATCCCCAGCATTTAGCGTAATGCCTGGTACACAGCAGTCACTTAATAGATGCTCTGCCTATCTGTTAATCTGTCCTTCCATGATTTCGTCTATTTACTCATTTATTTGATCATTGGTTTATTTACTTGCTTGTTTATTTATTGCATCTCTCAGTAGAATGGGAGCCCCTTGTAGGCAGGCACCAATTTTCTTTTCTCTTGGCATCTTTTTCTTGGCATCTCCATGGCTTAGGGTGGAACCTCATGGACCACAAGTACTTAAGAAATATTTATGGAATCAC
The DNA here is from genome assembly GCF_028372415.1 of Notamacropus eugenii. Lineage (NCBI taxonomy): Eukaryota > Metazoa > Chordata > Mammalia > Diprotodontia > Macropodidae > Notamacropus > Notamacropus eugenii. The sequence continues at coordinate 98,108,171 of NC_092874.1, read as the reverse complement.
TGGATTGACTTGGTCTCCTCGGGCAGTGTGTGGGTTGCTCTTTGTTCATATTTTCCGTTGTAGCTGTCATTGTTTTCATATGCAAAGGAAGTTCTCAATCCATCGATATTTGTTGAATTTTAAAAACTGAGTGGCATCGACCCAAGTTTTCTACCCTGGTAAAGTCTAATGTGGGTCCTGTTGCTGCAGTGAGAACCATGAACAATCCTCTGTGCCACAAGGTGGTGCCAGTGACTCCATGTAGCTTCCTAACAGGCCAGTTTATTGGAACCCTGGTGATTTGTTATCCCGTTACAAGTGACCAATAGTTGGGTGATTCCTGAACTGCAAGGTGTTCATAAGTCTCAGGTGGCTTGAAACCAGTGAGGAGCATACTGTCTCCAAGATAATTACAGCTCACAACATACTCAATCTGTATTCTGATGCCCCTATGAACCATTCAAGGACCCAGAGACTGAAATATTATGACGGGCACAATATCCCATGAATCCATCTGGCCTTCCCAGATTTCCCCAAACTCCTGACATCTCAGAGCATGTGCACAAGCTGTATTAGAAATAATACAGCTGGTCTTTATATACTGTTAATTGTTTCCATAAGCTTTTCTTCCCCTGCTAGGAAGGAAGCTCCACTGAGGCAAAAAAACAAACAAACTTTTCTTAAGCAAGTTTTTATCATCTGCATGGTTTGGCATAGTAGCAGTAGCAGAACATGTCTACTTTCTGGAATGTCTGATAGGTAGACAAGCCCCACCAAACCTAGTCTCTGTGGCAGGCTTAAGATCTGGCCCTATGACTTGGACACCAAGATTAGGGTAACTCAAACAGTTTATGTAAAGGAGTATAGGGGGTTATAGCTTGAGAACACATGTGCAGTGTAGTTCAGACTAATAAAGTTGACACAAGTATAATATAATGAAACAGGTTAATGTTACCTTTCCCAGGGATTTATAGTCCAACAGGTGGTAAAGGAAAGGAATGAATTTTTAACGGTAAAGATTCAAGTATGAGGAGGGATGGGAAGTAGTGTTTTTAGATAGGGGTCCTTTTTTTTTTTTTAGTACCTCTGATCTCATAGTAGAGAAATAATTGTCTATTTTATCTAACAGTAAAGTGGGCCTGTATGACACTATCCACTTCATGAACTTTTTGGACTTCTTACAAGAAGATTCCAAATCTTTCTTGATCCCTGTGAAGATGCACTTGAGACACCCCATGCAGAGGCATCTTGCAGAGATCTGGAGCTCCATTGGGTCTGAGAGACTAATACATTCCTGAGTTGTGGAAATTTTAAAGGGGTATGGAATTAACACTGAAAAAACAAGAACAATGCTCCAAATGAACAAAAACCTGACCAGGGGGCCATGACCCTCTTACCTTGTGCATTCTGCATCAAGACTGCTGGCTGGTAATAAACTTGTGTTTGCCCCAGCATCCAGACTATCTCCTAACCTTCCATTTCTACCAAGAGACTTAGTAAACCCCACAGGATCTTGGAGATATGGCTATAATTTTATCAGTGAGATAACGTTTGAGGGTGGAAGGCACCTATGTTAGCACCGATGCCAATAATGAGACAAGTAATGACATCACTGTATCTAAGCGAGCAGACTATGTAACATGAAGCAAGATGAGCCCAAAGCATTCATTCCTTCACTTATTCATTCACCAATCTGCTTACTGAGCACTGTACCAGATGATGAAGAGGCTGAAAAAAAATGAATAGATGTTCTTGCCTTGATGGAGTTTTCTTTTTATTTGGGAAAAGCAAGACATGTGAACAATTACCAGACAGAAGGGGAAAATATAAGAGTGAGTCACAGTAGTGGGAAAGGAGTGATGACTTCTGCCTGCTGGTGGCAGGAAAGGACTTCTTGGAGAAGCTATTGGACCTGTGCCCTGAAGGCTAGAGTGGAAGTGGACACACCTAAAGGTAGGAAGGGGGAGAGAAGGGTATCACAAGTAGAGGTAACAGCATAAGCAACTTGGGGAAAGTAGAGCTGAGAATAAGGGAGAAGTTCTGTTTGGGTGACACAGGAGCGTATGAAAGGAAGGAGGGGGGAGGAAAGATTAGGGAAGGAAGATGTGTCCAAGGTATGGTGCTGTGCATCAGATGAGTCACAAGAGGTAAACACTTGAGGCAGGGAAACCTGGTAGGAGGTTATTGCAACAATAGAAGTAAGGGCCAACGAAGGGAAACACATGGGGAAAACCCGCAGGTTGAGCAGGGAAGGAGGACACAATGAATGAAGAGATTATAGACATCCTTGGTGGGTAGGCTTTACTGCATCTAGGTTCAGGCAAGAAGCCCTCTGCTAGCTCCCCAGGAGGAAGCCTTTCTCTACCAGCCATTCCTAACCCCAGGATCTCTACTCATACCAAGCCTGTGAATTGCTTAAGAGTTTTTGGAGCCAGGTACCTTATGTTCTGCTCTAAAGATCCTTTGGGTCACTATGCTCGACCAATGACCCAGATTATAGCATAATGGAAGTCTGTGATCTTTGGTGGACATTCCATTCTAAATCAGCCTGAAAGCTAATGAGATATCAAGCCCCTATCTATGACAAAGGCTACATTAGTGTTTAGCTCAGCAGGGGAAAATTTGCCACTTGTTGCCAAAGGTTGCAGGAGTCCCTCTCCCCTTGTTCCTTCAAATCCAAGCATTACTGAGAAAGAAGCAACAACAGGAAAAATGGAAAATAATGAATGGTCTGGAAAGAAGCCAATGGACTATGCATCTGTTGCTGAGTACAAAGCCACAGGCCATGTGAAAGGCAATGTATCTTGTAAATCAATAATGAAAACACCATGTCCCTGGCTGTTCATTAAGGGCTAAATCAAATAGATCATTCGTTCTTTCAAGGCCATAATCCAAAATCCTTTGGAGGGTAGAAAAGTTAGTATTGAGGACAAATTTCTGTCCATCCCAGTGTTTTATCCCTGCATTTTTTATTTAAAACTAGCCTGAAAACTTCCATTGGCTAACAACCACGTCTGTACCCAGCTGTTATTTTTTCAGCTCCCTGAATGTTGTAAGTGCTGGCACAGAGCACTCCTTTATTTTCACTCCACGGGAGTTAGTACAAACTAACCTCTGTCTTCATGCGTATTTTGTGGCAATTGAGCATTTATTATCTTTATTTCTCCTTTGCTGAGTGGTGATCAAGTGCTGAGCACTAGAAACCCCATATAGATAGATAGCCTTTATAAAGCACTTCACATATGATTTTCATTCAATCCTCATGCCAACCCTATGAGGTAGGTGCTGTTATTTTACAGGTAAAGAAACTAAGGCTGAACTGAACTAGGATCATTCACAAAGCTAGGAAGTGTCTAAGGCAGGATTCCAACTCAGGTGTTACTGACTCGAAGTCTGGCATTCTATCTATGATGCCACCTAGTTGTAATGAAAGTAAATATTTTTTTTCTCCCCCAGTGAAGCACTCACATACATTCTCGGATGGATAGATATATTGACATGGGGTTCCATGATTCAAAAAAGGAAAAAGGCAATTCAGTGGGGATTCCATCACTATGGGTTTGGGCCAAAGGCTCCCAACTAACATTTGTAGGACCATCTATTGAGAGCTGGAAGGAACTTTAAGGGTCATAGAGGCGGCGGAGCCAAGATGGCGAAGTAGAAAGACGCACATACACATAGCTCCGAACCCACAAAACACAGAACGGCAGAGGGGACTAACCCAGGGCGAATTCTGCACCCAGAGACCACGGAATATTGGAGCGAGGGAGATTTCTGTTCCAGAGAGACATGCAAACCTCTCGCGGGGGATCCTTCGCGCCGTGGACTGGGAGCCGGGGCGAGAAGCAGAGAGCAGCCCTACCGCGGCAGCGACAACGTGGGAAGAAGATCCGAGAGCTGCGAGACGGGATCTCCAGCGGCCACGCGGGTCCCCCCACCCACAGAGGGACCTGCAAACCTCTCGCAAAAGGTCCGTCGCGCTGCAGACGCGGCGCCCAGCCCGGACCTGTGGCGGCGGCCGGGGCTCTGAGAGGCACAGTTCTAAGAGGGCTCCGGAGGCGGGATCTTCAGCAGCGGCACAGGCCCCCCCCACCAACAGGTGACTGACAGGGGTAGGTGAGAGAGTCCCTTTGGCGGGTTGAGAGGGGAGTGAGGTGCCCCCATGGCTCGTGCCCCCCCGGGAGGTGGGGACTGAGAGGCGGCTGCGGATCCCCAAGCGGGCGGGAGCCTGGTTCCATTGTGGAAAGTCTGTGCATAAACTGCCTGAGGGAATTGAGCCAGAGAGGCGGCCCTGCCGCTGACCACCTGAACTTAATTTAACACTGAATAACAGCCCTGCCCCCGCCAAAAATCCTAAGGCGGGAAGCAGCATTTGAATCTCAGTCCCCAAACGCTGGCTGGGAGGACCAGGAGGCGAGGTGGGTGTGAGGAGAACATTCAGAGTTCAGGCCACTAGGTGGAGAATATGCCAAGAAAAGGGAAAAGAAATAAAACTATTGAAGGGTACTTTATCGGAGAGAAAAAAACACTTCCTCCCCTCCTTTCTGATGGGGAGGAACAATGCTTGCCATCAGGCAAAGACACAGAAATCGAGGATTATGTGTCCCAGCCCACCCAGTGGGCTCGGGCCATGGAAGAGCTCAAGAGGAATTTTGAAAATCAAGTTAGAGAGGTGGAGGAAAGACTGGAAAGGGAAATGAGAGGGATGAGGGAGAAGCATGAAAAACAGATCAGCTCCCTGCTAAAGGAGAACCAAAAAAATCTTGAAGAAATTGGCACCTTGAGAATTAGCCTAACTCAGCTGGCAAGGGAGGTGCAAGGGGCCAATGAGGAGAAGAATGCTTTCAAAAGCAGAATTAACCAAGTGGAAAAGGAGATTCAAAAGCTCACTGAAGAAAATAGATCTTTCAAATCTAGAATGATACAGATGGACGCTTTGGACTTTTCGAGAAAGACAGATATCTCAGAACATACCGCGCAGATTCGAAAAATGGAAGATAAGGTGAAATATCATATTGGAAAAACAACTGACCTGGAAAATAGAATCAGGAGAGACAATGTAAAAATTCTGGGACTACCTGAAAACCATGATCAAAAGAAGAGCCTAGACATCATCTTCCATGAAATTATCAAGGAAAACTGCCCTGAGATTCTAGAACCAGAAGGCAAAATAAATATTCAAGGAATCCGCAGAACACCGCATGAAAGAGATCCAAAAAGAGAAACTCCTAGGAGCATTGTGGCCAAATTCCAGAATTCCCAGGTGAAAGAGAAAATATTGCAAGCAGCTAGAAAGAAACAATTCAAGTATTGTGGAAATACAATCAGGATAGTACAAGATCTGGCACCTTCTACATTGAGGGACAGAAGGGAATGGAATAGGATATTCCAGAAGTCAAAGGAAATAGGACTGAAGCCAAGAATCACCTACCCAGCAAAACTGAGTATAATACTTCAGGAAAAAAAATGGTCTTTCAATGAAATAGAAGACTTTCAAATTTTCCTGATGAAAAGACCAGAGCTGGAAAGAAAATTTGACTTTCTAACACAAGAATGAAGAGAACCATGAAAAGGCGAACAGCAAAGAGAAATCATAAGGGACTTACTAAAGTTGAACTGTTTACATTCCTACATGGAAAGACAATATTTATAACTCTTGAAACATTTCAGTATCTGGGCACTGGGTGGGAGTACACACACACACACATGCACACACGCACACATACACACACGCACACATACATAGAGACAGAGTGCACAGAGTGAACTGAAGAGGATGGGATCACATACTAAAAAAAAAAAAATGAAATCAAGCAGTGAGAGAGAAATATTGGGAGGAGAAAGGGAGAAGTTATATGGGGCAAATTATCTCTCATAAAAGAGACAAGCAAAAGACTTATTAGTGGTGGGATAAAGAGGGGAGGCAAGAGAAAAACATGAGGTCTACTCTCATCACATTCCACTAAAGGAAAGAATATAATGCACACTCATTTTGATAGGAAAACCTATCTCATAATACAGGAGAGTGGGGGACAGGGGCTCAAGCAGGATGGGGGGGAGGATAGAGGGGAGGGGAGGGCAGGGGGAGGAGAATGCAATACGAGGTCGACACTCATGGGGAGGGAAAGGACCATAAGAAAATAGAAGTAATGGGGGACAGGACAGGATGGAGGGAAATATAGTTAGTCCTATACAACACAACTAGTATGGAAATCATTTGCAAAACTAAACAGATATGGCCTATATTGAACTGCCTGTCTTCCAAGGGGAAGGGGTAGAGAGGGAGGGAGCCAAAGAAGTTGGAACTCAAAGTGTTAGGACCAAATGTAATGTTATTACCACTGGGTAACAAGAAATACAGGTTAAGGGGTCAAGAAAGCTATCTGGCCCTACAGGACAAAAGAGAAGGCGGAGACAAGGGCAGGGAGGAAGGATAGAGGAGAGAGAAGATAGGTCACAGGGGCAATTAGAAAGCTTGGGTCTGGGGGGGGGAGGGAAAAAAAGGGGGGAAAATTTGTAACCCAAAAATGTGTGAAAATAAATGTTAAAAGTTTAATAAAAAAAAAAAAAACGAGTCATAGAGGCTAGCCTCATCATTTTATAGATGAGAAAACTGAGGCCCACAGGTGAATGAATTGCCCAAGGTAACAGATGGTAAGTAACAATATTAGGATTTGTTTTTCTTTTTCATTTTCTTTATTCTGAATTTAACCAAAAACCCAATAAAATAAGCATTTCCATATATATTGTAGAATACACCATGGGAGAGATTGTACATGAAATGATAAATTATTGTCAATATGTAGGGCTTGCTTTTCTTTTAAAATATCTAACCAAAATAATCTAATTCAATATGTGACTTTCAATGCTGTCCTGCTAGTCTGTGGTTCCTTCTGGCCTATTTTTTTCTCATTTTTTTTAATCCTATCCCTGTCCCCCCCACTTTCTCTACCCCTTCCCCCCAGAGCCAAAATCTGAACCTAGGTCTTCCACAGCCTCCACTGAATTTTTAAGAGATCTTTATATGGATTTTGCTATTTCCCTCCTTTTAGAGAAAGTTTGTGGGGTGTGAGAAATGATGAGCCATCAGGCAAAGGAAATTTACAAAGAAGGGAGTAAAGCGACCCTATGGAGATATTAATTTCGTGGACAATGAATGGGGAGCACAGGGAGACTAAGGCACAGAAAGCAAAAGGGTGCCTCGTTAGGGGTGGGCCTGGACAGCAAGAAGGGAAGAGGCAGGTGTAAGGTCAGTCCGGTCTAATTTTTAGTGCTGCTCCTTTGTCACTCTCTGACTGCTCTCAGAATAGCTGCATCCTACAAAATATTTCCTTCCCATCAGGGCTGGACTGAGGTCAAACTGTGGAGAAGGGAAATTTTAGCATCAGTTATCTTACCTTCTGCTTTTAGTAATCCTTTTCTTGTTTTCCATTTATAAGTCTTCCATTTATGGATCCTCATGCCGCCTTTTCCTTTCTCTTTTTCACAATCCTTACTACCAAAACCTGTGCCAGGAAGGATCTGACAAACTAATTTATATTGAGGTATAACATAATGATAAGGATGAATTAATTACCTCTCCCAGGGATTTATAGTCTTAATCCAAATGAATTAATTTCTAAGGTTGAAAATTGGGTATGGAGTAGGGTGGCAAATAGTTGGTGTTTTCTTTTGTTATTAAGAAAAGCGGCTTCTCAGCAACTCTGAAATTATACTACAAAGACAGTAACCTATTTTATCTAATGGTGAAGTGGGTCCATGCAACTCTGTTCATTTTATGAACTTGTCAGGCATGCTACAGGAAGATTCTAAACCCCATAACTCACCACAATGTTTAGATGAGATAGAAAACAGCAGCAGTCCGTCCTCAGAGGAACTGAGTCAAATTACTGATGTTAAGATTCATATTTGAAACACACAAAAAAAGCTAAAATAGATTACTCTTTTGCAGTAAATTGTTTTTTAAGGGTAATTTTTTTTCTTTCTGTTACTGCAACAGAGATATGTTATACTCAGTACAACTTCCTTGAAGTGATCTTCTCATTTTCATTGGGTTGTTATTCAGTCGTGCTCAACACTTCCTGGCCGCATTTGGGGTTTTCTTGGCAAAGGTACTGGAGTGATTTGCCATTTCCTTTTCCAGCGCATTTTACAGATGCGGAAACTGAGGCAAACAGGGTTAAGTGACTTGCCCAGGGTCACAAAACTAGTAAGTGTCTGAGGCCAGATTTGGACTCAGGAAGATGAGTCTTCCTGGTTCCCAGACCAGTATTATATCCTCTTCACCAACAGCACCTACCTCCCAGGGTTGTTGTGAGGATAAAATAAGAGAACATTTGTAAAGTACTCAACCCAGTGCCCGGCACACAGTAATGCTTAATAAAGAGTTATTCCCTTTCTTCTGTCACCCCTCCTCCCCCACTGGATCTTTGTTTCCATTTTTCCCACCTTGGATTTATCTGTTTCAGTTGTGGGATCTCTCCCTTAAATTGTATAGACAATTTAGACATTTTTACTTGCAAAGTTCCAAATTGTTTTCAGTTTGGTCCAACCAAATGAACAACTAACTCCAGAACCATCATATTAGTGTACCTGCCTTGCCTCAACCCCACCAACATTGGCTATGTCCATTCTTCATCATTTGTGCCTATTTGCAAGGTAGGGTAAAGCCTCAGAGTTGTTTTAATTCGCCATTCTCTTATTAATGACTAGGAACATGTTTTCTTAGGATCCTATAGCCAACAAACATCTATCAAACGCATAGTCTCCAGAGACTGGAAGTATGCCTTAGAATTTGCCCATGACCATCCCTTCTGCATAGCTCTTTGTGTAGATTTTTCCCTCTCCTTTTAACCCTCAAATTTTCCACACCATCTTACCCATTTTCTCTAAAGGCAGATCACAAATATGCTCAAGTTGTTTATGGAGGATAAGGTTGTTTAAATGTTCATCCCCAAGGGGAAAAAAATGTGAAACTAAATCCAAGGGCAATAATCTGTATGGAAAAACAAAGGACAAATGCTCATAAAACCAGTCTGGCTTTCTTCAAATATTTGAAAGGCTGTGATATGGAAGAGAAAGCCAGCATATACTGTGCAGCCCCAGGAGATAGTATTAGAATGGGTGAAATTATGGGAAGAAAGATTTAGGCTTAGCATGAATCATAATAATGCTAGCTGGCATTTATACGGTGCTTTAATATTTGTAAAACAAATATGCATATACTTACACATTATCTCAAAGGACTCTCTTAAAGATTGGAGCTGTCCAACAAAGAAATAGAGAGTGGGCTTTCTGCCCCTTGGAAACTCAAGCTAGGAATAGTGCAGAGGGGGTTACCTCCCTGTGCTCCTGAGATTGGTCTGGATGACTTCTCTAAGTAATGACTAATTCCAAGATTCTCTAACTCACCTAATTAACAATTAAATATGGGTGACTAATCACCTCCCATCCTAGACCTAACAGCGCCTTGGGCTATTTTCAATTCAAAAGAGAACTGATAAAACTAATGTCTAATTGATAGGATTTTAGGCAAGATGGAGGGGGATATTCCTCGGAATAATGATGATAATGACAATGATTTAGAGCATCATATAAATACTACTTTATAATTACCCTGAGAGATATGACGCTATTATTATCATCGTCATTTTTGTAGGCTAAGAAACTGAGACAAATGGGTAACAAGTAACGTGCCTGGGGTCATATAGTCAACAAGTGTCTGGGCTAGATTTGAACATGGGTTGAGGAACAACTAGGTGGCACAGTGGATAAAATGCTGGTCCTAGTGTCAGGAAGACCAGAGTTCAAATTTGACCTCAGATACTTAGTAGTCTCTTATTAATGACTAGGAACATGTTTTCTTAGGATCACATAGCCAACAAATTTCTAGCAAATGCATAGTCTCCAGAGTCTATGTACTATGTACTATGAGGACCAGAGTCCTCATCTGTAAAATGAGCTGAAGAAGGAAATGACAAACTACTCCACTATCTCTGCCAAGAATACCTCAGATGGGTTGGACACAACTGAACAACAATTATTCTGGCTCTAAAGACATTACTAGAGTCCCTGTGTCACCTATCTTTCTTAAAGGAGGTTGTCTATTCATCTACCTAAAGGCTGTTCCTCTAAGTACAGTTTCCTATTATGAGATGTGTGACTGCAGATCAACATGAGACTATCAGTCATTGGTTCCCGAAAGGAGAGAAATGACCTTTCAGTATATATCCTTTCTTTACCAAAGTTTTGCCTTCTCTCATTGAGGTGGCAGTGGTGCAGGGCATAGAGTCCTGAACATAAAGCTATAGTCTTGAGTTTAAATTCTTTCTGACATTTCTACCTCTGTGAACATGAATAAACCACTTGACTTTCTGGGATATCAGGTTCCCTGATCTGTGAAGTGAGACTGATAGGACATCTAGGTTTTTATGGGGCTCAGATAAGATCATGCATGTAAAATGTTTTGCAAACCTTAAACCTCTATAGAAATTTCATTTTGTGTTTTCTCCCTCTTCCTTTTAAGTGGTAGAGCCTGGAGACCAGCTCTGTGCTCTTTCTTCCACATGGACCAGTCTGGTCTCTATGCCTCAGTGGACCCCTTGTAAGATGTGTCCCAAGAATGTTCTAAGAGAAATTAGAGGCTATAAAATGATGCTTTGAAATCTTTGGTATTAAAGTGCTAAGTAAATTTAAATACACGTATCAAGAACTTTACAGTGGGATTAGAATTTATTCATTTATTCAACAAACATTTGTTTAGGATCTTCCATGTCCCAGACAGACACTATGTTAGGCACTGGAGACACAAGACAAAAAACTAAAATTATTATACAGATAATGAAACTGAGACACAGAGAAATATGTACCATGGTCACACAGCTAGTCCTCTGTCTCAAATCTAAAAATGAGAGGCTCAACTGGCTGATTCCTAGCCTCCCTTTCAGTATTAAGTTTCCACTATTTTCCTAATAGACATTCTAAGGTCTGATCAATTACCCTTCCTAGGATTTGAGCTCTTAGGTATCTTTCTATCCCATACCCCATGTTTCCATATCTCTCTGTAAATTACCCTACTTCTGAATATGTACAAGCTACCTTCTTCACGTCATCTTATCTGGACCCTAAACTTTCAAATCTTTCCTTGGAATCTGCATAATTCAAATGGTCTGAACTCAAGTCCCAGGTTTCCAAAATGCTTTTAGCTACTTTCATATCCTTTTGTAAATATTTTTTTTAAATTGTTACTGAAAAAATTGAATTGAAAACTCCATTGTTTAGACCCCCTCCTCATGAAATCTCCATTGTTAATCCCATCTCCCAACCTCCTTGGATCTCTCTCCTCTACATAACTACTGCCTCATGTAACACGTAGCATGTCATATTGACTGTTAGTTCTCTTTTAAAACATGTGTATTCTCATTAACTGGAAACCAGAACAGGGTCTCTCTCTTTATACTTTTCATACAAAGTCATAGCATATGCTCAGTAAATGATCAGTAGTGGTTATGAATTATACAAACTTCTAAATCAGGAATTCTCAATTTTTTTTTTTTATGACTGTCATGGACCCTTTTGGTAGTCTATGGACTGACCCCCTTCTCAGAATCATGTCTTCAAATACACACACACACACACACACACACACACACACACACACACACACACACTCACAAAGGAAATCAGTTATACTGAAATAGTTACCACAATTTAAAAAAACACAAATTCAAAGTCACCTCCCACCGGTTAAGAACTCTCGTTCTGAACTAATTTTAGAAAGCCATTAACAGACAAACACAAAAATGGAATGCATGGTAACAAAAGACTAGTCGAGTGCAGTAGTGAGAAGGGAGGGAAAGAGAGAACAAGGAGATCGATCTGTAACTGACTGTGAACAATCAATTGAGATAACTCACTACCTTCGGACCAGCCAGAGCAATAGCCTGTGCCTGGGAATATTTAAAGCTCAGCAGACAGAATCATTTTAACCTTACAGTGTTGTTTTGTTTGTGAACGAATTGGCTAAAAAACTGTTGTCAGTTGACCTATATGGCTTCCTAGATTAATGAAGACATTCAAATACCTAGAAATATAATAGATTCCTTTAGAATCGGGGTCAAAAATTATAGCAGAGCATGCCGGGAAATTAACATGCAAAAACAGTAGCTGATCACGCAGACCCAGGGTGCATTGTGTGGAAGGCACTCAGCCAGAATTGAGCTTTGCCAAGACTGTTGTTCCCTTTTATCTTTCAACATCCCAGGGATAGAAAAACTGTTGGAACTGGAGAGTCTACAGCACGTTGCTGTCTGTCCATCTTCTGGGGTTAAGTCTTGCTTTCATCTCTAACACTCAGCTGACTCAGTATTCCCCTGGAGTCAGAGATGCAGGAAATCCAAGCATTCCCTTTGCCTAAGGCCATCCTCCTCGCCAGCTCTTATTGCTACGAGATCACAGATAACTTTAATTTGGAAGAAAAGGGGAATACCAAAAACAAACAAACATATCAAAATTCCAGTGTGGAATCACAGGAAAATGACTGGCAAGTTCAGAGTTTTAAAAGATAGATACAAGGAATTGCAAAGAGGAGACAACCAAGGGTGAAAACAAGAGAATGCATATCAATGCTTAGAAAAGACTTGTAATATCAGATGAAACACGCTAAGGAAAGAAAAAAACTTTTAAAATTATTAAATACTATTATAAATTATGTTAAGATTAAGAAAAATAACAAGGGAGAGCTAGGTTTCCTGTTTTCGGGAGATTACAACAAATGACCAAAAAAAGAAAAATAGAACAATTAAATTTCCATTTTACATCAAGGACAACTGTAGAACAAATATTGTTTAATTGTGGTTGTTGGGTTTTCTTTAAGGAAATCAAAGTCAAAAAAAAGGTAAAAGGATGGTTTGAGAGCACCTAGCTGATTTGGATGAGTTTAGGTCTCTGAGTCCAAACTGTAACAAAGAAAATGAAATGAATTCACAGATGTGAGTGCAATGGCTTTTGCAAAATCATGGGGAAGGGGTAAAGGGTAAGATATCTGAACATTTAAAAATGTTGCTCTAATTTTCAATGGGGGGGGGGGGAATGGTGGATTTTGGAAACCCTTGATGTTAGTTCTTAGGCAAGTTCCAGAATGGATTAAATAAGAGGATGGTTTGGGCTATTTTGAGGGGAAAGCAACCATCCCTTGGAGACAAATTCACTAAGAACATGTCATGCCAAACAAACATCGTGTTCCTTTGGGATAGGGTTGCTATTATCTCTTGATTTTACCAGAATAGTAAACAAGAGTCTCTCCTAATGTTTCTATGGACAAGATGGAGATGTGGGTTGGACCAAAGTGCAGCATTTAGGTACATTTGAAGTTGGTTGAACACTGTACTTAAAGAATGTTGATAAACACCCTGATTTCAACCTGGAGGGAGGCCTTCAGTGGTCTGCCACAGGGCCCCACGCTGGCCCTGCCCTGCTTTAATGGTTTTATTAATAACTTGGATGGAGATAGGAGGATGAAGAATAAACTAAATGAGTACGTACACTTTTTTTTAGGGTCTCAGGCCCCTTCCAAGTCTAAAGGTCTATGAAAGTGCTTATGAGCAAACCAAGTTATATATAAACTGGCCTTCAGATTTACAGGGAGTATTAAAAAAATCACACACAAAAAAAAGCATCGCATACTGAGGCAGCTTGTGGTGGAGTGAGGTGAGTCAGGATACTTAGATCTGGCTGTGTCAGTGGGGGAGTGTGACTAAGGCGTCTACTAGCCAAGGTACTGAGAATGAAAAGTGGGTTGAAATTGCAAGGCACTATTAAAATTGTGGGAGGAGAGGAGAAAGGGAACAAAACTTCTACTAGGGGTCTCCTGTGTGCCAGGCACCATGCTAAGTACTTTACAAATTTTATATACCTTACCAACTAGGTTATTTTTTATTTCTAAGATTCCTTCTGCTCCAAATCTGCATTTTATTTCCAAAAATAATCCATTTCCACAATTTCAAAATTTTCTTTTTTTTCTTCTAGGGGAGGAGAGAATGGCAATAACAATTAGGATGAACCTTTAAAAAAATGACCCAAATCTTTTACAGTGACTCTAAAATGCCTGGAGATTTTTGTTATTATTTGTTGTATGGCAGCAGTCATGGGAAGCAACAGCAGCTGCCTGCTCTCACCCTCCCCTCGGCTCAGTTCATGCCCTCCCTGCCTTCCCATATTCTTCATAGAAAACCCTGCCCAGAAGCCTGGCAGCTCTGACCCGCCTAAGTGGTCGCCATAGAAACCAGAGAATCCTCTCATTTTGTCTCATCTCATTGGACCAGCAGGGGGCGCTTCCTGCCTGCTTTTCACAGCCTGGGTGTTGGGAAGAGGTGTGCCCAGCCACCACTCTAGCAGCCCTTGGTGGGAAGAGATCGAAAGATGGGGAATCTGCCGAAGCCCGTCTTTGGCCGTCTTGTCCTTTCCGTCCTCATCCCTCCCGCCTCCCGCCCTCCAAAGCTTCCATCGAACCCTGCCATTCTTCACACCCTGCTGCCTTCTCCTCCTTAGCATCTCTACTTCAAGGGGAGGGTGAGGCATCCCTGCCCAAGGCTCGGCCTTGGGGTACTGTCAGCATCCTCACTCTTTCTAGAGTCCACCAGAGGCCCCATTGTCATGGCTATTTTAAACTTCTTTTCATTCCCTGATTGAGAAGTCTGAGGGGGAGAGGAATGTAGGAAGAGAAGGGGTGAGAGGTGAAGAGAAAGCTGGTTTTGTCCCCTTAGCTCCCAGATGCTGCCATAATCCTCAGCTATGTCTTGTCTCATTGCCATGGAATTCTCCCAAGCTTTCTCGCCTTTACCCACACTGTGTGAATAATCCTGCCTGCAACCATCCACGTGATCTCAATAAGGTAGAGGAGTCCCCCCAAAAAAGAAGGTACCTGTAGAGAAGGAGTGTTGTTGTGAAGGCCCTCCATCAAGTATCTCAATCTGAACCTTGGGGAGAGGGCACCTACATATATACATATACATGTGTGTAATATACTTATATGTATATATCTATGTTGTGTGTCTTAGTATGTATGTATGTATATATATATATATATATATTCCATGGAGTTTATTAAAGGACATGCTACAGCCAAATCTTGGATGAACAGCTGGTACCAGGAGCTTGAAAGCTACTAAGACCCCATGGTTACCTACAGATGTGGGGTATACTCTTCTGAGACTGTAAAGTTCCTGGTCCTCTGCCAGTCTTCTCCATGCCAATACGAGCACCTGTATTTATTGTCAGATAAGTCTTTAGCAGTAGCACTTTTGCAGATGAATTTCTCTTGTTTATGGAGAGAAAAGCTCTGATTCTGGTATCATTCCTTATTGGAAAAGTTTTGCTTTTCAAATGTTCTTGATGATTTTAATAGTACTAATTGGCCAAGATGTATAGGCCTAAATTCATTGTTTCTCCCCCATCCCCCCCCACCCCATTCCCCTTGACTGGTCTTTTTGGGGGGAATTTTTTTCGGTATTTTTTTCTTTTTTTTATGTTTATTTATTTTTAGTTTTCAGCATTCATTTCCACAAAATTTTGATTTCCAAATTTTCTCCCCGTCTCTCCCCTCCCCCACCCCAAAATGCCATGCATTGTGATTATCCCTTCCCCCAATCTGCCCTCCCTTCTATCACATCCCTCCCTTCCCTTATCCCCATCTTCTCTCTTTTCTTGTAGGGCAAAATACCCCATTACCTGTATTTTTTATTTCTCAGTTGTATGCAAAAGCAATTCTCAACATTCGTTCCTAAAACTTTGAGTTCCAACTTCACTCACTTCCTCCATCCCCACTGAGAAGGAAGCAATTCAATATAGGCTGTATAAGTGTAGTTTTGCAAAAGACTTCCATAACAGTTATGTTGTGTAAGACTAACTATATTTCCCTCCATCCTATCCTGCCCTTGGGGGGAATTTTTTAAAAAATTTCAAATCCAAATTCTCTCCCTCCCTTCACTTGCTTCCCCATCCATTGAGAAGGCAAGAAATAACAGTAGGGAGGGGCATTTCTAAAGAGATACAGTGGAACAGTGGAAAGTCATGACTACTGTCAGAACCGGGTTGAAATTCACCTGTGCTACTTACTATTTGTGTGGTCTTAGGTAAATCACTTTAGTGTTCTGGGCCTCAGTTTCCTCCTCTGTTAAATATGCTGATTTGACCAGATGACCTCTAAGCTTCCTTCCAACTTTCCGTTTGTGAGCTAGTATCCTAAGGGCTGAAGACAAGACTAGTAATGGTAGAATTGGTGATTAAACAATTGAGCTGTGAACACTTGCAGATATGTAGCTCATTAGGACTGTCCCTGAGGATATACTGAAAGTGTAGAGTCTTGAAAGGTATAATAACTCCCAGGAGGTACCCTGAACTCTTTATATAATTGGGTTTTTTTTTTAATTGTAGGTTCCTAAAGATAATATTGCCCTTCCTATCACTGCCTGTTTTCCAACCCATAATCAAAACTCTCATAGTGAACACCTGGGGCCAGGGAGGAAAAGAGGGAGCCATTTTTGACCCCACATGGCTCCCTCTAGTATTTCTTGGTATGCTATAATGATGGTCAGGTTTAAATAAGGGGAACTGGAAGGCTCAAGAGCCACCATCCTCAGAACCAAGGACTGCCAGCAGGGAAAGCATCATATTGGAATTAGGAAATAGGTAAAGGACAGAGAAAACTCCTTCTCAGGGGCATGCTCCTAGCTCTAATATCATAGGATAGAAAACTATTCTGGGCAGAACCTCCACCTAGAAATCTCTGCTAGAGACATGTAAGAGAAAAACAGTAATAGATGAACAAAACCAGTGACATCACACCACAGTGCAAGAGAGACAGAGACCAACAGAGAGATGCAGAGAGAAACAGCACGAAACACAGAGCGTGGACAAAGAGATAGAGAATATCGTGGAATCTGAAAGTCTTGGATATCATCTGGTCCAATTCTTATTTGTAATAGCTGAGGAAATCAAGGTCCAGAGAGGCTGTGATTTGTAAAGGGTCACAGAACATAGGAGAGTACCAGGACCCCTTGGGAATCTCCTGATTCTCAGGTCAAGACTCTTTGCAATTAGACCATCGTCTCTGAATACAGGAGAGAGGTGTAGGACCCTATTTTATTTACTCACAGAATCTCCAAGGACCAAGGAACTTCAGAGGCCATCCAGCTTAATCCCTGCTTGAACTGGAATGTTCTCTACAAGAGAGGAGTCAAGCACATGGCCTGCATCACCCACAACATCCCTCAGTGCTCTCCATTGGGAAATATTTAACAAAATGAGTAAAAACACAATAAAATATAAATAATGTTACATTTGGAAACTAAGCTAACATGCAGCCCACAGGGATCTTTAGATATGGTTTGACACCACTACTCTATGATGTATCTGACGACCTCCAGTGAGCGAAAATTTAGGATTTCTCAAGATAACATTCTATTTTTAGACAGCTGTTTTGTGTTTTAAAGGAGGTTTTCCCTTATGCTAAACTGCAATTCACTACTTGGTAACTACTGTGGTTGACCAGTGGAGAAAGAAAGATTTGGGGGATATGAGATAGAACCTACTCAGCAGGTGTTCTTGAGTCAGAAAACTGTTAAGTATACTTTGTTGGAGGGGAACAAGTAAGCTTTCCTCATGGGCCCTGCTGTCTTTGGTCCTGATTTTGGCTGACCAGCTGACTTAGCCATCACTTTCTCTGCCCACATAAGAAAAGGACCATTTGCTGCCTTCTCTCTTCTCCCACTCTCTTGGATGAGGAGCTTTTGTAGGCATCTAACAGGTGGTCCTCCTCTCCCTTCTAATGGTGCCTGTGTAACCTAAACTTATGAAGTTACAAAGTTAGATGTGATGTGTACGTGAGGGAACCAGATTTATTTTTACATTGGGAATGTAGCAGCAATGTAAAAGGCTAGCATTGTAGCTAGCAAAAGAAAAAGTGTGAGAAGCAGCTGTTAGAAGTGAAGCTGTGGAAGGATGCTGAATCATCACCACCTGGTCTTGTCTCATTTGGAGAGTGGAGGGAGTTAGAAATGCTAACTTCCCACCCCTCCCACCTCCAACCAAATAGGGGTATGCTTTGTCTCCTCCCCCACTTTTAAAAACAAACATTTACTGTATCGGCATGTGTGCTGGTTGCTGGGAGAGGTGGGGAGGGGGGAGGAGGCGCAGAAATGAGACAAACCCAGATGACTATAAAACATATTAGGGGCTAAGTGATTTAAATGCCTGAGGGCTCACTTCCCCACCTTCTCTCTCAGCTTTACTTCACACTGAGAACTCTACTGGGCAGCCCCCATATTCCATTTGTGATTCCACAGGCTAAAGATGATGACGACGATGCAGCAAATGAATGACAAGGTAGACTGGGAAGACTCTTGGAGTTGTCTTTACTGCCTGACGTTCACTTTCCTAGACTTCTTCCACTCAACTCCCCTTCACTCTGCAGTTCAGCTACACTGGTGTATCTTGCACAGGATACTCCATTTCCAGACTGCAGCTTTGGACTT
This sequence comes from Notamacropus eugenii, assembly GCF_028372415.1. Classification (NCBI taxonomy): domain Eukaryota; kingdom Metazoa; phylum Chordata; class Mammalia; order Diprotodontia; family Macropodidae; genus Notamacropus; species Notamacropus eugenii. The sequence continues at coordinate 98,089,662 of NC_092874.1, read as the reverse complement.
TGGCTGGCCTCTAGAATGCCCTCTCTTTTCACCTAGGCCTTAGCTTCCATAGCTCAGCTCAAATCCCACCATATGTAGGAGGTTAAAGTCCTGATCCCACTTTCTTCTTTCTGAGATTACCTTCTACTGTACATATCTTATATGCATATGGTTGTTCCCCCATCACTTTATACACTTCTGTAACAAACTCAGTGCTCTGGGCAGCTCTGAGAATATACATTACAGATGCATATTGTTTTCTTCAACACTCCACACACACACATCTTAGAATATGTTAGTGATATAGGGAATTCTCTGAGAATATATATTAACAGATACCTTTGAAGGGGTAAGGGGAAGAGGAAAGGTAGTCTAGCTCCAGAAAAAGGTCTTTGCTAGGGAGTCAGGTTCAGGTTATTATACACAGAGCAAAAGGTACCACTTTGAAACAGGGGGTCCTATTTTAAGATACAAACAGTTTTGTTGGGAGGCATAGCAGCATATTCACCCATCCTCAAAAGTCCAGTTCTCACTCAACCTGGGTGGGTAACCAGTGGGCTGGTTCAAACAAACTTTGAAACATATATGTATGTATACATATGTACATGTGTGGAGAGGGTGGGTAGGTTGGAGATTTGTTGATGGTTTACAGAATGGATTCTGCAGTACTTCCTCGGACCCTGGCATTTGGTATTTGGACAACTCTATCACCAGAATGTACTAACTGATATCACACAAGTAATGGTCTATGGGACTGAACAAATGGTTGCAACCAAACTGAATTTGTTTGAAACTGTGCCACTTTCTTGTGTTCAATGGGGATTAATGATCATAGTCTACCACTCTACTTTATGAAGACAAAAGATTTTTAAATGTTGTACATTTTCTTCCAATAGAGAAGCATTTTACAGTAACTATGAAGGGTCAAAAGGCCCAGGGAAGATGGAAGTTACAAGTAGAAAGTAAAGGGAATTCAAGGCTCACACCCTTCCTCTACCCTCCACTCCCCTCCCAGCTCCCAACCCTCTTCATCAGTTTCCTGGGCCAACTCTAGGTGGCACCACCACAGTGCAGACTACTGGGTCTGGAGTCAGAAAGACTTTGAGTTTAAACTTTCCACTAGTCTAGAAAATGAGATTATATATACTTCTATTACAGTAAAAAAGCAGCAGCACGGCTAATGGAGAGAGTCCTAGCCTTGAAATAGTTTAGACCTGAGATCAAGAATTGTCTTGTACTAGCTGTGTGACCCTTAGCAACTCACTTAACCCCAGTGCCTGTGACAAGTCACAGAACTACATCGGTCAAGGGTTTCCTGGTAGGGAGTTCTTAACATCAATGGTTTCCAATTTTTTTTTTTGGACCATACTCCCATCAATAATATTTTTCTTCTGGTTTCTGGGGGGGAAGGAAAGCAATTTTCCCAAAGTACTGCACAAGTACTGATGGGGTACTCTGGTCAAGTTTATCCAGAATAACCTCATTAAGGAAGGCAGGCTAGGAGCTTGAATTAACTACAGGAGATAGAATGGTGGAGATATATATGGTTGTGTTGTGAAGCAGTATTCCATAACTAGCTATCAGTTAGGGTGGAATCAGGACAACTTTCCCATCACTGAGAATCAAGTATAGTTCTTAACTAGAAATCACCTAAGGGTGGGCCAGGGGAATTCATGAAGAATACCTATTAAGAAATAGAGTGGCCCTTCAATCCCAGCAATCTTAGTATCTGTAAGAGTAAAATCGTGAACCTTGACGTAGTCAAAGTTGTAAGGCTTACAAAGAACTTTCCACAGAGCCATCCGGAGAGGTTCCATTCCCTAACCCCAAACTTACCCATAGTCACACGGCTCATTTCATACTCAGGATCCTCATTGGTTGCTTGCTTTTTTTGCTGGGTCAGGGAGTGGCAGCAGTCCCCTCTACTACAGCTGCTACTGACTGAAGAATCTGGGCCCTCCTCACCTTTCAAGTTCAGTTAGAGCTGGGGTGCCCTTGACTGACTTCTACAAAGTCCAGTGAATGATACCCAGTGCCTAGCAAAGCACATGATCCACCTCCACGCACACACACACACTCAATATTGATTGCTAAATCAATGATGGCTCAGGAAATGTGTCATAAGGATATCCATGTTTTTAACAAGGAAAGAAAAAACTTCCAAAAATCATGTAATTAGCAGGTCAGAAAGGCTTCCAAGAAAAGGTTCCTAGCAGCCAACCAATAAGCAGACCCATTCTGATGCCAGGCTCCAAAATGAGATATTCCAGGTCCTCAAGGACCTTCAGTTTTACTTCTACTGGCTTAGAAGGTAAATAAGATTAGCCACAGATAAGGTTGCAATCTGTTTCAAGATCATCTTTTTGTGTCCATTCCTTACACAGAGCAGGCTCTCAGATGGTTGATTCACATGTTAATATTAGGTATCCAAGTACCCTGTTTTTTTCACCCTCTCCTTCCTTTCAAAACAGGAAAATAAGTCATTTATACTCTTGAGGGAAGGTGTTGTGGGGGAATGGATTTGAAACCACAATGCTCAGAAGGCCCTTTGTTCCCTAGAGGAGAACTCAGAACCTCACCTGAAGGGGGAGTGAGGAACCCGTGTTTCTTATCTGAAAGAAAAGAGCACCTGAATCTCAAACTCCAGTCAGAAAGAGCTTTCCCTCTGTACCTGGAGTTTTCTTAGTAGAAATCTACACCATGAGGGTTATTATGCTACCTCCACCTTCCCTCCCTGAATTTTGGACTGGCAGGGACCTTAGGTAAACTCCCTTCTTTAGGTTAAGTGCCTTAAAAAAGACTTCCAGATAATGGCAAGTCCCAGGTCTCCTAGTGTTTTTCCACTTCTCTAGGAAGTTCTTCCCCTCAACAACTCTGTCAAATCTCTCAGTTGCACTAACATATTGTCCAACACACCTGATTATTTTCATAGCACAGCCCCAGCATATGACCCTTTGCATATAACTCCATCACTATAGAATATATATATATATATATACATATATATATATATATGCATATATATATAAAACCTCTGTTAATAAAGTTTCCAACTGCACACATTTTTATTAGAATGCAGCCTGGTGTTGATAGATGATGTACCATGTAAAGTACTGCCTTTTTTTTCTTTTTGAGGGGGTAGAAGGAAAGCATTAAGGAGAAAAAGTGTTGTGGCTCAGTGGTTGAAATACTGGATTTGAACCCAGGTTTTAAATCTTGGCTCTACTATCATTTCCTATCTGGCGTGACCTTGGACAGGCCATTTAGCTTCGGTTTGAGGCATCAGCTTCTTCAATGAAGGTATTGGACTAGATGGTCTCTCCAAGACAATTCTCCCCAAGTCTTACAAAGGCATCTCTGGGATCACAGATGCTACCAACACTGTTCCTCCAAACACAATCAACCATTATAAACACATCTCCTCATGGTCCTCACTGTGCACCTATCCTTAGGATATCTTGGGCAGAAAAGGAACTGGCAAATACTGACTGGTTGTCAATTTTGATGATGAATTTTATATGGAATGGCTTCTTTGAAATAAGGCAACAAAAATAAAAAACAATTAAGTTCACTATAAACTACAACATTTCAGACGATGATGAAAAATAAAAAGTCAAAATATCAAAGTGATTTGGCAAAGGCTTTTTTTTTCTTTTTTAAAATTTAAATTAAAAAACATTCACACAGAGACTTATCTGCTTGAGGGTTGGTGAAGTATTAAAAAGAGTAGAAGGTTAAAAAATGAAAATAATCAAGCCCAAATAATGACAAAAATAGATGTATTTTCCTTAAATATCTGAACCATACTATTATGAGGCATTTATGTCAGTTCCATGTCTGTAACACAATGTGAAATAAAAAAAAAAAATCAGATACTGCAACTGCTTTAACACCCAACCCCCTTTTGCCCACAAGGCTCATTTGGCTCCCCATTCAACAACCTTTCACTGGAAAACTACAGTGTATCCATGGCCTTTCCCTTCCTCCTCTTGGCCTTCAAAGTTCTTCTTTGGTCCTGCTCAGTTTTGTGCTGTGATCTTCTATAAATGCACTCAAGGACTCCAAATCCCTCTTCTCACTTTCAAATTTAATAGGGTTATTTTTGTCAGTGCGAGGAGCAAAGTAGATGGTAGGAAATCCTTCCACCTTGTAGTGGTCGTTGGTCACATCATTGGCGGTGGCATCCATTTTGGCTATGATCAGGTTTTTCCGTTGCTTGTACTTCTTCCCCAATTCGGTGTACACAGGTTCTAGCTGCTTACAGTGTCCACACCACGGGGCATAGAACTCAATGAGGACATCAGACTTGGGGTCCATCACTACAGAGTCAAATGTCTTACCCACCACAACTGTTACTGGTCCTTTGTTGTTTTTGGGCACAGGCTGGGATTTGATGATTGCCTTTAGTTTTCCTATAGGGAAAAGGAGAGAAGTGATCAGTATTCTGCAGGTTTCACTGCAATGGCCTCAAATGGAAGAGCTTCTCAACCTGGCAAGCACAACTAGGCTTATTTAGAGATCAGCCAAGACTACACAGTATGACTGCTTCTGACGTTCCTTTCCAACCCTGAGCTCCCATAAGGCCACCCTAAACTCCCATGCCAGGGACTGCTGGCATTCTATCTTTGATAATCTAGGGTTTAGCCACCCACCCCTCCCCTTTAAAATGCAAATAACCCTTAGAAAAGTATCTCCTTAACTCCTTAAAGGTAAATTATCAGACTCACCCTAATATCCAAATCAGAAGACAGCAGGTTCACATATGGCCCAGGACTGCTAATTTGGTTATTAGGAAGGGGGTGGGGGTGGGAATGGGAATGGGGGAAGTGAGCAGGACTAATATGAAGGCATTGAAGATAACATGGAAAATTCCTGCTTCAACACAGCTGTTTGGAGATAGACCTATTTAACAGGAAGAGTGTTTCTTGACCTGACATCACAGAGATAAAATACTGTGTGACACTTCATTTATCCAGTTGTATTAGGGACTGGGGCGTTGGGGGTGGGAGGGTTGCACATTAACTGAGTGTCCAAGGGATGTATAAACAACAAAATGTGTTGTATTTTAAAAAATTTTAGATGGATTCAAGGAATTCAAGTTTTTAAAAAATGTATCATCCCTGCCCTTCTTAGAGAATTACTATTTTCTGCTTGATTTGTCACTGACAAGCCCCAGCTAACGATAGAAAAGGTTTTCTTGCCTCTCTACTCACTTTGCCCCACATACCATTCTAACAACCTTAAGCAGGAGTAAAAAGACGAAGCGAGGGGCTAGGGGGCTTTCCAGTGAGTGAAGTACATGAAAAGAAGTGGTGTGTAACAGACTGCATGATTTCAGATATTCCTCTTTTAATTTGTTTAATCTGTATGTTCATGTTCATTAGATCCAGAGTAATCAAAAAGAAATTATTTTGAAAAATAAAGCCCATGGGTGTTCTTCGTGCTGGCCTTTATGACCTCCCCGGTGTGCTCCTCGGCCTTTTTTGCTTATTTCTTTTCAGACTATTTACTGGATAGTTGAGATTGCCTGAACCGTCATTCTGTGCATGAGTAATTATAACTGTAAAATGGATAATGAATCTTACATTTTAAAGCAAGATTATGAAGAGACTAATGCATATGCATTAGCAAAGGGAAGAATATAATAGAGACTCTAATCAGTCCCTGACGATGGTATTCCTTGAGGGAAAGCTTAGGAACTTACCATATAATTCAATCAACATTTATTAAGCCCTGCTGTATTATGTGCCAAGCACTTGCAGGAGGTGACACAGATGCTTTGTTCTAAATGTTGCTGCTTTCTCCTTTAGTTTTGTTCTTAGGGGAATCAGAGATCATGCTGACCTCCTTCCCTTCGCAAGGAAATGAAGGTGCTACAGTTCTCTGACCACAGGAGGAAAAGAGGGACTAAGGTGCAGATGGAAAGAGTGCATGGTGGAACTTTCTCAAAAAGGATGGGACTAGTCCTATACTGAAAATAATAAACACCAAAGACCTCTGAGATTCTACCTCATGCAAAACAGAGAATTAATGGTGGTCTGGCCTTTAAAAACTTCAATGACCTCCAAGATTTCACCTATGAAAGGCCCTCCTGACATATGATTTTGTCATCCCTGTTCATTCACCTTTTTTGAATGCCAACACAAAGTCTCGGAGAGTATCGGAATCAAAATCCTCTGGTTCCATGGCGTACTTCTTGCCACCCTCAGCTAGGATAGCTACGTTGATCTCTTCACCACTGTCGCTGAGTCCCAAGTCCTTCACCTCAGAAGAATAGTCATCCTCATCAGCAATGGCAAAGGTGTATTCAGGGAAGTCCTTAGCGACTTCCAAGACCTTGTTCCTCCAATACTGAGTAGCTAAAACCAATCAGAATACATGACAATTAATGGAAAAGCCTGCACTCAAGGGTTCTAGTTCAAGCTTCACAAGATGTTTAAGGTTGTGCTTAGAATATATACCAACAAGGCACAAATTTTGAGTTTTCTATACAATGTCTAGACAAAAAAGCTTAACTATACTTTGAAAGTAAAAGGGACCCCAAAATAGCATTAAAAATAGAAGAGAAAAATCAGAAGGGGACAGAAAAAGCAATTACTAAATTTAATATATGCCTTTAAAAAACAAATTGTACATAACAAAGTTCATGGTTTTATATATAATCCTCTGATTCTTTGCATATTAGAATATTTCAATTTGCAGATGATTTTGAAGTTCATAATTTTAAAAAGCTAAACTTTTCAATGTAAATTCATATCCTGAGTAAGTTTGGCGAGAACCATGTATATATTAAAACATATTGGGGCATTGAGCTAGGTGCCAGGGGACCTGGCTTCTAGTCCAGGCTTTTTGCCATTACCTCTAGCTCAATGCCCCTGCACTGGGCAAGTCACTTTGAAGAGGTAAAGTTTCCTCAATTGCAAAAAATTCCTATGGTGCTTCCCAGCAATATGATTCCGATCCTGATCTATGCTGGAAGATTTCTAGGGAGAATTAAACAAATGGTTATGCTGAATAGAAATGGCATAATGAAGAGTGATTCTGAAGGTGTGGAATGTCACAACAGAAAACATACATCTGGTGCAAAAGCTTGGCATCATGGCTTCAGTTACTCTCACAAAAGTCATTAACCTTCAAAGACCTCTGAAGAAAAATTTAAAGTAATTACATGGAAGATCTGCTAGACAAATATTCTCACTTACCAACTCTATAATCAAAACTGAAGTCCACAGTGTAGTAGACAACCACCAAAGGCCGTTTAGCATATCTCTTGGCATCATTGAAAGTTGTTCGATGACCAACTAATGGCACAGCATGCTTTACCACGTGATCTCTGATGGCAGCTCCTTCAGTGGATTCCTGTTTCAAACATATATGACTGATGTAAAGTATGGTACAACAGAGAAGGGGAGCTATGTCTGAAAGAAACACTCAGATTTCATCACTCTAGCAGAGTTCTCAGTCAACAAAGGACAGGGAGAGGTGTGACATGATAGAAAGTTGCTTACTCTAAAAGACTTTATTGCTAAAAAAAAAAATTACCCACTGAAGCAAGCATAGTGACCATGCTTACAATAGCACTATTACCAACTTAAAATGAGAATAAACAGTTGGATCCCATCTGCCCTTACTGAAAGAAGAGGAAAACCCAAGAAAAGGATTGTACAAAGGAAAGTGATCTTTTAAAATATGCTGGCTAAACAGTCTTTCAGCTCTAAAATTTTGACATTACTCTACGGAAATGGGCTAAAATTCCTTAGATGAGGAGATCCAAGTGAGTGAGTCAGTGAAGACTTCTCAGTACTTGACAACAGGCTTCTAGTAGGTAATTAGACTTAAGTTTCTATCTCCCAGAAATTATGTGACCTTGAAGAAACCTGAAACTTAACCCCCACTTGGAGTGCCACCTCAGCATAATACTGCATGCCAAATAAGGTTATGAGCGTTGTGGTAGCTTCACATTGGTTATTTTATTACTTCCCTTGCTCCTTATTTCTAAGGCAAATTGCTGCGTTTAGATTGTGAGCCTGCCTCCCAGCCAATAGGAGTAACGGCCAGCAGGGAGGGTGGAGGGATTTCCGAGTTGGGACTATATAATCTTTGTTCTTGCCTTCTGCAAGCGCCTTACTCTCCTGATTACTTATCAGAGAGGAGATGCCCTTTCTAGCGAGATCGTAATAAAACCTTGCTGCTTTGCTTCTACCTTGAAAAGTCTCTGATTTTCATTTGAGTCAGTGGTCTCTGACCCACACACAAGTCATTATTTTTATTACTAATAACACCAGGCATTTATTTTATCATCATAAGTATTCATTTACATCCAAAATAAGAGATCAAATAGAGGAATTACTCACCGAAAGTATTCACTTAATACAAACTCCAATAATTAAACCAAAGAAGAAAGTTGACAAAAATGGCACAGAAATCTTAAAATTATTTTAAAAAGTAGCTAGGCATGCTTATACCGAAATTACAAAAAGTTTAATGGAATGAATACAAACAGTAGATCAATTAAACCAAGAGAATGTCAAAAACCCTATAACCACCATGAACAGACACATTTTCCCATGTAACTATATTCCTTGAGCTCAGGAGTGAGCCTCAGAGAATGAAGTCATCACACCTGGAGGCTAATTAGTAACAATGATAATAACTGGAATTTCTAAAGTCTTTAAAGGTTTGCAAAGTGCTTTATATTCATTATCTCAATTGAGCCCTGAAACACTCCTGGGCATACTCCTATAGCCAGTATATCTTTTTGTGTCTACAGAATTTTTTTTATAATACAAGTTGTGAATGCTTTGCATAAAATGCACAAACACATAATTTACCTACAAATAAGGGTTTGTGAGTTTTCTAGGCCTTTGGTAACAGAGATGCAGACTTTATTTATGGTAGGATTGTGAGCGACCCAAGTAGAGGAATTATACACACTGATGTACAGAGAACTCTACATGAGGGAAGTACTGTGTACAGTGGGCAGCTAGGTGGTGCAGTGGATAGAGCACCAGTGCAGAAGTCAGGAGGACCTGAGTTCAAATCTCACCTCAGACACTTAACACTCACTAACTGTGTGACCTTGGGCAAGTCACTTAACCCCAACTGCCTCATCCTGGATCATCTCCAGTCATCCTGATGAATATCTGGTCACTGGATTCAGATGGCTCTAGAGGAGAAGTGAGGATGGTGACCTGCACAGCCCTCCCTCACTCAAAACAAAGTCAAGTGCAAGTCATGTCATCATTTCTCTGATGGCATGGTCTTCTTCCACCAAGGACAAACAAACAAAACACAGTACAGCACTAAACAAATAGGAATTATCATTATCAAAGTCCAGGTTGGAGTTTTAAGTTAAGATTAAAAACCCTCCTGGCAGTTAAATAAAAAACACTAAGAAATATCACAGTAGAATGGGTAATGAAAGGCAACACTTTCTCCTACTAGTGTCAAGGGCAGAAAAAAAAATTATTAATTTTGGCTGGCTTAGTTGTAATCTTGCCAGCTGCCCTGGGGTGGCTGACATCCTCTGGGATTCTGTCATTCTGCCAGAGGCAGCCACTGATACTTGGACACGCTTACAATTCAGATTAATAACCTAATGCCAAATCTTCCGGTAAACAATAGAAATTAATTGACAGGTAATGTTTGTGTTTTATTAACTCAAGCAGGTCTGAAACCAAGGACAGTTTTGGAGTTTTGGCCTTTACTCCTGAAACACAGGCTACTAAATGTAACTCTGATGACATGCCAAAGAAAGATATCTCACTTTTTTAAACAGAAAAAAAGTCAGACCATTAAAGTGAACTGCCCAAAAACTGGTGCTTTAGTTAATGAATGGATTTTCAGTCCCATTCAGATGCCTGGGAAATATCACTCACCTTAACGTCTAAAACACTGATTTTTTGTTCATACTTAGAATGAAATTTTTCTGGCTGCATCACAACCAACTTTCCAGGTGAGACTTTGAGGAATTTTGCAACTTCACTGTTGAAAGTATGGTGAAATTTGTAATCTTCTCTCATGTTGTTCGCTGGGAAATGAAAGAAGCAGGAGGCAAGTAAGAATCTCTGAAATTCATTACTCGAGTTGGCCAAACTATTTAGACCCTAAGTACTGGAACTTATAAAACACAAGAGAATCTTCCCCACATAAGAGAAACTTGAAGTTAAAAGTATTAGCTGTTACCAACAGTGGTAAATGGAGATGAAGCAAATTACATGAGAAAGCAAGTAGAAGAAAAAATGAGATGTAATTTCCATGCAACTTGTGCCTCTGTTATATAAAAATGAAATAAACATCTGTATTTGCTATCAGTTGTGAAACCTACAATTCTGGCTCAGTAATTTCCTTGTGATGATGGGGAGCCTTTTTTTAAAGCACAGTTTAAACTTCTATTCCACTTATATATATTTTTTTATTCTGGAGAAATACACTTTAATAGGACTCTCCCAAATCTTTATAAACTTGGTGTCAAATATTTCTATTAACTTGATTCTTCCACATACAGGCTTTACAAGAAATTAAATGGGTAGCAAAGTGGGCACAAGGGGTTAAAATCCTGCCTTGTATACTTCCTAGTCATGTGACTCTGGGCTAATCATTCTCAGCCTCAGTTTCTGCATCTGCAAAACAGAGATAACAGCAGCACCTGCCCTACAGGGTTACTGTGAAGATCAAGTGTAGTAAGAGTGCTTTGCAAAACTTGAGGTGCTCTGTAACTGGTAGCTCTTAGACATTTTTGTGAAAACTTAAATGGACATCCGAGGAAAATCAAACATACCCTGTCTCCAGATAACGCCAATTCTTTTACTACTACTTGCTATAATGTGAGGTATGGAGCTACCTCAAAGACCTCTTAACACAGATCTCCTTCACCCACACATTCATGTTGTTCTCCTCCTGACCTTTAGGTCTTTAAATAGATTCACATTTTTGGCACTTTCTGTATTTACTTCTGCCAAAACCTGTCCCCTGACCCTCTTCCCTTTAAGCACAAAGAGCTGCCACTCACAGAACTAGTGGGAACACATATAACTCAGATATAACTCAAGTTATCCACACATTTAATTATATATGTCTATAAACTTCCCTGCCAACCTATCTGTTCTTTTTGTTAGCACCATGAGTCTTCTGAAAGGCAGTTTGACATGGAAGACAGTGCTGGACTTAAAGTCAGTACCTCTTAGATTCAAATCTTACCCATGTACTCTACTAGCCATATATCACCACAACAGCATAACTTAATCCCTCAGTGACCCACCCCCTCCACCCCAAGCAACTGATAATCTAAGTTAGAAAAGAGATGCTGACAAAATCATGTCTTGACAGCTCCTCTCCCCCGCCCAAATAAAAGTCTTGTATTTCTTTAGATTTTTAATTACTGGTTCTTTCAGGGTCAAGATCAAGACCTCATTTTTTTTCAGGTTGTGAGTGACAACAACCAACTTGAGGATTAAACATACATGAACAGAATTTTGTGTCGTTACTACAAAACCAACAGTGGATATTTAGGTAGTGGAGAGGAGAAACATTATCATACCTTTATGAATTACCTCAGATTGTTTTTTAAATCATTTGAAACACACTGAAGGAGTAGGAATTTAGGAGGAGCACTGAGATGTTCTAATCATGGGAACAGGGAAAGCAGGCCTGAAGAAGCTGTTACAGTCAGGGCATCAGTCACAGAGCAAGGATGATTCTGGGCACACATCAAGTGGAAGGGCAAAACTGAGGTGGGAGATCACCCAAAGACAAAACTGTGCTTAGGGTTCTCATTCACTTCTTATGTTGTAGTATTTTATATCAACAACAAAAATAATCAAATTCCTGCCCTGACTCTTTATCTCTGGGGACCACTGCATCCTAAAAGTGGAATAGATGAGATCGTTTTCTAAGAGATCTGTACTTCTTGCCTCACAGGGTTTTTGTGGGGAAACCACTTTGTTTAAACTCTAAGGACTATATAAATGAGTTCTAGGGTTTCAGGGGGGAAACATTTGATTTGGACAAATGCCCTAGGTCAGCAAACCTCAGAGCACTGTACTGGTCATTCTCTTTCTCACTCCTGGAAACACAACTTACCAGTTTCCTGATACAGCTGGTAAGCCTGGTCATCAGCGCTGTTGAAGACGCCAATGATAATGACATCATTTCCATCCTTCAGGAACTCCTGGACTTGTTTCACGGCCAGAATTTCTTTGGATGGAGGTTCAGACTGTTCAACCATGTAGTCCACAATACCTAGAACCAAAGAACAGGTCTAAGAAGGGTAACAGTCCAAACAAATCAACTGTTGCTTTCCAGACTGACCAATTCAGCCTCTGTGTTGGCTGATCCCTGCCTCAAAGTGTATCTTAGAAGCAGGTTTTTACTCATGCTTGTCTTGCTGACAACTCCCAAATCATGGCGCTATACTCCCCCAGTATAGTCTTAACAGAAAGGACAATACCATATTTTTCTCGTGGGCCATTATAATCAAAAGCTTTCCCCTTGCGAAAGATCTTCAGAGTTGGATATCCAGTGACATCGAATCTCTTGGCCAGGTCGCTTTCTTCAATGGCATCTACTTTAGCCAAAGGAATGGGTGGAGAACGCTTACTGAGTTCCTTCGCAGCTTTCTCATATTCTGGAGCAAGTTTCTTGCAATGTCCACACCTGTCAAAGGAGAAGCATATTTTTCAAGTAAACAACTCCAAAAAGGATGTACTGAATCACAGAATTTCAGAAGGGATCTCAGAGGAACCCCACATCTGGAAAGGAATCCTCACCAAAACTTAAAGTCAAGCTAACTCAGTGCATGAGAAAACTGATCCTCCATTCACAGAACAAAAAAGAAGCCCAAGTCAGAGAGAAGCAGCACCTACATTGTCTAGGATTTATCCTGACTGCCACCCTTCAAGTCAACCTGGGGTCTCTAATTAAACATTCAGCACTGCACAGTTAAGACAAGTGGAAAAATGAAGACAATTTATATTTTTTTAATATGTATAAGTATGCATGTATAAGTTCTGGCAGTTTTCCCAAAGAGAAGACCTGACCCCTTTACCTAGCAATTCAGATCAATGCATCAAGACTTAATTATCCAAGGAAATAACGGATACTGAGTTTCTCTTAATCAACTATAATTAAGAATAGGCAATTTTCTCCTCTGACACATACTGGTTGAGTGATTCTAGAAGTTACTGAACCTAGTCTGTGCCTCAGGTAACTGAGTCTCTAGAGACCATCCATTCGTCTTTATAGCTGCTCAGCTACATCAGAAGAAACTTCCTTGTCAGGATCTTCCTAGTCCAATGAAACTGTGGATCTTGTCCAAAAGAAAAATATACAGTTCATCAGAGGAAGATGCCTGATGTACCTATATTTAAGGCTGCTATATGTAATCATGTTGCTTTACACGTAAGAATTAATGTATGACAAAAAATATCACCAATTGATTAAAGACATTCTGAATTAGCGGAAAAACTTACAAATGACTTTTTAAAAGACAAGTTTTATTAGTTTCTGTTGCATACATTAAGTACTACTTGTTGCCTAGATGAGGTCATTAGAAGAGACTTATTCCTCAAATCAATCAAGTAGCCAAATGTCTGCATGCAAATAGGCATTAATTCTCTGCTTATCTGGTTTATACTATTTATTTGTCCTATCAGTAACAATTTTCAAAGTAGAGAACCTACTTTGTTAAAAAAAGATTATGTTTAACTCCAAACTGCAAATTTATTCTAAGACTTAGCTGATGCCTACAATTTCGAGACCAACTTTATGATAATCGCTCCCCTCTGATTTTTACCGATATTTGTGCTGCTTTGTTCATTTATTTTTTTGTTCCTCATTACTGTGCATATTCTTTTCCCAATGAATCTGTGAGCTACACTTTTTTTCAAAGCCTCAGTACCACTGTGTATCTAACTCAGGGCTAGGCAAGGTGAGGGTACTTAATAATTATTTAACCATAAACCAGTCCCAATTTACCAAGGTGATGTCCATCTTACCAAGGAGCATAGAACTCCACCAAGATGATATCTGCATCATTTACTACTTCATCGAAGTTATCTTTAGTGAGCACCAGGGTCACTTCAGGTGGAGGTGTCCAATTGGGCTGAGAAACCTCTTTAACTTTAGCAACAATGTCTGAAAGAAACCAGAGGAGAATGATCACATTTCTCAGTCACTTTCTTTGACACCATCCAAGAATGTCTTTAAGGAGAATAAACAGGTTCTATGTCATGGGTGTCTAGAACCATCTGAAAAGGGCCAAAGAATGGGAGTAGGAGATGGCAAGCACAAGGCCAGACATAACAGAAATTCCTGCCTTAGAAAACTGCCAAAGGGATGTGAGACAAATCCCTTCTCAGTGTGTTGTCTTTGATTCCCTTGTTTCATACTGCTGCCACTACAGACTACCTTTATCCTACCCTTGGCCTTGAATTTGATTACTAACTTCTACATCTTATTTACTTTAGCCAATCAAAGCTTTCTGTAGCCAAGAGGGTTATGTCCCTTGGGTTCTGTTAATTGCCCCTAAACGACCCTTAAATCACCTGCTTTACATGGCCCCAGGAGGAACTTAACTGTGTTTCCTAAGGCCCAGAGATATCATACAGTCATATTTCTTAAATCCTTTTTTATTCACATTTCTCATAAAGGTTTTTGAATGAATGATTACACATGAAAGACCCACGAAAACTGGTTCTGCCTCTGACATGCTCCCTTCCAAGTTCAATGCTATGACATGAAGAAATACATAAAGTCTGAACTTCCAGATAGCTGTTTCCAGGAATACATTTTCTTATTCTTTGAGATATGGGTAGATAGGTGGCCTAATGGATAATGTAGAACAAGGAAAATTAATCCAAATCCTGCTTTGGACACTTGGTTAATTCTCTATCAGATTCAGTTTGCTCAACTTGTAAAAGGGGAATAATAGCACTTACTTTTCAGGGTTGTTGTGGTGACCAAATGATTGACATATGTAAAACACTCTGTAAACCATAAAGCCCAATAAATACTAGCTATTACTATCACATGTACAGGTGGACAGTACCTCACGGCCACTGCCTTGTGTGAGGAGACAAGATGCCACAATTTTGGCCCCTCTTACTTCTTAGGCTGAGGGAGCTCATTCACTGTTCATCTTCTAGGCTTCGATTTTCACAAATCCAACAGATGAAAAAAAAGTATGACTCCAAGACTAAATTCCAGTCCCAACTGTGATACTAACCACCAAATGAGGACAAGAGTCCATCTGTACTACCTACTTCAGAAAGTTATGAGGAAAACATTTTGTGTAGTTTATAGCAGGTGTCAAACTCTTCCCAGAAAAATTTCCTGGTGAAGACGAACCAGATTAAAATATAAATGGAAAATACAATAAAAGTTGTGTTTTATACAACTTTCATAATATTTTTATTTGTATTATGTTATATGACGTTTCCATACAACTTTATACAATAAAAAAAAAGTTAATTTTGTAATTTTCTAAGTCAATGTGCAGCCAGGAGGGATCCATTTGGGTTTGACTACACTGCTTCAAAGCATTATATAAACCTGAGTTATTAATAAAGACAAAGATCCCTGGGATAACATAGTTCCAGGTCATCTAAGTGACCTTTAAAAGGGAAGGAGTCATCTGTGACTCTACATCCCTAGAAGGGCTTCTCCCAAGCACTCAACCAAACATTTCAGCACCCATCTATGCACAAGGTCATGGTCTTAGGTTCTAAGCGAACCAAAGAGCAGCTTACCATCTTCTGTTCTGGGGCCATCATAATCCACAGCCTGCCCCTTCTTCAGGATTTTGATTGTGGGATAGCCTCCCACATCATATCGGCTTGCTAATGTAGATGCTGCTGTTGCATCAATTTTGGCAACAGGGATAGGAGGGTCATGTTCTTGAAGGGTCTTAGCTATTTTTTCATATGTTGGAGCAAACTGCTTACAGTGACCACACCTAGGGGATAAGATTTGGGAGGCAAGGAAAAAATAGTTAATTTAAAGACTTTATCACATAAAAAACACGCAAAAATAAGATCTTTAGTACTATAATTGCAATTAAGTCAGGAATCCCAAATCTATTTTGATTCAGAAGATATCTTTCTGTGTGAGCCTGAGAGAGTTAGCTAACTATAAGAGCAGTTAGAAAAAATACAGAAAAACAGGGCGAGGAGCACAGTTTGTGACCCATGGTAACCCCTTTCCCCAATGCTTCCCTAAGAAGAGGTAAGAAGGCATAAGGAAGAAAATGGATTAGATGGTCCCTAAACTAGTCAACAGTTTTCACTGTTTATTGACTGAACAGTCAAGAATATTTAATAAGTCCTTTCTATGGAGATACCACTGTGCTAAGGATTTTGAAAGAGAAAGTTTAAGAGAAAAGAAAGCCTCTGTTCTCATAGAGCAACTTTTTTTAAGGTTGTGCATGGGCAATCTGGTGAAACTTTATAGACACCATCTGAGAGTAATGTTTTTATATGCATAAAAACAAGTACATTAGATTGAAAAGGAAAGCAATTATACTGAAATATAGTTATCAAAATATTAAAAAAACAAGTTCAAAGACTACAGATTAAAACCTGTCAAAGAACTTAGGACCTAGTAAGGGATAACATCAACAGCTAACTAACATATAATATCACATAAGTATTATACAACGGTAAAATTAAATTTATGTGAGGTGCAGGAGCTTTAACCAAGATGGTGGATAGAGTTCACATTGGAGGGGTGGGGAGGGAAGAGGGCAATAAACCTGAATGGAAAATATTCTAATAATTCTAAATTCAATATAACTTCACCTCTACAGAACCTATACAAGATATCACTGCTTACTAGGTTCTACCAGAACTCTCTCTCCTTCCAAAAGGAGCAAGAGCATTTTAAAAAATTAAATATGTTGAATGTATCCTAATAAAATCTAACTCATCTAAAATATACCATTAAATGGAGGATTAGTATGCAAAAGAATTAGTAATCACAAAGTGCCGATGTGGCTGCATCAATAATAAGCCTAATTTCCTTTGGGGATAGCATTATACTATGTCAGGTCAGGGGAAAGCTATATAGCGTACCTAGATTTTAGTAAAGAATGTGACAAAGTTTCTTATGTTAAGTATTATGGAAAAGATGAATTGTAGTTTAGATTGCCAGATGCCAAGAATTTGGAATGATATTCACCTTTCTATTATTGGGTTCTCTTCTGGATTTTGTTATTATATAGAAATGCTCTTAATTTTTGAGAGTTTATTTTGCAACCTGCAATTCAGCTGAATCTATTGTCTCAATCAGCATTTTTGCTGATTCCCAGGATTTTCTAAATAAACCATTACAGCATCAGTAAATGACTTTTATTGCCTCTTTGCTTATCTTTATTATGCCTTATTTCTTTTTCATCTTATTTGCTATTGCTAGCATTTCTAGAACTGTAGTATCAAACAACAGTGGGGAGAGTAGGCATCCTTGTTTTACCCCCATTTTTACTGGGAAAGAATCTAGAGCATCCTCACTGCATATGATGCTTGCTTTTTGGTTTTAGATAAAGAAAAGGATAAACATTAATTTTCTTTGATGTCAACCACAAAGTTGACCTCCAGTGAAATATCTTAAAGATCTATGTTTTTGGCTTTGTTCTAACGTTTTTATCAATGACTTGGATAAAGGAAAAGTTGGCAAACTTATCAAATATCCAGATAACACAAGGCTGGGAAAGAGACTGAATGACAGCTGAGATTTAAAAAGATCTGAACAAATTAGAACCTTGAGCCAAACCAATAAGATGAAATACAATAGGGACATATGTAAAGTCTTATTCAGATTTTTAAAAGAAATCAACTTCATAAATATAAAAGCAAGGAGTAGGGTGCACATGGGTGTTTTATATGAGACAACTTTAAAGTCAGGTTTTGAATTGAAAGTAGCTCCTCGGGAAAAGATCCAAGTTTTGGGGGCCTATGAGATCAATGAGCAGAAGTTAAATAATAGCTAAGAAAGTTAATGCAATCTGAGGCTGTATTAAGCAAAGGATTATATCCATGACTAGGGAAGAGTCATTCTACTGTATGCCATCCTGGTCAGATCTCTAGGGCAGGGGTCAAATGCTGCATATTGAACCATATTAAAATGGAATCGGGAAAATATCTAACCCAATAAAAAAATACAATAGAACACAGATAATGTTAATATGTGGTTTTCTAAGTCAATATGTGGCCCTCATTTGGTGACCCTCATTTCTATGTGGGTTTGATACCACTGACTTAGAGGACAGTATTCAGTTCTGAATGTCACACTTTAGGGATGGCAACAAGCTGGAGACTATCCAGAGGAGGGTAACGAAACAGGATCATGTCCTATGAAGGTCAGATGAAGGAATTGGGGGGATTTAATCTGGAAAAGAAAAATCTGAAATAAGAGTTGGAGAATATGGTAAGTGTCTTCCAAGTATCTGAAAGACTGTCACATGGAAAAGGGGTTACACTTTTATTGCCTGGCTTCAGAAGGCAAACCTAGGATCCATGAAAGCTGCAGAGGTGCAAACTGAGGTCTGAGATACTCTCAGAAGTTGCCCCTTCACTCAAAGTCTTCCAGTTTAGTCATGGGCTAGACTAGATGCCCTCTAAGGTCCCTTCCAGCTTTGACATGCCTTGATTTCCACTTTAGGTGAAATATTTGTAGGGGAAATTGTCAGAGAATTTACAGATTGGATTAGACAAAATAACAGAATTACATATGACAAAAAACAATGTCTCCAAAATAAAAAGGGGGATCTAGATGGAAATTATGTATAATTTAAAAGTGGACATTCAGTACCTATATGGAACTCACAGAAATCCAAGAGCAATAGTTATTCCCCAATGCAGACATGGCCATGAACACATTTCCAAGAAAACAATGACATTTTTGATAACCACTTAAAAAAAGTTATTATTAATCTTGTAACATACACTTTTTGATTCAATGAGATAACTGCTAGGACTAAATATCTTAAGGTTACAAAAAGGGGAAAAGGCTCTATATGTATGAAAAAATTGCATTCATGACTAGGAAATGGGAAGTGACAGAATAAATTACAGTGAAGAAATACTGCTGTTGTGTTACAGGATGACTGATGTGAGGCATGCAGATACTAATGCTTTAAGTCTTTTTCACATGCCTATCTGTTTCTTAGTCCTTTTCATTTTCTCTCTGGAAATAATCCCCTTTCAATTTCTAGTGCTCTGGTTCACAGTTTTCTTACTTCATACCTAAACTGTCATAATGACCTAAAGCAGTATGTGCAGCATCTCCTTTCTTCAATCCATTGTTTACATGGTGGCCACAACAAACTTCTAATATTCACAAATTTGAACTACTCTGTTGAAAAACTTTTACTGGCTTCTCAATGCCCAGTGAGTAAAATGTATATTGTAATTTAGCCTGGCACTAAAAGCCCTCCACAATCTGGCTTCAATTTATATTTCCAGGTTTATTTGTTTTAACCCCTTAAGCAACAAGTACTTACTTACTCCTTCCCACTAACCACTCACCTAATTTAAGAGGAAAAAGAGGGAGGAAAAAATCCCTTGTAATAAACGTATAGTCAAGAAAAACTCCCACATTGCCCATGTCCAAAAATGTACATCTTATTCTTCATCTTAAATCTATTATTTCTCTGTCAGGAGGTCATTAATACAAGGTTCATCATCAGTCATCTTTTCCAGGTTTATTTTACATGTCGTTCTCATTTATATGCACAATGCTCCAGCCAAACTGCTCTGATTGCCTGATAGTCCTATCCTCAGGTAACTTTTCCTATTTAAATCCATTCCAGGTCCTAGCTTATGTGGTCCTTCTTTCACTAAGGCTTCTCTACTTCCTGCTTTTCCAAACTAGAGGAGATTTTATTTCCTTTTGATATATCAGTCATTCCCCTGTTTGGCACTGCCTATGAAGCTATCTTTTAATCTATATTAGAGTTATTAGACTATATCTCTACTTCTAATAGAGTTTAAACTCATCGAAGGCAGGGATGATGTCAATTTTCACCTCTGTATTCATAGCACCTAGCTCCATGAAAAGTACAGCACAAAATTAAAATATTTTAATAGAAATGTTCTCACTCTCCCCTAAAGGGCTCAAGAGACCCTGAGTAGTGTGATAAGAAACATAAGGTCTCAAGTCAATAAGTATGGACAATGGACAGAAGAAACTTGCTACAGCCAGAAGAACTAAAAATAAATATTGACTGTGATGATAAAAATAGATATGAAGTAATCTATAGCTTTCCAGAGACACAGACCGCAACCAAAGATACTTAAGAAATGATATTCATGAGTTATGGCTCTTTAGCCAATCTGGTGACCCTCTAAAACTAGACAGGTAGATCCTTGGACAACACCATTGATGTAATGCCAAAGTATACTAACCAGGGAGCATAGAACTCCAGCAGTACAGTGTCTTTGTCAGCCACAAATGTGTCAAAGTTGTTGTCATTCAGGACCAGGACCCCATTGTCTTCTTTCACTTCGGAATCATCTTCTTCATCTTCATCATAATCTTCCTCCTCCTCTTCTTCTTCATCAATGGCATCATCTTTAACAAAAGAATCTAGAAAACAAAACCCCATGCATACTAGTTAAGAAAATCACCTAAGGGATTATAAATTTAAAGATTAGCAATTGTAAAGAGTCACTAGTCTAATAGGTTCTAAGGAGAAACAATAAGAGAACCAAGGGGAAAAAAATAATCCTTTTTTATTAAATGTCTGTTATGTTTCAACTTCAGGAGAAAGGTAACACCAAGCATTTAATCTCTGCTTTTTAATCCAGGCATTTTTTTTTTATTTAAGAAAATGGATTTTGTTTCTCATAAAAAGAGGTTTACAAATCTTTAAGGCAAAACTCTGGGCTAAGAGGTAGACTCTTTTTTACTCCAAGAAGCCTAAACTTGGTACCTCAGTGATCTTTATGGTCTTGATCATTAATCTGCAAAGCCAGTTAATCTCAGTGGACATTTACTTACATGTCCACATGCCTTCACTTGATTTGCATCAGCAAATAATGTTTTCTTCTGAGAGAATTAGTAACAGTGTTAAAGGAGAGGAAGCACATGGGAGCAGGAATCAGAAAGACCTGGCTTTTTCCTAACCATGGCCTTAGCACATCCAGCCATGCCCTTGGGAAAGTTGCTTAACCTTAGGCTCCAGTTCCTCAACCATCAACACACAGTTAGGAGGCTCAACTTGAACCTACACCTGCTTTCTGCCCACTTCATCATACTACCTATCCCCTCCACTTTAAGAATATCAATGAAAGTGCATTCTCTTTTTGCTAAACTAGTGGGGATACCAGAGGCAAAAATTCTAATTCGCTTTATTAACTGGGCTAAATAAGCATGAGGAACTTGAAAAAGAAAGAACATTACAGGGTTAGTTATAAGTCACATAAAGAAGCCAGAGCTATTAGAAGAATTAAAGGCGATATCCCTGCTAATGTTTGCTACAACAGTGTTTGGGAAGGTAAGATTTCATTTCTGTGAGTTTCATCCCTTTAGGAGCCCCATATTCCTTCCAAAATTATCAGGACTTCACAGAATCTGTGTCAGAATGTGCCCTGTCACAAGGAACAATTTTTCAACTTATGAAGTGTTATTTAAAATAAATTCACTATTTGTACTTAAGAGTGGCAAAATGCAAAAATACAGAGCAAACAAGAGGCTGAGAAAGTAAAACAGTAGGTATTACTCTTAAGTGGACCCACCCTTCGAAACACACCTTGAGGTCCATAGACAAATGAAACCAATTAATTTACGTTGCTATAAATTAAATTCAACTATGTTTAGTTTTTTGGTTGTTTTGTTTTTGTTTTTAACAGGGATGCTCTGAAAAGCAGAGAACACCACATGCATTACCAAAGAGCAACATGTTCCCAAATCAAGTGTCTTACTGCCGTATTCTGGAAGCCAACAGAAACTTCAACCAACGTACCTTTGGAGCATACTGGGGAAAACTGACTTAGCAGAGATACCATAGCATATTGCACCTAGAGAGATAGACTCTACTGGCTGGAAGACCTAACTTAAAGTATCACCTCTGACATTAATTCATTTTATGATCCTGGACAATTCATTCAACCTCTCAACATCCCAGACAATTCTGAAGGACAGAGGGCACAGAGGTGACAATCTGCATTGTTGGAGGAAGCTTTCTTATCAAGGGTAAATGAGTTCACAAACAAAACTAAATGAAAGTAATAGCAGCAAAATCTGTGTAAGTAAACTGAGGAAAAAAACTAGAAATTGATAGAATATGTAAATATTGTTAAAGTTTACTTCAAGTCATCTTTTTAAAAAAGCAAATTATGAGTTTTACATGTGATTTTATTCACAAATAAAATATTCATATATTCACTTAGTAAATCTGGGCAAGACACAACATTCTTCACCTTTTTTAGTAAAATGTGGATAATCATAGTACATATGTCACAGAGCTGTATCCTGTGACTGCTTTATCTACAGGGAAATGAATCTGGGTTTTATATTTCTGTCAACTGTCTGCTATACATGAAAGCCTGAGACTGAACTATGACTTTTGGGAGACCCCATATATCTTGGAGATCAGATCCTCACTCAAGATTCCCAGAGGACTAGACACCTTCTTACTACCTTAGTTGCATTAATCTTATTCATGCAAAAGCTTTTTCATTCTATGTAATCCAAGTTTTTTTTATCTTTTATATTTTATATGTAGTTTATATTTTTATAATTTATATATTTTATAATGATTATTTTTTTACAATCACCACCATTCCCTGATAGGTTAAAAATTCACCCTCAAGCTGTTGGGAAAGGCTGTTAAATGATTTTTCTTTTCAGGTTTTGCATTTGTTTTTGTTTTTAAATAAATGGTAAGAACTTTAGCATTTTAGTCACATGTTCATTTTTGAATTCTGGTGTATGGCCCAAGTTAGTTATTGGTCTAAACCTAACAAAAACTTCTATTTTTTAAAGCCCTACACAACCTGGCCCCAACTTATCTTCCCAGCCAAAATAGGCATTACTCTCCCAGCAAAAACGGATTTATTTCTATTCTCTACACAGGACAGTCTATCTCCTGGCCCCTGCTCCTCTGCACTGGCTGCCCCACATTCCTGGATCGCATTCCCCTGCTTACTCATGTCTTTGAGGCCCAGAGTCCCTGCCTTCCTGTAAGACACAGATAGCCCTTCCCTAGATCCCCTCAAACTGCTGGTGCCCTCCTGCCCAATTACTTTCTATCTGTATTTATGCATTTTTGATCCTATCTGTATGTATATACATACTTATCTCTTCCATTAGAAAAGAAACTCCTTCAGAGTAAGAAGTTTTGTTCTGTGTGTACTTGTATCATCCTCCCCACCTAGCAGTGCTCAGTATAGGCATTTGATACTTGTGGATTAATAGAGAAATGTAGTTTTTATGAATTTATTTTGTAGTTGAGAAACAAATGAGAACATTGTAAAACAAAACTATAATAATGTGTAACATTTTTTTTTTTTGGCTCTGGGAAGGAAGAGGATTTGAAACTAAAAATAAAACAAAAAATTTTAAAATAAAATTTAAAAACTATAGAAATAGGAGCTATTATTCTTTATTTCTGTTCAAATAATGAATTTCAAAAAAAAAGTATAATCATTTGCCATTTTAATCAGGAGCCTTTCTAATGTATCTATTAACATAATCCTAGTTTCCTTACCTGTAAGGATCAAATTACATGATCTCGAATATCCTGGGATTTAGGCATCTAGGTGACACAATGAATACAGCACTGAACTTGGAGTTAGGAAGAACTGAGTTCAAGTCTGGCCTCAGACACTTATTAGTTGTAAGATCTTGAATGTCATATTACTTCTTTCCACCTCAGTTTCCACATCCCAGGGATGTAGTGAGGATCAGAGGAGATGATATATGTAAAACGCTCCTTGGAAACCTGAAAGCACTATCTAAATGTTTGCTGCAATTATTCATTTAAGAATGAATTCATACCAAAACTAAAATGAGAAAGAAAACAATTGGGGTAGGGGAGAACTTTGCATCAAGTTTCTCTACTACAACGTCTCATTTCCTATACATATAAAGAATTCAGAATTATAAGAATAAGAACCATTCTCCAAGTGATAGTCAAATATGAATGAACAATTTTCAAAAGGAAGAGATCCAAGCTATCAAAAGTCGTATTAAAAATGCTCCAAATCCCTAATAATGAAAGAAACGCAAATTGAAGCAACTCTTGAGTTTCTACTTCACAACCAACAGACTGACAAAGCTGACCAAAAAAAAAAAAGACAATTGCTGAAGGAACTTCAGAAAACTGATGCGCTGATGGAGCTGTGAACTACTCTAACAATTACCCATTCTGGAATGCAATTTAGAACTATGTCCAAAAAGTCACTAAACTGGATGTACCCTTGGATCCAGTGTTACCACTCTGAGATGTCTAGTCTGAAGAGATTAAGGAGAGAAAAGGACCCATATATGTACAAAAATATTTATAAGCAGCTCTTTTTGTAGTGCCAAAGACCCAGAAACTAAAGCAGTGCCCATAACCTGTAGGGGCATGGCTGCATGTTTATGGCACATAAATATAATGGAATGTCATTACACCATTAGAAAAGATGAAAGGGATGATTTCAGGGAAATCTGGGAAGACCTGTATCAATGGATACTGACTGAAGCAAGCAGAATCAGAACAATATATCCAACACTGTAAATATTTTCGAAGACTTTGGAAAAGAATCGAGAACTTGAGCTCTGAAAGCCACTAAATTCTGAATTCCTATTAACACAATGACCAAACAAGATTCCATCTTACCAATGATGAAGCACGTTGCTCACCTCCCCATATGAAAGGCAATGGATGTAAGAGGCAGAATGAAATATGGACTTTTGAATAAGAACGTGGAGATTTGTTTTGCTTGACTATGAATATTTGTTACTAGGATTTTGTCTTTTTTTTTTCTTTTTTGAGGGAGGATGGGGAAGAAGGGAGAGAAAATAACTGAGGGACAAATTAAATTAGAGATCCATCTGATAAGTGGGGGAAAAAAAGAGGGGTGGAATCAAGATGGCAGCAAGAAGCCAGGAAGTTGCCTGGGCTCTCCCCAGTTTTCCTTGGAAACAACATGAAATCAAGTCTCTAAAAGAATTCTGGAGCAAGAGAATCCACAAAAAGACAGAGTGAAACAATTTTCCAGCGCAAGATAACTGAAAAGGAATCCAGGAAAGGTCTCACTAGGGTAAAAGAGGAGCAGAGCCCAGGGCAGCTATGTCCAGGTAAGTCAGTGGGAGTCTCTTAGTCATAGCACAAGATCAACACCTGAGACTCCATGGTCCTGGCTCAGCAGGCCAGCTATGAGGCCTCCAGCCCAGCAGGCAAACTGCCAGCACCCGTACCCAGCACACCACAGGCAAGATCAGGCCAAGCTGACCTATCACAGATGCCCCAGTGCAGAAAGCTATTGACCAGGCCTTAGCCACCAGTGCAAGAAGATTGGGATTGTGTTTGTCCTTCTCGAAAAGGACCATGACATCAACATGATGACATGACTTGCACTTGACTTTGATTTGAATGAGCGAGGGCTGTGCAAGGTCACCTGCCTCACTTTCTCCTCCAGTGCCATCTGGATCCAATAGCCAGATATTCATCAGAACGACTGGAGATGGCCCAGGATGCAATGGGAGACCCTGGCTCTTTAAGGCTAAGGCCTTTTCGGGTACTCACTTAGGGTGCGACAATGCCCATTCAGTGAAGAGGTCTCTTAAAAAAGTAAATCAAGGGATGACCCCTTTAATTTAAAAAAAAAAATCAAACTGGAAGGGGAAGACCCTCAGGGTTGCTGGTCAAAGGAGAAAATGTTATCCCCTATACTCCAGGAGCAGGAGCTCAACTTTTAAAAAATGAGCAAAAAAACAAAAAAATGCTCTCATCATAGAAAGCTAATATGGCAACAGGGAAGATCCAAACACAAACTCAGAACAGAACAATGTCAAAATGCCTACATGCAAAGCCTCAAAGGAAAATATGAATTGGTCTAAAGCCCTCTTGGAAGAGGACAAAAAGGATTTAAAAAATCAAGTAAGAAAGGGGCAGCTAGATGGCACAGTGTTCAAAGCTGGCTTCAGATACTTGACACTTACTAGCTGTGTGACCCTGGGCAAGCCACTGAATTCTGACTGACTTGCCAAAAAAAAATCAAGAGAAAGTAGAAGAAAACTTGGGAAAGGATATGAGAGTTATACAACAGAAAAAAGAGTCAACAGCTTGCAAAAGAAAGCACAAAAACTGAGGGAAAGAACTTCTTAAAAAACAGAATTGACCAAATGGAAAAAAAAATCCACTGAAGAAAACAACTTCTTTAAAAGTAGAGTTAAGTGAATTAGAGGAGGAAATATATAGCAAAACTACAGTAGTGGGGGACTTCAACGTCCCTCTCTCAGAACTAGATATATCTAACCACAAAACAAGCAAGAAAGAAGTTAAGGAGGTAAACAGAATTTTAGAAAAGTTAGACATCATAGACCTCTGGAGAAAACTGAATTGGGATAGAAAGGAATATACCTTTTTCTCAGCAGTACATGGTATCCACACAAAAAATAACCATGCATTAGAACATAAGAACCTCACATTCAAATGCAAAAAGGCAGAAATATTAAACACATCCTTTTCAGGTTGTGAAATAATAAAAATTACATGTAATAAAGGGCCATGGATAGATTAAAATCAATTGGAAACTAAATCTAATCCTAGGAAATTAGTGGGTCAAACAACAAATCATAGAAACAATCAATAATTTCATTAAAGAGAATGACAATAATGAGACAACATATCAAAATTTATGGCATGTAGCCAGAGCGGTACTTGCATTTCCATATATTACCAACAAAGCTCAGCAGCAAGAATTAGAAAAATACCATTTAAAATAACCGTAGTTAATATAAAATATTTGGAAGTCTACTTTCTAAGACAAACCCAGGAAATATATAAACAATTTCCAAACACTTCACACAAATAAAGTCAAATCTAAACAACTGGAAAAATATCAATTGCTCATGGGTATGCCAAGCTAATATAATAAAAATGACCATTCTACCTAATTTACTTATTCAGTACCATACCAAAGTACCAAAGAAGTATTTTACAGAGTTAGAAAAAATAATAACAATATTTATCTGGAAGAACAAAAGGTCAAGAATATTAAGGGAATTAAAAAAAAATGCAAAGGAGTAAGCCTGGCCGTACCAAATCTAAAACCATATTATAAAGCAGCAATCATCAAAACTATTTGGTACTGGCTAAGAAACAGAGTGGTAGATCAGTGGAATAGATTAGGTACACAAGATACAGTAGCAAATGAGTACAGTAATATACTGACAAATTGAAAGATTCCAGTTTCTGGGATTAAAAATTCATTAACTGACAAAAACTGCTAGGAAAACTGGAAAACAGTGTGGCAGAAACTAGGCATAAACCATATATCAAGGTAAGTTCAAATACTATAAGCAAATTAGGAGAAAAAGAAATAAGTTTACCTGTCAGATCTATGGTGATAGGAAGAACTCAAAATTTTACAAAAAATGAATATTGAAAACTATCTTTACATGTAATTAGAAAAAATAAAATACTATTTCAAAAGAAAAATTACCACCTGTAACACAAGGACCTCATGTCCTTTAGCCTCAAGATCCTGTGAATGGAGTTCACCCTGTCTCTCCTTACCCATTAGCTCTTCCAAACTTACTGAATATGTTATTTACCTTTAGAACCAGGGCCTCCCATCTCTTAATTTCTCTATCTTTACAAAGCAGATCTTGTTGTTGGGTTTTTTTTTTAATAATTTATATATAAAAATAACTAACATTCTTTTTTTTTTATTTTGAGTTCCAAATTCTCTTCTCCTTCCCTATCTATTCCCCTCACCCACCCTCCACCTGAGACAGCAAGCAATTTGATATGGGTTATATGTGTGGAATCACACAAGACATATTTTCTTATTAGTCACATTGTGAAAGAAAACAGAAAAAAAAAATAGTATGCTTCGACCTGCATTCAGACTCTATCAGTAAACTTTCTCTGGAGGTGGAAAGTATTTTTCATTATCAGTGCCTACTTTCCCAATCAACTACCTAAATAAGGTGTTCACAGATTTCTGAAGTCCCTGAATCACTCTTACCCTCTGCTTTCTTCCCCACTGCTTCCAAACCACAGAATGTCATTGGAGAAAGACCCACAATGGTATAAACTGGTTTGTGTTTTTCAGTTTGATGGATCCCTTCCTGCTGTTGATTAATTAAGCAACTTTTCTAAGTTTTATCTATACTCAAATTAGCAACCCCAAATTCCCCACTCCTGGCAGATAATCTCACAACCTACTCTGATAAAAGCTATCAGGGTTTTAGAGAGTCTGATAAAATCAATAACATTAATTAAGTAGCCACATATATGCCAGGCACTATGCTACATGTTGGGGATATGAGAAGAGCCAAAAGACAAGTCCTACCCTCAAGAAGCTAATGAAAAGAACAGTGGACTTGGAGTTAGGAGACCAACACTACTGCTCGTGTAACCAGTCTCATCTTTAATTTCCTCACTGTAAAAGAAAGATAATAATACTTGCATTACTTACTTTACTAGGTTGTTATGAGAAGAGAGCTCTGTAAACATTTAAGCACTTTATGAATAAAGCACTTTTTAAATGTGTATTATTGCCTTCCCTTACCACTTTGTTTTCCTTCTTTCCTATACTATAGTCTTAGAGGGAGATATTCCATCTCTCTTGGGGAGAGTTTTACGGAGCAGTAGACAGAGGTAAACCAAAAATCAGGAAGACCCAAGTTCAAATCTGGCCTCACATGTTTGGGAAGTCACTTAATTTGTTTACCTCAGTTTCCTCTATTGTAAAATGGGAATAATAATAATAGCACCTACCTCACAAGGTTGTTAAGAGGATCAAATGAGATAACATTTGTAAAGTGCTTAGCATAGTACCTGGCACATAGTAGGTGCTATATTAATGTTAACTAGCATTATTATTAAGTTAATACAAACTATATATATGTGTGTATCTGTGCATATATGTTATGTCTATATTTATTTTTTTTCCTTCCAAACATACCAAAGTCCATTCCATCTTTCAAAAAAATAAACCAACCTGGAATACTTTCTTTCCTGTCTGATCAATTCTTTAGGACACAGCTCAAGTGTGTCTTCTCTTCCTTCTCTCATTACTCCAGTTCTTGGTGGCTCTGCTCTTCCACTGGACTATAGCACCTACCATCTAAACCACAGTTTGATAATAATGATATAAGGATGTATTCTTTGTGTACCCTTCCCACAGTGCACGCAGAGCTTTGGATAATAACAGTTTCACATGTACGTCTTAACTACACATCATGATACAGTGCTGGGACTACAAAAGCTTTGCAAAAGAATTAGGCAAACCAATAAAAGTTAAAAAGGAACAGGCCCTTTTTATTTTTGTATTTAAAGGAAGATTCCCCAAAGAAGTGCTTAAGTGGAGCCAGAACTTATACCTCTGAATGAAGGGTTGCCTATTAACTCCCTCACAACGGCTGATAAAAGTGCCTCCCTGAACAAAGAGGACCTCCAAAGCAGCACTGGGAAGGTAAAGGGAAGGGATACAAATAGGGATTTCATCAAAGACTCAAGGGCAAAATGGTCTTCAGATCTCAGCAGGATAAGCTAGAGTCCATGCTTCAGTGAAACTCCAGCAATTAGTTCCATGAGGGGTCAGGGCAGCTAGCCGTTCCAGTCAGATTAACTCCAGGACAGGGAAAGGTCCTGGTAAGGTGAGTCTTTTTGGTTTCTAACCCCTGAGGTCAGAGGCAGGGAGAATACCAACCATATTGAAAATTATTAGTTTATGCTCCAGAAAATTATAAGGATAAAAGTTTCCATGAGGTGTTCCAGCAAGAAGGGGGCAGAGATAGGGAATAGGCAACTTATAAGACAAAAAGATAGGCAATGCTCCCTAAAGAGACCCTGAGGTTAGAAATTGTTTCTTATACTTTAACAGAGGACCTACAAGGTCAAGAAGCAACTTGTTGAATTCTACATCGTTTCCCAGTCAAACATACTTTTCCCTCTGCTTGGATCCTTCATCCATCGACCCAATCAACCACTGGAGGTCTTTTTAGAATGTAAACCTGTTTAGGATTAGCTTATATATTTATACAGTCTTTTCAGCTTTAAAAAGCACTTTCTTCACAACAACCCTGAGATAGGTGGTGTATTATCCCCATCTGACAAGTAAAGAAACTCATTCAGAAAAGGGCAAGCATCCAGGTCTTTATAATGCCAGGTAGATATAGGATTCTTCCACCAATACTACTGGCCTTCAGGGGCTGGGAAGGGGTCTTTTTGGAGTAGATAATCATCCTAGAGTCGCTTCTCAAAAGTGATTCTAAATAATTTGAATCTACATCCCAGATTATACCTCCATTTGTGAGATGAATGCAATGTTGTCCTCCCTTACAGCAATGCCTGAAAATTTAAATTCTAACACATGAAAGGAGAAACTGTAGGCCTTGAAAAGCTGAATATTCTCTCGTTCATTCCTAGGCCAAATGCAAATCAAGTATTACTTATAACCATGAAAAGTTCAGTTTCATGTAGATTATCATCTATTTTAAGGTCAGAGAGGGGTGTTATGCTTTTGTTTCTGAATCCTCTGTGCACAGCAGCTTTCAAATAAATCGTAGGTGCCTAATAAACGTATGTTGTACATGGTTGGATGTCCACTTTTTTTGGCTGCTAAAGGTACCACACTTCAAGAAAAAAAGCATTTTAAACATTTAATGTTCTCCTGGCACTTTCAAGACCTATGTACTTTTAAGAACAAATTAAATACCAAATAAAAGAGAGTATTTGTCCAACTTTAACAAGGGCTTAGGTTTTCTCCTTTGCTATTTGTCTTGCAGAATGAAAAAAAGTACCCAGTGATAGTTATTTTCTAATCTAAAATATTTAATATGTAACTGTAAGCAAAGCAGAAATTTGGTGATCATATTTTGGGGGTATTTAGATATCTGAACCTCAAGATACATTAGGATTTAAAAAGTAAAGATTAAGGGAGAAAAATAAACACTTTTGCTCTACTCTGGCTGGGGAAAGGAGGTCTAGGAAAAAAGAAAGCATTAAAAAAACCAAAACTTAAAATCTCTGCAATTGGAGTTTGAAAAACAGAGTGGCACTACTTTCTGAAATGGGTTGATTCAAGAAAGTAGTAAGAGGCTAAACTAACACTGAACAGGGGATTCTTACCCTGGGGTCTGTGAACTCAAAAAAATTTACTGGATAACTCTTTCAATATAACTGGCTTCCTTTGTCATTCTATGTATTTTATTGTATGTACTTAAAAAACTTATTCTGAGATGGAGTCCACAGGCTTCACCTGTCACCAACGACATCAGAGAAGTACTTGACAGAAAAAGTTAAGAACCCTTGCTCTAGTCTGGAGTGAACACTCATCTTGACAACTACCCAAAAGGTGAACTCCTTTAATTTCCTCTACTAAAATTTAGATCATAAGGATTACGTGAAAGTAGAGTTTCTCGGAAACACTATATGTTGCTGTATGACCGATTTCCGCAAAGCCAGAGAAGAATTGTTTCTGGTGTTTGGACGCTTATTTTGCTCTTTTTTTTATTGGGCAAATTACCTCAATTCTCTCACTGAATCCATGAGAGTGGTCAGATATCCTCCAACCATCTACATTATTTGGTTACCCCAGTAACCAGCAGATCCACCCCACTCTAAGATGGTCCATCTACTAGGGCTAAGCTAACTTTCCCAAAAATGCAACTTAAAACCTCACAAAAATGATACATATCTCTTAAGCTTAAAAAAGCACTATGTAATTTCACACTTAAAAAGTCCACTTTAAGATCATTTTCAATTAGACAAAGACTACCTTGAGTCTGTGATCAAGATAGCTCTGTGTGTGAAAGAGAGTGAAGTACCCAATTCCACTACGCAGCTAACAGTGAGGAGAATGCTTGGATTTTGTATTTGTACTGCAGCAACCTCCACTGGGGATAAACTAGGCGTCTAGATGGAAAAGGCTTTGCAGAGTGCTGATAAAGCCTTTGGTTTTGCCTAAAAATTATTACTTCAAGCAATCCTTGGGGTCTTGCATTTATACAATGCTTTGATTTGAAAAAGTCCTTCTGCACGTCTCTTATTCAATGAACAGATCTCTAGTTACCTTCCTTTTAAAAAACAAAAGAAGTCTCCAATTCTGACTTTCAACTATGAGCCTTGGGTTCATCATTCGCCACTCTAACAGAACTAAAGGAAAAATAATTCTCGTTTCTTTTCTATTCACCTTTCTCCAGTTCGCAATTTCTGCTTCGTTCGTCCCCCTTTCCCACGCTCATCCTCTTTAAAACCCTGGCTTTCTAACAGAGGCATCCCCTCCTCTCTCTGCAAACGAAATCTTGGCAGCTTCTCAGGGAACGAAGGAATCTGGGGCTCCGGCAGGGGCACGGACAGGTAGAAGGCAGGTGACAACAAGGGACGGGAATTTCCTCCAGGTTTAATGTCCCTTGTGCCTGCTGTAGGGCAAGAGCAGCTCACGGAGAAGAAAGATGTCCGAGTCTCTCTTCCCGGCCTCTTAAGGAAGCAGTGAGCAGTTACTCCATCTTCCAGAGTTAAGACGCCTCCAAGTCCTAGGATGCCTCCGCCTTCCCTGCTCGGCCCCAAGATCCAGAGAGGGAAAGGTGGGGTCAGAGGCCACGGTCGGGAAAGAAGGGAGGCTCCGGCTCCCGACCAACATGCCCCCTCCCCTTAGGACCGAGCGAGGCAGAACCGCCGCTCACCTGCGTTCCAACCCTCCCCTCGGACGAGGCCCGGTCCCACGCACCAGGGCGGGCAGGCCTCGGGTCCCCGCCGCACACTCACCCTCGCCCGCTTCCTGGGCGCTCGCCAGCACCAGCAGCTGGGCCAGTCCCAAGAGGAGGACCAGCAGGCAGGCTTTGCGGAGCCTCATTGGGGAAGCCCAGATGCGGCGGTCACTTCTCCCGGCTGCTCCTCCTTCGCTCTCTCTTCCTGGCTCTGCAGCTGCGGGCTCCAGCTCCTCGCGCTCCGACGCGCCCCCGCCTCTCCCCAGCCCTACTGGAGTGAGAAAAGCGTGGAGGAGAACGAGAAAAAGCCTCCAGGAAGTCCTCCTCGGGGATTGGCCAGCAGGGGAAGGAAGCTCCAGCAGCTCAGCCAATCCCAGTCGGGCGTCCGTTGAAACGGCGCGTGGCGGAGTCCTTTTAAAAGGTCCACGCCCACCTTCTCCCCTCCCTTCAGTTCAACCACTCGTAGGAGCCAACCCCGCAACTCCACGAATCCGCTAGATCAGCACTCGCGCCACGGCTTTAAAGAGCCGCCTTCGGGGTTTCCTTCCTTCCTTCCTTCCGCTCCCCGCCCCTCGGGCCCGCCTCCTTCTCCTGTTTTGCACACGCCCCTCCACTCGTCTCTATCCCGGGGCGGGACGAGGGCATTTAAAAGCCCCGAGCCTGCTCTGAGGTGCCTCTCTCTGATTGGCTGCCTGGTGGCCACCAATCAGCGGCTGCCACTCGGTTCTCTCCCAGAGTTCGCGAGGAGGAGTGGAGAGAACAAAGCGGGAGTAGGGCCGCTGACGGTGGGGTGACGGCGGCGGTTGCTTCCGCTCGCCCCTGGGCCGTTCAGCGGGCGCCGCGCGGGATTGGGCTACTCCTCGGGTGGCCATTGGCGGAGCTTGGGGGAAGGGCTGGGGGCCGGGCCGCCGGATGGAGGGGCTCTCCCTCCTGCGGTCGTGCCCTATGCCCGAGTAACGCGTGGACCGGCTCCGGTACGCGCTGATCGGGCTCGTGCTCGTGGCGACGCATGGGGGCGCTGGCCAGGGCCGCTCACGCTGGGCCCAGTGGGCCCAGTGGGCAAGGAAGCCGCGGGCGCCAGGGGCTTTTGGCGCGGCTCCGGGAGCGCCGCGTGGGCTTCCTTTTACCTTCCTCTGCGGAGGAAGGGGGCTTTTCAGTACCTCCTGTGGTGGAGGACCGGGGGAAGCGTGCACCGAGGTGACGGTGTCGTTGGGGATCACTCCCACCCCCCCCCCCCCCCCCCCCCCCCCCGTCCAAGCGCACGTGGTTTGAAGGGGATCCGAGGCCCGCTCGAGTTACCCGCCCCAGGGCAAACTACTGTGGCAACTAACTAGTGGTTAAAATCCCTAGCTAGGTAGACTACCGGAACGTTGTTTTGAATTTAGTAGCGCTGTTAGTGTCGTGAATTCCCTGAGCTGGGGGCGGGGGGGGGGGGGGGGGGGGGGGCGGTGTTTGTGAGAGAGAGCTGTTTGGACCTCTTTGTATCTGCAGCACTTAATTCAGCGCCTAGGAAATAGAAGGAGCTTAATAAATGCCAGTTAAGTAATTGATTGAAAAAAATCATACTTCTGAGGTTTGTATTAGCTGAAGGAATTCTTCAGTGAGGATTCTTGATCTTCAGGAGCGGCTAAGAACTGGGTTACAAACAAATAAAGCCATTTTGTGTCAAATACTAAGAGGAAAGAAATAGCATTAGACTCCAGAACTATCTGGATTCTGACCTGAGGTATTTGTACTACTTTAGCCTATTTTGGAAATTTGAATTTTCTTTTGGAAAATTTGAGTGCAAGTAGTGGGAAATGGTTAACTTTCCAAATGTAAGTTATTTTTTTCCCCTCCATGGAGGAAATTTAAACTTAAGTCAGCTTAATATTTCATCAGGAAAGATCAGTTTAAGGGGTGGAACTTGTGCTACTTCCTGAAGATCCCCAGATCCCATAGAATTTAGAGATGGTATGGATTTTGGGGAAAGATCTGGTCCAAACACCTCATTTAAGGGATGAGGAAACTGGTACCCAGGACGATTGATTGACTTGTCCAAAGTTATGTAACAACTAAAAAGTTTGAACCCTGATCCTGTGACTCCAATGTTAAGTCTCAGGACAGCCTGAAAATGTCCCCAACTTGGGCCATGATACATACCATCGAGTATGGCACATGACTGAAAAAGCAAACTTTTGTAGAGAAGCCCACAAGGCAGCATTTGGAGTTTACATTTTTGGACCAGAATATGAAGTCTCTGGAGGGAACTTAAAGACAACTAAGAAATAAAACAACCAACAGCTGTTTATTGAGCACTGATAATGGATAAAGAATTATGCTAGATGCTAGGGAAGGAACACAAAGATGAATCAAGTGCAGCCTCTGGCAGAGGAGAGATAGGCTGAAGTGACAGAGATACTAAGGGCTGTAGTTGTTAAAAGGATAAAGAGGGCTGGCTCAGGGAAAAGTCAAGGAGGAAGCAGGATTTAGAGGGTGGGGAATAGCATTTTTAGGGGAATAAGGGCAAAGTATATTCCTAGGACAGTAAGAGACTAGAGCAAAAGGTTTATAAGAGTATGAGGATTTTTTAAGTTGGAAGTTTAGGAAATAGGACTTTATTTGGTAGACCCTGGGAGTGAAGTGATGATATCAGTCTTTGAGGAAGCTAAAACTGCTGATGGTATTTGTGATAGTACAAGGGGCAAAGGACTATAAGCAGGAAAACTATATGTGAAGCTATTTCATTTGTCCCTGTGTGATGTGATACAGGCTTAAACAAAGATGATAGTACAATAAAGGAATTGGAAGATTCCTGAGACATTACCAAGGAAGAATGACAGTACTTGTTAATTGACTATGAGAAGGGAAAGATGTGTCAGATATATTGTGGGAAGAAAGATCTGTCAAGTGTTGTTACTCTTTAAAGAATAAACTTTAATAAGATTTCCTCTTCCTCTCCCTTCCCCTCCCTGTGATGACTTATAAACCATATAAAGCCATCTTTAAGTAGTGTGAAGTTCTGAAATGTTTCCCTTAATTTTACCCATTTTTGCCAAGAGAAGTAGAGGAATTATTCCAGTATAAATCACAATACTGTTATGGAGGGCAAGCTATTGGAGGCCTGGGAGGTCTTCAGCTATCTAACTAGCTACAAGAAGTCTTAGTCTGCTAAAAGAAAATTAGGAAGTGTTAAATTTCCTGGTACACATAGCTGACTTATAGAAAACTGAGGAAGTAAATGGACTAAATTCTGAAAAATAAGACTTGGTTGGTGATACAGGAACCTTTGGAAAAAATAACAGTATAATCATAAAACTTCCAAATTAGAGTCATCTTAGGGAAATTTTGTTGGAAGGCTAAGCATTGTCATACACATACCTTAGACCAGGGGTTAATTTTATTTTTTTACGTCATGGACTCTTTTCATAGTATGGTGAGACCTTTCCAGAATGTTTTTTTTTAATTATTTGTTTTCAGTGTTTTTCAGTCACTTCCACATATTTTTTCCCCCTCTTTCTCCTTTCCCTCCACCCTCCCTCCCTGAGACAGTGTGCTATCTTATGTAGATTCTACACATACATTCCTATTAAATACATTTTCACCTTAGTCATGTTGCACATAAGAATTAAAATGAATGGAAGAAACCATAAAACTAAATTAGACATAATATGGAAGAAAATAGTCTGCTTCATTCTATAATCCAATTCCATAGTTCTTTCTCTGGATGTAGAAGGCATTTTGCCTCAAGAATCCATTGGGAATTTTTTAGGTCATGCAAAAGAAAATGATCCGCTTCATTCTGCAATCAAATTCCATAGTTCTTTCCCTGGATGTGGAAGGCATTTTGCCTTAAGAGATCATTGGGAATTATTTAAGTCCTTGCATTGCTATGAAAGACTAAATCTACCAGAAAAATTCCTCGCACACTATGGTTGTTGCTGTGTATGAAGTTCTCCTGATTCTGCTCCTTTCACTCAGCATCAGTTCATATAAGTCTTTCCAGGCCTCTCTGCACAGTGTTTTTAAACACATAGAATTGCAAAGGAAACAAATGATACTGAAATCATTAAATTTTTAAAAAAATTTTCTTTGACTCCAAGCTAAGAACCCCCCACCTTGGACTTTAGGGAAGCAGATTTCGAAAAATTCAGAGACATGATAAACCTGATATGATTCTATAGAGATGATGACTCAAAAAGGCTGAAATCTCCACAAAATATGATGCAGCCAGAAACTATTTCAGTGAGGAAGAAGGGAGGGAGGCATCTCAAATAAAAAATACAACACAACAATCTGTTTGTATAGGGAATTCTGATTAAATCATGTTTTAAAATTTAAAAAAAAATTGGTACTCATAATCAAGAGCAGTTGACTATATATATAAAACTAGCATATAGTTCAGTGCTTCCTTATAGCTCTGAAAAGTTAGGGGGGTACCACTACTAATTTTTCCCATTTTTCATATAGGGAAACAGGCTCAGAGAGTTTAACTTGCTTGTTGTCTCGTAGCTCACGAATGTCAGCACCTGA
Source organism: Notamacropus eugenii (assembly GCF_028372415.1). NCBI lineage: Eukaryota > Metazoa > Chordata > Mammalia > Diprotodontia > Macropodidae > Notamacropus > Notamacropus eugenii. The sequence goes on along the minus strand of NC_092874.1, from coordinate 98,052,306 downwards.
ACTTGTCCCTTTGGACTATATGGTGCTTCCTCTCCAGTAATGTTTTGCAATTTACAAAGCTCTTTCACATGGATTTGCTTACTTGATCTTCACAGTTATTCATATTTTGTAGAAGAGGAAACTGAGGCTCAAAAAAGACTGACTTAAAATGTATGTGATTATTTTGGTAACTCTCATTTTCCTACTATTAGATTATCCTCTGAAGAAATCCTACTAATTTGAAATTCTACCAGAAATAAATACATTCCTTTACAAAAAGAAAGAAAAAAAAAGACTGACTTACCCAAAGTCACACAGCTATTGAGTGATAACCAAGATTTAACCTCTCATTTCCTGACTCCTAAGTCTAAAGCACATCTCTCTACATTGTTGTAGAAGACACAGCAAGTGCTCCCAGGATGGATTAAATTTTACATATTTCAGTTAGAGTAAGTTGCAAAAAAAATACAAACATGGGTATATAGATAAAGCATTTATTGGGTGTTTACTATGTGCGTGGCGTCTAGCAAGTTCCTTTAAAAATTACTGCTTTTCAAGTAAATTAACTTTAAAAAATTAAATTACATATTTTTCATTGAAAAAAATACTGCTTTTCACTTCCTCTTCCTTTCTTTGCAGAGGCACAGGACTGTATCATGTCTGGCTATATAACATTAGTTTTGCTAAACTTTTTTTCCCCTTTGGGCAACGGAGAAAGAGGGAATATAATGGGAAATGTAGATGATGTAAAGCGATATAGTAATAAAAACATACTTTTAAAAATCCTACCTTTATCCAGCTCCAATTCTGGAACTGTCTCAGAACTTTTTCAAGCCTCCTAGTCCCGTGTCTTAAGACATGAATTAATTGGAAGAATCAAAGCACTGATAAGGACCTGAGAAGCCTCTCCAGCTCCTCTATAACCTTCCCTCTTACCTTCAGCCTTTATTCAAAAGCCTCTACTGAGAAGGTGCCCATTCCACTCTTGAATATCTCTAAATGTTAAGTTTTTTTTTCCCTTACGTCACACTAAAAGCACCCTTCTACAATTACTTGAAGGTAGCTGTCCTACTCACCTTAATCTTGTCTTTTCCATGCAAATATTCTCTTCAATTTATTCTTATATGCTTATATTTTTATATGTTCTCAATGTCCTTCCTAAAACGTGACATCTAGAAAGGAACACAGTATTCAAGGTATGATCTGGCCAGGGCAGAGTATATATCACCTCTGTGGTCCTGAAAACTATTTCTTAATGTAACCTAAAGTTACAGGAACATTTTTGCTGCCCTAGCACAATTAACTCATACTGAGTTCACGGTCCGCTAAAAACCCAAGCCAGTTTCACCAAAGGAAAGTTTTGTTTGTCTAAGGTCTTTGTGACAATTTTCACTGAACATCTACTCCTGTTACAAAACACTGTTGACTTTCAATTTCTTAGCCACTTCTATTCTTAGAAACCACCAGCTCCTGCATACTCTACCACAGGCCTCTGACCTGACCCACAATGGAGGTAACCATAATTGTCCTCCGTTTTCTACATGTCATGTACTTGACCCACCCACCCCCTTGCTTGAAGTGGATCCCACCTGGTGGATAACCTAGCCTCATAAAGAGCCAAGCCTTTTTTTAAAGACACTTAAAATGATCAATGATAGGGGAAATTTTTGCATCAAACATCTGATTGATGTCCAAGATATATAGAGAATTGATATAAATATTTACGATGAAGAGCCATGCCCAAGCAGACAAGTGAACAAAAGACAGGAATAATTTTCAAAAGATAAAATACACCCTACTGTTAATTTGCAAAAATGCCCCAGATAATGACAAGCAGTACAAATTGACAACTGAAGTTTTACCTTATACCCAGCAAATTAGCAAAGGTGAAAAATGTGTTGTGGGAAGTCAATGTCATGAATATGCTGGAAGTTGGTCCAAAAGCCCTGGAAACTGAAAAGTTATTCATACCCTTTGACCCAATAATCCTGCTGAGGAGGGATTGATTTGTTTTGCTTAACTCAATAGGATCATGAATTCAGAGCTGTAATGGATCTAATCCAATTTCCTCATTTTGACTGATGAGGAAACTTCAGCCCAGAGAAGGTCAGTGACTTGCTCAAGGTCACACAGAATAAACATCTGAACCTGAATTTGTTCTAAGGTTATTTGACTCTAGAGACAGTATTCATTCTACTATATCATATTAATACATCACTTCCTTGCTTTTCTTTGTTTTCAAAGAAAGTTGAAATGGGAGAGAAGCAGAGATTGGTGGGTGGGGCGGAGGGAAGCATCAAGAAACCCTTTGAAAATCTCACACATGAAGAACAAGTTTTAAATAAAACTACCTGGGCTTATTCTTCGGGCTCATCAGCTGTCATTCGAGTTTTGCCTTTTGATCCCTCCCACCTCTGTTTCTTAGGATGCGGTGGGAAATTTTTTCCAATTACAACTTCTTTATTTTGGCAGCATCAGTATTCTATAGCAAGCGTTCCATATTGCAGCAGTATTCCAGTGCACAAATGTCTCTATCCTCAAGTATTAAAATAGGATGATAAACTCACAACATAGTAGGAACAAAAATAAATAACCTTTAGTATATAGTGCATTAAAGATTACTAAACACTTTCTTTTTAACAGTAGTGTAAAAGAGATTGCTTGCTTGGAGCAGCTTTTGTCAATAGCTGGAAGTATGGGACATCAGCCTCTCTCATTCTGAGGTTGCCTGTGGGCCTTAGTAGATTAAAGCAGGGAGAGCCTGGCCTTCTGGACTGATGTTTAGGTTGATAATATACTGTTGGTGATAGAACTATTTCTTAGAATGAAAGGGACAGGGATTAAGAGAATCACAAGAGACTAAATGGACAGTTTTATTCTACAAATTTGAAAAGGTTTTGCACAAAGCAAAACAATACAGTTACAGTTAGAAGGGAAACAGTTAACTGGAAAAAAATTTGCAGCAAATTTCTCTAATAAATGTCTGATACTCCAAGATATATAGGGAACTGATACAAATATATAAGAATAAAAGACATTCCTTGACATATAAGTGGTTGAAGTAATTCCCCTTGCTTATTTTTTTACTTATTTGATTTTTTGCCCTCTTTTTTAATCAAGTTGATTAAAATTTTGTCAATTTTGTTTGTCTTTTCAAACAGCCAGCTTTAAATTTTGTTTGTCAGTTCTGTAATCCTTTTGGTTTCGAATTTAACTATTTCTCCTCTAATTTTTAAGATTTCTTCTTTCGCATCTATTGGCTAAGTTTTTAAAATTCATATTCAATTAATCCTCACACATTTTATTAACATATATTCCCAGAGAATATAATTATTCCTCTAAAAACTACTGCATTCCAGAAATTTAGCTATTTTGTCTCATAATTATGAATTGTTTCTATGATTTGTTCTTTGACCCACTTATTTAGAATTTTATTATTTTTCCATCTGCAGTGTCTTTTTTTTGTATTCACCAAAACTGATTATTGTTTTATTGCTTTATGGTCTGTAGAGAATATGTTTAGTATTTCTACTTTTTTGTATTTATTTGCAATTTCTCTGCACCCTCATACATGGTCAATTTTTATAAAATTGCCATATACTGCTGAGAAATATGTATATCCTTTACTGGTCCTACTCAGAAGGTATAATAAATCTTTTATCTCTAATTTCTCCAACAAATTGTTCAATTCTATATTTTCCTTTTGATTGTATCTGTCACAGTTTTTATTAGTCCCCTACTATTGTGTTATTCTTTATGTCTTTTTTCCAATTTAGATAATTGGAATTTCATCTCTTGATGGAAGGGGTAGTGGTTTATAGGTTCAGAATATACCTGCAGAATATTCAGTCATACCTAACTCATATTTGTTTTACTTTAACAATTCTTATTTGTTACAAGGGGAGAGCGTTTATCTGACTTAGGATAGAAGGGGAAGGTTAATAAAAGTGATTCAAATTAAAATGTTTAAAAGAGGGTCAATGAATTAATTTTAAAATACAGAAAAGAGAGCAGAAGGAAGTTCAGACAGGGAAAAGGACAGCAGGAAAATAATAACTACTACGTAAATTTAGTACATATTTCTAAAAGCCAAGCTATATGTAATAGATTAGCATTGTCATATAAATACTATTTTCTTGGATTTTTGTATATGCAAAAGGTCATGATTTTTTAGTTAATAATAAGACACATTTTCAAAAATAGGAAAAAAGCCAAGAGAGCTAAATGAGATCTTGTGGCAAAGCAGGGGGGAAGTCTGGTTTCCTTATATGTCTATATTTGAGTCTCTGGGGAAAGTCTTGTGCACTGGCCTGTGTGGAAAATTGTCTGAAGTCTTACTCACAAACTAAGCCAAAGACCCCAGGGCAATGATGATACCGCTGTGACAAAGCCAGAGATGGCTGCATCTTGAATGATACTGTCTGAGGGAGTGATTCACTATTCCCTTGACACCTAGAGCTGGGGTACCTCCTGGTAACTAATACATGCTTCTTTTAACATAGTGGTTAACTGTTGTAGACAGGGACCACATGGTATAAGGAAAAGACTAACGACCTTGGAGTCAAGAGACCTGGGTTTGAAACCCAGATCAGACACTTACTAGCTATGTGACCCTGGACAAATCATTTAGTCTTTCTAAATCTCAGCTTTCTGATCTACAAAGTAAGTATTGTACTTTTCTTGTTTTCTTCCAACCCTGCCTCCTCAGAGGAAGCTTCCCATACCCCAGAGTGAGACCCAAATTAATCTGAGGAAGTTTTCTATTGTGGCAGCCTCCATATTAAAATGGGAAGAAGTCATGGGAGTCTTCCATGGGAAGAAATCATGCATGGAGTATGGATCCCAATAAATTCTCATAAGAGTTTACCCTTAAAATGGTTACCTAGCTTAATTTCCCAGACTTGATCTCATAGGGAATTTGTAAAGAGCCACAAATCAGTAATTTACCAGCAAAGCATCAAGTCAACCTTGCTAGCCATACCATGCCTTCAATAACTGAGCTGGTGTGGTGTTCTGTTGACATCCAGCTGTATAGGAACTGGGTCCTACTTTCCCTGCCCTCCACCTTATCCCCACACACCCCACCCCATGCCTGGGTACCCCATTTTCTTCAGTATTAGTGTGGCTTCTCCATACTTTTCAGAGACTGAAGCCTATTCCTGGCCCTCTCAACAGCTCAACTCATTTGATGGCTACCAATGGAAACTGGGATTAGAAAAGGCTTAAGTGCTAGAAGTGCCATGGAGGGACTTTCTTTTCATTACCTGTCTTGTTTTAAGGATTGTGAGAATTCTTAATTAAGAGTTATGATCCACTGATAGATGTTTAGCTTTGTATATGTTTAGAATGGTAATGTATTCCATTGGAGGTGATAGGTAAAAGCACCCAGTTAGAAGTCATAATTTTTAAAACCCTCCTCATCTTTTGAACAAAGGGTTGGAGATGTACCTCGTCAGGCAAGAACAAAAGGTCAGCATAGAGCTGGCATCAGATGCCTCCTTACATAGCTAAAAGTGAAAAACGATGCTACTGATAACTATTTGGAAGTGATGTGATGATGAGTAACATAAATAGAACATTAAATTCATCTACTTTATTCATCTACTGCTAAACATTTAGCAGAGCTTCTGCTTTCTTTTTTTACTCATTTTTCAGATATTAACCTCATTAATAATCAAACAGCATAATACTAATAATGAAAAACATATTTTACATCTACCTTAAGTTTTCAATGTGCTTTGTGTGTATTTCTTATTTGGTGCTACTTCCCCCTTTTCCCCTTTAAGAATTACAGATAAGGGAATTGACTCAGAAGTCATGTGACATGCTTAAGGTCACAGGGCTACTAAGTGGTGAAACAGGGACTGAACTTCCAATCTCCTGGCTCCATCTGATACTTTTACGGCCACCCCCTGTGCCTCCTAGTTTGCCTTTGGTCAGTGGAACATAAGTGGCCTTTGATGTGAGTTAAAAGAAGGAAAATCTGTTTACAGGTAGAGCCAACCACTGAAACAAAGGCCAAGCTGACATTTTTCATGGTGACTTGGGTGACACAAAGTTCTTTGCAGATTTGCAGACATCGTTCATCATGATCCAGTTTCTTCTTGTGGCCCATCACAGGCCGTACAATCCATGATCTGGTAATATTTTTCTCCCTTGCAGAAAGAATTTTCTTCCCCATGACTAATCCCGGCCAGAGCCTCCTCTGAACCATTCGTGTTGGCTGTTTCCACCATCCCTTTTCTTTTAGTTTGGTTAGTAGCCTCATTATCTGAAGCAGTCACAGGTGTCCCTGCACCAGCTGCCTAAACAGCAGTGCCAGCCCCATCCCCTGCTTAACCTCAGTCCAGACAGCTCTTCTCTCCCTCCCTTCCAATCAGACTCTCCAAAAATAGATAAAATAAAATAAAAATGTCACCTAGACTTGACAGATGTCCTAAAGGACAGAGCGCACTTCACTTAGACCTCCACCTGTGTGGTACAAACACTGCTGTTAGTGAAAAAGATATTCCTGTTTTTCAGCTAATGACAGCATCACCAGAAATTCGATGACCAGAGGTTACGTTGGGAAAAGTGGCTCCGTCTACTAACTCAGACCTGCCAGATGTGCTGAAAAACACATAGATGCTGCAACGTGATGGGAATTCTAATGTTGTCCAGGATCACTGCACACACATTGTTTCATCTGCTTCTCATCAGCAAGGGTGCTGAAGAGCCAAGAGTTAGACAATTTGATAGACTACCTCAGATACTGCTCTTGTGGCTGTGGGTCAGGATCATAGTATCATACATAGATCAAGGGTTTGAAGGAACCCTAGAAGTCATCTAGTCCAACATCCTTATTTTATAGATGAGGAAACTAAGGCCCAGGGAGGTTAAGTGACTTAACTAACAGGATAGAGGTAGTGAGTGGCAGAGCAGGGTTTTATTTGGACCCAGGTCCTCTGACTCCATTTAGAGGATTCTTGCCACAGTACAGTAAAAACCCCAAAAAAGATTTTTATCTGAACTTGACGTTTTTTTTTTTTTCTCAGAAGCTATAATAGTACCTATTGTGGAGTTTACCTCTTGGGGTCCTCTTAATCCATTGAATTTCTTCATGGTATTTATACAATTCTAGATGGAGTAGAGGTACTCACATGAAAGAAGTCTTTTTTAGTTTTCTTCCCTATTCTTCTGTTTGGAGTTCTCTTTGGATATTTGGTGGGGTATGTGGGAGGGATTTGAGCTCCTCTAAAACCTTTTATATTGGCCTTCTTAACTCTTAAGTGTGAGATTAGTTATGTGTTCTCCACGTGGTGGTGTTCTAGGGCCAAGGGTAGGAGTGCTAGGCCTTAGTCTTCTTAGCAGTAGCTCTTCTAGGTTAGAAGAAGGGGAAGTAGAAGAACAGGGTCAGTCAATCAGTCAACAATGTTTTTCCAGTGCTGCCCATATGCCAACCATTGGGCTAGGTGCTGGAGAAACAAATACAATTTATGAGACAGCAAAATGGTGCAGTGAATAAAGCTCTGGACTAGGAGGTTATGAAGATCTGAACTCAAATCCTGCCTCAGATACTTCTTAGCTGTGTGACCCTGAGTAAGTCACTTAACTTCTGTCTGCCTTAGTTTCCTCATCTGTAAAATAGAGACCCTAGTAGCACTTACTTCCCAGGGTTATTGTGAGGATAAAATGAGGTAATTTGTAAAGCACTTTACAAACCTCAAATGCCAGCTGCTATTATTACAGATGGTGAATCAATCCCTACTCACAAGGAGCTTATCTTCTAAGACAAGAGACAAGTTCATATAGAAATATATGGAATGAATATAAAGAGAATAAATACAAAGTAGGTAAGTCTAAGATAGTGTGAGAGGCAGGGCACAAGCACTTGAGGGTGTTCTTGAGCAGGGTCCTGAAGGAAGAGAGGGATTTGATCAGTCAGAAGTGAGAAGGGAGCAGGACAAAGGCGCTAGGACATCAGGGGGTCAGGCCACTTTGGCTGGGTGGTTGGAGTTGTTTGTCTTTTGTTATCAAAGAGGATCATGACATCAGGGAGGTGATGCCATGACATGCAAATAAATTGGGTTTAAGTGAGGGAGGGCTGTGCAAAGTCACCAGCCTCACTTTCTCCTCCATAGCCATGTGGTCCAGTGGCCAGATATAGATCAGGACAATTGGATTATGGCCCTAGATGCAGTGAGGAACCTTGGTCTTTTCAAGGTAAGGTCTTTAACAGGTCTCAGTTTAACTGAGGCACTGACCATTCAGTGATTAAAATTTAATAATAAATGAGGCAGAGAATGGCCTCTTTACCTAGTAAAAAAAAAACTAACTAAAAATTTTAAATTGATCTGGGAGGGAAAGACCCTCAGGGTTTCTGGCCAGAACAGAAACAATTGCTACTGACATTCATTCCCAGCCAAACAGTGTCAAAATAATGACCAAGTAGGGCTTGGCCTGGGACCTATTGACCAGGAGGTAGAATGTGGGAGAGGGAGGTAATATCTAAGAAGGCCAAAAAGATAGGTTGGACCCAGGTTTAGAAGAGCTTTAAAACCTAAATAAATGACTTTATATTTGATCCTAGAAGCAATAGGAAGCCAGTGGAATTTATTGTGTAGGTAAGTGACATGGCTAGATCTGCACTTTGGTAGCAGTATGGAAGAGAGACTAAACTGGGGAGTGACTTGAGGCAGGGAGGCCAATTAGGTCTTGACTGTCTTTGACTAGGCAAGAAGTGTTGACCACCTAAACTAAGATTGTTACTCTAGGAGTATAGCAAAGGAGATAGATTAGAGAGATGTCATGTGTTGTTAAAAATGAAATTAAAGCTTCCATAGAGAAGATGTGGGAGAGTTGGAACACTAATTCATTGTTAGTGGAGCTGTGAGCTGATCCAACCATTCTGGAGAGCAATTTGGAACTATGCCCAAAGGGCTACAAAAATGTGCATACCCTTTGACCCAGCAATATCGCTTCTAGTTCTTTACCCCAAAGAGATCATAGAAATGAGAAAGGATCCCACATATACAAAAATATTTATAGCAGCTCTCTTTGTGGTGGCCAAGAACTGAAAATCAAGGAGATGCCCATCAATTGAGGAATGACTGAACAAGTTGTGGCATATGAATGTAGTGGAATACTATTGTGCTATAAGATATGATGAACAGGAAGACTTCAGAGAGGCCTGGAAAGACTTATATGAACTGATGCTAAGTGAAAGGAGCAGAACCAGGAGAACTTTATACACAGCAACAACCACAGCATGTGAGGAATGTTTCTGGTAGACTTAGTCCTTCATAGTAATGCAAGGACCTAAAAAATTCCCAGTGAACTTTTGAGGCAAAATGCCTTCCACATCCAGAGAAAACTAGGGAATTGGATTACAGAATGAAGCAAACCATTTACTTTTGTATTATGTTTTGTTTTGTTTTATGGTTTCTCCCATTCATTTTAATTCTTCTGTTCAACATGACTATGGTGAAAATGTATTCAGTAGGAACATATATATAGAACCTATATAAGATGGCACACCATCTCGAGGAGGAAGTGGGGAGGGAGGGGGGAAAGAGGGGGAAAAAATCTAAGATATATGGAAGTGATTGTAGAACACTGAAAACAAAATAATTTTAAAAATAAAAAAAAGAAATTTTAAAAAAGGAACTGGAAATTGAAGGGATGCCCATCAATTCAAGAAAGGCTGAACAAGTTGTGGTATATGAATGTAATGGAACACTATTGTGCTATAAGAAATGATTAACAGGAAGACTTCAGAGAGGCCTGGAAAGACTTCTATGAACTGATGCTGAGTCAAAGGAGCAGAACCAGGAGAACTTTGTGCACAGCAACCACAGAGTGAAAGGATTTTTCTGATAGACTTAGTACTTTATTGCAATGCAAGGACTTAAAAAATTCCCAATGGACTCTTGAGGCAAAATGCCTTCCATATCCAGAGAAAGAACTATGGAATTGGATCACAGAATGAAGCAGACTGTTTTCTCTTATGTTTTATTTTGTTTTCATGGTTTCTCCCATTCATTTTAATTTTTCTATGCAACATGACTAAGGTGAAAATGTATTTAATATGAATGTATGTGTAGAACCTATATAAGATTGCATGCCATCTTAGGGAAGGAGAAGGAAGGGAGGGGGAAAGAAGGAGAGAGGAAGGAGGAGAAAATCTAAGAGACATGGAAGTGATTGTAGAAAACTGAAAACAAATAAATTAATTCAAAAAAAATATATAGAATTGCAAAAAAAAAAAGCTTCCATAGTTTACTTTATTAACTTAGAAATAATAATGAGCGTAAACAGTATTGTTGCCTGTTTATAATAGAAGGGAATGCTAAATTTGCATTAGAGATTATTGAAAATAGATATGTTGTTCCCTCATCTAGTTGATGAGTTTCCTAAAATCTATCCAGCAGACCCGAGATTAAGAATCACTATACTAAGGAGAGTTTTGTGACTACCTAGCAAGCAAGCTATTCCCTGAACTTGGCATAATAACAATCCTTCACACTCATCCCCTGGATGAACTCAGCTGCAGCAAAATCCCAGAAATGTTTTGCAGCAGCACCAGGTAGTCCCTGAGCTCAGACAGGCACCTGCAGGACCAATGTTCTGGTCATAAAGCCCTGATATGAATCATACTTGTCTCATTTTTGCTGTTACCCCTCATTGCAATGGTACAGCTCACTGTGTAGCCTTTGCTGTATATGTTAAGATTTGGCCTCATTAAAGCAAGAGAGGCCCAGACAGGTGTCTAGTTTCCCTCCACCAGAATAAAGAAAGCTTTTTGTTTATGACCACTGTTAGCTCCTGTGTTTATCTTGTTTTTATTTTACTGTGGTTGTGGTGACCTATGTGAGCTCTTTGTGACTTTTTGGTTATTTGTTTTCAGATTTGACACAGGACAATAGACTTTTTAAGGACTAAATCTCCTAGTCCTCAACTAATGTTAGATCTTTATCTTCCTCACTGAGCATCTCTCTTCACTAACAGGAGTATTCATCATTGGAACCTCATCTCACCTCCAATGTAAGGCCTCCTCTCTTTCATTTCCTTTTCAACCTTTTCCCCTTCTCTTCACCTACTGTCTCTCTAGGCTGTTCTCTTTCTGAGTACACAGAAGTCACCTTCTCCTCATTGCTAGCCCTCAGTTTGACCCCAGTATATCACTCCTCTCTCAGTTTTTGTTTTCCTACAGCACTTTTATGTATCCTTCCACGTTGTAATGTAGTCCCCCAAAAGAAGCATTCTGTAGGCAGTGTTACCACCTTCTATTGATAATACTCTATTTCTTCACTGTTACCTCTACCGGATTTCCACCTTCACCTCTGTCTCCATGTGTACATTTAGAAAGATGTCTCTCTGTTGTCACTCTGTTGCTGTTATTGTCAGCTGCATTTATTTACCCCATCCTGCATTTCTGTTACTTGGGGTGTTCGAGAGGCAAGTAACCTCTTCTCTACTGGTCTTCTTTCTTAAAATGTTTCAACCTCTTCTTTGTTATTGAATAATTATCTTTGGTCCTGCATGGGTAAACTCAGATTTGCAGGATAGGTAACCCTGGGCTGCATTCTGAAGCTCTAGTGCTCTTTGGAACATACTGTTCCATTCCTTCCTTCCTTTTTATAGTGGATGCAGAATTTTTGTTGTTGTTCAGTTGTTTCAGTCATGTCCAACTCTTTGTCACCCCATCTGGGGTTTTCCTGGCAAAGATATTGGAGTGGTTTGACATGTCCTTCTCCAGCTCATTTTACAGATGAGGAAACTGAGACAAACAGGGTGAAGTGACTTGTCCGGGGTCACACAGTTAATAAATGTCTAAAGCTGAATTTGAGCTCAGGAAGATGAGTCTTCCTGACTCCAGCCCTGCACTCTATCCTCTATCCACTGTGCCAGCTAGTTGCCCCAGAATCTTGCATTATTCGAATGTCCTTTCCTTTGTATTTGAAAGTCTTTCTCCTGATGGCTTACAAAACAACCTTGGGGTTTTTTCTTGAGGTGAGCTATGAATTACTTTAATTGGAATTTCATTTTCTGTGTTTAGGAATTCTGGACAATTCTTTTCTATTATTTTCTTCATTATACCAGTCTTTAGTATATTTTGCTTGCATAGTGAGCATATTTTCTTTTAATGATGTTTTTTGCTTCTAGTTTATTCTTGAAATGATTATTTTTCTTATATATTAAATAACCACTTATTAGATTAGGATTAAGGTTTTTCCTTTCTATTTCCTCATTCAGAAACCAGCTCCTTGTTGGTTATTTAGTCAGTTTCTGAAGGACAATGCTGATCGATGAGGTTGCCCAAATTCTCAGGGTGCTTTTCCATTCCACCCAACTAGAAAACCTTACAAAGATCATCTTATCTAGATGGAATTCTTACCCCACCATTGTTTGCTGTTCATTGATTAGATAGAGATGGATGCCTTTTGTCCGGGGAACTGGAGGCAGCTGAGCCTCATGTCCTCAGCAGGAGGGGCTAAAGGCTTTTTCAGCCTAGCTCTTCATCCATTCCCTCATTGATGAGAGTTGATTTCCACACTCAAGTACAGTCCCTTTTCCAAAGGCAATCAGTGTTCCCCAGAGTTCATCTTTGGTTTCCAGGAGTGCCACTGACCTAATTTTATTATTTGCTAGCCATATTTAATAAATTATTAATTACCTAGGAACTATGTCTCTCAGACTTTGTGTAATGGTAATGGAATTTGAAGATCTTCCCTGCCCCTTAATAGGCCCATATGACCTGCTTTGAGCTTTGGCCCATAGCTTGAGTCACATGAAGCCCATGGTGGAAGGAGTTGCTGAACAGGTGGTGCAGGAAGAGTGCAGCTGAGAGAGAAAAGAGAGCAGGCAGAGCAGAAAAGCTAGCATGAGTGAGAGAGATAGTGATTTTGCCTAAGGGAGCTTGTTTGTGGGGAGGCCTGACTGAGAGAAGGCTTGGGGATGGTTGTGCTCCCTGCATTGATAATGTGTATAGATTTCTTTGTTATTATGATGGATTTGACTTTCTGGTATCTGAATAAATATTTTGATTTCAACTTTGAGGAAGAGAGTTTATATTTTCTGAATTTACCCTGGAAATACAGGTACAAATCCACAGTGGCTGCTGTGGGTATCACATTGGCGCTACAGGCTTTTCATTCATCACATACTTCAGTTATGTGTATTTGCATCCTAGTCTATTTTTCTCTCTTTTGTTTCTTTGGTAAGGCTTGTCATTGCAGATTCAAGTTTTTCTATTCTGTTCATCATTTTTACTGTGTAGGGCATAAATTCCTCTCATTGTTTTCATTTCTTATAAACCACTCAGGAATAGTATGTTGTGACTTCCCTGCTCTCAGATTCCACAAGGTCCTCTGTCTCATCAAGTGCTGGATCATTTTCCTTTATTTTTCAATATTTATTCATAGACGTTTGAACTCATTTACTAGATTGAGAGGATATATTTCCTTATGTTGTTAGTGTTTTTCATGCTGATTTCTCTGTTTATGTTCAAAGTCTTTGAGTTTTCTTCTTTTTGAAATCTTTCACACTTTTAGTCATTTTCTAATGACTAAAAAAGAGTTCAGGAGTTTGAGGTAGTTGAAGCTTGGAGCCAGCAGTGGAAGAAGAATCTACCCCCATGATTAAGTTCTCCCTGGGGAGAGAGGGTTTTTCTGACTCCTCTCTTACCCTGCCCCAAACACACATTGGCCATGGTGTCCAGCAGTAGAACTACTCTCTTAGGAGAAAGCTCACCCAGTTTTTATAGAACCAGTTATAGGAACAGTTGAGGGAATAGTAAAAAGAGTACAGTATCTGGAGTCAGAAGGCCTAAGCCCAAAGACTTTGTCATTTACTAATATATGATTAGGTTTAAATCGCTCCTCTCTGAACCTCAGTTGCTTTTTAATCTGTAAAATGCTCACTATATACTAGATGATCTCTAGGATCCCTTTCAGCTTTGACAATTCTACAAAATTAACAAAAATTAAGTGAATCAGTCAACAAATGTTTATTAAGTGCTTACTATTTGCTGGGGATACAAATACAAATATGACAGTCCCTGCCCTCAAGGAGCTTGCAATGTAATGGAAGAAGACACAACACAAAAGGAAGCTGAAAAGGGGGAAGAAGGGGAAGCCCAGGGTTAAGGGGGAGCCAAACAGAGAAGTCCAAAAGAGTGCAACCTCAGCTGCCTCCTTAAATGGAGGTTTTTTGAGTTCATGGCTCCTCTTTCCTAATCAGAGAGGCAGAGGATGCTGATGAGATGTGAGTACCAATGCTGGATCTTGCAAGCTGATAAGATTTCCTAATGATGAGCTTCCTGGGGCATGATGAAGCAGTCCAAATGAGTCCTTAAAGATGCCTTCTAACAATGAGAAGGAAATGACACAAGTTGAGCTCTCCTGTCTGATGTTCAGTGAAGACAGCACAGGTAGAGACAGGATATATCCTGAGTTACATTCCATGCATGTCTTGTGTTGAGGACCTTGATAACAAAGCAAGGCCACAACCATAGCCTTCTGGATTTCACAATCCACTGTCACTAAACTATGCTTTGTGATGTGACCATGGAATCAAAGGAGAACAGACATAAAGGTGAAATAAATCAATTCCCTCATTGTATAGATGAGGAAAGAGGCCCAGAGAAGGCAGAGCTGGGGTTCCAATTCAAGTTTTCTGACTCAAGTGCAGCAGGAATTCAAATGTACCAGCTACTTCCAACTCAGGGTCCTGTTTGGTCCTGCCAATGTAGGGCACCCGAGCTCAGACCCTAGTTAAAGGTGACCTTTCAGATATAGAAATACTCTTTGTCATTTCCTCTCACCTCATCTCACTGCTCCCATTGCAATTCCTTTGAATTCCCATTACTTTCTAGGCAAAGCTGCTGCTTGATGACTTCCATGGGCTAGTCAGCTTCTTCTGATCTTCTCCTAGAGTTGCATGGCTTCACATCCAGAAGTTCTAGTATGGAGAAGTAAAAGCCTTCTGGAACCTCTGTTTTGAAGAAGGGCCCAGGCCAACCACCTTTCATTTCTTTCCTGGCTCTGCTCCTGATTTTCCCTCCTACTTTCCCCTCTTTCAGCTCCCTTAAATGTGTTGTCTTCACTCATTAAAATTTAACCTCCTTGAGGACAGGATATGTCTTTCTTTTTGTTTATATTTTGCATCTATCTGTACCCCTAGTTCTTAGTGCAATTCCTGACACATAATAAGCCCTCAATAAATATTTGTTGTACCCACTTGCAAACTTGAATTTAAGAAGCTGAAGAGATGACTGATGCAGCCTTTTAAAAAAAAAAATTTTCCAATCCACAGGGCTATCCATCTCTAACAGCTATCTTTCACAGTATATTATAAACTCTGTATTTGTATCTTTAGGAGTCAGAAAGACATGGAAAATGCAAGGGAAGAAGCATGTGCCTTCTCAATGAGAGGCTGCCATAACAAGTACAACACACTTTATATTGTTTTGTGTGGTGTTTGCTCACTCTCAAATAAATTTCTTTAAGGCAAGCTAAACATGCTCTTGAAATTACAGCCACCAGGTGAAGAGGAGGATTTGGGCACTGCATGTAAATCAATCAGAAGTATAAATTAGAGAATATTTCCACTTTATAAACAAAAGCCAAGCCAGTTATGAATTAATATAATACCATGACTGGAATAGTGGATCAGCCTTAGTGTCAGGAAGACCTAAATTCAGTGGTCCTTCTGATACCTACCAACTTCAGGTTCAGAACTATTCACAGCTCCCAGGCCAATGTGAGCAATCATCACTTCAAACCTCAAGTATTAAAATCTTTTCAAAACTGGTCCTTTAACCCATCTTCCACAGCTGTCAAAAACAATGATGGTCTCATGTCCTTGCTCAAGAAATTTCAGTGACTCCTCATTGCCTCTAAGATAAAATACAAATTCTTAGTAGTATTTAAAGTCCTTCTTCCTTTGGCTCTAGACTTCCTTTCCAGGCTTATCCTATAAGGTCCTTCATCCACTGCTACTAGTGGAACTGTTTATACTTGCTGCCTTTCAACTCAGCACTCCTATCTCCAGTCTTTTAGCTTTTTGGCAAGCTGTTCTCTGAAATACACTCCCTCTTCTCTGCTTTTAAAATCCTTAGCTGCCTTGAAGGGTCAGCTCAGATGTATTCTCCAATGAAAAGCCTTTCCTGATTACCCCAGCCCCACCTAGAGGCAGCTAGCTAGGTAGTGCAGAACCATAGACAGCTAGGCTTCAAGTCAGAAAGACCCCAGTGAAAACTTGACCTTAGATCCTTACTGGTTGTGAGGCCCTGGGAAAGCTACATAACCTTTGTCTACCTCAGTTTTCTCTACTGCAAAATAGGGATAATGGTAGCCTTTATAGAGCTGTAAAGATCAAATGAGACATGTTTAATTTAAAGTACTTAGAATGTTGGTGCTTATTCTCAAGTCAGAAAATTTTATATTTACTTATTGTGCAAATGTTGTACCTCTAGGTAGAATGCGAGTTTGTTGAGGGCGGGGACTTTTAGTTTGTCTTTGTATCTTAATAGTTAGCAGTGCCTCTGACTAAATCTAATTAAATTAATTATATCAACATATAAATCCCATGGAATTATTGATTTTTGTTATGGATAGTGACTGAGGGACAATGCTGTCATGGCTTTGCCACTTTAATATTTGTAACTATTTTCTGCAGTTTTTTTTAACATAACCAACACAGAATATTAAAATTAGGAGTCACAATCTTTTACATACATAATTTAGATGCACATTCCACTAAGCTGTTATTGGAGTGACAATGAACTTTTTTTTAATGTTGGTGCTTGGTTTATAAACTTCTGTCTTCTATTTTGGTTGGGTAGGCATTAATGGGAATTCCATCAGCAATAAATGGATTTCTATATCATCAGGGTTCAGCTAGATAACATAAAAAACACTTGCTATCACATCTACTGTGAGCACAGTATTGTCACTGGTGCTAGGGATAAACAGCTATGTTGTGGAGGCAAGGATTCTGGATTCTGAGTCAAAAGGTCCTGGCTTAAATATCTATCTCTTGTTTACTAGCAGTTTGATCACAACTAACCTTTTACTTCTAGGGAACTGCTTTTCCTTTAGTGGTGCCTACAGCCCTTGCTTCATGAGGTGGTTTTCAGGGCAGAGATGCTATTAGTGGGAGGAGAGGGAGCCACTCTTTAACCAGAGCTTGGAAATATGTCCTCATATGCATTCATTTCAGTCATTTGTAGTAAGCTATGCTTGGTAGGGGTTTATCTTCCTTAGCATTCCTGAATTAGCATAGCCTGAAATAGAAACTAGATTTTTCCCTATAGGGTGCCATGGAGGACTATGTCTGGTCAGGGCATACATTTTTTCAGTCCAAGCACTGTAAAACTGGACTCATTAACTGGCTATTCTCTATCACCTTTCCATTCTTTCAGAGACACTATGCTTGCTGGCCTCTACTTCACTGGCTAGCTGACACCCATAACCATGAAGGCTATATGTCACCTGAAGAGTTGGCCACACAGTATGAGAAACAGGGAAATGAGGAAACAAACAAACAAAAAAAAAATTAAGGGAATGGAAACAAGGTTTTGCCACTATCTTTGTCTTCCTCAAACCAAAATGATAATTAAAATTTTCAAGATCTCCTTTGAGAATCCTGCCTGCTTTAGAGAATAATGGAACAGAACTAAGCCTGAGATTGGTGAAGCCAGGGAATGCTCTCAATCACTGCCCTTGACAGGTAGTGCTTGCAGGTTAGGGATTGTAGCAGCAACCCAGCAGTGTTTGTCTGGAGCAAATCACTGCTCCCAAATAGGAAGGAGACATTAGAGTTATTCCACAAGAAGTAGGGTTATCAACTGGTTATGACTGGTAGTGGAGAAAACCTCCCAAATGCAACCCTGAATAGTGTCCACTTGGAGAGCTTCTGAAATGACAAATTTGACTAGCAGTTTCCACATTTTCTGCCCTGACCCTATCCATTAGGCTTTCTATATTTTGGCCCATCAAGAACAACAAGTTTAAAGCTAAAACTCAGAATGCAGCTTGGGGGAAAGGATTACACCCAAAATTAAAAACACTGATCTTTGCAAGTGTGATAGGCAAGCTCACACTGATGTGGAATGCAGCCAGCGACAAAACATTTAGACTGTCTGACCAATTCATATCTTCATGGTTAGTGCTGGCAGGGCAAATTACTCCTAGGTACTTTAAGTTCTATAAAGAGGTTCCCTCCTCAGTTTGAGTATGAATGTAAAGGTCTAAGCCTGGCCTATTTACTAACAACTCTTCCCTAAAAGGCTAGAAGAGATTGAGATCTGGGGCTTTGCACAAGCAGCCCTGACAACCGATACCAAGGTCTTAATGAACTGGAGTGAGTTACCAAAATGCCTTCAACTGGGGGGCCAGGGATCCACAGTGGGAAATCACTTGGGCCTCCCTTCTCGAGTTTGTCTATGCACCCATGAAATGACCTATGTCACAGGTTACCTCCCTCCCTCATTAGAATCTGGAGATCTTGGCACAGGGCTGTTTGATGGCTCTTTTGGATAATAGGATGTCTGAGCATTCCTTTGGATACTCTGGGGGAATGAATGAACAAGCTCAGTTAACCTTCATACTGGAAGCAGGGACCAGTAACTGTACTTAGGCAATATCCAGAAAGTCGGTAAATCCAATGGCATGAGTTCAGTCCCAGAAGCTTTGATAGGTTGTGGCCCTTACCCCACTGGCCCTATTTTTGGATTGGATTTCCTGTTTCCATATGAGAACCTAAAATTTTGAAAAGACAGTGAGTGGACAAGACAGACATTTGAATTAATCTCTTCTTCTTGGATGACATTACCCCTGCTCTGCAGATAGTTTAGCAGTTTTGCCAGTGAATGGCAGAATCTTAAATTATAACCAAGATCAGACAGCAATGTCTGTCCTAAAACAAACTACTATGAACTCTTGTTCCTGATAGGCTCTTCTCCTTAGAATACAAAGACACTGATTTCACCTGTGCCCCTAGCAAGTCTATGTGTGATATCGTTAGGAGTTTTTATGTTAGCATTTGGTTTTATACTTGCTGTGGGTTTAAAGTTCACTTAAGAAAATGTGCTTTTTGTGGTAGCAAAAAAGTGGAAATAGTACATGCTCATTGAATGGGGACAGCTGGACAAATTGTTGCAGAGAACTGTAATGTAATACTGTTGCACTGTAAAAGACAAGAAACACATAAAGACTTGTACAAAGTGACAAAACAAAGTAAGCAACACTAGCACAATATACGCAACGACTACAATAATGCAAATCAAAGTAACACTAAAAGGAAGAACTCAAGATTACAAGGACCAATTTTGGCCCTAAGAACATGACAAAATACTTTGTTTTCAGTAAAGGTGGGGAACTATGGGTTCAGAAAGCTGAATACACTGCCAAACAGTTGTTTATGTTTAACCATTTTTGTTGTAAGGCAGGGTTCCATGGGTGGAGAGAGATATTAGTAAATGGTTGTGGCATTTTTAAAAAAAGCATCAATTTTAAGAGCCCCCAAAAGGAACTATATACCATACCTGAAAGAACCCCAGTGGCTGAACCTAAGTATACAAGCCTGGGCCTCCACCAGCAGATATTAGCATTAAAGATGGAGTCAAAAGATGGCAAATGATGAAATGGTTCAAGGTCCACCTCTATTAGCTCTAGTCCCAATGCAGGCTTTAACCCAATAAGAGGAAAAATTTGATCCCAGACCTTGGACTTTATGGTCTGATTGATGTCTATGGTGCCATAGGCAATCGTAATACCAGCAGGGGACAACCTTACCTATTTATGACTCTCTTAATTATATCTCCTAAATGTAAGTCTAATGCAATTAAGGACTGGGACTATGGAAGATAGTTGTATTACTGGACTGACTGCACATGTTCATATTCCAAGTAGTTGCTTTTCTGCTTAAGTTATAGTTTACCAGGAATTAGCTTCTCTTGGCTCATAGTCCCCTCCAAAAGAAGGTATGGGAGTCACCTGTTACAAACTTCTCTTAGCCCCTGCCTGTCTTTAAGGACTGGGCACAAGAATGTCCCATATATGTCAAAGGCACTGCTAGTAGTGTTATATCCAGCCAGATTTGTACAATCCCTTGACCCAGGGGCATTGAATCAACTCAGAAAATGGGAGAGTGGGTCTGCTAAATCTATTATGCATTTTTAAAAGATTAATTATGGGGTGTACTGTGTCCCCAGTAATCAGGATGAGGCATGGCTTTTTTAAACTTTGCATCAATTCAGGGCCTGCCATGTATCCTCTAGAGCAAGAGACCACTGAACTGTGCCTGGTTCTAGGCATCCTTTGAACAAATCTTCTTAAGTCTTTAGTGTTAGAGTATCATTATTTTCTGTACCTCTTAAGTGGAACCTAAACATGAAGTGGCTTGTCCACCACTACTTTCAATAGGAGTTATAGGCCTAAGGAGAGAAGTCAGGCACAATATAACAGAAATATAACATTTCTATTCTCCAGACTTCAGGTAAAGGATTCTATCCCTAGCTAGTTTTTTATTTCCCAATTGAGTTCCAGTTTCACAGTGTTCTCAGTATATGCTGGAGAAGTTTCCCAGTTGTACTATGAAAAAAGCAGGCACTGGATTATGACACCAAATGATTTTTTTCCAGCAATGAACAGGAAGCATGATTGCCATGTGAATTTTCAAAGTTTACTAGGTGGCCTATCATCTTTGCATAACAAAAGCCCTCAGTTCTGGACTTCCACCTCCCAGGCTTGTGTGTCAGCTGCAGTAGTTCATCAGACAGCCAAAAGTTCTGCCACATTCAATTAAAACACTTATTAAGTGTCTACTGTGTGCAAGGTACTGCATTAGATGCTGGGGATATAAAGATAAAAAATAACAGTCCTTGCCCTCAAGCTGCTTACATTCAGGAGCAGGGGTGTGCAAGTAGAGGGGAAGGTTGGGATCCCATGCACATATAAGTATGATAGACAAAGGAGAGTGTAATAGAGGCAGTGGAGAGATTTAGACAAAGTGCTTTAGGAAATGTGAGGAGGGATTTAACGCTCTGGAAGCTCAAGGACATCCTTGATGTTGTCAATTCTGTCTCAGCTCCAGTGACCCTGTTATTGGTCCAAAGTGCTTCCAAGGTCAGTGTCTGGTTCACTTGGGAAACTCAAGGGCATGACCCTAGTGGGTGAGCCCATGCAGTGGAAGCGCTTTAACTTCTGGGAGAAGCCTTTGCCTCCCCTGCTTGCAGGAGAAGAGTGTCTCACGATTTAGGCTAGGCACTGGTGGGCCCGGTAGTTATCAAGGCTCTTTTTCTTTTCTTTTCTTTTTGATGGAAGCTTGCCACATACAGAACACTAGAAGGGCTCATCTCCACTGTGAACTCGAATATGTTCGTCAAGTTTAGATTGCTTAGAAAAACACTTGTCACACTCACTGCAGGAAAACACCCTTTCCCCCTTGTGCAGACGTTGATGGGCCTTCATTCCAGCCTTCCACCGGAAACTCTTGCTACACTCAGGACACTGGAAGGGTTTTTCACTTGTGTGCACAAGCTGGTGGTTTGTCAGGCTTCTCTTCTGACGGAAACTCTTATCACATTCGGGGCACTGGAAGGGCTTCTCCCCAGTGTGTACTCGGATGTGCTCTGTGAGCCTAAACTGATCAGCGAAGTTCTTGCCACATTCACTACAGGAAAATGGCTTCTCCCTCTTATGTATTCGCTGGTGGGCCTTCAGATAGGCCTTCAAAGAGAAACTCTTGTCACAGTCAGGGCACTGGAATGGCCTCTCACCCCTGTGGAGACGCTGGTGGGCCTTCATCCCAGCCTTCCAGCGGAAGCTCTTATTACACTCAGGGCACTGGAAGGGTCTCTCACCTGTATGAACAAGCTGATGGTTGATAAGGCTTCTCTTCTGACGGAAGCTCTTGTCACACTCAGGGCACTGGAAGGGTTTTTCCCCAGTGTGCACTCGGATGTGCTCTGTGAGCCTAAACTGATTGGTGAAATTCTTGCCACACTCACTACAGGAAAACGGCTTCTCTCCCTTATGTATTCGCTGGTGGGCCTTCACATAGGCCTTAGATGAGAAGCTTTTGTTACATTCAGGGCAATGGTAGGGTCTCTCCCCTGTGTGTACCAGCTGGTGATTAATTAGGCTCCTCTTGTGGCAGAAGCTCTTATTGCACTGAGGACACTGGAAAGGCTTTTCCTCCGTATGTACCTTGGTATGGCTGGTCAGCTTGGATTTATGAGTGAAGCCCTTTCCACACACTCCACAGGAGAATGGTCTGATCCCACTGTGTAGGCGCTGGTGGGCCTTCATGTTGCCCTTGAGGCGGAATTTCTTATCACACTTGGGGCACTGAAAGGGTCTCTCACCTGTGTGCATGAGTTGATGGTTGAGCAGACTTTTCTTCTGGTGGAAGCTCTTATTACACTCTGGGCACTTGAAGAGAAAGGCTATGTCTCCCATATGCATAAGCTGGTGATGAAGAAGGCTTGCCTTCTGTCGGAAGCTCTTGCCACATTCGGTGCATTGGAAGGGCTTCTCTCCACTGTGCACTCTCATATGTCTGGTAAGTCTATACCGCTGGGTGAAGCCTTTGCCACACTCTCTACAAGAAAAAGGCCAGTCCCTACTGTGTAAACGTCGATGGGCCTTCATGTGGGACTTTCGACTGAAGCTCTTATCACACTCAGGGCACTGGAAAGGCTTTTCTCCACTATGTACCCTCATATGTTCAGTGAGTTTATACTGATGAGTGAAGTCTTTTTCACACTGCGTGCAGGCAAATGGCCTCTCTGTGCTGTGTAAGCGCTGGTGGGCCTTCATGTAGGATTTTCGACAGAAGGTCTTACCACACTCAGGGCACTGGAAGGGCCTCTTTCCTGAATGTAGCTGCTGGTGTCTGAGGAGGTACTTCCTCTTAAAGAACCTCTTGCCACACACTGGGCAATGGAAAGGATTCTCACTTGTGTGTAATTTGATATGGGTGATAAACCTAGCTTTCCGAATGAAAACCTTGCCACATGTATTGCAAGAAAACTGTCCATTTCCACTGTGCAGGCTCTGGTGGGATTTCAAACCAGCCTCCCATCGAAAGCTTCTATCACATTCAGAACACTGGAATAGTTTTTTCCCCACAGGAATGAACTGACGATAATGTCGGTTCACACTGTAGCTAAAGTTCTTCTCACATTCACTAGACTGGAAGCACTTCTTTCCGTAATGCAAATGTAAGTTAGACTGCTTTCTAACTTTTTCCTTGCATTTTGAGCATGTACATGGATTGTTCTTTGTGTGGTTGCCATGGGGTTTCACTACATGCCCTTTTGCCTGGAAGTTTTTCCCAAAGACAGGGTAAGAGCAAATTTTTTGCCCTAAGGGAGATTCCTGGTGATTGGGTGAGCTGAAGGTTTTGTGGCTCTCATATCTGCCACTCTGGGTGGAGTTCTCTAATTTTGGAATTGGAGTCTTCGTGCCTGGGATGCACAGACATTCTACAGTGGCTTTTTGACAAGATTTGGAGGAAATTGCTTTCCTTTCCTCTGAGCCCTGACTTTGAAGACTATCTAAATCACTTGCCTCCTTTTTTGTTCTTGCAGTTCCATGATTCCCTGGAATTAAAAAGAAAAGATTCCATCACTACTTGTCCTTAGAGTGAAGTAGAGATTTCCCCATTTTACAACTGAGCTTGAGAAAATCTATTCTGAGCCAACCTGGTAATCCAGCTTTTAACTTTACCTAGGTCTCTTTCACAGAAATTGTGACTTTGCCCCCAAATCCCTGAACACTAACCAAATAAAACCAAACTGCTGGGGTCCAATTTAAATGTGAAAAACATACTCAGAGATAATACAGACAAAAATAAGGACTTAAGGTTTCTATGTGTCTAATAACATAAGTCAAACCCTATTAGCTGAACAGATTAATCCAGAGAATATAAGGCTATGGGTTATAATAAACTGGTATTTTGACAATATACATCGCTGTTACATTTTCTTTGGCCTATGGCAAAACCTGCAAGTTGTACAGACTTTTTTTTTCCCCTTTAAAAATGCATTTTAATATTGTTTCCAGTCATTCTACTAAAGATACTAAATATGAGAGATGAGTTCTTAGAAGCAGAGGCATATGGGCCCTAACCTTTGTCTAGGCTCTATGGAAAGGTAGAGAGTTTTGGGGACTATATTCCTCCCGTTTTCACCACTGCTTAAGAAAGATTTCCTAAAAGACAGAACAAATGGACCGCCAGGTTTTCAAGAAGCTTATCAAAAAACCAAAGGTGTTAACTGAGGATATTTACTCTCTTTGCCAAGAAGGCTTGTGTTAGGGCAGATGGCCACATGGATATGGAAGATGTTCCCCAGCTAAAAATTATGAGAAAAGAAGGAACAGTGGCAACTGTTGAAATGGAAGGTGGAATGCCATATTTTAAATCAAAGTTGAGATAGTATAAGTAGTGAAAAAGAATATTGGCTATGTGTCCACAAAATGAACCAGTCACTTAAATCTGTGTGACTTTAGATAAGTCATTTAACTTCTCTGAACTTTTCTACACTTAACAGTCAAGAATAAATAAATGTACAAATAAGTAAAAAATAAGTAAATGTACAAACTATAAAAACCCTTTACTTGTTGAATTGAATTAAACGCCATAATGTATGTAAAACTGTTTTGTAACCACAGTTACAAGGTATACCTATTATCACTGTTATTATTATCAATACAACCTAATGCCAGCAGTATTAATAATAGCTTATGTCTACATAATTCTTTACAGTGATATTATAATTCCATCATTTCCTAGGCCCAAGTCTTTAAGGCTATTCTTTTCCCTTTAATCAGGATAAAGCATCCTGTTTATTGCTTAACCTAGGTGAAACTATCAGCTACTTTGTTTTCCCTAGGAAAAGGAATACAATAGGGCTCAAACTTTTTTCTTTGATTGTTACAGTCTTAGCTATAGCTTTGATCTTATTTTGATTTAGATATATGATTTACTAGTAGAGCTGACCAGGTACCCATAGAATCCAGTTATATTATTTTGGGAGCAAAATATTAGTGTTCTAGAGTACTGGCATCAAACTCAAATAGAAATGGGGATCACTAATCAATATATAAAGGCCACATATTGACTTAGTTTTAAAATGAAATGTTATCTATGTTTTACTTTTATTTATCTGGTTAAGTATTTCAGTCTAGTTTAGACTGTACTCAGTGTACTGTGGGCTGCATGCCTGACACCTCTGAAGAGGCCTCCTGGCCAATGGTCCACTGGGAAGGAAAAGCCAACATGAAATAGCATTCATTAACCACCCCATGTGCCTTTAACACATAACATTTTTAATTTTTAGAGTTAAGAATTCCAGATTCCCTAAATATGACAAGAAAAAATGGAGGAATATTCACTTAATCAATATAATAGAAATAACAGTTCTCAGAATAATGGGAAATTTTAGTTCAAGGGGTATGGAACCCCTGAACCCCTGAGAATCCCATGAAATTCTCAAAACTGTAGCCTGGGAAAAGTGATACTGATTTGTTCTCACTTACCCCTAAAAAGTTTCTTCTCAGTGACTTTCAAGTTGAAATGCTTGTAAGCATTCAGGCTGACTCCTATTTCTGCTTGTTCCAAATCTCCCCAGTTCCCAACAAATAATACTTCTCCTAGTTCAATCCGGAATATCAAATCTGGTTTGGGAATGGTATAGTCTGTCAAAAAAGGTCACATAAAAATAATTTATTTTCCTTGGGTATTTGGTCTGAAAGTATGTATTGATTATTATTCCTCAGTACGAACTCATCATACCAGCCAAGTCAATGTGTATGTGTGTGTGTGTGTGTGTGTGTGTGTGAGAGAGAGAGAGAGAGAGAGAGAGAGAAAGAAAGAGAGAGAGAGAGAGAGGAAGAAGGAAAGGGAGGGAGGGAGAGGGAGGGAGGAAGGGAGGGAGAGAGAGAGAGAGAGGGAGAGGGAGAGAGAGAGAGAGAGAGAGAGAGAGAACATACGTACCCCGCCTCTGGTTTTTTTGAATGCTCTCCCATCTCAAAAAGTCCTTCCTCATTCTCATTGACAATAAAATCCTATCCCTTCACAAAGCTTTCCTCTATTCCAATAAACATTAATCTCTCACTTATCAGAATTCCCATAGTATGTACAATATATACCACTAAGCTGATTTCTTCATTTTAAAGTTTTGGCATTTTATTTGCCAATAGTTTCTTACTTATTTTATCAGTCTAAGGCTTAGTTTTCTACAATCAGAGGCTCCTAGAAGATAAAGCACTGTATCACGCTTCCCTAGCAGACCCAACTACAGGCTAACCACCGAGCCTTCCTGAACCTGGATAGCTACCATCAATTCCATTGTTGTTGTTGTTCAGAAGTTTTTCAGTCACGTTTGATTCTCTGTGACCCCATTTGGAGTTTTCTTGGCAAAGATACTACAGTGGTTGGCCATTTCTTTCTGCAACTCATTTTACAGATAAAAGAACTGAGGCAAAGAGGGTTAGGTAACTTATCCAGGTCACAGAGTTAGTATTTGTCAGATGTTGGATTCCAGCTCACGAAAATAAATCTTCCTGATTCCAGGTCCTGCACTCTATCCACTGTGCCCTCCAATTTTACAGAGTGTTTAAAATTTTTTAGTAAATACAACTTACCCAAGGAAACCAGGGTTGAGTAATTGGCCCTCATCACGTGCTTGTAAAGATCTTTCTGCCAATCATCCAAGATATCCCACTCTTGCTCTGAGAAATATATGGCCACATCATCAAACTTCACTGGGACCTGGAATTATAAGCATCATATTGACACTGAGTTTTACCAATGCCATTGCTGTTCTTATAGAGATTCTGCAATTTGTTTCAAAGAAGGGCTACAAATTTATTCCAATAATGGCAATTAATTTGAAGAACACAGAAAAGCATGGAAAGATTTATATGAACTGATGGAAAATGAATTAAGCAGAACCAAAGGCAGCACTGGAAAGAACAAGAAATGGAAAGAAATACTAAAGGGAAAGAACAAGAAAATCAAAATGGAGTACTACAAAACTGTACTAACCAAGCTTGGCTCTAAACAAGAAATATAATACACTTCCTTTCCTTCTTTGCATAGATAGGAAACTACAGATGTGGATTATTGCATAGAATGTAAGATTTGTCAGATTAGTTTTGAACTGCGCTTTTTCCTGCTTTGTTATAAGAGATGACTGTGGGTGACAGGGGAGATACTATTTGGAAATGAAAGTAATATAAAAACAAAAAGTCTATAATTTAAAAAATAATAAAATCTGCAACGATTACATTAACATAACAAACACTACAAGCAGCCATTGCAATGACCAGTCTTGGCCTGACTAGAGAAAAAGTGGTGAAGTAACCTCTCAAAAGAGATGTAAAGGACCATAGACCTTTGCCATCAGCTTTGGTCAGGTGGTTTTGCTTAACAGGTTTTCTTTGATACAAATAAGGGCTCACTGTTGCTGATGGACAGGGGAAGGACGTGGTATAAAAAACAAGTCACAAATAAAGTTTAAAATTTAAAAATCCCAACTAATGAAAAACTGAAGACAGTGTAAATGTAAATTGCCTAAGCAATAGTTAAACAGGTTGTATATATCAAAGGCAATGGTGCACATAACCATTGAAAAAAAGAGAAATATGGAAAAGATTTTAAAAAGCGACACAAAATGGGGTAGGCAAGAGAGAAAGGATATGGAAGACTTTATTTCACTGATTGTGGGAAGGGATCAAACCTGATTTCTCTGATGTAGGGAATTCCATATGAGAAATTTCCTCTACAAATGCAAATGGGTATTTTCTTGTTATATAGGATCTGGCACTTAGCACAGTGCCTGATACACAGTACATGATTAATAAATGTTGATTGGAGAGTTACATTGGACACTGAGAGGTTAACCCACTTGCTTGAGTTTACTCAGCCAGCATGTGTTGAAGGGAGTGATTTGAGCCCAAGTTCCTGACTCTTGAGGTCAGCTCTATTCACTACACCACAATTTCTCCTATACATTCACTCATAACTATGTAAAAAAAAATACACAATACATTTGAATATATATTATGTATATATATATATATATATATATATATACATACATACACATAAGGATAAGGATAATGTTAGTTATCAGTGGTATGCCACTGGTTTCTATATGTTGATTTTATCAAATGCAATTTTTAAAAAAAGTCTCTCATGACCTTTAAGTTTTATTTATAGCTTTCCAATGAAATATAGTTGAAAACATCATGCTAGACATCAGAAAACTTAGATAGGTAGTAATACGGGCCTGTAGTTTTCTTATTTATTACTTAGACCAATAATTATCTGTTTGACCTTGGCCAAGTCTTCTCGGAATCTTAGTTTCAACTGTAAAATTTGTCCTACCTCAACAAGATGTGAGCATTAAGTAAAATGTTATTTTCTTCTGTATTCAAATGGAACTATGATTAATGGATCCATAAACTATAATTTTAGCAGAAATCTCTAATATCACTTCCTTTCACTAATTTTTCTAGTACTCTGAACAATCAATTAATAAACATTTATTAATTACCTACTACATGCCAGGCACTGTGCTAAGCACTGGAACAGAAGGATTAATGTAGATGTGGTATTACCCTCCAATAATGCAGAAAGAAACTCATCTGTGCCTGCCTACCCTGTGGCTCATATCTTTGGTCTCCCATAAATCTGTCTTCAGAGGTTCACTATGTAGGTTAGTCATCAGTTTTTCCCTCAATCTGTTTTACTGGCCAAACTTCTTCAATTATGTGTCTTTGAAGATATCCTTTATACCTCTTCTCTTGTTTAATTCTTTGTTTGTAATATATCACAGTGTGTTTCCACATACCGTGTAACTCTCCACTGGCTTTTGAGGTGATCCTCAACTTCAGTTCTTTGGAAACTATAAACTTCCATGACATGTAGCCATATAGCATCACAGAAGATCACTGGTGTTTAAAAAACTGGATTTTTGTTTTAGGTAGAAATTTTGGGTAATCAAAAGAACTTGGTAAATTTCAAAAGGCAATCCATCTTGCCCTCTTCTTGTTCAATTCTGAGCCCAGCTGATTGTCCAGTGTTCCATATTGGTCCAAGACACATATGTGCAGGCATACAGACACACACAAGAATGTTGCATAAACTGTCAGGTTTGGTCACTATTAGTTGTTCTTGCTTAACATGGAACCAGTCTGAGAGCATAGGCAGCATTCCATGATTGTAGACCTACAGTTAGAATGGCCCTCAAAAGAGGAAAGGAGAAGCAATTATAATGCCTACTATATTCTAGGCACTGTGATAAATGTTCTACAAATATTTATTTGATCCTTACAACGACCCTGAGGGGTTGCTGCTATTATTATTCCCATTTTACAGTCGAGGAAACGAGCAAACAGAAGTTAAGTGACTTGCCCAGGGTCACACAAGTGTCTGAGACAAGCTTTGAAAGCCATCTAATCCAACCGCATCATTTTACAAATGAGGAAACTGGGGTACACGAATTAAGTGGCTTTCCCAGGCCACACGCTTTCTCCCTCCTCACGGTATCCATATCCATACGTGTATAAGCGGATACACACATACACACACGGGTATGAGAGAGAAGGGAGGATGCTAGCTGATGGATAAGCTCGATAAATTGACAAACTGCCTATCGCAGCCTCGGTAACAGGCTTTCTTGGGGTTTGGGGGCAATAATGGTTAAATAGCGCCTACAATAAGTGCTTGAAAAGTGGTTAAATGCTGCAAAAAAACCCCAAACAGCTACCCTTCAACTACCTACAAGAGGGCAATCACCCTCTCAGCCGCCCCTTAAGTCTCGTCTTCTACCTAACTTCCCGTTCTTCTCTCTCTGCCCACAGAGGCCGAACTTTGCCGGGTACCCAGCAGCCCCCGAACTCTACGGACCGGCCCAACTGGCCAGAACCTGACCTTCGTCAGCTGCTCCTGAAGCTCGCCCCCCGCCCCCCGGCCCCCCATCAGCTCCTCGAGGACAGGACGCGCCGCCCCGCCGTGCCTCGACATCCCCGACCCCAAGATGGGGTGCCCTTGCGGCTCGGCTAGCCCGGTGACCGCCTATCCGAACCGGGCGGTTCTCAGGGTCCAGGCCAAGGGGAGGGACTAGACATCTCGCCGTCCCCACACGGCCCGAGGGTCTCCGGCGCCAGGACCGCAACAGCTCGGGGACAGCAGGAGGCTGCCCTCCTGCCCCCGCCCGCCCGCTCCCCGGCCCGGTCCGCGTCTCACCGGAGCAGGCGCCGCCGCGGCCATGGCCCCCGGTGTGGAGCCGGCCCCGAGAAGGCTGCGGCGGGGAAGGCTGCAGAGGGTCCGGCCTTTCCTCCCCCTTCCTCCCGCCCCGCTCCGCCGGCGGCCCGGCCCAGGACGTCCGGCCGGGAAAGGGGCCGTCGGCGCGGAGCCAGGGGCCGCAGCGGGGGAGCCGAGCTCGTCCCAGGTCGCTCTGGGCCCCCGGAGGGCCGGCCCGAGCTGGGCTGCCCCCGGCGCCTGAGCACCAGAGCCCGGGCCCGGCCCCCGGCCCCAGCTGATCTCCGCTCGCAACCCACGGCAGTTGCCGGGTACACGCGGTGCATCCTGGGACTGCAGCTCCGCACCAGCCTGGGACGCTGCCACCTAGCGGGGATCCTATCCCACAGCGCCGCCTCCGGGGTGGAGGAGTGAAGGCGTGTCGGAGGAGTCCTGGACCAGACATCCAGCCCGGGTTCTCCTCCGGGGTACTCGGGGCATCGCTAAAAGTCTCTTACATCACCTGGCTGGTCCTGGAGTCGCTTGTGGATGTCCAGGGGACCTCATTCAGCCTGGGAAGACCTGAAGCTACACCAGATTAAATTTTATTTTTTCAATAAACGAAAATACGTTATTCTCCCCTTCCCATCCCACGCCCACCACCTTTGGGTCTCAACAAATAAACCAATAAACCCCCAGCACTGGCCACGACCAGAAACGTGCCTCCTTGTGCATCTAGAGCCCGCCACTTCTCCCTTAGGAAGTGGGTAAGGTGAGTGAATTCGATAACCACCCCCCTTGATCCCACTTTCAGTCCCGCTCTGTTAGTTATTTCCTTTTTATTCTGCACGTAGCTTGTTTTGTGTGTTTGCTTCCATGTAGTTTGCCCCCTTAGCTTGGGAACGCCTTGACGTCAGTGCTCATCTCCAGCGCTTGGCATGGTCCATGGTGGTGCTTGGTATTTAAATGTTTACTGAATGGAATCAAATCACTTGTTAACCAAAAAAGAGGAAGAGGAAGAGATCACGGAAGCACACCTCTCCTGTCTCCTTTGCAGAAAGTTGGGACAGGGCTTAGTAGAGTTCCATAGGAATGAAACACTGAACATTTGGTCACATTTTTATACAATGTATCGATCAGTTTTGTTGATTTGTTTTTTCTCTTTTTAAAAAAAAAATGTGAAATGTTTCTCTAGGAGAGGGAAGGCTACAGGGAAAAATGTAGGTGATGTAAAAACAAAACATATCCATAAAAGTTTATTTTGAAAAATGTAAGGGGTCTGGAACTCTCGGGTTATCAGGGTCATGATGCCCTCGGGAGAAATCTCTCGAGACGACTTGTTCTTGCATGACTCACATGATGGACCACCCTTATGCAATAACCAACCTTCACAATTATCTTGAGCAAGAACAACAACAGCCAAGCACGCAAGCTCAGCACACAGTGTTTACAACCTTCTGGCATGTATGGAAGTGGAAGTAGAATGCCTATATATACTCTGAGCTAGCTGAGAATAAACGGAGTGCATACCATCTTTGCTCCCGCCTCATTCATTCATGTCCGGAAGAAAGATCTCACGCAGGCATGAGATCTTTGGGAACTTAACAGAAAAACATGTATTAAGTGTGACCTATGTGCTTGGACTTAGAAAACAAACTCATCTGGAAAACATGAGGAGAGAAGATTTGGGAGTATAATTTTTTAAACAGAAAAAAAGGAAAGAAAAAAATCAGTCAAGTCTTTAAGGAGTCTGCTATAATCACTTAAAAAAAACAAGGTGATTTCCCCAGTTGATAAATGGTCAAAGGATATGAACAGGCAGTTTTCAGAGGAAGAAATTAAAGCTATCTATAGCCAAATAAAAAATGCTCTAATTCACTATTGATTAGAGAGATGAAAATCCAAACAACTCTGAGGTACCACATCACACCTATCAGACTGGCTAACATGACAAAACAGGAAAATGATAAATGTTGGAGAAGATGTGAGAGTTGGAACACTAACTCATTGTTGGTAGAGCTGTGAGCTGATCCAACCATTCTGGAGAGCAATTTGGAACTATGCCCAAAGGGCTACAAAAATGTGCATACCCTTTGACTCAGCAATGTCGCTTCTAGTACTATATCCCAAAGAAATCATAAAAATGGGAAAGGGTCCCACATGTACAAAAATATTTATAGCAGCTCTCTTTGTGGTGGCCAAGAACTGGAAACCAAGGGGATACCCATCAACTGGAAAGTGGCTGAACAAAGTTGTGGTATATAAATGAATGAGATACTATTGTGCTATAAGAAATGATGAACAGAAAGACTTCAGACAGGCCTGGAAGGACTTATATGAACTGATGCTAAGTGAAAGGAGCAGAACCAGGAGAACATTATACACAGTAGCAGCCACAGTGCAGGAGGAATTTTTCTGGTAGACTTAGCCATACACAGCAATGCAAGGACCTAAAACATTGTCACTGGACTCTTGAGGCAAAATGCCATCCACACCCAGAGAAAGAACTATGAAATTGGATCACAGAATGAAGCAGAATCTTTTCTCTTATGTTATGTTTTCTTTTGTTTTGATTTTTCTCAGGATTTCTCCCATTCATTTTAATTCTTCCATGCAACATGACTAATGTGAAAATGAGTTTAATAAGAATGTATGTGTAGAACTCCTATGAGATTGCATGCCATCTTGGGGAGGGAGGGGGAGAAAATCTATGACTTATGGAAGTGATTGTAGAACACTGAAAACAAATAAATTAACAATAAAGAAAACCAAGGTGATGTAAAAGTTATGACAGGTGAATCCTCTCAGGGGTATATTGGTACCCCCAGATATTGAAAGAATCAGAGAAAATTTGAGTGGACCTCTGATGTTGTTTGCTGAATAACATGGCTGAAAATCTCACAGGATGAGAAAGTTTGGAGTAGTTGGCATCTTCACTGCTAGAAGGATCTCCTACACTTAAGAGGTTACACAGGCATCAGGCAAACTACAGCCTCAGGTCCAAATCCAGCCTGGCTACTATTTTTTTTTTGTAGAGCTTGTGAGCTAAGACTGATTTTTATATTTTTAAATACAGTTCCATCAACGCATGAGTAAGGCACTGTGCTAAGGTGGCTGTATGAGAAGATGGAAATATATATGACCAAGACTCTAGTATCAAGGAGTTCACAATCTCATTGTGTATCGGGAAAGTAAGAAGGAGGATATATGGGCAGGAGTGGAGAGAAAAGTACACAAATAACTGATGCCAAAGGGTGTGATGGGTACAAAAGAGAGGTCTATGTAGAGCTTAGCATAGTGCCTGGCACATAATAGGTACTTAATTAATGCTTCTTGGTTTGAGTTTTTCAATTCTTAGTTTGTTTCTATTTTCTCTGCCAAGGAAAACATTTTACACTGAAAATGATGAAAAAAATTGCTAAGAGTTGATGAATTGATTCCCAAAACAAGATTGGAGGCAGTAAGAGGATATGTACCCTTGAGGTATTTAAGTCAGTATTTAAGTATCTGAGACACCTTGGCTCAGATGAAATCTATCTCTTGAGTCCTAAAAAAATCTGGCAGACATGATTTGCTGAGCTGCTGTTGGCAATATCTGAAAGATCATGAGAAAATGGGAGAGGTATCATAAGATTAGAGAAGGGCAGAGGTTGTCCTGATTTAAAAAAAAAAAAAAAGTAAAGAATGCAGTCTGCAACCTATAGGCCAGTGAGATTGATTTTGATTCCTGGGAAATTTTGACAAAGGATCATTAAAGAGAGAGTTGACAAATGCCTAGAAAGGGAATCAGTGATACAAAGAGCCTACTTCACCAAGAATAGGCAACTCCAGATGAATTTAATATCTTTTTTTGATAGGATTACAAAATAAGTACATGAGGAGAATGCTCTAGATGTGTTTATCTAGATTTCAATAAGGCTTTTGATAAAGCATCTCATGTTATTCTTGGGGAGAAGATAGAGAAACATTGGAGATTCGAAAGTGACTAGATGACTAGACTCAAAGTAGTTAATGTCAGAAATGCTGGGAGCAAGGGAGGGGGAAAATAGGGACACTAATGTATTGTTGGTGGAGTTGTGAACTGACCCAACCATTCTGGAGAATAATTTGGAACCATGTTCAAAGAGCTATAAAACTGTGCATTCCCTTTGACCCAGCACTTTGACCCACTACTCTTTGGGATATTCTCTGTATTCCAAAGAGATCAAAGAAAAAGAAAAAAGGATAGAAACTCTTTTTGTGGTGGCAAAGAATTGGAAATTAAGGGGATAGCCATCAATTGGGGAATGGCTGAATAAGTTGTGGTATTTTATTGTGATGGAATACTATGTGCTATAAGAAATGATGAGTGGAATGGTTTAAGAAAAACCTGAGAAGTCTTACATGAACTAATGCAAAGTGAAATGAGCAGAACCAGGAGAACATTGTACATAGTAACAGCAAATATACTCTAAGAATACAATTGTGAAGGACTTAGCTACTCTGATCAAGACAATGATCCAGGACAATTCCCAAAGACTCATGATGAAAAATGCTATCTACCTCCAGAGAGGAAATTGATTGAATTCTGAGTGCAGGTTAAAGCATATTTTTTCACCTTATTTTTTCTTGCTTTTTTTTCCTCAACATGATCAATATGGAAATGTTTTGAATGACTTCACATATATATTGGGTATCATATTGCTTGCTTTCTCTGAAGAGAGGATAATAATTTGAAATTCAAAATAAAAAAAGTTAGAAAAAATTTTTAAATAAACTTAAAAAAGATTCCATGTAAGTTTGTACCCAGCTCTGTCATAAATTCCAGGAGAATTATATAAATAAAGCTGCATTTTTCTGTTGATGGAATTGTGACTAATGTTGCTGCAATTATGCTTTTGGTAGCTAATTCTAGTGGTATCAAAAATTACACATATACCTGTGGTGGGAGCCATTGAGGTTCAGAAGTTTTCAGATGAAATTTCCTTGGCAGGAGCTGTCCACACAGGGAATTATAAATACAAGCTCTGTAAACACAAGTATACAAGGAGAAGGAATAAAAAGAAAAAATTGTCTAAATTTTTAAATTATGGGAACATAGGGAGTAATTGTTAAAGGACCACCCTTCTCATACTTCACTCTATTATTTCTACAACCATGGATTCCTAGGGGAGAGAAATCTAGTATATCTCTTTCTAGCTTAGTTTGGCTTAGTAAACACATGTGTTTTAGATAGACAGACACAGACAGATAGATAGGCTGCTACAGGAAAGAGCATTAAGAAGTGCTTAAGTGTTTTCTTCAAAGGGCAGAAAAACTAGAGGGGTGGGGAAGAAAGGCAGTGTGAACTCTCATGGTGAGACTATTTCTAGCCAGGTCTTAGGGCTGAGTATTATAGACTAACCATGTATACTTTGGCTGGGCTGAGCTTCTCTTAATCCTGTTTTGGTAGTGGGGAAAATCTCTAGAATGGTCAAAAATGGGTTTTGTTGTCATATTTTTCAAGGGTTTTAATACAGACAGACTTGAGGTCAATCAATGGGAGCCGATCCCTTCAAGGGAGTAAAACAGTGAAATAGTTAGAAAAGCTCTGCTATCTGCTACCTTAGTGTACCTGCTTCGCAGTCCTTCCCATTATTCCCTTACGTCTACATAGGGCTGATTCAATAGGCATATTGGCCACATTGAGGTCACATGTTCTCTCAATAAAGCTGATGTGCTTTACTGTCTTGTGTGCTCCATGTAGGTGTGTGCTGGTATACATGTAACAGTTATTTATGTACACACAACACAGTTTTAAGTTTAATCTGCATTATTAACATTTTCTTCATCACTTTCTTAACTTTAGACAATCAACAAAAAAATACATCAAGCCCTGACTTGTAACATTTGCCAATTTCTGAGGTGGAAATAGTCACATTGAATATTTAAAAATCGGCTCTTGCTAGCCCATACAAGCTGTCCATAGCTCCATCCTATTTTCCTGCATGTGTCCTTGCACTGGACCTTGGTATCCTGTACCTCACTAAATCTGCCTTAAGGTAATTGTGAAGAGAGGTTTTAGCTCTGCAGTAAGTAGGTAGGCATATAAGATTAATGGGAATAACCATTCACTTCCCATTTTCTAATTCTGTACTTCATTGAAAAATCATATACCTCATCATCTTAGAAATGAAAGCAAAACTCATATTTATATGTCTTTATTTTTAATTCAACAAAACATCAAGGACACACATCCACAGTGGCTGGTCCTTAATTAAGGTGAAACATGACACAAGGCACAGAATATTTGTGAGACAGCATACATGATGGCTCCATCTTTATGATTGTACTTTGGTGGGAGGGGGGGAGGGGGGCAGCTTGTTAAAGTGCTAGCTCTGATTTCCTGTTTCCCACTTTGGGTTGGCCAACATTTTAGTTGATAAAGTAAGTGCAACTTTTTCTCTTGGCTTCTGAGTCTATATCACAAGGTCTTTGGATATCACTATGTAGGGAGGGGAGGGAATTGGTAGAGAGGGTTAGCCTGACTTGTGGTTAGCCTAACAAATGTATCATTCACAATACACATGTGAAGATGGCTATTTAACATGGCCTTGTCGATTGTTGATTGTTTTATACACATAACCACAAGGAAGGATAGGCCTGACATTGCAAGGTCTCTTAAAAAAAAAACTTTTAAAAGTTCAGGAATGCAGTAGGTAAGCAAAAGTGTATATGTATATGTATACTATAATATATAACATATTTAAATATTAATATACCTATCTGTGTCTCTAATTGCAAATAGATGTGATTAAACATTTAATAAGTCAAAGTGTTGCAATAGAAATATATATGTGTGTGTACATAAATATATCTAGTAATAGAAATATCATTGTCTTTATATAAAGTCTCCTATACAGGGGTGAGCACTTGCCACTACATTACATATCTTAGTTCTGTGATCAAAATTCAAAATTTTCTCCCCAGTTCAGACTTGCAGGAAAATGGTAACTTAGCCTTTATATAAACAGAGATCAAGACTCTACAATTACTCCTCTTCCTTTTGATGTATCAAAGACTGAGGCCATTGTATAATCAACTATTAGACATTTCAAACTGAATGTTTCATAGACATATCTAATTCAGTATGCCCAAAACAGAACTCATTGTTTTTCCTTCCAAACGTATTTCTTTTGGCTTTCCTCAGTTTCTGTCTAGAACACTATTCTTCTAGTTTCCCAAGTTTGTAACCTTGGTATTATTTTCAATTTCTCATTTCTCCTCACTTCATCTATCCAATCTTGCCACTTCTATGTTTCCAACATCTCTAGCATCCATCCTTGTCTTACTACTCACACAGCCACTACTTCATTTCAAGCCTTCCTCACCTTTTCCCTAGTCTATTGTAATGACCTCCTGATTGAGTGCCCTACCTTCAGTCTCACACTCGAAACTATTCTACACAGGTAGTGAAAGCTGCCAAAGTGATTTTCCTTATGCTAAAGTCTTACTATGTCACTCACTCAGTAAACTCCAAGGGCTCCCGATTGCCTCTAGGACCAGAAATAAATTCTTCTATTCAACTTTTTAGGTCATCCACAACCTTACTCCAACCTATATCACCAGTCTATTTCCTCTTGCCCTCTATAATCCAACTAAAATGGCTTTTTCTCTGTCCCTCACACATGATATCCCACCTCTTTCTCTATGCCTTTGTCCTGGCTGCTATGCCTGGAGCGTAATCTCTACTCTTTACTTTTGACTGAAGATTAAACCTTAGCTCTAAACAAAAAGAAAGAGAAGAGGCAGGATATGGAGATAAAAAGAAAAAATCAAAGAGAGAGCCTATTGCAAGAACTGATTTTACAACCACGTGATAATTGCAGAAGTTAATTTTCCTGAAAAAGGAAAATAAAATCACAGTTGACTGTTGAGAAAGCTTTGATTTTTCTGGGGCTCATGAACAAAATAATTACATTAAAATCTCATTTGTGATGGAGGATAAAACAATTAGAAGCTCTCCTTTGATTTTTAAACAGACCTTTACATGGCAGAACAAACTACTGGTAAACAAGCAAAGCCAGGGGAAGGGGATATACTACATCTTTTGGCACTTGGCTCCCTGAATTTTGATCCCTCTCCAACATCCTGTTCTTCTGGGACCTTTTCTCATCAATGACAATGTGTCCCATTATGCCACCAATAGAAGTTTGAATTCCCAAAATGATGAAATAAATCTAATTAGTAAACCAAAAGCCATTTTCTCTCCTATTAAAATTTGTGACCCATCAAATTAACATCAAATAAAATCATGTCTACCTATAGAAGAAATAAAATTAAAATGCAAAACATAGAGATAAGGGTAGAAAACATGAAATATCTCTAATTAGTAAACCAGAGGCTATTTTCTAGCATATTAAAATTTCTGACCCAACAAATTAATAGCAAAAGCATACCTATAGAAGAAGTAAAATATGCAAAATATAGAGATAGGTTTAGAAAATACAACTTTAGCTATCCTTTTGATTTCTTATGTGGAAAAAAATTCTTCACACAAACTCACATATTGATACACAAATTTACAGTGGCCTATGTAATCCTTCTCAACTAATGTTATGCTAGCCAGGCATTAGAAGAAAAGTCTGATAAAATTTTCTAATAGGAGATTTTACAAATGCTTAACTATAATAAAATGAAAAGAATCTTTTATTCCTACTTTAATCAGAATGATCAGAAAGTTTTCTCAATGAAATTCTTCCTCTCTAAACTCACAGAATCATAAATTTAGGGCTAAAAGGACCTTGGAAGTCACTGAGTCCAATACTCTCATTTTACAGATGATGACCCTGAGGTATATTGATGGACACATAAATGGCACATACATAGAAAGCAAAAGAGCTGAAATTCAAATACCTATTGTCCTTTGATTACATTCAGACTACATCAAATTACTGGAAAAAGACACAATAAACTCCAAACCCAATTAATACCAGTGAATATACACATATAAGGCAGACATATGTACACAGCTTTACCAGTGAAGCATAAAAAACTTATAAAACACTGATCTGATTGTACAATAATAGTAGATCCCAAAATGCTAGGGCCTCCCTTGTGTTCTCTTCCCATTTTATGGCTACAAAATATATCCTATGGGCCCATCACCTGGTTGTCCCTTCCTCTTACTATATGACTGGCTCATTAATGATCAGATATTTCTTTGATGAAGCCTGTTAAACAACTTCCCTTGAATAATTCCTGGTTCATAATATGTTGCAGTCTACTCATGTCCACTGTGTTCTTCTCCACTACCCTTTAAGTAATCCCCAACCTAAGTCTATGAAGATTGTAGATGCCCATGACTCTCACCCATACAACATCACCTGAAGATGGTGTCTGTTTCAGGGACAAGCTTTCGGTCATTAAAACTTTGCAATTTCCCAACAACAATCCAACTTGTTCTCTACCTCCTTTTCAATTGTCCATGTGTGATTTCTATTCCAGATTGATGGACAAGGTTTATAAGTTTCTCCATCTAACTGCGCACACTAGTTTGAACAATATGCATTCTTCATCCACTTGGCTTTTCTTGCATCTATTTATGAGTTCCTTATGCCCCATCACATGATCAGTTTTTACAGAGACTATGTGTAATACTGCAAAACAGGTATATTCCTTAGGATTACCATTCACTAATCTCCAAACACCTATTATTCTTAGTTTTTGAAAGGAACATTTTTTCATATCTTTAATTTCTTCCTTATTTGAGTTCTCTAAATTTGAAAGGCCCCATCAGTTACCATCTTACTATTTAGGACTTATAATTCATTTACTTTTTTCTTTAAATACTCAGAAGTCATATCACTCATTATATATAAAGCTTTTAAGCATATAACAATTGATTTATTTCTCTTAACCAAATTAATTTTAAATGCCTTTTCTGAGATAGTGATTGTTACTTTGGCTTTCAAAAAAAACTTCTCTAAGGCATAATTATGGGACCACAGATTTTGAGCTGGGAAGGGAATTTAGAGATCATCTAAAGCAATGGTTTTCAAACTGTGGTCCACCCTCCAAAGGGAGGGTGAAAATCCCTTCAGGAGGTTCTCAAGGTCAAAACTATTTTCATAATAATACTAAGGCAATTTAATTTCTACTACACTACATAACACATATAAACCGTATAACCAAAAGCTTATTGAGATAGGGGGAGGTCCTGGAGTATAAAGGAATCTTGAGAAGTTTGAAAACCATTGATATAAAGTGACCCTCTCATTTTACAGTGAAAAAAACTGAGGTCCAGGGCAGCTTGCTCAAAGTCACACGGGTAGCAAAGTGGCAGAACCAAGATTCTAGTCAAGATTTAACCATTGGACTCCAAATCCAGTTCAGTTTTAGCTGTCATAATTCGTCACTTCAGAGCCTGGCATAATTCCTTTTACCTATATTGTTCCTTATATTTATTATATTTTATTTGCATATTTATTTTGTAAGTACTTATCTGTTCATCCAGTTGGATGGAATTTTGGTTTGCTCTTAACATGAAGATATTGGAGTCTTTGAGCCCTGATTAGTAGTTTCCTAAATGGTTAGAAAGTTATTCATATCTAACTACGTCAGGCAACAGAATGAAAATTCCACTCCATTACTTATATGAGAAGTTCACAAACTTAAGAGACACCACTTAGACAAATCATTTTTAGCACTTATCTCTTCCATAGCATAAAACGAGAGAGGACTAACTAAATTATACAAGGAAAAGTAATTCCCTTGCTCTCTAACTAACTGCAGCACAGTATGTCAAAAGAAAACAGCTTTGACTCCAACATCTCTGACAAAATTTTCCTGTATAGGACATGTTGGGCAAAAATGACAAGTGATGGAGAACTCAAGGCAATATCTGTCCTCTACTTGGGCATTCTTCTTA
This sequence comes from Notamacropus eugenii, assembly GCF_028372415.1. Classification (NCBI taxonomy): domain Eukaryota; kingdom Metazoa; phylum Chordata; class Mammalia; order Diprotodontia; family Macropodidae; genus Notamacropus; species Notamacropus eugenii. The sequence continues at coordinate 98,011,199 of NC_092874.1, read as the reverse complement.
AAGTGACCTTCATATAATATGGATTTATTAAAAAGCTTTTATGGTAAAAGAGTACAGTGAGCAGATCCAAGAGATGCAGTCAGCTTTAAGTACTCATTTGACCAAAGCAGGAAGGGGTTGGCTCCTGAAAGAACTAAAATCAAATGAGTAAGCCAGAGAAACATGAACAATATGCTGTTTCCCCAACTTTTCATAATCCATATTGTTGTCATCTCTACTTTTCATACAACTCACGTAAGTGGGATTTTGATATTTCCAAAGTTCCTTATTATTACCAAACCAGTCACAAGAATACTTGTTGATAGGGTTTTTGGTTACTATTAAGATCCTGTGGAAAGTACTACACTATTATACTACAAACACTTTTTTAAACTTTGTATAAAGATCTGTTTCAAGTAGATTGCTTGTACACAGCAAATTATTAGGTTTTTCTCCTTAATATAAGCCCAGATTTTCTGACTCCTAAGTCCAGGGCTCTTGCCACTATGCACGTTGCTTTTCTTCCATGACAAAGACCAAGAGGAAATTACTTATACCTTTGTATACTTCAAGTTTTTAATGTGTATATATTTTCTCTCTCCAACTGGCAGAAGCTCTTTTAAAATCCTCACACTACCTAGCAGTGGTCCTTTGTACATAGCAGGAATTTGCTGATTGAAGATTTTGCAGGCTATTTCTAGCTTGATCCAAATACAAGTTTTCTGATCTTCCTAATGAAATTCATATTTCCATTATTTATTTTTTTCTTTGTACCTTTATGAAGATCCTAATTTTAACAGAATTCTGCTCAACTGTGTTTTAAAACATTCAGGAGGGAAAGAGACTTATTTAGGAATAAAGAACAGAAGTCAAATTTCAAGAAGTTTATAAGGAAGAGTAATGCATAATCTTTGATCATCAGTCTGAAGTTAGCTTTATCAGTAACTGTGGGCTTCAAAAGGGCAAGTAATTAAAATGCAGTAAGTTAAAAATTTTTTTTCCAACTCAAACTCTGTGATCCTATGTGTTATTAGGGAAACCCCAGAAGCAAATGTTTAGTACATAAAAAGGTTAATTGATTGTCATTTATTATGTATAGAAATAGGTCTATCTCTCCAAACAGATCTGTATGTATATATTTGTCTATGCACACATACACATATGTATATGTACATACACTTATATACACATAGATAAATGATCTAAGGATTAAACATCAGAAGGTAGTTGCTAAATTTCTCCTGGTCTAAGATAACACAGCAGGTAACAGAAAGTTGTAAGTCTTTTGAGAGTGTTCAAAAGTGAACACCAAACTAAAGCCTTATTTTCCTATTCTTAGGGAAACTTTTCCTTACAGTATATAGGCCTAGTAGGTGTGTTGCTTAAGTCCACATATCATTAAAACAAAACAAAACAATTCTTGCAGTGGTAGTTTATGCCACAAGGTATATAGAAGCACTAGTATTGGCCTCTGTTAAAGGAACAAAAAACGGCCAAGGTTAACTGAATTTTTTCATCTGGGATTTTCTTTAACGATCCTAATAGATTTTTCAGAAGTGATAAATACCTATGGAAATAAAGTCGGGTTAAACATAAAACCTATTGTTTGTCACCAACAATGTCATTTCTGGTAGAAAGGTTTAATACAGCTCTGAAGGGAATGATTAAGACTTAAGCGAGAAATTATCCTAAAAACTGGGATGATATTACTTTTTTTTTTTTTAAGTAGAGCTGTCTCTCAGGAATATGCTCCCTAGAAGACATTATTAACTTCATAGGAAAGATCCTGTTAAGTTTAATCAAAGAATTCTAGGAAAGGGAAATTGAGACTACATCAAGCTAAAGAAGAGTTTCTACCCCTTCCCATGTCTTCATTCATGATCTTTTTCAGAAATTCCTGGAGGAGAGGAGGAAAAAAGGATCAATGTGTTGTTCACACCTTTAGAAGGCACTAAAGGAGTCAATTAGAGCAATGAGAACTCAAATGAAAGGACATTCTTAGGAAAGGGCAAAGAGAGGCTTCAATGTAAGAGTTTAAAAGGAAGGCTCTTCATGGTCTCTCAGATTCTTGGATCTACTCAGCCTTCTATTTCTTCTGAACCATCCAGACATCTGGTTGGTATGTATCCTAGTATAGATTCCCCTCTGTTATGGAATTATACTTAGAGTTAACTCTAATGATGCTCATTGGTCCAAAGAGCTGGCGTTATTGGGTACCACCTCTGACCTGGAACTCTTCTCTGTCCTAGAACTCTTCTCTGATCTGGAACTCTTCTCTGACCTGGAACTCTTGGCTTTCTCCTTTGCATGGGCTGCAGTATGGGTATTGAATGCACCCACATAAGCAAAGCTCTTGCCACAATCAGAACATAAGAATGGTCTTTCCTTCTTATGTATGTGGTGGTGTGCCCTCAAAGATGACTTATGAACAAAACTCTTTTTACAGTCAGGACACTGGAAGGATTTCTTCCTAGTGTGGATCTTGATGTGTCTACTTAGCTCACACTTCCGGGTGAAATTCTTACCGCATTCCTCACAGGAAAGTGTATTCTCCCCTTTATGCAGGCTCTCATGAACCTTCAGAGATTTTTCCTGAGAGAAGCTCTTGTCACACTCTGAACACTGGAAGGCCTCCTTTTTTTGGTGAGATTTAGCATGTTTAGTAAGTTCACAACGCTGGGAAAAACATTTTTCACACTTGGAGCAAGGATATGACTTTTTCTGCTTATGTCTGTTCTGATGGACCTTCATGGTAGCCTTCCTATAGAAGCATTTGTTACATTCAGGACACTGAAAGGGCTTTTCCCCACTGTGAACTCTGATGTGTTCATTGAAGACATGTTGCAAGGCAAAGCTTTTGCCACACTCTTTACAAGTGAAAGGCTTCTCCCCACTGTGGTGGCTCATGTGGGCCTTCAGACTTCTCTTTTGACGAAAACTTTTGTCACATTCGGGACACTGGAAGGTTTTTTCCTTGTTGTGCACTTGAAGGTGTTGAGCGAGCTTAGAATGATGGGGGAAACATTTGCCACAATGGGTACAGGAGAAAGGCTTTTGTCCAGTATGGATGCGCATGTGGGCATTCAAGTTGGTTCTCCGGGTAAAGTTCTTACCACATTCACCACACTGGAAGGGCTTCTCCCCACTGTGGACTCTGAAGTGTTCTGTGAGCATGTACTGCATAAGGAATCTTTTGCCACACTCCCCACAGATGAAGGACTTCATCCCACTGTGTTCACTATGATGGGCAATCATACTTCTCCTCAGGCGAAATTTTTTACCGCATTCAGGACATCGGTAAGGTTTCTCCCCAGTGTGTACTCTCATGTGTTCAGTGAGTTTAATTTGTTGGCTGAAGCATTTGTCACATTTTGTGCAAGGGAATGGTCTTTCCCCTTTGTGTAAGCCATAATGGAGTCTCATGGTGGTCTTCCTTTTGAAGGTCTTGTCACACTCAGGACACTTAAAAGGCCTATCCAGTTTATGAAGTCTTCTGACATGTTTAACAAGGCTTGATTTGTGAGCAAAGGTCTTTTTACACTCACTGCAGCGGTAAGGATCAACCCCATTATGCAGGCTCATGTGGATCTTCAAATTGATCTTGAGGCGGAAGCTCTTTCCGCAATTGGTACACTGGAAGGGTTTCTCCCCAGTATGAACTCTGATGTGTTCAATGAACTTGTATTGATAAGAAAAACACTTGTTACACTCACCACAGATGAACAATTTTTCCTCCTTATGCAGGCTTAGATGGGTTCGCAGGTAAGACTCCTGGCAGAAGCTTTTCCCACACTCCCTACAAGTGAAGACATTCCCCCTGCTGCGTGTGCGGTCAGGTCTCTTTAGGTTGACCTTGCGGGTGAAGTTCTTACTCCTTTCAGATTCCTGCAGGAAATCCTCCCCATTGTGCTTACGCTGATGGGCATTCAGGTTCCTCTTCAAGCCATAGCTCTTGCCACACTCACTACACTCATAGATTCTTTTTCTGTTCCTTCTCTTCTTTTTGTCCTTTCCTTTCTGTTTCTGGTCAGATTGCCTGCTGAATTTCTTCTTGCACTTGGGGCATTGACATTGGTTGTCTGAGTGGCTCCTTTGGTGTTTTACCAAGTGACCTTTGAACTGGAAGCTTTTCCCACACACATGGCAAGGATAGAATCTATGTCCATTGGGGGCTTTCTGGCAGCTGATCGTCCCCGGACGTTCCTCTTCTACCCTCTCAGTGGATCCCTTAGCGCTATTAGCTTCTGGAACTGAAGGCTCTCTGTTTCGGGGGGAGAGGTTTCTCAAGGTGTTTCTTTGATTAGACCTGCAGAAAACATTTCCCCCTTTAAGTGATGAAGATCCAGATAAGTCTTGGTTTTGAGGACCACCAAAATGGCATTCCTTTGCTTTTAGCTGCATAGCTCCCTGGTTTTCTGAAAGAAAGAGCAAAGGTTCAATTATTACTCACATCTAATCTATAATGGGGTCAAGGAACCACTTCTGGGAAAGTAAAAGTGAGAATCCAACTCTGACCTGGGCTATCTTGAAAATCCAGGTATTATTCCACCTTCCTATCCCCTATCCCCACTAAGTGTCCTTCCTAAAGCTATAACTTTTCCCTGTGCAAACTCCTTTCATTAACATACCAAACATAAATGGGATGTAGAGAACTTACTTAGACTAAATGAAGTCATGAATTAAATAAGCCAGAATAAAGATATGAAATCTCCCTGTATTCAATATTATAAAGACCAATTCCTTGAGTCCACAGATATAACCAGTGATTGGACCATAGATTGTAACAGAAATTTCAGAAACCATATCAATGCTAATTTTCTTAGGCTTGTGAAATATAACACAGAGACTATGTTATTGCATTCATCCCCCATTTCTACCACAGGGTTCAGGAAAGGCTTCCTGTAATAAATGCAAATAGAAATATTATTCAGAAAGGAGAAATTATATTTCTCTGCTACATAGAGTGAAGTCTCTGATTTGAATTTAGCTCTGTTTCTCAAAGAGCTGTTTCATTGAGTTACTTAGGCAAGCAAGCACATAGATATGAGCTTATTTACTTCCATACTAATAACAACTTAAAAGAGAGATATAAAAAGACTAAGATGACTTGCCTTAGTGTCTGCTTCCCAAGTGGCATTGGTCCAAAACTAGGTGCCTTACCTTTGGCTTAATCTAGGGTAATTTACCAACTACAAGCAATGATAGGACATAATCTAGGAAAGGAAATCAGCTATGGCTAGACTCAAATGTCTCTTCTTCAAGAACTGTAATCTTGAAGAAGCAGAACCAATATAGAGGAGTACAGGCAGCAACTCGGCTAAAATCTTACAATATTCCCCTCCAAACAACTTTAAAGTAGCTCCTCAAATAAAATTAACAACTTCAGCAAAGTTGCAAGATATAAAATAAACCTACATAAATTAGCATTTCTATATTACCAACAAAACCCAGCAGTAAGAGATAGAAAGAGAAATTCCATTTGAAATAATTCAGACAATATGAAATATTTGGGAATCTACCTTCTAAGACAAACCCAGGAACTATATGAATACAATTATAAAACACTTCACACAAATTAAATCAGATCTAAACAACTGGAGAAAAAGTAATTGCTCATAGGTAAGCCAAGTCAATGTAATAAAAATGACAATTCTATCTAAATTAATTTACTTATTCAGTGCTATACCAATCAAATTACTAAAAATTATTTTATAGCACTAGAAAAATTAATAACAAAATTCATCTGGAAGAACAAAAGGTTATGAATATCAAGGGAATCAATGAAAAAAATGTTAAGGAAGGCAGCCTAGCAGTTCCAGATTTCAAACTATATTACAAAGCAATTATCATCAAGACAATCTGGTGCTGGCTAGGAAACAGAGTGGTAGATCAATGGAACAGACTAAGTATATAATATACAGTAGCTAATGAATATAGTAATTTAGTGTTTGATAAACCAAAAGATCCAGGATTTTGGGACAAGAACTCACTATATGACTAAAGTTTCTGGGAAAACTGGAAAGCAGCTTAGCAGAAAGTAGGTATAGGTCAACATCTTCCACCACATACAGGGATAAGGTTAAAATATGCACATGATTTAGACGTAAAGAGTGATAACATAAACAAATTGAAGATGCATGGAATATTTTACCTGTCATATTTAAGAATAAGGAAAGAATTTATGACCAAATAAGAGACAAAAAGTGTTACAGGATACAAAATGGTTAACTTGATTGCATCAAATTAAAAAGATTTTGAACAAACAAAACCAATGCAACCAAGATTAGAAGAAAAGCCAAAAACTGGGGTAAGGGAGGGGAATTTTTCAACAAGTTTCTCTGATAAATATTTAATTTCTCAAATATATAGAGAACTGAGTCAAATTTATAAGAATACAAGTCATTGCCCAGTTGATAAGTGGGCAAAAGATATGAATAGGTAGTTTTCAAATGAAGAAATCAAAGCTATCTATAGTCACATGAAGAAAAGCTCTAAATCACTATTGATTAGAAGAATACAAATTAAAACAACTGTAAGGTACCATCTCACATATCAGATTGACTAATATGACAGAAAAGGAAAATGACAAATGTTGAAGGGGATATTGAAAGATAGGGACACCAACACACTGCTGGTGGTGTTGTGAACTGATCTGACCATGCTGGAGAACAATTTGGAACTATACCCAAAGGGTAATCAATCTATGCATACCCTTTGACCCAGCAATACCACTACTAGATCTGTATCCCAAAGAGACTGAAGAAAATAGAAGAGAACCTATATACACAAAATATTTATAGCAGCTCTTGTGATGGTGAAAAATTGAAATTGAGGGAGTGGCCATCAATTGGGAATTGGCTGAACAAGCGGTGTTATATCATTGTGATAGAATACTATTGTGCTATAAGAAATGATGAGCAGGATATTTTTAGAAAAACCTGGGAAGACTTACATGAATTGATGCAAAGTGAAATGAGCAGAACCAGGAGAACATTATATTCAGTAACAGCAATATTATACAGTGATCAGCTGTGAATGATTTAGCTGTTCTCAGCAATGCAATGATCCAAGACAATTCCAAAGTATTAATGATGAAACATCTTGTTCACCTCCATTTTTATTATAATGGCTTGGTCTGTCCATAAGCAATTACTTTTTCCCCAGCTGTTTAGATCTGACTTTATTTGTGTGAAGTATTTTATAATTACGTTCATATAGTTCCTCAGTTTGTCTTGGTAGGTAGACTCTCAAATATTTCATACTGTCTGCAATTATTTTAAATGGAATTTCTCTATCTCTTGCTGCTGGATATTGTTGGTAGTATACAGAAATGCTGATTTATGTGGTTTTATTTTATATCCTGCAACTTTGTTGAAGTTGTTAATTTGATTCGAGGAGTTATTTTAAAGTTGTTTAGAGGGAAATGTGAGAATTTAGCTGAGTTGCTGCCTATACTCCTCCATCTTGGTTCCACCTCCTCAAGACCACAACAGTTCTTGAAGAAAAGACATTTCAGTCTAGCTGTGGTTGATTTCCTTTCCTAGGCTATATCCTACCATTGCTTGAAGTTGATAGATCACCTCTGTATCAGATCTTTCTGATAAACAATTTACATTCAAGATACGTAGGAAATTAATACAAACATGTAAGACTATGAACCATTCTCCAGTGGATAAATTGTCAACAGATATGAACAAACAGCTCTTAAAAGAATTGAAAACCAAATGAAAGATTGTTCCAAATTGTTAATAAGAAGAAATAAAAAACAAAACTACCCCAAGCTTTCACTTTACACCCATCAAATTGGCAAAGATGAAAAAAAGATGGAAATAGTCAAAGTTAGAGGGTTTGACAGGGGAAGGGAATATTCATAAACTGATAGGCACATCCCCTATGGAGGTGAGAGACAAAAAGAAACTTCTCATATACACCAACATATTCAAAGCAGCACTTTTTATGATCGGCTTTTTGGTGTCTACTTTCTATCTGCACTCCAGAGAACAAGATGCTCCCATCCTGGCCCCCTCATGGTTTCCATCTACCCTCTTCCCCACCCCCTGACATTTTCCAGCTTCCTTTTGTGTGTTGTCTTCCCATTAGATTGTAAGTTCCTTGAGGGCAGGGACTATCTTTTTTCTTATTTGTACCCTTAGCACTTAGCTCAATGCCCAACACATAGTAGGCACTTAATAAATGTTTATTGGCCTTAACTGAATAGTAAAGAACTAAAAACAAAAAAAAAATGCCTATCAACTGGAGAAAAAGTTAAACAAACTGTGGTATATGAATATTATGGAATATTCTAGTGCTGAAAGAAATGATGGATATGAAGAATATAGAGGAGCATGGGAGAACTTACGTAGAAGCAGGAAAACAATACGCAACACTACACTATAAATGGGAAGGAAAAAATGCAAAAACAAACAACTCTGAAATTGATCATTGTATTTACCAGGTTTGGCAATGAAATATAGAGAAATTTAACCTCCTTTTTAATCCAAATGCAAAAAAGATACTGTCAAACTTTTAAAGATCTTGATTAGTTTTACTGAAGTGCTTTCTTTCTTTTTTAATCTTTTTCCACAAGGTCTTAATCCCTTCTCTCTTACCAGAGACAGATTGTTGTTCCTCAATGCTGTCAGAGTTACATAGCTCATCATCACCAGACTGCTGTTCCTCAATGTTATTGGAGTTACATAGCCCATTATCAGCAGACTGGTGTTCCACAGCGCTGTCAGGGTTACGTAGCTCACCAGCACCAGATTGAATTGTTCTCACACTTCTCTCCAAATTTGCTAGATTCTTGAAGACTGGCTCCTTTCCTTGTTCAATACGGGATATCAAGGCTGGTTTGGGAATAGTATAATCTATGCAGAAAGAATAAAGAGGCTGATATTACTTTTTGTAAGGACTCAGTAGTGAGACAACTTCAAAGAAACTACATTTCTCTAAGTTCATTACACTTAAGTGAACTTAAAGGCAGCTAAGGTGGTGCAGTGGATAGAGTGCTAGACCTCCAGTCAGGAAGACCTGAACTCAAATCCAGCCTCATTCCATTATGTCATTTACCTTCTCTCTTCTTTAGTTTCTTAGGGATAATAATAGCATCCACCTCTACAGGTTGATGAGAAGATAAAATGAGATATGGTAAAGTGCTTTCTAAATGCGGTTATTATTATTACTTACAAACAATAGGAATAGAGGTAGAAAAAAATAAATAACCTTGGGATGGATTAGAATAAATATGTACAAAATCAGAACAGGAGTTTTTTTTTTAATTTTGTTTTAGCAAAGAAATCCATCTATCCAAGTTGATAGCAATAAATGGAAATCAGAGAAAATATACATAGGAAAGAGTGTGTGAATGTGTGTGTGTGTGTGTGTGTGTGTGTGTGATAATACAGAATGAAGGAGTTCTCCCCTTAGAAATGAGGTAACTCAATCATGAGAGAGTATCATTAGAAAGTTCTCCACAGGAGAGAAGTTATTACTGATGTTATTAGTGATGTTATTATGACATCATTAGTTCTAGTCCAAATGTTTCTGCCCAAGATGTTCCTTACGTAGACTTGCATATGGGGTGTGTTGAGTGTACCCAAGCACATCCTAATGTGCAGCAGCCCTCTCAGCATGATGCTTTGGATCTGGGGCCTTCTAAAAGTTAGGAGAGCACTCCCAGTCTCTGAGGGCTTTTGGATGATTTCGGCAATCACTATCAATGATGCTCCTACTTCCTTCTCCACTTCCCACTTATTCATACTCCTCCATTTCTCCAAGCTTTTAGTGTGGAAGGAAGAAGTGACTTGGTCATCTTGCAGGTCTGAAGCCTTCTCAACAATCATCTTCTGGACTCTGCACATCACTGACTGTCCTGCTTTGGTGAAGTTTAGGTTCGGAGTCAGGAACAACAATGTCTGGGTCAGAAGAGAGCTTTGCATTCCTTCATACACTCCTAAAAGGCTCTGGCCCAGGGACATCAGGTGGTTGCAGGTAGGTCAGGGAAAAATTGACTAGACATTTTTCCCACTTTGACTTACCTGGCCACTTTGTTTTCCATAGTTCAGTTTGTAATACATAGCCCTAAGGTTTCAGTTAATACAGATGAGCAAGGAGGAAAAGTCTTAAAATTTTAAAGCTTTGCACCTTTGGTTCTGTGTGCTTAAATTTCACTGCTGGCTCTCTTAGGCAAAATAGGGGCTAAGGATGCAGGTTCTAGGTGGAAAAAAGTTTTTGTAGGCTAAAGAGTATGAGGCTGAAAAGGCTGTTAGAATAAGAGTAAGAATTTGTTATTTTTTTTAAAAAGACCCTTTGCAAAATTTCTATTTTTAAAGTAAAATTTAATTTTAAAACTTAAGTTTAGTTAACTTTTAGTTTTAGTTTGCTTAAAAAAAATAATGTCCTACATGATTGAGAATTCAATAAATGTTTGCCTTTTAAAACTTTTTCAAAAAATTCTCTAGGTTACATCCTAATGAAGTGTACCACACACACTAATGGTAGGTACCCTGTTAATTTCGATTCAGGAGCCTACCTCCAAGAGTCATTTAGATTTTAGCTGAATGGTACAGCTAATAATAGATGATTATGATCATTTCAACCTTAATGCCAACTATAAATAGTACACTAGATTTAAGAACTTATAAGCAGAAAGGAATAATGAAAGGTGAAATAAGAAGTTTCCAGAAAAGGGCATAACAAATGAATGTTACTCAAGCTAAGTATGTGAGGTAGAAATGGAGAGGATATAAAAGAGTTGGCAGGATGCTGATCTGTGCTCTTATTTGGACTGAAAAAAGGGGTACCTTCTTCTCTTCCCCCCAAAAGAAAGAGAAAAATCACAATTACTATCAACTAAAGAAATCTGGGAAAGGCCAATATAACAAGAGGTAAGGAATAGAATCTGGTTGGGGAGGAGATTGGAATCAAATTAACATAAACAAAATTAAATATAGAGACCAAGTACTGACCTCAGAAGGTAGGAAAAACAAAAAGCAGAAGTGGGGTGATATAAAATCAATACAAAAGAATTAAATAAAAAGCACAAACTTAAAAATTACAATCTTAGGTGTAAATGAGTTAAACTCCCTGGGAAATGAAAGAAAATAAAATCTAACAATTTGGCATACACAAGAAACGCTTTTTAAAAATTTAGACAGAGTAAAAATGAAGGGCTAGAAATCGTTTTTTACTCTACATTGAGTCCACCCAAAATCAGAAGTTTTATTCATGGTTTCAAGTAAGATAAAAACATCATATGGAGATAGATAAATATGAAAATAACTTTCTGCTTATAAGCTTATCAGGTGATATAGCATTAAGAGCAATGAATCTGGAGTCAAAGAAACTCAGTTCAGATTCTACCTGTAATAAAACCTATGTAGATCATGGGCAAGTTAAGTTACTTAACCTGTATTGGCCATAATTCCTTCATTTGTAAAATAAGAAGTTAGATCACCTCTGAGGTCCCTTTCAGTTACAGATCTATGTTGCTGTGACCTGCAACTCACCTAAGCTCATAAAGGAAAATGTAATTGAATTTCAAAATATCGTAGAAATTAACATGATAAATGTAGAAGACTTTAATGTTTCTGAGGCTGAAAAAACAAACTATAAAGGAAAATAGACTTGAACAGACTTTTATTGGAAAGATGTAAAATCTTCCAAATAAGAATCATAGAGAATATATACATTTTAAAGCATCACAAGATATGTTTACAAAAATTCATCGTGTTATAGGACACAAAGGAATTATTAACAAATATTAAAAAGAAAAATACCAAACATCTTCCTAATAAACCATAAGGTAACATAAGTTGCCATTCATACATGAACACAAGGAAAATAAGCAAAATATAAAGAATTTTCTACACACTCTGCCTTCATTTCTTCTTCTCTCCTTTATTCCACAACCCTTTCCAATTTGAATTCTGACCTCATCACTCAAGAGAAATTGCTTGACCTAAAATTTCCAAGAATCTCAATTCCTAAATTTCATGGTCATTTTTAAAGTTCTCATCCTTTTTGACCTATTTACAGTATCTGAACACCTTTTGGATATTCTCTCCTCTCTGGGTTTTTTTTACTCTCTCCTGGTTTTCTTCTTACCTGTCTAATTGCTCCTTCTCATTCTCCTTTGCTGGTTCTATATTCTGCTCCCTCATTGTGGGAATTCCTGAGGCTTTTTTTTTATAGATCTACTATTCACATATACACACACATTCTCTCTGTATGTGACCTTATCAGCTCCCAGGAGTTAAATGATCATCTCTAGACTGATGACAATTAGTTATTTCCAGACCCAGTTTCTTCCCTGAGTTTTACTCCTATTGGACATCTTCTATATCAACATAACTAAAATAAAAACTCATTATCTTCTCTAGTAAACTAGTACAATTCTTCCAAACTTCTCTATTTCTGTCAAAGATACCATCACTCTTCTGGCTACCAGGTTCATAGTCTTTGTATTAACTGCAACCCCTCACTTTCTCTCACAAAGCATCAAATCAGTCGCCAAATCTTGTCATTTCTGCCCTTCAACACTTCTTACATCTGACCCCTTCTCTCTTCATATATTATTACTTCCTTAGTTCAGGCCATCATCACCTCTTACTTAGATTTTTGTAACAGCCTTCTAATTGATTGATTCTCAAGTCTCTACCCACTTCAGTTTATCCTCCATAAGGCTGCCAAAATAATTTTCCTGTAGTGTAGATCTGGCCACATCATTCTCCTCCTTAGTAATCTCCAGTGACTCCTTATTTCTCCTAGGGTTACATATAAACTCTTCAGTTTAGTTTTTAAAGCCCTTTACAACATGGCCCCAACCTATCTTCCCAGATTCACTGCACATGACTCCCCTTTATCCACTCTCTCATCCAGCCAAATTGGCCTTCTTCTCTGTTTTTCACACACAATAATCTTGACATTCCATCTTGGTATCTTTTCACTGACTGTCTTTCATGCCTTAAATATACTTTATCCTCACTTTTACTTTAACAAATTCCTTTATTTTTATATGATGCAGCTCAAGCAGCACCTTCTCTTGATTTCATCAGTCTTTTTTTTATTTTTTGAATTTATTTAGTATTTTTCCCCATTTACAGGAAAAAACAATTTTTAACATTCGTTTTTTTAAAACTTTGAATTCCAAATTCTCTCCCTTCCTGACTCCCTGCCAAAGCTCCTCATTGAGAAGGCAAACAATATAGGTTATGTATGTGTATGTATATATATATATATATATGTATATATATATATATATATATATATATATACATATATATATATATATATACACACACACATATATATTCATGCAGTCATGCAGAACATTTCCGTATTAGTCATGTTGTGAAAGAAAACACAGACAAAAATACAATAAAAATAAAGTTTAAAATTATGCTTCAATCTGTATTCAGGCACCATCAGTTCTTTCTCTGAGGATGGATAGCATTTTTCATCATAAGTCCTTCAACTTTGTCTTGGATTGTTGTGGCCGAGAATAGCTAAGTCATTCACAGTTGATCATCTTACAATATTGTTACTACTTCGTACACAATACATTTCACTTTTCATCAGCTCAGGTAAGTCCATGTTTTTTTAGAGTATCCAGCTCATCATTTCTTATAGCACAACAGTATTTCCTTATAATCACATTCCACAATTTGTTCAGCCATTTCCCAACTGATGTCTGTATGTGTGTATGTATACATATGCATATATGTATGTTGGTATACTTTTGCTTGTTATTTTTATCTCTTTTGGGATACAGACCTAGTAGTGGTATTGCTAACTCAAAGGTTTTGGATGGTTTTATAGCTCTTTGGGCATAGATCCAAATTGCTCTACAGAATGGTTCACTACTCCACAAACAGTACATTAATGTCTCACTTTTTCCACATCCCCTCCAACATCTGTCATTTTCCTTTTCTGTCCTATTAGCCAATCTAATAGGTATGAGGTAGTACCTCAGAATTGTTTTAACTTGCATTTCTCCAGTCAATAGTTAGAACATTTTTTCATATGGCTATAAACAGCTTCAATTCACCTGCAAATTGTTCATAACTTTTGATCATTTATCAATTGGGGAATGGTTCTCATTTTTTATAAATTTTATAAATTTATAAATTTGATTCAGTTCTCCATATATCTAATAAATGGCACTTTATCAGAGAAACTTGCTTCAAAATTTTTCACAGTTACTATTACTAACTATATTTCCCTCCATCCTATTCTCCCTCCTATTTATTGTTTTCTCTGTCCTTTCATCCTGTCCCTCCTCAAAAGAGTTTTGCGTCAGACTATTCCCCCGTCCCTTCTATCACCTCCACCCCCGTATCTTGTCCCATTTCCCTCCTACTTTCCTGTAGAGTAAGATAGATTTCTATACCTATTTGAGTGTGCATGTTATTCCATCTTGGAGTCAATTCTGATGAGAGTAGAGTTTGCTCACTCCCCACCCCTTTCCCTTTCTCCCAGTATATTCCTCTCTCATCCCTTAATTTTATTTTTTTAGATATCATCCCTTCATAGTCATACATATACTCCTTCTAATTGCTCCAATAATAAGAAAATTCTTATGAATTACAAGTATCATATTCCATGTAGGAATGTAGAGTTTAACCTTATTAAGCCCCTTATAATTTCCCTTTCCTGATTACCTTTTTATGCATCTCTTGAGTCTTGTATTTCAAGGTCAATTTTCCATTCAACTCTTGTTTTTTCATCAAGAATGCTTGAAAATCCTCTATTTCACTGAATGTGTATTGTTTCCCCTGAAGGATTATACTCAGTTTTGCTGGGTAAGTGATTTTTGGTTGTAATCCTAAATCCTTTGCCTTCCAGAATATCATTTTCCAAGCCCTCCTATATTTTAATGTAGAATCTGCTGAATCTTTTGTTACCCTAACTGTGGCTTCATGACACTCGAATTTTTTTTTCTGGCTGCTTGTAATATTTTCTCCTTGACCTAGGAGCTAGGGAATTTGGCTATATAATATTTCTGGGAGTTTTCATTTTGGGATCTCTTTTAAGAGGTGATTGGTGGGTTCTTTTGATTACTACTTTACCTTATGTTTCCAGAATATCTGAGCAGCTTCCTTGATAATTTCTTGAAAGATGATGCTTAGGCTTTTTTTTTTTATCATGGTTTTTAGTTAGTCTAATAATTTAAAAATTTTCTTTCCTGGATTTATTTTTCAGGTCAGTTGTTTTTCCAGTGTGACATTTCACACTGTCTTCTATTTTTTCATTCTTTTGGTTTTGTTTTATTGTTTCTCAATTTCTCATAAAGTCATTAGCCTCCATTTGCTCAATTCTAAATTTTAAGGAATTATTTTCTTCAATTAGCTTTTGTACCTCCTTTTCCATTTGGCTAATTCCACTTTCTAAAGACTTTTTTTCTTCAGCGAATTTTTGTGCCTCTTTTTCCATTTGATCAATTCTGCTTTTTAAGGCATTCTTCTCCTCTTTGGCTTTTTGTACTTCTTTTACCATTTAGGGTGGTCTGTTTTTTAAGGTGTTATTTTCTTCAGTATTTTTTTGTGTCTCCTTTACCAAACTGTTGACTTGTTTTTCATGATTTTCTTGCATCACTCTCATTTCTCTTCCCAATTTTTCTTCTACCTCTCTAATTTGATTTTCAAAATCCTTTTTGAGATCTTCCATGACCTGAGATAAAATCATATTTTTCTTTTTTTTTAATTTTCAGTGTTCTACATTCACTACCATATAATTTAGATTTTTTCCCCTCCCTCCCCCTCCTACCCACTGTCTCTCCCCTCCCTCCCCAAGATGGCATACAATTTTATATAGGTTCTACACATACATTTCTATTAAATACCCTTTCACCACAGTCATGTTGCACAGAAGAATTAAAACGAATGGGAGAAATCATAAAACAAACCAAAGTGTGTGTGTATTCATCCTTCGTTGCCAAAGAAGACTGTGTCATCAGGGAAGCAATTACATGACTTGCACTTGACTTTGTTTTGAGTGAGGGAGGACTGTGTATGTCACCAGCCTCACTTCTCCTCCAGAGCCATCTGAATTCAGTGACTGGAGATGACCCAGGATGAGGCAATTGGGGTTAAGTGACTTGCCCAAGGTTACATAGCTAGTGAGTGTCAAGTGTCTGAGGTGAGATTTGAACTCAGGTCCTCCTGATTCCTACACTGGTGCTCTATCCACTGCACCACCTAGCTGCCCCAAACCAAAGCGTAATACAAAAGAAAATGATCTGCTACATTCTGGGATTGAATTCCATAGTTCTTTCTCTGGATGTGGAAGGCATTTTGCCTTAAAAGACCATTGGAAATTTTTTAACTCCTTGCATTGCAATGAGGTTCTAAGTCTACCAGAAAAAATCCTTGCACACTGTGGTTGTTGCTGTGTACAAAGTTATCCTGGTTCTGCTCCTTTCACTCTGTGTCAGATCATATAAGTCTTTCCAGGCCTCTCTGAAGTCTTCCTGTTCATCATATCTTGTAGCACAATAGTATTCCATTACATTCATATACTACAATTTATTCAGCCATTCCCCAATTGATGGGCATCCCCTTGATTTCTAGATTTTGGCCACCACAAAGAGAGTTGCTATAAATATTTTTATACATGTGGGACCCTTTTCCATTTTTATGATCTCTTTGGGATACAGTCCTAGAAGCAATATTGCTGAGTCAAAGGGTATGCACATTTTTGTAGCCCTTTGGGCATAGTTCCAAATTGCTCTCCAGAATGGCTGGATCAACTCACAGCTCTACCAACAATGAATTAGTATTCCAACTCTCCCATATCTTCTCCAAAATTTATCATCTACCTGTTTTGTCATGTTAGCCAATCTGATAGGTGTGATGTGCTATCTCAGAGTTGTTTTGATTTGCATCTCTCTAATCAATAGTGATTTAGAGCATTTTTCAATATGACTATAGATATCTTTAATTTCTTCCTCTGAAAACTGCTTGTTCATATCCTTTGACCATTTATCAACTGGGGAAAAATCATATTTTTATTGAAGACTTTGGATGTAGGAGCTTTGACTTTGTTGTCTTCTGAGTGTGTTTTGATCTCCCTTGTCACCATAGTAACTTTCTATGGCCCAAACATGAAGCTCTACTATGAACAGATTTTTTTTTTCATTAGAAAACTTTTGTTTCACTGTTGCTGTTGTGTCTCATCACTGTTGCTACACTACCCCTAGGGGCAAGACCCCAGCATAAGTGCCTAATCTGCCTCCTTACTTGCAAGTCATTTCCATCACTTTGAAATTAAACTTCTGCTTGATTCCTGACTTTCCTGTCTCAACCTTGTTCTGTGGGCTGTGGACATCCACAGGGTTAGAGACACTGTTCAGTCCATTGATGATCAGTTAATTGATGTCAGAAATGGGATTGGACATGGAACTGGCCTTTTGCTAGGGAATGAACTAGGCACCACCTGGGATTTATTTCTGTGGAGTCTACTCCCACTCCCCCTCCCACCCCAAACCTGGTGAGTCCTCTGTCCTTCTCCCTGTTCCAATCTTGAGTTTCCACCTTGGTGGAGCTCACCACTCTTTGTGAGGAAAACTCCAAGACCCTCCAGTGACCTGGTTTGTCTCAGATTACTCTGGTAAGAATATCCTTTCTTAAACTGCAGATTTCTGTTCATTGGCCTCTCTGTGTGCCTCTGCTGTGCTTTGTTTGGTTTAGTTTAGTTTTTGCTTTTTTACTGCACGCCTCTGTAAAATTGTAGTTGCATGCCTATTGTTTTTAAACTACCCACATCTGTAAAGTTAAAGCCACTCACCTCTGTATGAACTGTGACTGTAAACTTTGTTCTGTTTGCATCTGTCTTGTCATTTTATCTATGTTTGTGTCTTTATAAAATGCAAAATGTCTGTATAGATTTTGTTACCTTGAAAAATTTAAAATGCAGCCAGACCAAAAAAAAAAACTTCTGAAGGTTGTAGCCAAAGAGTTGAGAACACTGGAAAAAATTAATGAACTTTCATACTTGAGGCAATTATCCTGGGAAGCAGGATTAACCCACTTTAGACTTTCTGTGGGAGATTAGGTAATAAAAAAAGTGAAATAACCAAAGTTTGTAGAACTGTTATAAACATCTCTACATATTTTGGAGTTTGAAGTTTAATTGTTTTCAGATTACAGAGGAGAACTCCTGGGATTTGGAGTAATTCGAGGAATTCACTCACTTTTAAAATAACTTATTAAGTTTTGGGGTATCTCCCTGCAGAATGTGTTTTAAGGAAAAATAAGGATTAGATTATATAAAAGTTTTGCAAAAGTAAATGGCAAGATTAATAACCTCATTGTTTTCAGGCAATGAAGAAAGGCAGCTAGTATGGAACTAATGCCACAGTGAGGAAGAAAAAAAATAAGTAAACAATTTGCACCTTATAGGAACTTCTTATTAACCCTTCCTTGACATGTCTGACCATGAAAAGAGAAAAGATTGTTTAAACCAAAGATCTCTATTAACTACATCAGGTCAGAGACCCTCTCTCTCTCCCTGTTAACACCTCTCATCTCAGATCAGATTCCCAAAAACAGGTGTTTAAAAAATGCTGGGAAAATGTAGAGAAACTTGAATTATATTCTGGTTGTAGAAATTTATTAGCTGTGTAATCTTAAGCAAATTATCCTATCTCTGTTTGCTCCAGTTTCCTGATCTGTAAAGAGAAAAATAATAATAGTTCCAACCTCCCAGGTTTTTTGTGAGATCAAAATAATATAATGATTGTAAAGTGCTTAACACAATCACTGGTATATGTTAATCACTGCACTATTTCTTTAATTGAATGTAATTGCTCCATACTCTAAAGTGGTTTTAAAATGTCAAAGGTAGTAAGATTAATGATTTTATATGAAATAATTTGGAAATGCCATTGATGTCATCTGAAGTTTTATTTCATGTTTTAAACACATAATATTATTTGTATTATTATTATATTTCTAAATTCTCTTATATTGTGAAATTCGAGAGACCATTGTAACAGAAATGCTGTTAGACAAAACAACTCTTTAATCTAGATGCTGTTACACATGAATTAGACTTTTAAAAGAATGATATAAAAATAGATATTTGAAAATTTTAAAATATTTAATGAGGCATATTTTGTTATAAAGCAGATAATAATAATACATAATAAAATTTCATTTTAAATTCTTGGCTATTATGAAAGTATATAGGGTGGTTTAAAAATGATGCTTCAACACATTAATGATGAATCAACAATTAGGCATTTGAAGTATGTCTGAAGCCCCAGATTATGAGTAGTTTTAATTTATAAGTAAAGGATAAATGAAATGTTAACTGTTAGGGAAACATCAGGAAAGATATTCAAGCCCTAAGTTGTGGTTAGTGAAATTTTGCTATTTGAGGTAAAAATTCTTGGGACTGAGTTTTGCTTTTGTTTAGAGTTTTGTTTACAGGGATAGTTTTCTGAATTTTCATGAAGCCAATGATAGAAAATGGCATTGTTGCAGTTTGGGAACTGCTCATGGTGGATGTCTGTGTCAAGGAAAAGTTTTAGGGACATCCTTGGTATGGTCTAGGTAGTATCCTCCTGAATCAATTTCCACATTGTGCTATTTCCTTTCTGAAAAGGAAAATTCCCCACATTGTTAATCCTGAGCCTTACTTTTAACTCTCTGTGACTGTATGATTGACTGTTATAACTCCTGCCTGGAATCAAACAGCTAAGGGAGTTTTCCCACTGTTATGATATATGATACTGTTCTAACTATATCCCTCTTTTTCCTTTTATAGCAAATTTCTATAATCAAGAAGTTTTGCAATGACAGAAATAAATCTATTAAACAATAGATTGAAACTGGAACATCTATGAGTTACTATATAATAGGATGCAAGTATAAACATCTTGCATTTTTAAACTTTATTTGTGGTCAGATTGTAATACAGGGATGATATCTTCCTAAAGGGGAAATGATTAGACAAAGATGTAATAGAAAACGTTTTCTAAATAAATGGAATAGTAAATTTTGAGAAAGAAAGGACTGTATGATTGGCTTCTGAATTTTTTTATCATGGAAATTCAGGCTTTGAGTATGTTTTAGTAAAAAGTTCTGAAAATTGGATTAAGATCTTACACTTAAATTGTATGGATAATGGTAAAGAAAGTGAGATTATTTTCCCATTATTAAAGTATCTGTCTGATAATTTTAAAAGGCAGAAGAGCTCATTTTATGGTTGGGCCCTCATACATTTTTAAATTTTTAATTTTAAACATATTAGGTACAGGATTTAGATATGGATAGAAACAGCAAATGATAAATAAACCAAAATTATCTGAAGTTTTAAGACTGAAGAACCAAATTTAAGTGATTATACTAAATCATATTAAGTCAGAATTATCTAGGAACCTTTGGATTTGGAACCAGAAAAGCAGAGTCCCCTTTATGGTTGTCCTGAGAATAAAGCCTATTGTCCAAGAAAAGATATCTAGGGACCAGATAACTAAATGAGACATCTGGAACTCAAAATGTTCTGATTAAATGGATATTGAGAAAGGGTCACTAGGACACAAGGAGACTTGATTTAGTTAATATTGGCTATAATTATTGTATTGCTTCGGTCTTTTGTTTTAAGATATTTATGTTGAAGTTTTCTTGGTTATGTTAGTGACATGTAAATCTCACTTCTCAGAACTAGTTCATTGTGAGCCCTCTAAGAAATTTGATCTGTAATGTGATATTAATGTGACCTGACACAATGTAATTATGCAATTATGGGAATTGTGAGGAAACCATATTGCATTGTTTGAAACTAGTCCTGTGTGGCTGGGAAACTGGACCATCTCTATGTGCTATTTAGAGACCTTTAACTAAAGACTGATGTAGGGAGTTTTCTCACAATTGTACAACTCAAGCTAAGGGCCCCTACAAGGTCCTTCTGACTACTCTCACAACTGCCAGGCTTGTGGGTGTGGACTACTGGATCATCTGAAGAAAGCCCCCTGCCCTTTCAGAACCCTCCAGGGAAGTCAAGGTTCATCTAGAAGCAGCCAACATCCAGGTGAGACATCTATCTCAAGATTCCAGACAAGGGCTGAGTATACTGACCAAATTCTTTTTTTTCCTCTTCCCTTTCCTTATGTGCCCAACCACCAATGCCCTAATTCAAGTATGTGTTGTCATTTTCTCCCTCTATATTCTTAGCCTCCCTCTCTTTTCTACTTGCAAACAAACTGATGGCTAGACAAGACCTATTCAACTCAATATCTTGTCCTGGCCCAACTGGCCTCTTGTGGCATTTGGCTTATACCTGCCTCTCCTTTATTGGCTAAAAAGGTAGGGGTTCTTTCAGATCCCCTCCCTTGGGCCAAAAGGGGGAAATACCAAGAAATGAGGAGACACTCTGTTTTCCAGAGCTAGACCCAACAAACAAGCTGTATCTTGAGCCTGGCATAACAACAATTCTTTGTGCTCACCTTCTGGAGCCCCTGAGCTCAGGCAAGCACCAGCAGGCCAGAACATGAAGTGCTGCTGTGAACGGACTTTTTGTCACCAGACAACCTTGCCTCACTGTTGCACCTCATTACTGTTGGTGCACTCCGCTGTTTGACTCTTTTTCTAGTCACAAGTATGTAAATCAAGGTTCAGCCTCACTGCCTCGGGTTCCTCCAATGGAGCTAATACTTGGCCTGGCTACCGTCCAACAAGTTCACTGTGATGATTAAATTATATAGGTGACATCCCACTGAAAATCATGAATTAATATAAAGTGTGATTTTTGTTATCAAAACGACAGTTTCATCAAGAAAACATATTTCATTTCCATGTGTCAGTCTGCATCTCTAACTTGGCTAGAGAAACAATGTGTGCACATCATTTCTCTACATAGGCTAGAAGCTCCTGAAGAGGAAAGACAATGGCAAATTCATCTTTGTATACTCCACAACTTACACATTGTTAATACTCCAAATGTCTGCTAAATGAACTATCTACAAGCATTTGATTCCATAAGAGTCACTCTCCAAGTGTATAATGAACCTTTCTTACCCAAGGAGATCAAGGTTTCATAATTAGTCACCATCACGTGTTTATAAAGTTCTTTCTGGGACCATTCCAGTTTCTTCCATTCATTCTTTGAGAAATACACAGCCACATCATCAAATGTCACAGATACCTGGAATCACAAACATAATAATAACTAACATTTATATATCACTTACTATGTACCAGACACTGTGCTAAATGTTTTACAATTGTCTTGTTTGATTCTTACAACCACCCTGAAGAGGTAGGTGCTATTATTATCCCCATTTTACAGATAAGGAAAGAGACAAAGGTGAAGTGTCCCTTGGCTAGGAAGTGTCTGAGTCACATCTGAACTCAGGTTTTCCTGATTTCATGCCCAACACTCTAACCATCCTAGATTTCTCTTCTTTTCATGGTACTTTTTAAAAAGACCAATCAAGACCACCCCCATCAGAAAAAGTATTACAAAGCAGAGTCTTCTTGTATATTTTAAGCATCTTAAAAATGGTCTTGATTTCAGCATTCCAGCATACCACTTGAGGAGATATAGCTAAGACATCTGGGGATGTTTTTCCAATTGCAGCAAACCCTGAACAGATTCTCATTCTCATTCTGTCTATCTGTCTGTCTCTGTCATACACATACACACTTTCACACACACACACACACACAGAGTCAAAAAAGGCCCATTAGGTGACTGCAAAAAATAAACCTATTGGTATTTAGAGCCTTAGGAGAAGAGAATTAGAAAAAATGAAATTTTCTCATCAGAACCATAACAGCTTCTCACCTCTAAGTGGTAAGATCTCTATGGGCATTTAATAAATACTTATTAATTGACTGATTCAGGCCCAAGAGAGTCCTCTGCTCTATTTTCCTTTGCTTCTGCCACCTCTATGAAGGCCTTTCCTCTAAAATAGAGTACTACATTTTCAAGATAAATTTTATGCATACTTCTCAGTGTTTATTTTCATTATTTGATGTAAGTATTCCAGGGGAACACCTAGAGGATACATCTTTCAAGAAAGCATGGGACCTTTTTCCAACTGTGACCAAAATGTTGGCAGCAAGTACTATGAACAACACAGTCATGCTGCCCAAAATAGGACCCAGGAGGATTGAGAGAAACACAGGCCCCTGAGCGTGAAAAGCCTTCACTGAAGACTCTTAGAGGTACAGTAATCTCAGCAAGACCACATGTTCACAGTCACATGTCACTAAGTGACAGTTGTAATAAAAAGGCATGGTTTCAAAATATTCATCTTCTTCTACCTCATTAATGTGCTTCTTACATGTAAAATGCGCCTAATATCTTACCTGTAAAGATATGATCAATCATTAAACTGTTCCCAAAGAAGAGGGAAATGAATATGAAATCCATCATTATCAAGAAAAGATATTCACCAGTTTGAAAGAAATGGAATATATTTTATGCTTAATGTGAAACTAGTTTCAGTTTCCCAGGTTAAACACACTGAGAGACAAAAAGAGAGAGACAGAGACACAGAGACAGGGAGAGAGAGAGAGAAACAGTCCTTCGGGATATGAAAATTGTAAAGGCCAAGAGAAGAAAATCACAGTCAGTTTACCATTTGTGAAATGGGAATGAGGGGAAGGCTGGTAGGAGAGGCAGAATTTTCTAAAAGAAAAGACTAATTGGTAACATTGTTAAGCAGTTGATTTGTGTAGTGTACAAAGATGCTTGTATTTTCCTTCTCTAAAGTATTATAGTAACTGGCAAATAGTTACTTCCAAGGCTTAAGCCTCTGGTATAATAAGTTTAAGCTTCCCATGACCAGAATTCCTGTTACAATAATCTTCTTTATCATAGAATGGCATATATATATAAAACCTAGTAAACTTTAAAGTGCTAAATAGATGTTAGCTATTATTATCCTCATTTCCTATAAAGGGAAATTTGGTCCTACCACCCAGGCTGTCTTGAGATCACAGCGTGAAGAGGGTTGGGCAGAGAGCCTAAAGACCATGGTTCTGGTTTGAGCTTTGCCCCCCAAAAGCGGAGCTAAAAGAGGGTTTATCTCTTCTGGGCCTCAGTTTCACACTGTTAACATGAATGACTTGGGCCAGAACAGGCTTCATTGCCCAGACTGTCAAGGTGCACCCACACACCATGACAAGGCAGTGTCCCTCAAATTGCCCTTTTCTCCCAGTTTCCAATGCCGAAGGCTCTCCTCATTCATCTACTCCTGAGCAAGGCTGGAGCCGGGGTCTCTGCCGGACCCCAGTCTCCTCCTCACTGCGTATATCCCTGGGAGGTGGGGGTGGCAGGGGAGAGATCTCTCACCTTAACAGGAGTCGCTTTGGCCATGGCTTTTCGTCCTGCTTCCCGCATCTGAGGGCGCTGCGGCTTCTCCCCCATGCCCGGCTTCTCCCCCATGCCCGGCTTCTCCCCCATGCCCGGCTCCCCTTGCCCTCCCAGACTGGGCAGAGGGGAATCAGACAGTCTGCACCCTTTTCCGCCCACGCTCCCTCCTCCCTCCTGCAATGCAGTCGGCTGTCAGCGGGGAGGGCGCGGAGTGCGGAGCCCCGGAGGCTGGTGGCGGTGCCAGGTCCCAAGGGGCAGCCGAGCTGATGGCCGGCCCGCGCTGCGGCCCCCGGGCTGGGCAAACCCCTTCCCCCCAGCTCTGACTCCGGTTCTGGCTCTGGCTCCCGCTTGCGCTCCGGCTACGCTTGAGTCCACAGCACCTGCACCAGGAATCAGACCTCAGTTGTCTCCTACTGCCCACGACAGCTGTTGCTGGGCCCACGCGGTGCATCCTGGGACTCTTGCTCTTTTCTCACCCACCCCCAACTGCCCTCCCTGGAAGCAGCCACTTGTTGGGATCTCTTGTCAAACAGTGCCTCTGGGCCAGAAGATTTAAAAAAGGGGGACTTGCTGGACCAGACTACCTACCGCAACAGCTGCGTCTCATGCCTAAGCAAAATAACAGGTTCTCATTGTTATCTTTCCTCTCTCCCCTCAAATCTTTCCACTTCATCACTCAGCTGAAACTGCTCTCTCCAAAACTGCCAAATCTCAGCTTTCATGCTTCTCAGTCTGTTCTGCATTTATTGCTTTTGACCACACTTTCTTCTTAAATGCTCTCTCCTCCCAGGGTTTTCAGGACACTTTTCTCCTGGCTCCCCTACTATCTGTCTGGCTGCTCCTTCTCACCGTCCTTTGCTGCCTCATCACTCCCAACACTGGACCAGCGTACTCTAGGTGTTCCCCAAAGTGCTCGATCTCTGTCTCTATCTCTTTGTCTTTCCCTCCACCTCTCTCTCCCTTTTCTCTCTCTCACCAGTTCCCATCAGTTTAACTATCCTCATCAATATATCCCACTTAGTCTCTCCTTGGCATTTCAGTCACACATTGCCAGTTGCCTACTGGATATTTTCAAAAGGATGTCTGAAACACATCTTAAACTCACCATATGTAAAGCTGAACGAATTGTTTTCCCCCTTAAGACAGAATCACCCTTCCATTATCCCAGGTTCATACCCAGCATCAGCCTAGACTCCTCAGTCTCCCTTACTTCACATATTTAATCAGTTGTCAAATCTTGCCATTTCTACCTTCACATCTCTCACATCTGCCCCCTTGCTTCCATTCACACTAGCTACCTTAATTCAAGGCCTCATAACTTCTCACCTAGATTATTACAACAGCCTCCAAATTGGTCTCTGTAACTATTAGTCTTGTCATTCCACTCTATGCTACCCACTGCTGCCAAAGTAATTTTCCTTCCACACAGATCTAACCTTGAGATACTCCTCCTCAACCAACTCCAGTAGATTCTTATTACCTCTGGGATAAAAATATAAACTTTTCTATTTATTTTTTAAAGACCTGATCCCAACTATTCTTCTCAGTTTCAATGATCATTTTACTCCCCCTCTTAATTTCCTTGATCCAATCAAACTGCTTTTCTCTCTGTTCTTCTAACGTGACTCTCCATTCCCCATCTCTGCACTTTTGCACTGGTTGCACCACATATTCCCTCTAGCTCATAGAATTCCTTTCTTCCTCTAAAATGTAGCCTAAGCATTATTTTCTGCTTGAAGCCTCTCCTTATTTCTCTTGTAACACTTGCTTGTGCCTTGTATTATAGTGTCTCCCACTAATAGTATATTAACTATTATCTATATATTTGTATTTACTTTATATTTATGCTGTGTTTATATAAGTGCTTGTTGATTCCCCTATTAGAACATAAACTCCTTGAGAGCAGGGACTGTTTCATTATTCCTTCTTATATCCCCACCCCTGGCACCACTGCCTAGCACAAATCAGTTCAGTAGTTTCAGTTGTGTCTGACTCCTTGTGACCTCATTTAGGGTTCTCTTGGCCAAGATACTGGAGTGGTTTGCCATTTCTTTCTTTCACTAGCTCATTTTGCAGATGAGGAAACTGAGGCAAAGAGGATTAAGTGACTTGACCAGTCACAAAGTTAGTGTCTGAGGCCAGATTTGAACTCAGGAAAACGAGTCTTCCTGACCCTCTATCCACTGTGCCATAGCACATAGTAGGTGCTTAATGAATACTTGCTGACAATTGATTGAAACCTTGGAGGAGTGTGAAAAAAATAGATTTAAGTGAACTGTGACTGTTGTCTGGGTTTAGGGAAATGCTTCACGATTTGCAGTTGTAAAGTATTCATTAAAAGCTGGTAAAAAAAAGATTAAAAAACTATTAATTCCACCAGGCTTTTTCTTCTCTTGGAGTCACTTGCCCCATTATCATAATGCTGATCTTGCCCTGCCAAGTCTCAGCTTTGGAACACTCCCCCTTCCTGCTGCCTTCACTTCTACTTTGTGGCTGAATAAAACTGGAGAAAACCACAAAACTGTGCTGAGTCCCCCATAAATTTATGTTATGTGACCTCAACTGGGCTTTCATCACTGCAAGGCAATCCTTTTATACCTTGATAATTAATTCACTCTCTGACTTCACAAAGACCTTTTCAGCCCCCCTCATACTTTCCCCCTTCCCTCTCAGATAAGACTTTGCTTCACATTTTGCTCAAAAAAAAATTGATTCCATTCCACAACAGCTCGCTCTTCTAACCTCCTCATCTCATATCACTCAGATGTATTCTGCCACTATCTTCCCCAACAGTTTTGTCTCTTGTAAATGAACATGGTAATGGGACTCAGAATCTTGGAGCTGAAATGAATCTTGGAGGTCTTTCCAACCCACCATGCTACCCAGGAAATGCTTCAGCAACATACTTTCAGCAACATTAGGGGTCATTCATCCTGTTTAAATGCTTCCAGTGACTGGGAGACCTCTAGCTCATAATATTGCCCCTTCCACTTTTGAATGGCTCTGATAGATAGTTCTCACCTATATGCCCTGCCTTTGGGGCAGAGAGACTTATGGGAAGAACTGACCTTGATTCTCAGGCTTTCCTTGCATACCCTTTTGGAGGAAAAACATTACACGGGGGCTGGGTAAGCAGAAGAAAGAGACCAGAGAATTGGGCATGGGAAGGGGCAGCATGCCAAAAGAGATAAGCCAAGATAGGCTATCAGAAGATCTGAACTGATCAGATGTTATATGTGCCATAGTGGGAGCCCCCTCGCCAGTGATCTACTCCAGGGTGATAAGAACCAGGGACTTCTTTTATTTCCTAGCAAAGGCAATTGTCAAGGTAAACTAGCTGGTCTGCCCTCTGTTGCATTCAATGTAGAGCTCATAAACCTAAACTTGTTGGCCATCAGAAATGCTTTACAGTATTTAAGGCTTACAAGTAGGGTGGAAAACAAGGGAGAGAGTGGGTTTCTAATTTATATAATCCAAATGTTTGACCATGAGAGGTAATTTTAGGATTACCTAGATTACTTTAGGATTACCTTAGGTACTAGAACCAAGTGGAAGAGAGGTATAACTCTGTTACAAGTCTGGCATATAATTCATGATTCAGCTCCTCCTAGATACACATGACAGGACAATGAGAATTGGCAGCAATGAGTGGGTAAGGATGCTTTCATTTTCAAAGTGTTTGCAGCTGTTCTTAGCCAGCTGTGTTTGAAAGTAGAGCCACTCATCTCAAAGGGAAAGTGAACAAAAAGTCTAGCCTCCCTGGGCACACTGGCAGTTCAGTTTGCCTTGCTCACTAGTGCCTCCTGCTGCCTACCTATATTTTACCTTTCTAAAATGCCTACTATTCACCCTGTTCTAGCTCTTCTACCCTGTCTGTAGCTACACATAGAATAAGTCAAATATTCCATCTGTCATTAAAACTGTCCTCATCATGTTCCTTGTCCTTCTATACCTCAGTCCCATCTCACAGTTATTATCTTTTAATACTACCTGTTGAAATCTAGTTCATCCCTCAAAGTCCAGGTCCAATTCCACAACCTCCTTTCATAAATCAGCATTGCAACTAAGAGGAAGTGCTGAGCACTACAGTTGAGGGGTGGAGGTGAAGCTTAGAATCATGACTTAAATCAGCACTATAGCAAGGGACAGCCCCAAAGTACTTTGTGTTGAGCTGTATGATATTCACATTATGCATCAATCAATTGATCAGTCACAGAGCTTTTATTTTCTAGGTACTGAGGACACAGACACAAAATACTCTCCTAATGCTAGTTCCCTGCCCCAGCTCCAGAACCTCCATTTTGGGGAAGGGGCCATGCCTGCCATCCTTCATGCCTCTGCCAGCTCTGCTTCTGACTCTCTGGACTTTTCCACCATTCCTCAGCTGTTTTCTTGCCCTGGCAGTTCCCTCATTCCCTAGAGTATTCTCACTTTGGAACATTCATCTGTCCCTATGACCCCTTTTCCCCAGAACATCTATTTTGAGAAAGAGCCCAAGCCAACCATCTTTCATGCTTCTTCCAGCTATCTGGAATTTGCCATCATGTCCCAATGCAGGTACCTTCCTCTGCCGTTTCAATTCACTTTCCCATATCATCTTCCCTCATTAGAATATAAATTTCTTGAGAGTAGAGATTGCCTTTCTGGAACATAAGAAATGCTCAATAAATACTTCTGGTCTTGACTTTGTTCTCAGGAAGCTTATACTCCAATGGATGGGCTGGCATGTTTTCAACAAGTATTTAGAAAGTGTTTGCTATATGGCAGCTACTGCACAAAGCCTTGGGGATATAAAGGCAAAAATGAAATATTCCTTGTCTGTAAGAAACATACTCTATAATAGTTGTTGATGGCTATTAATTTTATAATTTAAAACATTTCAAAAATGGAATACAGAACAAAGACTAGAACCAGTCTTCAAAGAATAGGCATCTAAGACAAAACCCATCAATGGGAATAGGAGATGGAAAAAGAATATAGGTTCATCAGCTTGTGAAAGTGTACAGAAAGAACCAAAGAAGAATTCGGATTGAAACTCATCTTTTCCCCAAAACATCTTCCCTTCTAGTCTCATCCATTTCTGTCAGTGACAGCCTCATTTCCTGGTCACTTAGATTCTATAAGTTGGACTCAGCTTTCTCATTTTCTATTATCCTTTGGATAATATCTAAGCAATCTCTTCTAGTTCTCTTAGAGAAAATACTTCTGGTCATTCATTCCCTCTCTCTGTGTAAGTGCCAGACATCCTGGGCCATCTCCAGTCATCCTGATGAATATCTGGTCACTGGATTCATATGTCTCAAGAGGAGAAAGTGAGACTGGTGGCCTTGCACAGACCTCCCTCACTCAAAACAAAGTCAAGTACAAGTCATGTCATCATTTTTCTGATGTCATGGTCCTCTTCAAAAATGAAGGACGAACACACACACACACAAAGTGCCAGAGAGGTTTTTCAGTTTATTGGACCTAAAGGATGATAGCTTCATCAGGAAGAAACTCATGAGATTTTTTTTTAAACTCATGAGATTTTTGATGAAGTTGAGCCATGAAACTGTGATCAAGTGTGCATGTCAGTATGAAAACATATCTTAAAGCTGTGAAAATGGCAGGGAAGAACAGAGAAAAACTGACTATTTGAAGAAAAAACATGTAGTTCTTCATCCTAATATATAGCTTGCCTCTGGAAAGATACTTCACTTGAAGAATTCTAAAGGGTCTGAAAGGAAATTATTTTTAAAGCTATTATAAATGTTTAGATTAATTAAATGTAGTTAATAAGCACATTTAGTTGTTTTTGTTCATATATAAAGTGTTAGATTTTTATATGATCAATATAAAAGACCCTTATCTTGTCACCTTTAAGTGTATGATCAGTAAACAAGATTTGAAGTGTTTTAAATTATAAAATGGCCATCTACAACTATGATGGAATGCAAGTTCCTTGATGCTGAGGATGTTGAACCAAATCTGAAATCTAACAAAAAGAAACCAAGGTCAAGTATGTGGCTGAGGAAGACGGTGTCCTGGGAGATAACTTCTTCTGTGAATGCTGTTTTATAAAATATTTCAAAAGTCAAAATATTTTAGGAGGCGAATTTTGTTCACAATGTCAATTTTTAATAAGCACAAATGTGTTGGGGGCAGGGAGGGAATCCAATCACTCCCCAAGCAACAGCTGGTTCTTCCTTCGTATTGTCTCTGGCATCTTTCCCTTTCCATTCCTACCTTTATCCAGCCTCTCTCTCATCATCACATCATCTCCCCCTAATTTCTTGTCTTCTAAATGAGAGTCTTCGTCTCCAGTTCTCCCTGCCCCCCATCACTGCTGCCAGAATCATCTTCTCAAAATGTTGTTGGCACGTATCACCCTCCGGTCTAAGACCGTCAGTGGCTCCCCAGCCTCTCTCGGTCATCCATCACGGGGGAGAGTTTCCCAAGGTGGCCCCCACCCACTCTTCCCACGGGGCCTTTCCCTCTCCCCGCATTTCTGGCAGGTTTGCTCCTGGTTCTTTTACAAGCCAGACCCATTCTCGCCTGTCCTCGATGTTTCTTGGCCCTGGACGTGAATCTCCTGCGCTCTCATCGCCCCCATCCTCGGGGCACTCAGACGCCCTTTATTCCTCGGGCCCGCAGGAGGCGCTGCAGGACAGGAGCCTTTCCCGGGATGAGGGAGGGAGTGACGGGGTGGGGTGGGGGAGACAGATTCCCAGGATGCCCAGCGTGTATCCCTAGCAACGGACAACTGCGACAGGAGGCAGTGCGAAGAGAGGGTCTGCGGCTGCGCGAAGTAGAGCCGCGGGATTGGTGGGCGCAGAGAGGGCGGAGCACCAGCTCACTTCCCCGCCTTCGGCCTCTGTCCCGCCTTCCCCCCCAGGGACTCGTGCGGGAGCCCGGGCCGAGGAGGGAAGCCGGGGCTGGGGAGAAGGAGGGGTGGGAGAAGCGGCAGCTTCCCCGGGACCTGGGAAGGAGACGGAGGGCAATGGCCGAGGCGGCTCGTGCTCCGGTGAGAGACGTCCCCCTCCCCCGTGCAGGCGGAAGGAGGGACCGCGGGACCCCAACACCCGAGGGGGGCCGAGTCTCGCGTGACCGTGACCGATTTGACTGTGGGAGTGGTTTGGGGTTTTGTCTGTGGAAGGGGAGACTGGGAGAAGGGGCCCGCGTGGGGTGCCTGTTTACGTCCCACTTATTCACAGCCAAGCACCCTTTATTTGTACAAGTTAGAAGCTTGTTTGGATGGCGGGCCTCCCATTTTACAGGCGTGGAAACTGAAGCTTTTAGGTCACTTACATTTAAATAAATTGGATAGGTCATTAAAGGATTTTAACGGCCCAGCGGGGGGCCTGCCTCGGTCTGGACTTTCCCCGCCGGGCTGGTCCGCTCTGAAGCCAGTCCGGGTGTCCGGGTCGAGTTCCCTTTCTAGGAAGCAGCGTCTGAATGATGCTTTCACAAAGAGTTCTCTCCGGGCCTCGGTTCTCTTACCGCGCTGCACGCCCGGGGGACCCTGCCCGGCTCTCTGCAGTTGAGGGAATCTTTCATTTTGCTGAGCCTAGCGGGTACCTTCGCTAAAATTCTCCTGATGTTTTCGTTAGGGTGGGGAGATGATCCTGTGTTCTCAGACGTCTCTCTGGACAAATAAGTCTGATCTACCTGACAGCCTGTCAAGTACTTAATGACAACTATCGGGTTCTTCTGATTTTGTTCCAGGGTAAACATTGCTGTTTCCAACAACCTGTCCTCACAAGATAAGGATTCTTCTGGATGCTCTGCAGTTTGTCAGTGATTTTCCTAAGCTGTGGTGCCCAGATCCTTGATACATATTTATTTGAACAGAAATTCTGGTTTTAAAAGGCAGAAGGAAGTATAGAGACTTAAAGGTTTAAGTCCTGAAACCAGTTTTCATCATCTCTGTTAACTAAACTTTGTCTTAAACATTAAAATTTACATTGTACACAGCTCCCTATTGTGTGATAAATTCAGTGTCTGTTCAGTTAGACCTGCTGAGATTTCTCTTTCTTTTTATAACTTGTAACAGGTGTTTTTGCTTTGTTTCTATCGAGAATCGGATTTGTCTCCATAGTAGACACTTAAGCATTTCTCAGTTCTTAGGCTTTGAAAGGTATATTAATGAGATGGAGATGGGGGTGTCTCAGAACTAAGACTGCAGTTAAGAGGAAGGATAGACTAGACTGGAGTGGGGAACCTTTAGCTTTGAGGCGGTGTGACCTTCCAGGTCCTTAGGTGCAGCCTTTTGACTGAGTTCAAGTTTTACAGAACAGATCCTTTTATTAAGGGTGATAAGGTTAGAGGTGCTGGGGACTCCAGAATACCAACAGTCCGGGTCCTGCTCGAATGAATTTGACACAAGCCTTCTTAAAGCCAAAGAAAAACAAAGTTTATTAAAGATTCACCTTACTGAGTTGACTCTTAAGAAGCCTAAGCATTTGTAACGCTTGTATTCGCAAGGGGGCCAGATAGAATCTCATCTAGACAGAGTCTGAGCTGGATTGAATCTGAGTGCCTTCATAGAGGCAAGATGTAACTTAAATACAGAAAAGACTGTAGGAGGGATCTGGGGGTGGTCTGGTAATCTAGGGTGATGGGAGGAGGGGTTTACAGAGGGTCTTGAGGAGAAGTCCAAGGAGGGGATGACTGATCAAGTGTTGGAAACAGCTGGAGGAAATCAGGAAATATCAGACAATGGAGAACCTGGGCCAGAAACAAGTGTCACCAGGTAGTCTGGAGTCCCGGGGATGGTCTTAGTATATCAAACCAGGGAGCATCCTGATGGGAGTGGCTGGTAATAGGATCAAGGGAGGAATATCAAAAGAATGCTAAATAGAATATAGAGAGTATCTGGCCTGGGAAAAATGGAAGGGGAATCCAAGGATCCCCTCCCAAAGGCCAGACTTTGCAGGGCCCTTCAGACTAATGAGACAAAAACCCTCCCGATCCAACGGGAAAAGATCTTGGCCTGGGCTTGTACCTCATCATTGGGATTTGTTCTGTGAAGTTGGGATTCAGTCAAAGGGCTGCACTTGAGGACCTAGAGGGCTACATGTGGCTTCCAGTCTGAAGGTTTCCCACACTGACATGGTCTTTGGTCAGTTTTCATCACCTGCCTCTTCTACTTCTAATCTGATTAACAAGAAGCCAGTTCTCTAGCTGCCTGCTGTTACCCGTGGAGACAAATAAGAGTCTTGACTCAGGATTCTTCCCTTTCCATGAAACAACAGGGAGGAGACATTGCATCTTGGATCCAGAACAAAGATTTCATGACAGCCACAGGAACAGATAGGGGAAGTATTCCCATCATTGTAGGTTCACAGCATCTCTGGTTCCTTCAACCTGTGCTAATGTGATGGGGGCTTAAGGCAATCCTTCATCATCATGCCCTTATGGACCATTTCCAACTTAGTAATGTTCTTTTTAAAGTGGTGCCCAGAACTGAACAAAATACTCCAAATATGGTCTGATAAAGGTGGAATACAATGGTACTGTCACCTTTATTCCTGAAAACAATGCCTCTTATTGCAGCCCAACATTGCATTAACTTTTGTTCCCACATCACACTACTGGCTTATGTTGAACTTTTAATACCCTAAAACATCCCAGGTTTTATTTAGACAAATTGATGTGCAGTCATTCTTCATATTTGTAAAGATGATACAAGTATAAGATTTTATATTTGAATTTCATCTTTTTAAATTCAACTCAGTGGTTGTGGATTTCATCAAAGCATTTGATAAAATCTCTCATGAGAGATGGAAGAGATGTGGACTTTGATTGTACAGTTAGAATTCAGAACTGCTCAGTTTAACCGATTCCAAAAACTGTCAGTCTGGGAAGACATTGCCTCTGTCAAGCCACAGGGGTTGTCTTTTGTGCTACTTTATTCTGCGTTTTTAAAAGTAATTATTTGCCTAAAGACATTGATGGCATATTTATTAAATTGACTAATGACATGAAGCTGAGAAATCTGATACTTTGTGGGATAGAATCAGAATTTAGGCAGTAGAATAGAGTACTGGATTTGAAGTTAGGAAGACCTGAGTTGAAATCTTGATTCAGACATTTATTAGATGTATGACCTGGGCAAGTAACTTAATTGCTTCCTGTCTCAATTTCCTCTTCTTTAAAATGGAAATGATGATAGAACATACTTCCCAGTGTTGTGAGAACCAAATAAGAAATATTTGTAAAGCATTTTGCTAACCTTAAAGCTATGTGATTAGCAGTTTAGTGTCAACCAAGTTCACACATAGGTGAATCTCTTAGATATACAGAACAATGTCCTGAATACCAAGTTCACACATAGGTGAATCTCTTAGATATACAGAACAATGTCCTGAATAACCAACTCAAAGTAAAATCAAACCTTTTATGTTAAAAGTGGTATTTAGCCACTTAGCAGAGAGACCCTTTGGCTCTCATGATATAATTTTATCTGTTAATTCTCATAAGACCAATGAATAAAATAGATAACAAATCAAAGCCTCAGACCTCCAGGGCACAGTTGAGAAGCCAATTTGACTTGTATATGAAATATTTGCCAAGAGTGTTTTGGTTATATCTGGAAAATGAGTGCTAGATATTTTGGAAAATATATGTTCTGTTGAAATGCTATGATAAAATGCCCTCCAAATATGAAAATATAGCCATGATTTTGTAGTCCTCTGTCTGAAAAGAATAGCTTTAATGATAAAAAAAAAAAAAGACCACAAGTTATCTAAAAAGATGTTGGGGGTAGCACTGAAGTATTGTATGTCTACAACGTTTGTGATTTCAGGCATTCTTGACTTTTGATGATGTGGCCGTGTATTTCTCTGAGAAGGAGTGGGAAAACCTGGAAGAATGGCAGAAGGAAATCTACAAGCATGTGATGAGGACAAATTATGAGTCCTTAATATCCTTGGGTAAGATGAGTTGATTGGAAATTTGTTGGGTA
The DNA here is from genome assembly GCF_028372415.1 of Notamacropus eugenii. Classification (NCBI taxonomy): domain Eukaryota; kingdom Metazoa; phylum Chordata; class Mammalia; order Diprotodontia; family Macropodidae; genus Notamacropus; species Notamacropus eugenii. The sequence goes on along the minus strand of NC_092874.1, from coordinate 97,975,951 downwards.
TTTCTCATCAAAGTGCGTGCCTGTCTCACATAGCATTCAATAAACATCTGTGTGGTGACTGTATGTTAGATGGTATGGGTGCTACAAAGATGAATAAGACAAACAAGAAGGTAATAATCTAACTAGCAAAAGCAATCTACAGGATCAATCAGTCAACATACATTGAAATGGAAATTTCCTAAAACAGGGTGAGGTAAGGTTTGAGTAACCAAAGGTGTGGATATCAGCAAAATGATGCCATGACTTGCAATGAATTGGATTTAAGTGAGGGAGAGCTGTGCAGAGTCACCAGCCTCACTCTCTTCTCTGAAGCCATCTGGGTCAAGTGGCAAGATAGAGATCAGGATGACTAGAGATGGCCCCAGTGCAGTGAGAGTACTTGGCGTTTTTAAGCTAAGGTCTTTCCCAGGTTTCATTTTGACTGAGGCAATGCCCATTCAGTGATTAAGGCTAGGGAAGAAATGAGACAAAGAATAGCCTCTTTTACCTAAAAAAAAAAAATCAGTCTCAGAGAGGAAAACCCTTAGAGTTTCTGACCAGAACAAAAACAGTTATTATTTACATTCACTCTAAGCCATCATGGCCCAAAAAATGACCAAGGACTGAATGAGGCTTGGGATGGGACCTATTATTTATTGGCCAATCAATGGCAGAGTGATTTGGGTTTAAGGCATGGTCCTTAAGAAAGAAATCCAGCCTAAAAACTATCAAATATCTTTTGAAGTTTCAGCGATCAAAATTTGCATTTCTTTTCTCAGAGCACCCACAGGTAAGGGTATAACACCCTATGTGAACAAAAGGAGAGAAAGGAGGAAAGGAAAGGAGAGGGGAGGGAAAAGGAAGACAGGAAGGAGATGTGTTGTCCAACTGGAGGGCCCCAGTGGGGCAGCTGGTACTGCTCACAGATTGTTGTTTGTCCTTTATTCTCAAAGAGGACCATGATGTCAGAAAAGTTATACCATAACTTGCAAGTGAATTGGATATAAGTAAGGGAGGGCTGTACCAAGTTACAAGCCTCACTTTCTCCTGTGAAACAATCTGGGACCAGCATAGTTATAGATTAGAACAATTGGAGATAGCCCTGGATGCAGTGGAGACTTTGGCCTAAAGAGGAGGAAAGAGTTAATGGGTTTTGTCTAAAGGTGTTAATTGGCAACTTTTGTGAAAAGAAGTTGAATGAATGTGCAAGAAGAGTTAAAATGAGAGGATGTGGAAGATAAAAGTGTTCATGGGATTCATTGTGTACAGAACAGGGCACAGCCAATACCTCCATCTCTGGTTTACATTTTACCACTTAGTTACGTAGATGAACAAAGAACTGCTCCTTAAATCTCATCAGAAAGATACAACCATTTCAGGTAGATAATAATGTTAACTATCTGTAGATATACTGCATGATACAGTTTAGCTAGAAGTAACTACATTTTCATCTCTTTGAGCAGTGAGTCATATCCCTGATTGTGGCCATATTGGGCTGTTTCAGAGTTATCAGTTTTCTGAATGTATCTGTTCTTATATGTTGTCCCTCTAATCAATCAAGGAAAATAAAATAACTGTGAATGTATTTGCACAGTGAGTGTTCAGAGAATTAGAATTGCCTCTTTTTGGCCTTCCTGTAGACCATGCTGTTCCGAAACCAGACTTAATATCCTGGATTGAACAGGGTAAAGAACCATTCATCAGAGAGCTAGTAGATTTGAAGAGAAGAGAAGCAGTGGTCAGTTGTGGTGATGGTGGGAAATGTAACCTGGAAAGCAATGAGGAATGGAAGTTTTTTGGTGAGTATGAAGAGATTAACACCATGACATCTTCGGTCCTTTTAGTTAAGTACCCTAAATATCTTTTTTTCCCTGGCTTACATTGAAATTCATATGTAGAAAGCACAGAACTTAACTGACCAGTAGAAATCAGAAGACTTAATCCCTTTTGACTTTTCTATTGCTTTTTACATTGTTGACCAACACATTCTACTAGAGTTCTTTGTCCTTGGTTTCAGAGGTGTTATATTCTCCTGATTCACTTCTTACCTCTCTGACTTCCATGTCTCCTTTATTCAGTTCTCCTAACGTGAGTGTTCCCACCTAATGACCTTGGACAAGTCATTTAACCTGCCTGCACCTCAGTTTCCTCATTTATAAAATGAGGACATTTGATTAGATGGTCCCTGTGATCCCTTTCAGCACTACATACTATGATCCTAAGAACTCTAAAAAAACCTAAGAATTATGCATTTTAGCTGAAAATTTATTTTAATCATAGCTGAAAATTCATTTTAATAATAAGAAATATATATGTGACATATATTAGTATATTCATTCATTTGCCAGATGATTGTATATTTAGAGTGCCAGCAGTTAAATTATATTTTTAAAAGCCCAAAACTGTGATTCACATCATCTTCATTTTTCTAAAAAGAAATAAATGGTTCCTTTTGCACCTCAGCTAGAAAGTCCTTTCAGGGATTTTAAACAGTGAATATGAAGACACTCCTTCCCAAGGGCCTCATGGCAACTTTGCCTTCCCCATCCCACTGGGAACTATAATTCCCATTAAAATGACCTGAGGTGAGGAACTCAAGAGTCTGGATATAGGAAAGATAAAAACTTAATGGGAAGGAGCAACCTCAAATAACGTAAGGTGACGATTTTTATAGCACTCTCAATTTTATTTTTGACTGCAATTCCCAGCAATTTAATAAGCCTTGGTCACTTGGATTCACTATTCTGAATCAGAGTAAGGAGGAGTTGTATTGAAGGAGGAGGAGGAGGATAGTGATAACTGGCAATTTTATGGAAGCAGTTAGGTGGTTCAGTGGGTAGAGCACAGGGCCTGTAGTCAGGAAGACCTGAGTTCAAATCTGACTAAAACACTCACTAGCTGTGTGACCCTGGCATGGCACTTAATCTCGGTTTGCCTTAATCAGCTGGAGAAGAATATGTCAAACCACTCCAGTATTTTTACCAAGAAAACCCCATACAGGTTAAACATCTTACAAATATTATTTCGTTTGATCTTCACAACGACTTTGACAGGTAAGTGCTATTATTATACCAGTTTTACAGAGGAGGAAACTGAGACAAACGGTTAAGTGACTTGCCTAAGGTCGCATCATTAATAAGTGTCCAAGGCCATGTTTTAATTCAGGGCAGTGTTCTATCCACTGCATCACCTAGTAGCCTCTGAATATGTGGGTAGCACCACCTATTACTATTATTAATAAATATATGCTACAATCAAATTTTACTTTATAATTTACAAAGGACTTTCACATATTATTTCACTTTATACTTATGACAGCTCTATGAAGTAGGTAAGGAAAGTCTTTTTTTTCCTCATTTTACGGAAGAGTGGCCTGAGGATAGGTTGTATGTCCAAGCTCACTGCATTGTATGCTTTCATCTAAATTGATGGAAGTGGTTATGACTTCTCCAAAATCACATTGCTGGAAAATACCTAAGTAAACTGGAATCCAGATTTTTAAAAAATGTTTGTTGTTCAAGTTCAATTCTCTTTGGACCTCATTATAGAGCCTGTCATTCATTTATACAACAGACATGTCTTTTTCTTTAATAACGTTTAATTATTTTCCCCAATTACATGTTAAAACAGTTTTTAAACTTTTTTTTTCAATTTTGAGTTCTAAATTGTATTCCTCCCTTTCCACCCACCAGATGATAAGAAATCTGATATAGATTATATATGTGTAATCATATAAAACATTTCATATTAGTCATTTTGTAAAAGACTTGAATAAAGGAAAGAAAAAGGAAGGAAGGAAGGAAAAAAGTGCTGGGGTTGGAAGCTCAATTCCATGTGGACAGTCTCGGGCAGGTAAAGGTGGGAACTCCTAATTCTTAGAGTTCTCACGAGGCCCCCCAGGAAACGACTGGGAATCGAGGTGAACCGAGCTATCTCGTGTATTTCCGCCTCTTCCCGTGAGAAACGTGATGGGAGAGAGCTCTCCCCGCCTTCGAGATTGTCCCGGATCTGGGCACACCTGTTGTTACCTAACAGGCTCGGTATTGACATGCAAACTATGCGACGGGAGAGCTTAAGTAGGGTCAGGAAAGCCTGAAAGTTCTCTTGGGCGGAGGGGCCACGTGTGAGGACACAAGGCTCCGCTTTTCCTCTCTCCTCTCTCCCCTCCCCCTCTCTCCCCACTTACACTTCTACTTCCAATCTCTTATTGTAAGATCTTTGCCTCCTTGGGAGATTCTTCGCTCCCTCCTAAGGAAGAATTCCCCTGCACTTGTAACCAGAACCCTGAATAAAGCTCAACCCTTGTTCGACTCTGGAACGTCCTTTCTCTCATACAAGCATCCGGCTTGGCCAGCCGAAGACCTCGAGAGGTGAGGTAAGAAGACTCGGGTAGCCCACAGGCCTCTAGGCCTGGCAAAAAAGGAAGGAAGGAAGAGAAAATAATATGCTTCAGTCTGTATTCAGATGACATCAGTTCTTTCTCAGGAGGCAGATAACGTATTTCATCATGAGTCCTTTGGGATTGTCTCCACAGACATTTCTTGAATGTCAACCTTTTATATAGTCTTATAGGGAATGGAAAAGAAATATAAGAAGTAGAACTTACCTTTTAGGAATTTAAAACCTAAGTTCTAAAGACACATACGTACATGAAACTTTTAAAGGAACTGAGAGGAGTAAAGGACCAATGCATAGTGGAGTGTTTGAAAAAGGCTCTGTGGAAGAGTGAGAATTTCATCTGGGACCCTATAATCGGTAGAATTTGGATGTAAAGGACTGTAAACTCTTGAGCCTCAGCTAGAAAGTCCTTTCAGGGATTTTAAACAGCGAATATGAAGGCACTACTTCCCAAGCATAAATGAGCTGGAGTAGGAAATGGCAAACCACTCCAGCATATGCCAAGAAAACCCCAAATGGGGTCACGAAGAGTCAGACACAACCAAAAAATGATTAAACAACAACAGGAGCAAAAAGAAGAAAAAGCATTCTAAGCAAATGTTAGTGCGCAAGTGAGATCTGTAATAGATGGAAGCAGAATGAATATGGTGTGTTCAGGTTAATAGTCATGGAATTGACCTGTTTATTCAGGTTGAGGCATAATTAGAGGTAAAACTGGGAAGACTTATTGGGATCAGATTGTAGAAAGACCTAAATGCCAGACTAACTGTTTGAATTTTGTTTGGAATGTGATAAATAAATACATAAATGCTTTTAAGCCAATAAATGACAAGGTAAAGAGATTCCTTTGAAGGATTAACCTAACAAAATGGTATGGGATGTAGTAGATGGAAGAGAGACTAAAGGCAGGGAGAAAAGTTGAGGCCTCACAGCATTTCAGGCATGAGTGCTAAGGATATGAACTCTGGAGGTGGTGGAAATGAGAACAGAAATTAATAGCCTACAAGCCAATATAATAAAAATGATAATTCTACCTAAATTAATTTACTTATTCAACACCATGCAAATTAAACTGTCAAAATTATTTTATAGGGCTAGAAAAAATAATAGCAAAATTAATTTGTCAGAACAAAAGGTAAAAAATATCAAGGGAATTAATGAAAAAAAAAATGCAAAGGAAAGTGGCCTAACTGTACCAGATCGCAAACTATATTACAAAGTTGTAACCATCAAAACTATCTGGTACTAGCGAGAGAGTGGTGGATCAGTGGATCACTGGTGTTTAAATAAAGATTAAGTACACAAGACACAGTAGTAAATGATCATAGTAAACTAGGGTTTGATAAACCCAAAGACCCCAGCTTCTGGGATAAGAGCTTTGACAAAAACTTCTAGGAAAACTGGAAAATAATATGGCAGAAACTAGGTATAGATAATATCTTACACTGTATACCAAGGTAAGGTCAAATGGGTACATGATTTAAACATAAAGGGTGATACTATAAGCAAAATAGGAAAGCAAGGAATAATTTACCTGTAAGATTTTTGGAGAAGGGAATAACATATTAACAAGGGATAAAGATCATTATAAAATGTAAAATGAATAATTTTAGTTATATTAAAAAGGTTTTGCACAAACAAAACCAATTTATAACCAAGATTAGAAGGGAAAGCAGAAAGCACTTTACAACAAGTGTCCCTGATAGAGGGCTCATTTTACATATATATAGATATCTAAGTCAAATTTTGTAAGAATATAAGACATTCCCCAGTTGATAAATGGTCAAAAGATATGAACAGACAGTCTTCAGATGAAGAAACCAAACCTATCTGTAGTCATATGAAGAAATGCTTTAAATCACTATTGATTAGAGAAATACAAATTAAAACAACTCTGAAGTGCCACCTCAAATCTATAAGATTGGCTAATGTGACAGAAAAGGAAAATGATAAATGTTGGGGAGATGTAGGAAAACTGGGACATTAGTGCACTGTTGGTGGAGTTGTGAACTGTTCCAACTATTCTGGAGATCAATTTGGATCTATGCCCAAATGGTAATCAAATTATGCATACCCTTTGACACAGCAATACCACTACTAGGTCTGTATCCCAAAGAAAGCATAAAAAAGGGAAAAGAACCTCCATGTGCAAAAATATTTATGGTATATCTTTTTGTGATGGTAAAGAATTGGAAATTGAGGGGATGCCCATCAATGGGGAATGGCTGAACAAGTTATGGTATATGAATGTAATGGAATCCTATTGTGCTATAAGAAATGACAAGCAGACATTTCAGAAAAACCTGGAAAGGCTTACCTGAACTGATGCAAAGTGAAGTGAGCAGAATCAGGAGAATATTGTACACAATAACAGCAACATTGTGCAGTGATCAACTATGAATGACTTAGCTCTTCTCAGCAATACAATGATCTAAGACAGTTCCAAAGAACTCATGATGGAAAATGCTATCTACATCCAGAGAAAGACCTGATGGAGTCAGAATGCAGATAAAAGCATACAAATTTTCCACTTTTTTGTGATTCTTTTCTTTTGTCCTGTTTCTTCTTTCACAATATGACTACTATGGAAATATGTTTTATTTTGCACATACATAACCTATGTTAAATTGCCATTGTCTTTGGGAGAAGGTAGCGAGGAAAGGAGGGAAATAATTTGAAACTCAACATTGTAAACAATTAAATGTTAAAGATCATCTTTACATGTAATTGAAAAAATAAAATACTATTAAAATCCTTTTACAAAAAGAAGGAAAGAAAAAAATAGCCAAGCATAACACATTTCAAAACCAGAAAGGTTTCAAGACATACAGTGTATATATATATATATTTAGGAATATGAATCAAGTATATGCAGAATGTATTAAAATAACAAGAAATCGAGGAACTAATTAGAAAGATTAGAAAACTAATTAGGAGATTATATGCGATCATTTATACTTGAAGTCATAACGAGGACCAATTGACTGGAAAAAAAATCAGTCACAAAGGTTAAATCTATCCTTATTTATTTACTCATGTACGCATCTACCTCAAGTAGAATATAAGCTATGCGAGGGCGGTGACTTTCATTGTTTGCTCTGTTTATTTAGCAACCAACTGTAATAGTAATTTAAATGGAAAACTCTTTCTTATTAATTAATAGGCCCATATGATCTGCTTAAATCACCTGGAAGCCTTAAGTCACTTGTGCTGGGAGGAGCTTGCTGAAGAGGCAGAACAGAAAGGGTGGAGCAGAACTGAGAGGAAGTGAGTGGGGGGGTGGGAGGGTCAGGTCAGAGGGGATAGAATGCAGGCCAACTGACACAGTGTGACAGTTGATAGGGAGAAGGCCGTGGCTGAGGGAGGGGAGGTTTGAGAATGGCTCTGCCTCCTACTGTGATCATGGTTATTAACTTCTTGGTCACCATGACAGATTTTGCTTTCTGGTTCTGATTTGGCTTTCTTGTGTTTAAATAAATGTTTTTCTTCTGCTTCCTATATGGAGAGTGTTTTATACTTGGCAATTGAGAACTACGCTGGCATATTCATAGTCACCACCAGTGCTGTGAATATTGCCTTGGTGACACCCTCATAGTATTGTATACCTACCAGTATAGTAGGCACTTAATAAATGTTTAAGTTGAATTGAATTGTTAATTGTGACAAAGATAACCTAAATTTGAGCTCTTGTATGATTCCTTTTCTTTTCTTTTTTTTAGTTTTTTTTCAATTAGTGAGCATTTGTTTTCTTCCTTCCCCCTTACCTCTCATGAAGAAAAAAAAAAATAAAAGCCCCTGTTACAAATATGCGTAATCAAGCAAAACAGATTTCCACAGTGGCCATGTCCAAAAATGTATGTCTCATTCTGCACATACTGTTCCCTCTCTCAGAAGTGAGCCTACCATTCCTGAGGGCTGATGATTTCCCTTGGATTAAACAGGGGATTGAACCACTTATTTTGGATTTTAGAAGAGAGAGCAGACTCAACATGCCCTATTCCAGGCAATAATAAGTTGTCTTTTCAAGATCTGGGAGAATAAAAACTGTCAGTATATTACCCTCCTTAGTTCTCCTTGCTTTTTAAAAAATTTTTATTTTGAAACAGTTTGTCATGCATTGAACTTTAAGCTACAAAACCAATCATATCTACATTTGCAACTACTTACACGTAAAACTGAATTTCTGCCTACATGTTCATATAACATCATAATCTCTGTATCCCTATGCATTCTTTGTCCATGTTTTTGTTCCAATTTTCAGTCGAGTTCAATTCTTTGTGATCCCATTTGATGTTTTATTGACAAAGATACAGGAATGAAAAAAATTTTAAAAGATACAGGAATGGCTTGCCCTTTCCTTCTCCAGCTCATTTTACAGATGAGGAAACTGAGGCAAACAGGGTGGAGTGACTTGCCCAGGGTCACACAACCTGTAAGTGTCTGAGGCCAGATTTGAACTCAGGAAGATGAATCTTCTGAACTCTAGGCCCACCCAACACTCTATCTACCCAGCCACCTAGCTACCTCTCTCCATCCATTAGTCTCTGTATTTATACATCTACTTTTCCATTATATTATTGTAGTCAGCATCTGTACTGTTGTTCTCTTTTTTTGGCCTTTTTTCATAAATCTTTCCAACTCTCACCTCACCTCTCACACTTCTATCAGATGACCTAGCCTTCTGCTATACTGAGAAAATTAAAAACATTAGACATGTTTATTCCCCAAATCATCAAACCTTTTCACTATCATCATCTGTGTTCCATTCATATAATGGATCAAAGATTCAAAGTAACATATGGATCCAACACCAAAGTTGTCTTTTTAATAAGCAACTTTATTGCCCATATGGCACATAAGAGCTTGGGGGATCAGATGAGTCACACTCTGAAGATGACTTGATCTAACCTACTGTGGTCAGATAGGGCCTTCTTTTCCCAATAACTCTTCCCTTCCCAGAAATCCCACCATCTCGCATCTCTCTTTATGTCACCCATTCTCCACCCTCAGCAATTCAGGGCAACTTAGTATTTGTTTATAGTTTTTCATGGTGTGCTTGACCCAGCCAGGTTCATAAGTTAATTTTTGGCCAGGAACAGAAATTGTCACAGAAAATGAATGAGTCTGGCAGGCAAGTGCAGTATACCCAAATCCTTTAAGGACATAGTTTTAGTAATCCTAATAAAATTATCTATGTTTTATTCCAATGCTATTTAATGTGGAGTAGAACTCCACAATCTGGTATAGTGGAAAGACCATTGTATTTGGAGTCAAAGGACCTAGGTTTGCATCCTGGCATAGATCTCCATAAGCAAGTCAGTTTACCTTTCTGGGTATCAGAAAAAGTGAGGGACTGGGCAAAGTTAACTCCCAGATCATGAGTTCTCAAGCTTTTTTGTGTCATGGACAACCTTTGGCAGGCTTTTCAAACCTATGGACCACTTCTGAGAATAATGTGGTTTTTAAAAAATCCATAATTGTAGGAAATGTTAAATTATAGTTAAAGGTTAGTGAAAATAAAGTTGTAATTTTTTTCCATCCAAATTCATAGACCACCTGAAATCTATCCAGAGACATTGTAGAGATCAGTGGACCTCAGGTTAAGAACTTGTGGGGCAATTGATTTCTGAGCTCTCTTCAAGCTCTTAAGTCTTTGATTCTAGGTTCACATTACAAATATATATTCTTCCAGCACCGCAGTCCCAAAAATACCTCTCACTCAATTCTAATTTCACTTAACTGTATCCTGTTATTTACTAAGGCAAATCCCTCTTCCTGCTGTTTTAAGCTTATTCCCTCCTGCTTCTTCTAGAATCTTGTTTACTTTAGGAATTATCCTTTCTTTCTCCTGTATCTTCATCAGTCCCTTACCATTGGCTCCTTCCTCTATACCTGCACACATACTTACTGCTCAATACAAAAGATACCTTCCTTTGAGCCTTCTAACTCAGGTACTTACTATCCCCATCTGTCTTCTTCCTTTCATTACTAAATTCCTTGCCTATACCTAGTTCTTCCACTTTCATATTGTACCTTCTCTCAACAGCCAATTATATTGTGCTTCTGTCCCTACCATACTACTGAAATTTATTGAAGGAAGGAAGGTGTGTTCGTCCTTAGTTGCCAAAGAAGACAATGCCATCAGAGAATTAATGACCTGACTTGTACTTGACTTTGTTTTGAGTGAGGGAGGGTTGTGCAGGTCACTAGCCTCACTTTTCCTCCAGAGCTATTTGAATCCAGTGACCAGATATTCATCAGGATGACTGGAGGTGACACAGAATGAGGACAATTGGAGTTAAGGGACTTGCCCAAGGTCACACAGCTAGTGAGTGTCAAGTGTCTGAGGTGAGATTTGAACTCAGGTCCTCTTGATTCCTGCACTGGAGCTCTATCCACTGCACCTCCTAGCTGCCCCTAAAGGAAAGAAGGAAGGAAACAAATATTTAAGTGCCTACTATGTGCCAGGCAACTGTGTGTGCTAAGGGCTTTACAATTCAGATCTCATTTTATCCTCACAACAACCTTTTTAGGTAAGTGCTATTATTATCCTTTTTTTATAGTTGAGGAAACTGAGGCAGACAGAGGTTAAGTGACTTGCCCAGGGTCATACAGCTAATAAGAGTCCAAGGCTGAATTTGAATTCAAGTCTTCCTGATTCCAGAACCAGTGCTCATGTCTGTACTTGGCTTCCTCCTGAAGGTCACCAATAATCACCAAAACCCAACATTTTTTATGCCCATCCTCTGATCCTCATTTTTTTCTAGTTTTTAGCATTATAGACCATCTCCTACTGTATCTCTTCACTCTTAATTTCAGAGATGCCACTGTCTCCTAGTTTACATCTCTAACCATTTCTATGTCTCCTTCATTTGTTCCTTATCTTCTTCCTGAATTCTTAAGGTGAATGTTCCTCAAGCATCTGTCTTTGGTCCTCTTTTCTCACATCAGTCTTTCTTTCCTCACAGCTTCAGTTTATATATTTGAGTCTATTCTGGTTTCTCCTACTCTTCTGGTCTACTTTTTCTGTTATTTGTCTACTACAAGATAGCTTTAATTAGAACCACTTTCTAAAAGATGCAAACAGTATGTAATAGAAATTCCTAGTTTCATGTATAGTTCCATCTGTACTTCTGTATACTAAAAATGTTCATATTTGATATTTACTAAATACAGAAAAAAAAGTTGCTCTATGTTGCTTTGAAGTCTTTTCATGCTGTTTAGTTTGGGAATTACTGATTGTGTCATATATTTGTTTGAATTTCCTAACAAAGCTCCTTAGTTAAATAGATCTGAGCTTCTCAGTGATGACACTTTCACACTGGGCAGCATCCACTGAGAATCCTGTTCTTCCTTGGCTGAACTGGAGAACCTGGTAAACTTATAGGGATTGGGCTTTATGTTAATGAACTCAGAGAGCCACAACTTTATTGTTGTTTGTCAATCCATCTTGAACCTTATTTGTTCAATCTAAAGTAAGTCTCCATACTCTATTTTTAAATATTTTAATGACAAATAATTAAAAGACAAAATCATGATTTCTGTGGGAATGAAGGTGAGATGGATCTAGATTCCTTAGGACAGCCTTTGTTAGTTGTGTTTCACTTTAGTAGTGATTTGGATAGATCCTATCATAGGGCAGACAAGAATAATAACAGGGTATTTGTTCATAATTCCAGAACACCAGGGAGCTGTGAGTACAAAAGAAGAGGAATTCCATTTGGATGATCATCAAAGCCAAGTTGTACTTAAGTCTTTACCATGGAAAAAAGAAAATCTTTGCTCCATGTCTGTTCAAAGAACTACCTTGAGATACTTCAACTTTCAAAACAAAAACCCTGTTTTTCTAAAAACTCACAGCATTAAGGGGTCCTTCCAGTGGAAGAGAGCCCTGAACCATAAAATCCAAGAGCTCCTGGACTGTCAGGAAATCCCCCTACAACAGAGAAGCTTCCATTGCTGTGTGTCTAATAACAGCTTCCACAGGAAAGGTCACTTGTTACTGCACCAAAGGAGCCATCCCAAGGAGGAACTCAGTCAGTCTTCAAAGTGTAAGAAGACGTTAAACAGCAAGTCTAACTTCAAGGAAAGCCAGAGGCTCTGCTGCCAGAAGCCCTTCCAGTGCCATCCATGTGAGAAGCGTTCCTGTCCAAAATTAAGCCTGACTGATCCCGAGCTAATTCACAGAGGACAGAGGTCCCCTTGGGACCCCAAGGGAAACAGAAGCTTCTGCTGCAAGGTTGACTTGAAGGAGCCTCAGCACATACCCCGCTGGGGAAACCTGTTCTTTGGTGAGGAAGGCAGGAAGAGCTGCTTGGCATCCTACTTGCATGCCCACCAGAGCCTCCAAAGTGGGCAGAAGCCATTCTCCTGTGGTGAGTGTGGCAAGATCTTCCCCTTTCAGTCTATTCTCAGCACCCATATAAGAACTCACGGTGGAGACAAGCCCTTCCACCGCCAAAGGTGTGACAAGAACTGCTATAGGAAGACCTCCTTAAAGTTTCACGAAAACTCACATGATGAGCAAATACCATTCTTCTGCAGGGAGTCTAGCCTTTCTGATCACATCAGTGTCCACAATGGGGAAAAACTCTTCCCGTCTCCCAAGTGTGATAGGAAGTACCACCTGAAGAGAAGTCTGAAGGCACATCTGAGACTGCACAGTGTAGAGAAGCCCTATCCCTGTGGGGAGTGTGGCAAGAGTTTTATCCATCGGTCCAAGCTCATAGAGCACATAAGAGTGCACAGTGGGGAGAAGCCCTTCCAATGTCCTGAGTGTGCTAAAAGCTTCAGTCAGAAGTCTTCTATGAAAATCCACCAGCGTCTTCATACAGGGGAAAGACCATTCTCCTGTAGTGAGTGTGGCAAATGCTTCAATAAACAGAATAACCTCAACCAACACATCACACTCCATACTGGAGAGAAGCCTTTCCAGTGTCCTGAGTGTGACAAATGCTTCCGACTAAAGATAAATCTAAAGGCCCATCTCATGCAGCACAGTGGGGAGAAGCCATTTTCCTGTAGTGAATGCAGCAAGAGCTTTTCCCGAAAATTTTTGCTCACTAAACATCTCAGAGTGCACAACAGAGAGAAACAGTTCTCCTGTGGAGAATGTGGCAAAAACTTCACCCATCAATCTAAACTAATGAGACATGTCAGAGTCCACAGTGAAAAGAAACCCTTCTCCTGCAGGGAATGTGGTAAGACCTACAGTTATCAATCTCAGCTCACCGTACACATCAGAGTCCACAGTGGAGAGAAACCGTTCTTCTGCGGAGAATGTGGAAAGAGCTTCGTCCGTCGATCTCATCTCACCAGTCACATCAGAGTACACAAAAGGGAGAAGCCATTCTCCTGTGGTGAATGTGGCAAGTGTTTCATGGAACAATTGGAGCTCACTAAACACATCATAAGCCATAGTGGGGAGAAACCCTTCTCTTGCAGTGAATGTGGCAGAATTTACAGCCATCGGTTTCAGCTCACTGAACATAGCAAAATCCATAGCAGGGAAAAATGGTTCCCATGTCCTGAGTGTAAAAAGAGTTTCAGTCATAAACTTGCCTTGAAAGTGCACCAGCAAATACACATCAAGGAGAGGCCATTCTTATGCAGTGAGTGTGGCAAAAGATTTACTTATAAGGGTGCGCTCAACACCCACCTCACAGTTCATACTAGGGAAAGATTCAACAGTCCTAAGCCAGACAAAGTTCCCAGCAGTAACAGCCCTTTGGATTATTGTTGGAATTAATGTAAAAGGGGCTGCACAAAGATATCGTAGAACTGTCATCTGCTAGAAAGCCAGATCCACACAAAGACCAATCCATTGTGTGGAATGGAGGGCTCCACCATGGTAGACCTGAAGTATGAAGGACTATGAAGGGTCTTCCTTCTGTAAGCTTGGCTTTGTAATGCTACTGGTTTGCCCTTTATTGAAAGGGGCATCTGAGCTCGTGTTGTTTTTGTTACCTTATTAAGTACTGAGGGAACTCCTTGTTCCTATCCAACATGCACATACCTCCAAACATAGAAAACTCTGAAATCAAAGCCTGAGTAATATGTATGAATGAAAACTGCTCTCCTACTTTACCCCATCTGGATTCCACTTTCTCCGGGTTGTTGATTAAACTGAAAAGTTTTCCTCAAAACCTTCCTGCCATATAAAAATTCCAGAGGTGAGTAGATTCCTGTGAGATTTTTTTTAATTTGTAAAATATATATTTGATAACATTCTTTTCATTGTTAAGATTCCTGAACTATGGCACAGTTTAGTTTCTGGTTATTAATGACTTATATAATCTATTTCCCTTATAATTTATTTTATTTCCTGTTTATAAAGAGATTATATAAGATCCTTTTTAAGAGAGCTAACAAATTTTATCCCTGTGTCACCTTGAGTGAGTCATTTAACCTCTGGACCTCAACTTTCCCAAGTGTTACGTGGACTGGATTTGATGTTCTTTAAGATTTCTTCTCCTGGCAGAGCCAAGATGGTAGAGTAGAAAGATGCACATATACTAGCTCTTCCCCCACAGTCCATAAAATACCTGTAAAGAAAGACTCTCAACAAATTCTAGAGCAGCAGAAGCCACAGAACAGTGGAGTGAAGGAGATTTCCAACCCAGGGTGACCTGAAAGGCCAACAGGAAATGTTTATTGCACCAGACGCGGAGCAAAGCCCAACCCAGCCTTGGCCACCCAGCATGGCTCAGGGAGGAGGACCCAAGAAAGCCTCAGTGGCTGTTTGCAGATCCTTCAATCCACAGGTGCCTAAGGTCAGTGAGAGGGTTTTTTTCAGCTGGCCGAGAAGGGAGCAGGGTCTTCCCATAGCTCTGGCCTCAGGCGGCAGCATCTCCCACAGCAGCCTGCATCCATTGTTGGTCGTAAAACTTTGGAGGAACTGAGCAGCTGATCCTTACCTCAGCCCTTTGTGATAGCCCTGTCCCTATGTAATGCTCTTAGAGGAATTAAGCTGATCTTTATCTCACACTGAATGGTGGCCCTGGCACCCCCCCCCCCACCCTTCCCCAGCCCCTGGGCGAATTGAGCAGCTTATCTGAATCTCAGCTCCCAGTGCTGGCTTGGTGGAACTGGAGGCCAGGTGGTTGTGGAGAGGAAACTCTACTACTCACAGATTCTGGGCACAAATGTTTCTGGTTACTCCCAGACGAGTGTACACGCTTGATTGTGCCACCTTTGAGGAACTGAGATCTTACAGATCCCCAGAGTATATCCTACTCTTGACAAAGGACCCAAAAGTCAAATAACTGGTTGGGAAAATGCCCAAAAAAGGGGAAAAAATAAAAGTATAGGAGGTTAATTTCTTGGTGAACAGATATCTCCTCCCATCCTTTCGGATGAGAAAGAACAATGCTTACCATCAGGGAAAGACATGAAAGTCAAGGCTTCTGTATCCCAAACATCCAAAATAAATATTCAGTGGTCTCAGGCCATGGAAGAGCTCAACAAGGATTTTGAAAATGAAGTAAGAGAGGTGGAGGAAAAACTGAGAAGAGAAATGAGAGAGATGCAAGAAAATCATGAAAAGTGAGTTAACAACTTGCTAAAGGAGACCAAAAAAAATGCTGAAGAAAATAACACCTTTAAAAATAGGCTAACTCAATTGGCAAAAGAGCTTCAAAAAGCCAATGAGGAGAAGAATGCTTTAAAAAGCAGAATTAGTCAAATGGAAAAGGAGGTTTAAAAGCTCACTGAAGAAAATAGTTCTTTAAAAATTAGAATGGAACAGATGGAGAATAATGACTTTATGAGAAACCAAGAAATCACAAAACAAAAGAATGAAAAAATGGAAGATAATATGAAATATCTCATTGGAAAAACAACTGACCTAGAAAATAGATCCAGGAGAGACAACTTAAAAATTATGGGACTATCTGAAAGCTATGACCAGAAAAAGAGCCTAGACATCATTTTTCATGAAATTATCAAGGAAAACTGCCCTGATATCCTGAAACCAGAGGGCAAAATAAATATTGAAAGAATCCACTGATCACCTCCTGAAAGGGATCCAAAAAGAGAAACTCCTAGGAACATTGTAGCCAAATTCCAGAGTTACAAGGTCAAGGAGAAAATATTGCAAGCAGCTAGAAAGAAACAATTTGAGTATCGTGGAAAAACAATCAGGATAACACAAGATCTAATAGCTTCTACATTAAGGGATTGAAGGGCTTGGAATATGATATTCCAGAAGTCAAAGGAACTAGAACTAAAACCAAGAATCACCTTCCCAGAAAAACTGAGTACAATACTTCAGGGGAAAAATTGTCTTTCCTCGAAATAGAGGACTTTCAAGCATTCTTGATGAAAACACCAGAGCTGAAAAGAAAATTTGACTTTCAAACACAAGAATCAAGAGAAGCATGAAAAGGTAAACAGGAAAGAGAAATCAGAAGGGACTTGCTAAAGTTGAACCATTTACATTCCTACATGGAAAGACAATATTTGTAATTCCTGAAACTTTTTTCAGTATCTGGGTAGTTGGTGGAATTACAGACACACAGACACACACACACACACACACACACACACACACACACACATACGCATACGCATATACGCATACGCATATAAAGAAAGAAAGATTCTGAAGGCTCCACAGAATCATTTCATCTGCCACCAAAAGAAATTTTTACTTCTCTTGGCTTCTCCCATAACTTGGTTCAACAAGGAAACGAGATTCTATTGTCATTACCACTTAGAAAAATGAAGCCCCCAAACCCACATTTTCTTCGTTTTCCCCTTATACTATATTCTTACTCCCTTTAACTCCATTCTCTTTTTCTGCTTCCAGAGATCACTAAAAAAATTAATTTCAGGCCTCTTGACTGGAAATGATAGTAAAAGCATTCTTTGGAGTGTCACCATTCCTTCTTTATATTCAGATTTCATTTTTTATTGTTCCTTCTCCCTTTCAGCCCCACATGTATATTATTTCAATTCTCTTCCCTCTTTTCCTACTATTCTATTTTAGAACTTCATCACCTCCACTATTGTAATAGCCTACTAGTTGGTCTTTTTGTTTTTACTCTCCAATCCATCCTTTTTTATCACTGCCCATGTAATCTTCCTAGTGGGAATCTGTGGGCAGGGTTTTGGGTGGAGTTGTGCTCTTAAACTAATTTGAAGTCTTGACTGAAACCCAGTTAATATGATGGAAATCTAGCTGGGGAAAGAAGGAAGCTGAAATATTGTTTCCAAAAAGGGAATATTAGGAATTATCACAAGAGCATGCTGGTCAAGATTCAGACAGGAAAAAAAATCAGTAATGTGGAGCTAGATTTGTGTGAGTGGAATTTAAATAATCCTGCCTTCTGTAAAAAACAAGCCCCCAGCTGTGTGAACTATCCTAATGCACTGCTCCCATCACTTCTCTCCTTAAAAACCTGGCTGTTCTAGAGGAGCAGAGCTTTCTGTCCTCCTGAAACAGCCACATGGTGATTTCTGTAGTCTGATGTCAAGACAGTCTCCTTTACATAGCCTGCACTCCTGTCATCCTGGAAGAGGCCCTGTCCCTTGTTTCATTTTTCTTTTGCTGACATTGACTCCCTGTCTGGAGTAGATTTCTGCCACCATTTCCATCCTTTTGGGTGCCACCTCCTTTCCTTCTTTCCCTGTCCCCCAGTTCTCCTTTTTCATTTTTATAGTGCTCTTTTGTTAAACCTTTTCTTTGTACTTATTGTGTTATAATTCATGTTACCTATGTCATCTCTTCTATTATATTGAAAATTCTTTGCAGAAAAAGACTATCTTATTTAATTTTTTTTTTTTTTTTTTTACCATTAGAGGCAGTAAGGTAGAGTGGATAAATGGCTGGTATTCAAGTCCTTCCACTGATACATGTAGCTATGTGACTCTGTGCAAGTCACTTACCTTCTTAGTACTCCACTATCAAACTCAGATAGAAACGGGAGCATCAATCTGTACATAAGGATCCCAGCAGTCACATATTGACTTACTTGGAAACATTAACCAGCCATGTTTGACATCTCTGCATTGCAGAGGTGTCACCCTGCATTGGTATAGGGTGTTTTCCCATCTCGGAGTTCACTAAACCAGTGAAATTAAAGACCCAGTTCTCATTTCTGTACTTATCAGCGCCTAGCACCATGCCTTGCACATGATTGGACCTTTAATAATTCTTTCCCCCCAGGCCATATCCCATCTCTTAATCTTAACTGCAGGAGAATCTTTCATATTCTCCCAAAGTTGTTTATTGTTCTACTTCTGTTCTCTTGCTGTCTGTTCTGTCTTGACAATAATTGTTTGAACTCCCACTTCTCCTCTCTCTGAAATCTATATATCTAATTCTGGCTGCTCTCCTGAGCCTCAGACCCACATTTCTGACTATAGGCCTGCTACAGCTTTGCGTACCATTGCAATCCCATCCAGACTATAGTCAAAATTAATCAGTCAGTCAACATTTACTAAGCATCACTGTGTGTAGGCAACTGGGCTAAACTATTATCTTTCACCTAAACCTGCTTCTCTTCTGATTTCACTATTTCTGTCAATTTCTGACAATTCTGTCGATATTATTCTGTCAATAATAATTCTGTATTATCATTCATCCAGTGTCAGTGTTTGAAGCTATCTCATTGTCTTTGACCCTATCCTCTCCCCTGACTTATTCATTTACAGGTCCTGTGGTTTGTGCCTCCACAATCTCTTACATATGTCTCCTCTGTTTTATTCTCACTGCCACCACTTAATATCAGCACTTAGTGCCTCATTCCTACACTATTGAAAGAGATGCTAAGCAGCTCTTCCGTTTTCCATACATCCTTGACTGTGCTGTGCGAATCCTCCTCCTTATCTATCATCTCAGCCTGTTACTGCCCTCTTCAAAATCTTTTGAGGGCTACCTCTTACCTGCAGAATCAAGTTTAACATCCTCAGCCTGGCTTTTCAGAGCCTTCCACAATTTGGCACCCTCTCACCTCCATGTTCTATACTTTGGACAACATGGATTCCTCACACCTCTGGGTACACATGGGCTTTCTTACCTCAGGGCTTTTGCTCAGACCATTCCCTATGTCTGGAATATTCTCTCTTTTTCTCTCTGCCTGTTTCAATCCTGTCCCTCCTTAAATGATCATCTCTCATGCCACTCTCTGAACCTATTCTTCTGTGACCTGCCTCCAATCAATAATGAACTTTCCCCACAGAACGTCTCATGCCACTTTTATATATCTCTTTTTCATATTACAGGTCATTGTGTATGTATCAAAGCTCTCTACTCTACCTCAGGCTCCATGTTTCTTATTCAAACTTTTTATCCTTCCAGTCCTTCAGTGCTTGGCAATATCTTGGATATTTAACAAAGATACTAGTTTCCCTATAGCTTGTTCCCCCTTTTAAAAGTTCATATTCCCTGTCTTGCTAAATATAGTAAATTGTTAAAGGATAGAAGGAACTGTCTTATACCTATGACAACCATATATCCCAGATTTTCTTGCATAGTTACAATTTAAATATATTCTCCAGTTGATTCCCTATGCCATTTAAACAGTATGAGCAACTTAGTTATTTCTTTGCATGATTCTAAATTGTTTTTTCAACTTAAAACAAGTAAAAACAATTCACAAACCACCAACAGTGTACTTCTGATTTTCCTGCTGTGAAGTGATCCCTTAGGTTGCATTTCTTTGATTTTTAGTGACTGTTACTATTTTTCATGTTGTTACTGATAGTTTATTCTTTTAAAAAACTATTTATGTCCTTTGTCCACTTGTCCATTAGAGAAGGGCAACAGAGAGTGATTTGAGAGAAATAAATAATATTGAACCTGGACAGGCCAAGTAAACCCAGAGCTTTGCTTCTGGGCCATGGTTACAGAAGAAATTTCTTATACAAGATACCTCTGTCTAGTTGAATCTTATGGTAAAGTAATCTCTAATCATATGTCATACCATTAAACTATGATAATACAACTTCTCTCATGTTATAATTTATGGTTTGTTAAGATCTAATAAAGATTTCAAATCTTTTAGGTTATAGCTTTTAAACAAATTCTCAGTATTTGAGTCTAAATTTCTATTTGTACAAAAGTGTACAAAAAGTGAAGAAATTATAGAAAATGTTCTTACTCCATAAACTCAAAATATTATGACAAGAAAGAAGTGAAAATGAATCTTCATTATAATACATTTATCTAACTACAAAAATTAAAAAGCTATTTCAATAAGTTATTTTCAATTCAATTAAAAAATGACATTTCTTGCTCTCACGCTGCCTACATTGTATTAGGAAGGACATGATGCATATACAGAAAATGATAATAGAAGATGAGGATAAATGTGATTGGTAATAAGGACAAAAGAGATCCGGAGAAAGGGCCCTAGAAAAATTTGAGGCAGAGAACACTTTATCGTTGAGTGATCAGGTGAGGAAGTGCTACCTGCACTGAGTCTTGAGAGAAGATTGTGAAAGATAAGAAAAGAACGAGAACTCCAATTGGTTTAGAAGAGTTCTCTAATTTCATCTTGGTAGATGAGAAAAATAACTTATTTTATTATGTTTTCTCTGTTCCAAGTTGCAGCAGAACTGTTGGCAGGGTAGTTGGAATGACAGTCGATACTTCAGGGATCAAGGATTCCATCAGTTTGGGTAACTTCTTTCACCTTTAGAGCTTACAACTCTTCTATTACTGCAGAGAGGATCTTCAAGAGTTGCTGTGGTTGAAGAATTCATCACCCTGCAGCCAACCTGGTGAAGTTTCTCAATTAAACTGGACTGATCCTCTGATGACATGTATGCAGGTTGCCTGCCTACACCAGAAGATTTACCAGTGTGCTAAGACTTGCCAAATTTCATGCAAGAATTCACCAACTCAACAAGAACTGATGTATTCATTGAGATTTGGAAATGGTTAATCCTGTAATAGGAATTTTTTGTTGTTCATTTGTTCAGCCATGTCTGACTCTTTGTGACGTTGCATGGGGTTTTCTTGGCAAGGATACAGGAGTGTTTTGGCATTTTCTTCTCCAGGAGATTAAGGCAAACAGAAGTAAAGTGACTTGCCCAGAGTCACATAGCTAGACAGTGTCTGAGTCTGAATTTAAACTTGGGCCTTCCTTATCTAGACCTTTGGAGAACACATCTTTATAACTTCTATCAGTAATCCTGGGGAAAATTTTTAATGTAATGATCTGAAGAAGATAGGAAATCTTTTTGCATGTACACTTTGTTGTAAAATCTTTTTAATGAAGTGTGTGTTCTTTTAATTGTTTCCTATTTATCCTGTACATAGCTAGCTTTGTATATATTTGATTACATGTTGTCTCCCCCATTAGATTTTAAGCTCCTTGAGGGCAGAGAGAGTCTTTGGTTCATGTTCCTGCTTATCACAGCACCTGACACATATTATGTACGTAGCAAATGTTTATTGAATGAATGAATGAATGTTCTAAAACAATTTTAATGAAAACTTGCTCGTCTGAATTCAAACTTAAAATTTGTCAGTTCAGTATTTCACTTTGAGTTAGGAAGGGTGCCATGGAGAGATCTTTTTTTAAAAAATAATTTAAAGGAATGGGAAAAGTCACCACTAACCATTAACATTGTTTGGTCATCCAAATGCATTACTCAGACATTTACTAAGCAATTAAGAGTAAATAATCGTGTAGCAAGCTGGTTTCTTCCAAGGAATGCTGCGCCATTAATGTCAAGAGATGTTGAAAATTATGCCAGTGTTGCATTGGCTAATATATATTTTGATGTATTTTTTTAAATAAAAATTATTTGTGTCTTTAATCATAACTGTTATATTTGCAAAATACTCTTTTATTACTTTTGTAAGACTTTCTACTTCATAAATTAATACATTTAACCCACCGAGACCATGTCTACGGACCTTCGATAGAGAAAAGCTGGTGGTCAGTCAGGGATGTGCTGGTAAATGTTTCACATTCGGCTCTAAGAATGCAGGCCATAGGTTTCATCTGAATTGTTCATATTTTCTCTGTCATTAAATCCAGATAGTCAACAGAGCAATAACCGCTGACTTGGCCTGGCTCCTGCCCGGTTCCAGACAAGGCTGAGGCATTTATTCCTCCCGCCCAGAGGCGTCGCTGTGGGACGAGCCTGCAGAAAGAGGCGGCTTCCGGGGCTGAGCCGGGAGCCTCGAGGTCCCAGGATGCATCGCGAGTTTCCCTGACTACGGCGGTCAGGGGCGGAGAGAGAGTTCTCCGGGGTGTGGAGCTGGAGGGGACGCGGGCCGGACCGGACCGGACCAGACTGACAAACAGCGGCTGCTGGAGGCCTGAGCGCAGCCGGAGGGGAAGGGCCGGCCCGGAGCCCTCCTCGGCGGCTTTCTCCGGACCATGGCTGAGGCGGCTCCCATACTGGTGAGAGATTTCCCGCCGCGGGGCTGCCTGGGACCTGGGCCGCTCCCCGGGGCCGGGGTGGGGGAGGGGCCGGGACTTAGGGGAGGGGGGTCTGGTTCCGTCTCTGGGGAGGCGCTCAAGACCACGAGCAGCTAGTTTCCCACATGACGGAGGTGGCACCTGGGGGCGGATGGGAGGAGAAGAGGCGGCGAGCCCGGGGAGGCTGCGCTTGGCACAGGGAGCACTCTGGCCGCGGAGCTGGGCTGCTTCGGGGGCCATCGCGCCAGGTGTTCCGACAAGCCCAGTTCACCATCACGGGCAGTCCTGAGAGTTGTCCACCTGAGAGGTGAAGTGAGTGAATTGGTCAAGGTCTCACGGCTCTGGCAGAGCCAGGACTCAAACCTGCAGATCCGTTTTTCTTTCCACTGCCTCCTTGAGTTTAAAAGCCTTTGCTTAAAATAATAATAATAATGATAAATAGTGAAAACAGGCACTGATTTTTTTAAAAATGGAATAAACGAATTCTGACAGAATATTAACGATATTTCGTGAAGTATATACAAATCTGTACTTTTCGGTGCTTATGTTTCAAAAATTAAGAAATGAATACTACTTTTACACAAAAAATTAAATATAAAAGCCAAAAGAAGTTATTTGAAAACATCATTATATGCTTGTAAGTCTGTATCACAAAGCTAAAACTGTTTTAGTAATCATACTTTTTGTCCCCAAGCAAGGTTTTCTTTTGGAAGAGACAGAGTTTGGCTTACTAGTTTTCCTAATGGAATGTAAGACTCTGGTTCCTGTGGATGATCTACACAACTAATAGAAAAGAGTTACATGCAAGAGCTCAGTAGCAAAACATCAGTATTGGAGGGGATTTATTTAACTGGACAGAAAACCCTTCTGAGGACACCTGATTCTGTGATCATACAAGATAAGTCAGTGAATGAAAAGGCAGTTTATTAAGAAATTACTATGTGCGAGGCACTGTGCTAAGTGCTGGAGATACAAATAGAAAAGCAGGATAGTCCCTGTTTTCAAGGAGCTCATGTTCTAATGGAGGAAACAATACATAAATCGTGCGAAGTTCCATTGGTCCTTAACCTTAGAATGCAACAGCAAAGCATATGGTCATGCATCTTCTTTAATACTTCTGATAAAATCATCTTCATTTCTGCTGTTGAACCTTTGGATGGTATCAAGGATTTTGGCAGTAAAAACTTTAATTAGATGTGGCTGCTGAAAAGCTAGATCTGTAGCACTTGCATAGGCGACTGTCAGGCAGCACTGCCATAGTGTTGTTTCCTGAGATGACATCTTTGAGGACTGAGTTGGGGCCAGGATTGGTGGTCTGGGGCACTGCTATTCCCAAGACTCCTGGCTTCAGAGACCTACCTTATAAATACCTTCAGAGTTATAGGGGAGATAGTGGTGGTGATGGTTTGACTTGCCTATTATGTGCTCCTCTGCATTCCTTCCTCTTTGGCGGTTAACAGGTGGTAGGGATAGTTGACCCCTTCTCCACAGGAATGACTTTTCTATAACTTTTCTTCTTTACCTGCTACACATCTTCCCCAGGATCCTATGTGGTTTTCTAGGATTCACGCTGTACATCCGAAACCAGGAAAGAACTCAAGGTGTGCTATAGAGTAAAACCACTTCCTGCTGTGGTGAACACCCCCCACCCCCCAGAGATATACATTTGCTTTATCTTAGTTTATCATCTTGCACTTCAAGCCCCTTGTGAACAGAGAAAGAAGTTAGGGTTGTTGATAAGGAGTCAGGCATTCTACAGCTCATGGAGAACCTACCTTTCTTCAGGACCCACACCTTTCACAATATTCATGATACCCATGAAGGACAAGGTCTGGGTTTGCTCCGCAACATGTTAACATATTAAAGGTATGTCAGTATATTTGAGAGACTTTTTATTTAAAACTTCAAATAAAAATCTTTGTATTATTGATTCAGGAATTCTAGCTGTAGATTGAAACCTATCCATGCCTCCCCATTCTGTGTGACTCTTTTCCATGATTTTCCAAAAGTTCACCATAATGATACACCCAATGTATTAGATGCTTTCTGAGCTTTTTCCTGACATTGAGGGTACCAGTGGAGCACAATGGTTATCTGTTAGTCATTGCTAGTTCTTGCCACATGGCCAACCCATCTTCTCTTTCTGTGACACAATTCCTTGATGATGCCCTTTATTCATGTTCTTATGTAGAGTTCTGCATTGGTTTTATGTTTGGCCCACTCATACGCCCATATGTCTCAACATTGCCATCTGTGTAATATTCATCTTTAGTTATTTGGAGGCAGAGGTATTCCACTTCTCACTACTATGTAGCAACATTGGCAAGATGATAGGATTGAAAATGGGTCTTTTTTCTATGGGAAGCTTGAGGTCAGTTTATACTGAACCCAGATAGCAGAAAGGCTTTGCTGTTTCTCAGAAACAATCCTAGCCACTCTCTCCCTCCTTTTCAACTCTGGGCCCAGCTCAACATTCATCTATGCACACACACAATCTCTCATCCAAATACACATTTAAATATGGCCAACGGACATAGTCTTTCCTTTGTGAATAAAGAGACCACACTCCTTTGCGTGAGTACAGATCTCTTCCAGGAGACTCAGTAATGTCCTGGGGCTTGATGCAGTCAGCATAATGTCATCTACAAAGTGGAGCTTCTAGAGGAGCTCACCATCCACAGGCGATTCCTCCTCCACCGGACTCTGTACTGCATCTCTTCTGTCACAGAAGCAGTTATCTTTGGTGAGCATTCATCTCCTTATTTTGTATATCTCCGCATGTTTATTATTAGAGGGTCATTACACAACAATATTTCTGTTGTTACAAATTCCAGGGAATGCTGAAAGATCTTCATATCTTTGTGAAAGATACTTTTCCTGTGAAAGTCTCTGTAAAGAAGTGTTTTATTCTGTCAAAGGAAATGTTTTTTTATAATCAACAAATAATAAGCTCAATGGAATCGTAATATTCTCTACATCTTTCTTAATTAAGAGATGGTAAAAATGTGGTCTATTGTTGAATATCACTTGAGAAAGCCTGTATAGTCCTAATAATATCTTTATCAAGGATGGCCAGTCCATTTGTAGATATCTCTTTAAGATTTTGTATAGATGTTATTTGTTTTTCTTTTTCTTTGTTTTTCTTGCCTTCTCAGTGGGTAGGGGAGAAGGGCAGGGCAGGTAAGGAGAGAATTTGGAACTGAAAATAAAATTAAATTTTAAAAAAGGTTTTGTATAAATGGAAAAACTAGGTTAATAGTTACTCATCTAAAGCATCTATATCCAGGGTTCTTGTGAGTATCAAATAAGCTAATATTTGTACAGCACTTATCATATTGACTGGCATGAAGTAAATGCTTTTTTAACATTATTATTATTCACCTTTTTTCAGTATTTAGACTTTTTTTTGCATACTTTTGATATCCTCCCTTTCAGATACTTTGTATATTGGTCTCCTAAAACCCCCACAACAGTATCATTTCCACCACAAATCCCTTCTGTATATACTTGGTCCATCCTAGCAGCTCTTCCTGTCTTTGTTCTCCTTAATGCCATTTTTTTACATCTTTTATAAGCACCTTCAGAACTGATGTTAAGACCCAAGTGTAGTGGCCTACTCATCCTTAACTGAGAAAACTGTTTGTCAAAATGACTTTTGCAAATCTTTTCCATTTTTCTGCTTGTGTAGTCCTTCCATTTTCATGTCTTTGGTGGCTTTGTTTAATTGGATATCTTTCCACACTTAATGTAAACTTGTTTTCCTTAACTGCTTGCTCTCCTTCATGAGATGAAACTGCTCCTAATCGTTCATTAATCTTCTTCATAGTGTAATATCTGTCCCAGTACTACTTCCTCATCTGCCACTTAAATTGGCAGGCCTAGTCCCCAGAAGGTGACCAAATTCTGTCAGTGTTCTGGGGCAGTCTTAAGGAGCTGGTGTTCTTTCTGGTGTTGTTGCTCACAAGATCCACTGGTGTGTTTCCACTAATTTTCAGCCTGACAGAATTATCTCTTAGTAAACGTTAAGATCAGATAGCAAAACCCAAAGGTACAAAAACACTCCCCAAGTCTAGGGCACTTTCTCCCACATCTCTATTCAAGGTCCTGGGAGGGTGTGCACAGACTTAAAGTATAGAGGGAGTGAGGCCTTCAGTGAAGACATTCAACTCCTGGTCATTGGAAATCTTCTTTCATCATCTTCTCATGCAGTTCTCTTTTGACAAGGCTCTCTGCTGGGTACTTTTAAAGATTTCCATAGCTGGAGTTTCATGAGAATCACATTCTGAACCTATTTTTCCTCATGCATCTATACTCCAGTCTGGAGATGTTGTTTTTTCTTGGTCCTGCCTTTCTGATCCCAGCTGGATGCACTCTATGCTAGTGGTCCCATCTCTCAGGTGATATGGGGATTTGTGGGGGTGGGGGTGGGAGAGAGAGGAAAGAGAAAGATACACAAAAGTTCAGGGGTTTGATTCTAACTCTTAAACTGTAATCTTTATAACTCAGCTTTCACCACTTGACTGATTCACCATTTGACTGATTCACCACTTGACTAACAGACTGAACTGGTTTGCTGATTTTGTACATAGCCCAGTGTGTGACTTGATTTTCTCAACACAATCACAAGATGTTTTCTGTGTGATACTGTCTGTTTTTCCTTCTCAAAGCTATATAATTGGCTCAAATTGGTTAAAGATTTATTCACACCTAGTTTATACCATTCATTTGTTCATTCCTTTGAGATTTATGTGCCTGGAACTAATGTAATTGCATTCTCTGGGCCTGCCTTTACCATGAAATTTTATAGACAAGTTGGAGGCTTCTTCCGTGTTTCTGTGGTCTCCTTATTATAACAATTAGTTTACGTTGGTCATACTTCTGAGTGAAATTATTATAATTGGTGTTAACATGTGTTTTATTTATATATATATATATATACATACATACATACATAAAATATGTGTTAATGTCAATATAAACTGATGCTATCAGTTTTTGTTCATTTCCTATTTTTTATTTTTAATGAGTTCTTTAATTCAAGATTCAGTCATTTAAATTATATCCAATTTTTTTCTCATTATTATTCCCATATTTTGTGTTGTTTGTGTGTTTAAACAAATTTAGATATTAGTTCTGATTAGTTGATGGTCAGGATGTACCACAGACAGCTGACTCAGAGATCTTCCACATCAACAAAAAGTCTTTTTCCTGTCTTTTAAAATTAAATCTACACAATTTAAAGGCAAAAAAAGGTGGAAAAAAAACATGAAAGAGCACAAGGAAGCTTAGATGAAAACAAAGACAAGTAAAGCAGTTTTGTTAGTAATGTGGTAAGTTTAATATACGTTTCTTGAGAATTACAGAAGTAACAGAATATTACAGTTTCATATACAATCCTCTCTTATGGATTGGAATTAAATTTATAATAAAATAATTTTTCGAACAA
Source organism: Notamacropus eugenii (assembly GCF_028372415.1). Classification (NCBI taxonomy): domain Eukaryota; kingdom Metazoa; phylum Chordata; class Mammalia; order Diprotodontia; family Macropodidae; genus Notamacropus; species Notamacropus eugenii. The sequence continues at coordinate 97,947,748 of NC_092874.1, read as the reverse complement.
AGTCAATTGTGAATTTTGGTGTCTGTATTGTTTGAGGTTTTGATGAAAACTTAAAGTCCTAGGAAAGTATTTTTGCAATATTATTATCTGAAAAAAAATTATATTTGGGGATGTCTTTTGAAAATTGGCAGTGAAGATAAGAAGCAAAATATCACTGAAATGAATGTTTTTCACTTATGATTTCAGGTGCCCATGACATTTGATGATATAGCCATGTATTTCTCAGAGCAAGAATGGAGGAAACTTGTTGAGTGGCAGAAAGAGCTTTATAAGCATGTAATGAAAACCAATTATGAGACACTTATTTCCCTTGGTAAGATATGTTTATGTAAATTAAAACTTCATGTGTGTGACTCTCATGGAATCAGATTGTGGAAGATATATTGAGACCAAAGAGGCTTTCTGTGTTCCTTCTGATGATTGTGCTCAAAAATCTACCCCAGAAAGATGGTTTTTCATTAAACTATTTTTTTAAAGCTTTGATAAATAAATACTTAAGCCTTTATCATAATTTAAGAGAATTGGATCCAATGATAATGCAAGGTCTACAATGTCTAGAAGTTGAGAATTGTATTCTTTATTCATGCTGAGCTGGCTATTATGTCTAAATTAGTTCAGATCATATTGTTAATACAGTATTCTCTACATGTTATAGTAGCCTGGGCTCACTACAGCCCAGTGGCGCTACAGTTGGTTCAGTTAAAACATTTCAGAAAAGAAGATTTATTTACCACAGAAAGGTTGTTCAGCAAAGATGTTACAGTAGTTCCAATGGATGCAGCCATTTCTCACCTCCCCATTTGCCAGCCATGGTATTCTGAATTGACTGTCAACTCACAGTGACAAGGAAGGAGTCTTAGGAGCACCAGCTCCTGGTGTATTTGGCTGTTATGCCTTGAAAGATCAGAAACGCTGCCTTAACAGTTAGAACTGTAAGTTAGAACCAGTTAAGTCTTCAGGGAAATTTCCTCGCTCTTTTAGGGAGAAACTAGCTTAGTGTATGTGGCAGGGGTCTTCCAAGAGTTGGGGGGAAAAGAGGCTCAGCTCTGTGGAGTGAGGCGGTAAATGAGATAATAATTGTAATGTCCTTATTATTAGCATAGTACTGGTCACATAATAAGTACTATTTAAATGTTAGCTCCTCTTTCCTTTATTGTTGTTGTTATCATTTGTTTCTATTCAACACAGAAGAAAATGATGTTTGTCTGACATGACCCTTCATTAATTTACTTGCCCAGGATCATATAGCTAGTGACAGAGCACAAATCAGTATCCAGATTCCCTGTCTACAGATCCACTACACTTTCATCTATAGTTGGTCTTGCTTCTTATTAAATGACAGTACAAGAAATAAACAGTAGTTCAGTGCCTCCATTCCAGAGACAAGGCAGTGAACAGATAATTACAAAGTGAATAGTAAAGGTAGCATATGTTGTAGGATTTGAGTAAAGGGAGACATCTCTATGAGTTTGAAGTGGTAATACAAACAGAAGTGAGCTAGATAGGATATGTAGTTGTGTAGTATGGAAGCTGGCAAACTAGGCAGAGGATCAGATCCAACCTTCCATGTGACCCATAAGCTAAGAATGATTTTTACATTTTAAAATACAATAAAACATAATATTAAAATGTAAAAATCATTCTTATCTAGAGGCCCTTCCACCAGTTTGTTGACCTCTGGTCTAGCATGTAATAAATAATGGGAATGGAAAGTGAAAACTGTGATGAGACATTTTAATTTCACTTTTTATGAATGCCTATGTTTCAAAAAATCAATAATTCTTTCTCTGACATATATATATTTATTTTGTGATAAAGCCCCAAGATAATCTAGTAAAAGGAGCAATGGATTTGGAATCAAAAGATCTGGGTTCCAGTCCCAGCTCCAGTACTTAGGAAGCATGTAACCTGGTTCAGCACTAAAGCTTTCTCTCTTTGCCTTAATTACTGCTCTGTAAAGTGAAATATTTGCATCAAACAGGCAAAGATGACAAGATACAGAAATAGTTATGGCAAGACAAGCATACTAATAAATGGTTGTTGGAGATGTGAACTGGTCCAACTGTTTTGGAAAATAATTTGAATTTTGTGAGGAAAGTCACTAAACTATTCATTGTCTTTATTCAGTGATCCCACTACTGCTCAAAATTCTAATTTATCCCATATATCCCTTGAAGGTGGAAGACAAAGACTCTATGTTTGGCAGAATAGTCAGTTACACTTTTCGTGGCAGCAAAAAACTGGAATGTGAATGCTCATTCACTGAGGACAAATTGTGTTACCTGAAATGATGAACATGAGGAATTCAGAGAGACCTGGGAAGACTTGTATAAATTATCACAGTGAAATAAACAGAATCAGGAAAATAGTATTCATAGTGACTACAGTGGGGGGAAAGGGAAGAGTAGGAGGGAAAGAAAATAGATTTTTTTAATTGAAAAAATGAAGTTAAAAAAATTAAGATCAGTAATTGAGTTCTGTTTACTAAAAGTGATACAGAAGAAGCATAAAGCAAAATCTTCACTTTAAATCTAGTTGAGAAATAATGTTTACATAAGTGAAAAAGGTAGAGGACAACATAAGATTATTACAGATTTAAGTATCCAATTTAATGATATTAGTTCATAGATTTAGAGCCAGAAAGGACCTCAAGGGTCATTTAGTCCAGCCTCTTCATTTTACATATGGAGAAATTGAGGCTGAGAGATGGGAGTGACATGGCTAGAAGATCTATAGAAATTCATGCAAGAGTTTCCTGTCATCTGTCTTAATTGCAGAAGACTTCATGATGGCTGAGATAATGGAGGTTTGAAAAAGAAATATGACTATTATTGTAGGGGAGGATATAGGAAGACATTTTGAATTGGAGTAAGAGTTATGAGCAGAAATGCAGGCATGAATGTGTAGCATTTATGTACAGAGACTGTTCAGACAGAAGAAGAAAATTGATATTGAGGTATATTGAGGGAAATAATTTATTAAGGACAGGTAAGTTCAGTTTGTTAAGAGCTGGAATGCTCACTTGAGAAGTTTTCACTTAACCTAACAAGTAATGGGGAGACTTGCCAAATTCTTAAATTTTAGAAAAGTATATGATAAGAATAATATTTTAGAAAGGGTTCTTTTGCTTTGCCATGGATTTTCTATTAGAGGAAGAAAGGTAAGGGGGACAGCAATTGAAGCATAAATGATGTCATGGCTAAACATGATAGCAGTGGGAATGCAGAGAAAGGAGTTCAATCCAAGAGATATTAAAGAAGAAAAATTAAGAGAATTCAGTGGCTAACTAGACATTGTGGTTTCAAGAAAGGAAGTAATAATTTACCTCAAGTGTTTAAACTGAGAAATAATATGGGATGTTATTGATGCAAAACATAAAGGTAGCTTTGTTAACCAGGGGTGATAAAGAGTGGTGGCAAAGATAATGAGTTCATCTTTAAACACAATGAACTTGAAATGACAACATAATTTGTCATTGGATCTATTTTGCAGGCATTTGGAAATAGAGGACTGGATTGGGCTAGAAACAGAGGTTGACAAGTTATTGCTGACTTTCATGAGAGCAGTTTCAATATAGAATTGAGCCTCCACCCAGCTAAGAAAGGAATATGGGCTATTCTGACTTCCAGCTCAGCAGATTCTCTCTGTTCGGAACAGCCCCAGTCTCTGATGTTTCATGCTTAATCCATTGCCCTAGTCATCTTCTTTACTTTTAACTTGGACTGTCTCATAAGCCATGGGATTCACAGTCAAGCCTATTGGACTCAGTGATGCTTTTGTCACCAGAAATATTGTAGAGAATATTTCAGTGAGAGCCAGATGTTTTGCATTCTCTTAAAATACTTATTTGTAGCTCTTATTTTTAAAAAAAGCATTCTATGGTATCTCTAGCTGACTCAAGGGATATTTATATAATTTTGAAAACAAAAATACTTGTAATCAAATTTATTGAATAATATAGCACCTTCTGAGGTGTGGTTTAAATTTTTTAAAAAATGGATATAAGTAGAACATTAAAAAATAAATAAATTTTTAAAAAATGGATATAAAATCTAAGTTGAGGCATCGTTGTTCAGACATGCAGACTTTTATTCCTTTTCATGATATTCCAGGACCTTATTTTTTTTTCACATCTATCTCCATGCTTTGTTCCTCTAATGAAATGAGAGAACTTTATGAATCACTGAACATATGTTTAAATTGAGTACCAAAGAAACTAAACTGCCTTGCCTCTCTGTGGCCTCTCTGTGCAGACTGTTCAATTTCCAAACCAGATTTAATATCTTTGATTGAACAGGGGGAAGAACCTTTCATCAGAAATCTGAAGGATTCACAGGAAACAAAAACTGCCTTCAATTCCAAAGACTTAAGCCCTGAAGAACAGATGATTGGGGGTAAGTCGTAAGGAACCAGGACCATGAAACTTAAGATGTGTGGTTAGATTTTCCTATATCTATTCCTTGAGTATTCCTTTTCTTTTGGGTCAAAATAAGCCAGGAAATGGTGTTTGATTTTCACTGGGCTATGCACAGACTGAATTCAGTCCTAGGGGAGCCTCTTCTAAAGAGAATGATCAAGCTCTTTTCTCATTGTCTCTGGTTTTTTACTCGACCTCAGAGCCCTGGGAACAGTCACTTAAAGCTTAGGTTTTGCTTATGTGTAGGGTCTCCCCATCTCCCCCCAAATTGAAATTGGAAAGGTATTTGGAGTATGCTGTCAGTCGGGTATAGGACAGCTCTTTGTGTATCCCATGTTCCATCCCATTCTCCCCTTCCCACACCCCCGCCCCCAAAATACTTAAAATACAAAAGATTCCATGCCTTCTGACAATCCAAGCCAGTCTTATCTTCCTGCCTGTCAGTGGTCAAAAAAGTTGTAGTAGCTCCTGGGGTAGGGAGGTGCTTCTTCCATAGAACATCCTGCAGTAAATGTAGAACTCAGGGACTCTCAACCTCTCCAACCCTTCAAAGCTGGAAATGCCCATCTCAAGATTGCTATTGAGTCACCTGTGCTTAGGGGAAGAATAATAGCAGAAGAACCAATAAAGGCCCCAAGGCATAGATTTGAGCTCATTTAGGTAGGACATGTGCTCATTGCCTTGAGGAATCGATAACTGTATGTGTTGGGTAGCAGAAGGAGACACTCCCATAGGAAGTCCCAGAAGAGAGGAAACAGAATAAGGGTAGAAGTTTCTTTCCTTTTGAAGTCTACTGGGTATGTGGCTGTTCCTGGCTCAGTGGCCAATGAGGGGAATTATTGCTTCTTTATTTCAAAGTGCAGAGTTTTTCAACACTGAACCAGAGTCCTTATAGCCTATCAGAAATGGTCCAGGCCCACACAAGAGGGGAGCTCACCTGTTTGTGTATCCCCATTACATGTACAGATGGTCTCCTTTATTAAAATGTAATCTCTTTGAGGACAGGAACTCTTTTATTTTTGTCTTTATATTCTCAGTGTAGTACCTGGCACATATAGTGGGACCTAGATAAATGCTTGTTGATAAATATAAATATTTTTTGATCTTTGATTTTAATTCCAGGACACCACAGATCTGTGCATCCAAGAGAAGTGAAAGGCTACTTAGATAGCCTACAAATTCAGGGTTCCTGTGAGCCCTTACAAGGCACAATGGGAGAAGTTTCTGCTGTATCTGACCAAGAAGCTTCCTTAAGAAACTCGTGCAGCAGAGATACATGGCATCTAATTCCAAAAGGGCATGACACCCTGGAATCAGCTTACTGTGAGAGAAGTCCAGGTCACAAACCCCAGAATCCCTCTGATTACCAGGAAATGTGGCCAGGGCAGAGAGTGCTTCAACCCTGTTCTGTCTGTGGGAAAAGATTCTCATCAAAGAACCATTGGGTAAAACACCAAAAGCTGCATGGAAAAACACAGTCACAGAAACATTCAAGGAGTACCAGGAAAACCAGGAGACAGTCCAATTTCCATTGGCAGCCTAGGCTCCATTGGGAACAAAGGTACTTCCAGTGCAGTGAGTGCAACAAGAGTTTTCGTCTAAAGCAGTATTTGCTCAGACACTTAATTGTGCACACCGAGAAGAGGCCATTCCAGTGCACCAAGTGTGAAAAAACATATCGCCATAAGAGGAGTCTGATCAACCACCAACTTATTCACAATGGAGAAAGACCATTCCATTGTCCTCAGTGTGATAAGAGCTTCCACCAGAAGAGCAACATGAGGGCCCATCAGCGTTGTCAACACCTTGGGGAGAAGCCTTTCTCTTGTGTAGAATGTGGGAAAGGCTTTGCTGAGAAGTCTAAACTCACCAACCACATGAGAGTGCACAGTGGGGAGAAGCCATTCCAGTGTCTTCAGTGTGACAAGAGCTTCCGCCAGAAGGGGCAGCTGCTGAGGCACCAGCGCCTGCACACAGGCCAGATGCCTTTTCCATGTCCTCACTGTGACAAGATCTTCCAACTGAAGGGTGACATGAAGGCTCATCAGCGTGCACACAGTAGGGAGAGGTCATTCTCCTGCAGTGAGTGTGAGAAGGATTTCTCCTACCAGAGTAAACTCACAGAGCACCTCAGGTTACATAGTGGGGAGAAGCCCTTCCAGTGCACCGAATGTGATAAGAGCTTTCGTCTCAAAGACATCTTGAAGGCCCATCAATGCATACACAGGGGAGAAAAGCCATTCTCTTGTGGTGAGTGTGGCAAGAGCTTTAGCAGGCAGTCGAAGCTCACTGAACACAAGAGAGTGCACAGTGGGGAGAAGCCTTTCTGGTGTCAGGAGTGCGGTAAGAGCTTCCGTCTAAAAGGGCAGCTGCTCAGTCACCAGCGCCTACACACAGGGGAGAGACCCTTCCAGTGCCCTGAGTGTGATAAAAGTTACCGTGTGAAGGCTGATATGAAGGCCCACTTGCGCTTACATAGTAGGGAGAGGCCATTCTCCTGTGATTGTGGTAAGGGCTTCACTAAACAGTCTAAACTCATTGAACACATTCGAACACACACAGGAGAGAAGCCCTTCCAGTGTTCTAAATGTGATAAGAGCTTCCGCCTGAAAGGGCAGCTTCTTAGCCATCAGGGCCTCCACACAGGGGAGAGACCTTTCCATTGCCCCGAATGTGACAAGAATTTCCGACAAAAGGGACATCTCCTTAGGCATCAGCGCATTCACAAGCCTGAGAGGCCATTCTCTTGTGGAGAGTGTGGCAAGGGTTTCATTTATAAATCTAAACTTGCCACTCACTTCAGAGTACACACCAAGGGCAAGTCCTGTGATGTCCCAAGTGAAACTAATAGTACACGCAAGCGTTTCCACATATTTGAATTAATAGAAGCTGATTGGAGTTGAGAGAGATGTGACAGAATTGTGGCATCTAAGAGTGGATCTGCATGATGGGCAAAAGTCAGGAAGAGGGACTGATTCTTAACCAACAGGCATAGATGAGATGAAAATTTTTTAGTCTCATTTTTTAAAGGAATGTGTAATCAATCCCACGTCACCCTTCTTGCTTCTTTTCCTGTCATTCTGTTGTTTGAGTTCATCCTCAAATACTGAAACAGCATTGAAACCAATACCTGAATGAGAAATAAGAGAGAAAAATTAAGAAAATAATTCTCCTGTCATTCTCAAGGCTGAAGTGAAGGAGGTGGTTGACATTTGTCTGTTCTGTTTCTTGCAGAGTATGTCCTGCTTTCTGTGCTTATAAAAAATGCCTGTTGTGAGCTTCTTCTCTCCATTATTTCCTATTTTTTCTTCTTGACTCGTGTCTGAGGAAGAGATGGCTCTTCTGCTTGACAAGACCAGCCCTTCTTCTGATTTTTATCCCATCTCATCTCCTTGAGGAGCTTGCCCGACTAGTGATTCATAGATTTAGAGCTGGAAAATACCTTAGAGATCACCTAGAACAGAGGCATCAAACTCAAGTAGAAATAGATGGTCACATACTTACTTAGAAAACCACAAATTATCTCTATTGTGTTTTTATTTTGTCAAACATATTCCAATTACATTTTTATCTGGTTGTAGCTCCAAGTTTGACTCCTCTGATCTAGAACAACTCTATTTTTTTTTAATAAATGAGGAAACTGAGGCCCAGAAAGTGGCTTGCCCCAAAGTCTCCCACATAGTTGCTAAAATTGGGATTCAGACCCCAAATTAGGACCACTCACTGCTATAATTGGAATAAGAGCTCTTTGTGTTTAAGGAGTTTTAAAATGAGAGGGAAAAGTGATCAGTTTTTTCTACCCATTTTTCTTCCTACGTTTGGCAACAAATGCCTCTACATATGAATGATTATGTGGTAACCCAGTGTCTCCACCAGAGTTTAAAAGGAGAAAACTCATGCACAAAATTTGTGTCCAAAAGAGATTTATTAGAGGATCTTACAGCTGGCCAGATATAAGAGAGGGGTATGTTAGTTCTCTAGATGTGTCCAGTTTGGGATGACCAAGAAGTAGCTTCCTCAGAAATGACTTCTTAGCTTTTCCTTTTGGTATAGGAAACTCCCATCTCTGTTACATAGAGATGTTCCCTTTTCATTAGGGCCTTCAGAGGAGTAAGATGTATCTGTTATCTCTACTTCCACCATCTATACTTTGAGATCTTTGAGCACAGTAATTGGGTGAGGGGAATGAGAACTTGGTTTTGGAAAAGTTCTCAGTTTGTTTATAATTTAAAAAAGAGATGTGAAGGATATTTTCTCATCCCATGTGCTGTGGGGATGTTTGGGCCCAGGAGAACACTAATCTATGAAGTGATAAGTGATAATTAAGGAAACCCTCTTGGCTAGTTTTAGGTATGAAAGTAAAAGAAAACAAGAAGCAATTAAAACTGCATAGGTATACAGGATGGTCAATTTTAAATCTTCCCAGACAGGACCAGGAGGGTGGTCTTTGGTTGATCATTGAAGGGAGTATCAGTGACCTTATAGGAGGTGCTTATGGTTTTCTCCCTTGGAATTCCACATATGAACACTAACTCAGCCTCTAAGAGGAGAGGTAAAGTAAACTTGCATTACACAAAGATCCTCACAGAGGAAGGAAGTTCTTAATTATTAATATTGCCATGTATAATGTCTATGTGCATGGATATTGTAACGGGATGAGTTAGAGCTGACCCCTATCCATTTTCAGGACGCCACACTGAGAGCCTGCCTAGATAACCTAGGGGCTTGTCAGTAGGGGTGGAACTAGATGGATTCAGGAGGAAGGGTCTCGTCCTTGTTTGCAACGTGGCAGTTCTTTGTCCTGGCTCCGGATGTCCAGTGGAGAAGACACCCATATAAGGAAAGGTGATAGGTGATAGGTTCAATGTAAAAGGTGATAGGTGATAGGTTCTACGTAGGGCTTAGGAATGTACTTAGGAATGTACGTAGGTAAAACTATAAATGTATGTGCTTTAGAGGAATAAAACGGAGTCTTCACCATCTTTGTCTTCCGCCCCATTTCATTACTCACGAGATCAAGGCCTCTTGCTGGACAAGAGCCTTGGGTCGGGGTTAGGGGTTCCCGTAAGTGGTCTAGGGGACCCCAACAGGATATATTTTCTAAAAGTTTTTTTTTTAGTTCTCATAGTTTTCCCCAGTGTTCCTCCTCTTTTCCCATCTAACAAATAGTATTTTTTATTTTTTAAAGACAAAGAAAAAGAAGGGGGGGGGTGGGGAATGAGCACAACTGATCACTAGCTGAAAAGGTCCAGAAATGTGCAGCTCCTGTGAACTTCCCATTTCCACAAAGGGGTGGGTTGGGAGTGTCTTTTCATATTTCTCCTTTTGAGTCACACTTGATTTTATAATTTTGCTCTGTTTGCTTTTGATTTTGTGTGTGTGTGTGTGTGTGATCTTTTCATTTACATTGTTGTAGTCATTGCATATATTTATTCTTGGCTCTGCTTACTTTACTCTGCATCAATTCATATAAACCTTTCTGTGCTTCTCCATATTCATCATTTCTTATAGCACAGTAATGTTCCATTATATGAATGTATCAGTTTCTTTGGTCATTCTCTAGTCAATGGGCATCTACTTTGTTTTTAGTTCTCTCCTATCCCAAAAAATGTTGCTATAAATATTTTGGTGTATATGATTCTTATCAGTGGCTTTCTTGGAATATGAACCCAGTGGTGGAATCTCTGAGTCAAAAGGTATGGATATTTTAGTCAGCTTTATTTGCATAATTCCAAATTTATTTCCAAAATGCTTGTACCATTTCATAGTATACTAACAATGTTTTAGTGTGCTTATCTTTCCATAACCCCTTCAACATTGAGGAAATATTTCTTCAAGATAGGTGAGATCTGAGAATAGTTTATAAGGAGAGGTTTAAAGAGCCGGTGAAAAGGCTGAAACTGTAGATAAAAAAAAAAAAAGGACAATTAATGGAGCAAGGCTCCTAGATAAGGTCAAAAGGTCCAGAATTATCAAGTGCACTACTGGCCCACTTCTACCTTTCTAACCTTCTTACACTTTATGCCCACATACTCTGCCATCTAATGACAGCCTCCTTGCTTTTCCTCTCTTGAGATATTTCACCTCCCAATTTCATGCATGTTCACTGACTGTCCTTGCCTGGAAGGCTCTCCCTCCTCTTCTCTGGCTCAAGTCTCAGCTAAAATCCCACCTTCTGCAAGAAACACTTTAATGCTAGTGGTTTGCCTCTAAGATAACCTCCAGTTTATCTCCTATATATCTTGTTTTCACATAGTTGATTGCATGTTGTTACCCCTGTTAGAATGTGAATTCCTTGAAGTTTTTTTTTGCTTTTCTTCATATTCCCAGCACATAGTAAGCACAAATAAATGTTTGTTGACTGAATGATGAGCTATATCTTTAAGTAGGTGGATCCAGGGTACCTTGAGGGGTTGCCATCTCTTGGAGAAGCCACTCTGTGAGTTGGAGCTTAGCTGTATGGATTCTATAGATAGTAATCAGGTCATCTGCCAGTGAACAGATATCCTGTGAATCCCCCAAAGTTGTAGAGGAGGTGTGTTTGAGAGCTGTCGCACAATTGAAACTTTCTTACTCATGTGGCTCATGTGTCAGTAGATATGGGGCCAGAAGGGAAGGTATGGGATGTGTACACTCAAAAGGACTGAATGAGAATTGATGAACAAGGGACCACAAGGGAAAAGATGTTTAAAAGAACAGTGGCAGTTATTGATAGCAGCTATTTCTCCTGCAAGCAGTTGTGTCCCCTAAGCAGTCTTGTGGGAAATCATGAACTTGCTGCCAAGAGGTATACCTGGAACAGATTCAAGTTATTGGACAAAGCCAAATGAACAAGATGAGAGAGATGCACAGGAACACAGTCTTCACTTAAGATTGTGTCAGCTCTCCTTGGTTGCAGTGACTTCTTTATTGACGCAGTGAGCTTATTTCTTGCTTCTGGACTTAGGTGAGTCCCATTCACGTTTATATTTGTTTTATAATAAACATTCATATTCAAAATACTGTTGGTAACAGGTGAGCTGATTCAGATATCCTGGAAGTAAGTCAGATTTGGGTTTTTCTAGATTTATCTGGGAGGGGAAATAATCCAAGATGTTTTGTTTAGTCTCCAGGATCAAAGGTGGCATAAGTTCTTATGGAAGTGTTTTTGTCATTTGTAATAAAAAGCAAAGATTAGATGCTTCTGCACTCAAAGGAAGGATGGGGAGCCAAGAGGAATTTGGGATTAGAAAGCAGATTTGAGATTACAGCATTGGTGGGGCAAGGGGATGGTTATAGAAAAGGTCAAGAAATACCTGGCTATTAAATGAAGATCGGGGTAGAAGTAAAGGAAAAAAAATAAGTAACCTGAGACAGACCAGTCAATAAAGAATATGAATTGAGGAGAGATATTTTTATCTAGTTTGAACTATTTTCTAACTCAATTTAAAAATAACCTTGAAAGACTTAAGATCTCTCCTAGATGAAATGACTCCCCATGACACCAGAGGACAAGAAGCATGCTACAACTTCCTGGCAGAAAGGTGATGAACTCAAGGTACAAAATGAGGCATATTTTTGGACATGGCCAATATATGACTTTGTTTTGCTTGACTATGTGCATTTATTACAACGGGTGATTTTTTTTTTTTGGTCCTTTTTCCAGTGGTGGAGTGGGAATGTGTTGAATGAGGGAGAGTTGGGATAGAGACCCTCCCCTCCCCCAAAAAAGAATAGAAGGGATGCTGGAAAGAACCATGACAAGCAGAACAACTTGAAAGTTATATGTTGGGGGGTTTTTTATGTACTTGAAAAGCAAGTTCTAGGTAATAAGAGATTTACAGTTTCATGTATAATCCTCTTCTGTTCTACAGTGTATATGAAATGTTTATATGGTATTCAGAATAAAAAATAAAATGAAATTTTTTTTAAAAAATCAAATAAAATTTATTTCTTTAATACTTTAAATGATTATCCTATCAATATGAGTATTCTCTCCATTGGTGCAGATCTAAGCCTATCCATACCTCCTTATTTTATAGTATTTGTTCATTGATCCTTCACAGAAGATTCACTCAATGAACTGAAAGCATTTTAGACCCTTTTATGTTTTGTAGATGCCAGTGGAGTAATCCATATTCTCCATCCAAACATCCTATCAACACTTGACTGGCCTACCTCCTTTTCTGAGAATAGGTTTCCTCCATAAATTCCTTACATTGTTTCTTGCACCTAAGTCATCATTAGAAATATGCTGCAGCAAATTTGTACCCATCGTGTATTACTCCATTCCCTTTTGAATCACCTACACTCTTAATTCTTTGGAGATTATGGTGACTCAAGATTTGTACCCACAGCAATGGGGGAACATTTTATACTAGGGGGCCTGTTAATATCATTGAAAATACTGCTTGATTTTCCAAATACAATTCTTCCTGTTCATTTGGGAGCTCAACTCATAATCTTTATGGGGTGTCTGTCCCAGCAACATATTGATGTACTAACTCAGTGAACTTCGTCATAGTCTGGAAGATGGACATTTTTCATCCATTTAGTGTTTCCAACATGGATTGTTAAGGATTGCTCTATTTTGATTAATCATGGATCTCATATTAAAGCCCAGTTAGAGCCATGGCATAACCTTAGTACAGGGTAGGAGAGAAGCTCAATTCAATAAATTTCTTGAACTAAAATATGAGGCATATATTATTTGCAATAAGTGCTGGGAATACAGAGATGAAAAATTACATACTTCCTGCTGCTAAGGACCTTGTAATGGGGAGATGAGTCATATATACCTGTTGCACCCACTCTAGTCTACTCCAATTCGTATAAACTTAAAGTTGGGTCCCCATGCAGGCAGATAGGTGGCACAGTGGATAGAGCACTGGGAATGTCATTAGGAAGACCTGAGTTCAAATCCAGCCTCAGATACTAACTGTGTGTTTCTGGGCAAGTCATTTAACCTGTGTCTGCAAAAGGTTGAGGAGAATTAGGATTGGGAAAAGACCATCAGATTTCATAAGTAAAAGATCACACTGATGATTTTGGAGAGGAAGGTTTTAGTTAGGTATTGAGGTAAAAAAAAAAAAACTAGATTGAAAATGGTTGAGGAATGAGAGGAGAAGAAAGGGAGGCAGTGAGCATAGAGAGTTCTTTTCAAGAAGTTTTGGCTGAGAGAGGAAGGAGAGATATAGGACAAGAAGGTCTTTTATGAATGGAGAAATTGAGCATGTTAGAAGAAAGAACCAATTGGTAGGGAAAGGTGGAAGATTTGAGAAAAAGAGGGGGATGGTTAAGGTTGTAACTGCTACATAAGACAGGAGACCACCTCCTCAAGAACAAAACATTGATTGGAACACAGGTCCCTTGCATTACAAGGATAACATAAGCACTTCCATATGACACCCTAAGAAGGAGTACATAATACAATTAACACAGATACTTTTCCTGTGGAAAACTTTTCCTCAAGAAAAGATGAAGACCACCATAAAAGAAATTTCTTTTATGTAAACCTAAATAACTTCATCTTTCTTACATTCTAGAGAGTCACTTTGGTATTACTTTCACTGAGCTAACAATCCAAAGCTCCCAAAGACATAAACATCAGCCTTTTCTACTCCTGGCATCCCCATTACACTCCATCCCTGGACTTAAGTAATACCACACAGTTCAGCAGCATATTGCTAGGAGCTGTCCCTTGTCATAGTGCTGACAACTCAGGCTCAGTTTCACTTCTACCTCCTGACCCTGGTGTTCCTAACTTCCTGTTAACTACAATGCTAACTTCAAGGAGGTAGAATTGTAGCAGGACCTTAAAGGATGAGTAGGATTTCAATATGCAATCTTAGAGGTTGGGAAAGGAGGGACATAACTTTTCATATAGTTTAAGGACATGAAGGATTTGACATTTTGTTTAGCTTAAGGACATGAAGGATTTGACATTTTGTTTAGCTTTAGAGGATAGTGTAGGAAAGCCTGAGTAGAATTATTGGTAGAAGGTACAAGGTATTTTAGCTTGATATAAGGAAGAACTTAACAGTATGTTCAAAAATGGATTGTACTGCCTTGTGAAATAGTGATTTCACCCTCACTGGTAGTGTTGAGATAGGGTAGATGACCTCTGATGTTGAAGTGATTTCTGAGTAAGAGGCTGAATTATAAGACTTAAAAGAGTAATAAGAGTAAGAGATCTCCAAAATTCATTCCAGTTCTAACATTGCATGATTTTGTGAGTCCTTTTAACCACATACAAGGAAGTGTACTAGGGAGTTAGAGGACAAAGAATACAATCTGTTCTCAGGTAGGGAACTTGGAGAAAGTCAAACCGAAATAGGAGATTGGGCAGCTAGGTGGTGCAGTGGATAGAGCACCAGTGCAGGAGTCAGGACGACCTGAGTTCAAATGTCACCTCAGACATTTGACACTCACTAGCTGTGTGACCTTGGGCAAGTGACAACCCCAATTGCCTCATCCTGGGTCATCTCCAGTCATCACCGGATTCAGATGGCTCTGGAGGAGAAATGAGGCTAGTGACCTGCACAGCCCTCACTCAAAAAACAAAAGTCAAGTGCAAGTCATGTCATTATTTCTCTGATGATATGGTCTTCTTCAGCAACGAAGGACGAACACACACAGAGATTCATGAGATGGAGAAAGGTTGTAGAAAGAACTCAAATGGAACTCATCCTTTTCCCCTCAAAACTTCCCCTTGTCTGATTCATTTCAGTCAGTTCTAGCATCGTTATCCTGGTCACCTCGATTTTGCACCTGGCAGCCATCCTTAACTGCCTCCCTCTGTAAACATCCAACCATTTGCTAAGTAACAGCTGATTTTTCCTTTGTATTGACTCTGGCATCTGTCCCTTTCCACTCCTGCCATTACCCTTAACCAGCCCCTCTCTCTCAGCATCACACCATCTCTACTTAATGTCTTCTAAGTGGGTGTTCTGGGCAGCCAGGTGGTGCAACGTATAGAGAGAGGACCCTGGAATCAGGAAGACTTCGTGTTCCTGAGTTCAGATGGGAACTTAAGACACTATCTCTATGACCCCTCGGTAAATCAACTAACCCTGTTTGCCTCAGTTTCCTTATCTGTAAAATAAGCTGGAGAAGAACCGGGAAACCACTCCAATGTCTTTGCCAAGGAAACCCCAAATGAGTTCTGCAAACGAAAGTCTGCGCAGTTCTCCCTCACCGTAACCCTCCTCCGCCGTCACTGCTGGCGTAATCATCTCAGAATGTTACCTGGCATGCCTCTCCCTCTGGCCTAAAACTGCAAGGGCTCTCCAGCCCGGAGGGACGAAGTCCAGACTCTCTCTGTTGTTGGCCCCCACCCACTCTTCCCGTATTTCCGGCGGGTTTGCTCCGGGTTCTTTCACTAGCCAGGCCCGTTCTCGCCCCTCCTCGTTGTTTCTTGGCCCTTTGGTCTAATCCCCCACGCCCACGGGGACCGCAGGAGGCGCTGCCGGACTGGAGCCTTTCCCGGGCCTTGGCAGGGGGTGGGGTGGTGGAGTGGACAGATGGGGGGCGGGAGGAGGAGCAGATTCCCAGGATGCCACGCGTATCCCTGGCAACAGACAACTGCGGCCTGACGTGGTGCGGAGGGACGATCTGCGGCTGCGCCGAGCGAAGCCGCGGTGGAGGCGGAGGTAGAGAGGACGGGTCACCTGGTTCGCCAGCCTCTGCTGACACCCCGAGGGGTTGGGGCCGGCGGCGGGGGGAGGGGGAGGGGTGGGGGGTGAGCAGCGCGGGCGTAGGAGAGGCTGGAGCCCCGGCAGACTTAGACAGGGAGGAGGAGGAAGAGGAGAAGGAGCGGGAGGTCCTGGGGTGACCCGAGGGAGTCTCGGAGCTCTGACTTGGGGTCCCCGAAAGGGCCTTCCAGGGCCCAAGTGTGAGTTGCCCCGGACTCGGCCTTCCTGGGCACCAACCCTGACCTTGGGGCACGGGGAGGCAGTGGGGATGCCCGGGCGGAAAGCCGGGCCCCGCGTAGGGAGCCGGCCCGGAGCTCTTGGGGCTTGGAACCAAGGGAAAGGGGGACCTCGGGCTTGGTTTTCGGCTGTCGTTATTCCCCAAATCAGAAGGCTCGGCTTTGCATGACGTCACGTGTATAATCGATATCCAATCGCTTGCCTTCTCAAAGGGGTGGAGGGGGCACAGGGAAAGAATTTGAAACTCAAAATTTCAAAAATGAATGTTTAAAAAATGTACATGCAATTGGGAAATATTTAACGAAATAAACATATGAAGAAGGAAAAACGAAAGGCCTAAAGAAAAGGCTCCTGACTGCTGAGCTCCCTGGCATCCCCGTGTCCCCAGACTTCACCCGGCACCAGGTGTTACTTCTGTACCTGCTCCAAGACGCAACACAACCCTTAAAAAGAAGAGAGAGGAAAGAGGAAAAGAGCCTTGGGGGGATGTCAACGATCAAGGCGGGAGGCGAAGGGGCAGGTTCGGGGTGGGGGGAATGAGACACTTCGGATGGGAAAGAATCCATCTTTCGGGAAAACTTTTTAATGAAAATGCCGATTTTAGGGAGTGAAACTGGCTGCTCCTGTATTAACTATGCGACCTTGGGCAAGTCCCTATGGGGCTTTGTTTTCTCCTTTGTAAAATGAGTGGTCTTACTGCTGGATGGGACAGTTGACAGCACTGAACTTGAATCAGGAAAAGCTGAATTTAGATCCTGCCTCAGGGAACCTCTCTGGGTGTCAGTTTCCTCATCTCTAGAAGGAAGAGTTAGACCCGATGGTGTATCAAGTTCCTTCAGCTCTAAGTATATGATCCTATCATTAGATGGTTTCTGAGGTTCTTTGGATCCATGGGATCATCAATGGGAGTGCTCCCCTCATGGGAGCAGCAAACCATCCATACCTTCTCACCCTGAGGTATTGTGGTCCACACCTTGGCATAAATCCTTCACAGAGTTTAGTGGAAGTCTTTAACTTGGTAGACATAACTTTGTAATACAATATATAAGCTGTCCATTTGTTAGTGGTAAAGCATGCTACATGATTAGTCCACATCATTTTTTCGGTCATTTTCACCCACATATTATTATGAAGGATATCATCAATATATATATACATACATATACATACATATCATTCTTTAAAATAATTTTCAAATATGAGAAAAAGTATATAAATTGGTAGTTACTGGGTTCTTCTCTGTCACCAATTTGTGGCAATAATACCATCTGCTATTTTTTATATTCTTTTGGAATTTTTCCTTTTGAAAAATCTTGAAAATTGATCTTTGTGTGACTTTAAAATTTTATCACTTCTGGCAGCTTTTTAGGTGTGTATCTATCTGGTCAAGATCAGCCATAGTTTCTTCATTTTCTTAGCTTCCATTTCCACTTCTTCATATAGCGAATTGGGTACTGAAGTACACTGTGATCATAGACATAGACAGGTATATAAACACAAGCAGACCTGTTCTATTTTGTGGGTATTTATTATCCTTCCAGTTTCATCTATAAATGGTCTTGCATTAATCTGACTTAGTTGGGTCTTATGCTTTTTCGCAGATTCATTTTCCCTTCTTCCTCTTTCATTTTTTGGGAGGCAGGAATGTTCATAATTCTATGTGTTTCTACATAATGTTTTGCAAATTAACATGGGATATAAACTGGTATCTCTTGATTGTCCTGTCCCTGGCTGGGCAAGAAGATCATATTTGAAGGCTGAGGTATACTCTGAGGTCTTCTGGCCAGACTGTGGCAACTGTTTTATATCTCATACAAATCTCTAAGAAACATTGATAGTAATTGTCTTTACCTTTTACCAGATTTTGAGAGTTGACAACTTATTTAAGTAGTTTAGGTTGCAAATCTTTTAACTGCATGCAGTATCTTTTCATCTTTATCCTTCTAATTTGTTGTTAGTATTGACCTTTCATTTAACTAGTTAATGGTTCATGATGTCTAGTCTCTGTAGTTCTCTATACTCCTATCAATAAAACGTATACTGTTTAGAATTTTTGTAATTTTGTAATTTTTGTAATTTTAAGTGCTAGGCTCCTTTCATGGATGTAAAGGAATTGACATTGCTTGCCAAAGAAGGTACACATGCCTGGAATTCCCTCACTCCTTACCTCAACCTCTTTGAATCCCTGACTTCTTCAAAACAACACAAATACCACCTTCAGTAGGAGGCTTTTCCTGCTGCACTCCATCCCCCACTCAGCTGCTAGTCCTTCCCCTCTAAAGTTACCTTCCATCTACTTTGTATGTTGTACTGAATGAACCTAATTATTTACATAGCTCTACCATTTAGCGTGTAAGCTCCTCAAGAGTAGAAACTATTTTTATCTTTCTTTTTATCTTCACTGCTTAACACCGTGTAGTACCTGGCACAGAGTAAGTGCTTAATAAATATTTATTGATTGGTTGATCATAACTCTATTGCTAAGTTGAGGGCCTTTTTTCTTTAACATTAGAATCCTTGTAAAAGTAACCACCCCTCCCCTGCCCAGGTCAGCATCCATAAGTAGAATACAAGGGAAAAGTTATCCTTAGAATTAAAAAGAGAGGACCCCCTCAGCTCCCCTTCTCACTATTCCATTCAGAAATAAACCCCTTGAGGCAAGGACTGCTTCATTTTTTAATAAAAAAAAAAGCAGAGAGTGCCTGGCACATAGCAGGTGTTTAATAAATGCTTGTTAATTGATTAACCAAGAATCCCTGGAAATTAGAAAAAACAAATATCTCTAATATGTATCAGAGGTGGGACTATAAGACTTACTAAACATATCCTATCTATTGTCAGATCTTGTCTTCTACAGTCTTCATATGTCTACAGATTCAGTGCTTTACACATCTACTTTTCTCCACTCACTGCTTCCACCCTAATTCAAATCCTCATCAACTCTCTTAAAATCTGTCATCAACTTTCTAATTGGTCTCTCTGTTTCAAATCTCTCTCCCAATCCATTCCATCCTCCACTGAACTGCCAGAGTGATTTTCCTAAACCATAGGTCTGATCATATCACACTCCTACTCAGTAAATTCCAGTATCTCCCTATTACCTCCAGGACTAAAATATAATATCCTCTGTTTCACATTTAAAGCCCCAAACAACATGACCCTTTCCTACCTTTTCAGTCTTTTAATTCTTTACTCCACTTCACACACTTTGTAATCCAGCTACAATGGCTTACTTGTTGTAGCTCACACATACAGAGCCCTTCTCAGTCCTTCCCCTACCTTCCTCTTTCTGAAATTATTTTCCATCTAGTCTGTATTTATCGTGCATGTTCATAATTATTTGCATATTGTCTATCCTCATTAGAATATGAGTTCCTTGAGTCAAGGTCCGTGTTTTTTTTGGTCTTTCTTTGTCTCCTCACAACTTAGTGCAGTGCCTGACACAGTCATGTTTAATAAGTATTTGTTGGGTAATAATTTGGTGGGAGGAAGTTTGGAGCTGATACCTCTTTGGTGCTGACACCTTGAGCTAACACAGGTTCTGGTACCTCTCCTCACTTCTACCTTCACTAGCTGGTTGGAGACAGCAGCATGCCTCTGTACCACTCAGTTAGCTGATGAAATGCCATCTCTCATCCTGTAACCCTCTCTGAGATGCCTAGGGGCAACCATCCATCCCCTTCCCACAATCTTCTTAGGAAGCTACTATCTTTTTACTTCCCTGACCAAATCTGAGACCAAAAAACTTTGTGGTCTTAAATAGCCTGTGTAGACCCAAATCAAGATAACCACCTGAGGAGCATCTCATCTTATCTCTAACTATCCTATCCCTACAAAAAAATATTCTTCAATAAATCCCCAATTTAATTCTTATATTTAGTGCCATTTACCTTCTAAATGATTGACTTGTGATAAGCTGCCACACCAAAAGGAGAAGGGCCATGCAAAAATTAGGAACTTAAATTGAGTAGACCTCTTCATTGAATTTCTACAAGCTCTATGTGACCGATCTATAATTACATACATCTATATAATATGTACTATACTGATATTTGATGTTAATTCAGACTTTTCCTTTGACTACCTAGCCACACACAGATAATTCTAAAATGAATTTCATATTATTAGTAAGTGGTCATTTTCTGTCTAATAAGATAGTTGATTTCTTTTTCCTGTATGGTGTTACTCACTACAGCCAATGTCATCCAACTTTCTCCATCAAGAAGAATTACTGACGCAGAAGTCTGAGGTTTCTGGATCATCTGTAAGTCTTTGACTTTTATCATTTCTTAAGATCATATTTCCAACATATTTTTTTACCATTTTTTCCTTGCACCCATTTTTACATTGAGTCAACCTAATATCAAAGTTATTGGCTTGGTTTGGACAATCATCGATCTTGTTAAGGTCTTCATAGATTTTTTTTCTGCTTTTTTATTCTCTGCCAGAGATGTGCTCAAATAAGGTACCCTTATCTTCATGGTGGTCTTGAGCCTTTCATTTATCATGAGCATTTTAAGGTGAGCTGACCATACAAAAGATTAATCCATATCACTAATAGTAAGAGTAATACAAATAAAAATAACTATGAGATTTCACTTCACACTCAGAAAATCAGCAGATGACAATGGGAAGTCATTGTTGAAGGGAATGGCAACATAAAGAGAGACATACTAATATGCCATTGGTGAAGCTCTGAATTGGCCCAAATATTTTGGAAATTAATTTGAAATGAAACTTTTTAAAAAATGACTTGTCTCCTGTTCATGTCCCTTGACCTAGAGATCTCTCTACTAAGTATATATCCCAAGAAGGTCAAAAACAAGGAAAAAGTCCCATATACAGCAATATATTCATAGCAATACTTTTGTGTCAGGAAAGAATTTCAAACTAAGTACACTCAGGTATACAAAATAAATGTTCATCAACTGGAAAATAACTATGGATAGATTGCTGGAACTCGAGTCAGGAAGACTCATCTTCCTGAGTTCAAATCTAGTTTCAGACACTTACTAGCTGTGTGACCCTGAGTAAGTCACTTATCCCAGTTTGCCTCAGTTTCCTTATCTGTAAAATGAGCTGGAGAAGGAAATGGCAAACCAGTGCAGTATCTCTGCCAAGAAGGCCCCAAATGGGGCAACAAAGAGTCAGATATGACTGAACAGCAGCAAACAAATTCTGCCACCTTCATGTAATGACAATCAGATGCTGTCAGCAGGAGCTGAGTTCAAACCCAGCCTCATATATTTACTAGCTGGGTGACCCTGGGCAAATCATTTGACCTCTGTCTGCTCTAGTGTCTTCATATGTAAAATGGAAATAGTAATAACACTTACCTCCTATGGTTGTTGTGAAGATAAAATGAGAAAATATTTGTAAAATGCTTTGCACACCTTAAAGCAATATATAAATATTAGCTATTCTTATTAATTATTAATGTAACATCTTTATACTGCAAAAAGTAATATGCAGATGTTTTATGTGAAGTGATAGTGAGTAAAATTGTACATATAATGACTAAACAATATAAATAGAACAACAACAACAAACCAGACTGAATGCTGTCTAATTATAGTATCTAAGGTTGACATTGAAGAAGAGATGTAAAAATACACCTACTTCTTAAAAGTATTTTATTTTTTCCAATTAAAGGTAAAAATTTTTAACATTCTTTTTTTAATGTTTATTTATTTTTAGGTTTTTGACATTCATTTCCACAAAATTTTGAGTTCCAAATTTTCTCCCCATCTCTCCCCTCCCCCCACCCCAAAACACCTTGCATTCTGATTACCCCTTCCTCCAATCTGCCCTCCCTTCTATTACACCCCTCCCTTCCCTTTTCCCCATCTTCTCTTTTTTCTTGTAGGGCAAGATAGATTTCTATACTACATTACCCGTATTTCTTATTTCCCAGTTGTATGCAAAAACAATTCTCAAGATTCGTTTCTAATACTTTGAATTCCAACTTCTCTCCCTTCCTCCCTCCCCATCCATCCTCACTGAGAAGGCAAGCAATTCAATGTAGGCTATATATATGTAGTTTTGTAAATGACTTCCATAATAGTTATGTTGTGTAAGACTAACTATATTTCCCTCCATCCTATCCTGCCCCTTATTTATTCTCTCATTTGACCTTGGCCCTCCTCAAAAGTGTTTACTTCAAATTATTCCCTTCTCGCATTTGCCCTCCTTCTATCATCCCCCTAACCCCACCTGTCCCCTTCTCCCCTACTTTCCTGTAGCGTAAGATCGATTTCATACCAAATTTAGTGAGCATGTTGTTCCCTCCTTAAGCCATACATAAGCCATAAGCCATAGCTTCACTCTACTCTTCTCACCTCCTCCCTTTTCTCCTCCATTGAAAAAGCTTTTTCTTGCCTCTTTTATGTGTGATAATTTGCCCCATTCCATTTCTCCCTTTCTCCTCCCAATATATTCCTCTCTCACCCCTTAATTTTATTTTTCTTAGATATCATCCCTTTTTATTCACCTTAACCTGTGCTCTCTGTCTATATGTGTGTGTGCGCGTAATCCCTCCAACTACCCAAATACTGAGAAAAGTCTCAAGAGTTACAAATATTATATTTCCACATAGGAATGTAGACAGTTCAGTTTTAGAAAGTCCTTTATGATTTCTCTTTCTTGTTTGCCCTTTTCATGCTTCTCTTGATTCTTGTATTTGAAAGTCAAATTTTCTATTCAGTTCTGGTCTTTTCATCAAAAGTGCTTGAAAGTCCTCTATATCATTGAATGATCATTTTTTTCCCTGAAGTATTATACTCAGTTTTGCTGGGTAAGTGATTCTTGGTTTTAATCCCAGTTCCTTTGACTTCTGGAATATCAAATTCCAAGCCCTTCAGTCCCTTAATGTAGTAACTGCCAGATCCTGTGTTATCCTGATTGTATTTCCATAATACTCGAATTGTTTCTTTCTAGCTGCTTTCAGTATTTTCTCCTTGACCTGGGAACTCTGGAATTTGGCTACAATATTCCTAGGAGTTTCTCTTTTTGGATTTCTTTCAGGAGGTGATCAGTGAATTCTTTCAATATTTTGCCTTCTGGTTCTAGAATATCAGGGCAGTTTTCCTTGATAATTTCATGAAAGATGATATCTTGGCTCTTTTTTTGATCATGGCTTTCAGGTAGTCCCATAATTTTTAAATTGTCTCTCCTGGATCTATGTTCCAGGTCAGTTGTTTTTCCAATGAGATATTTCATATTATCTTCCATTTTTTCATTCTTTTGGTTTTGTTTTGTAATATCTTGGTTTCTCATAAAGTCATTAGCTTCCATCTGCTCCATTCTCATTTTTAAAGAACTATTTTCTTCAGTGAGTTTTGAACCTCCTTTTCCATCTGGCTAATTCTGCTTTTAAAAGCATTTTTCTCCTCATTGACTTTTTGGACCTCTTTTGTCAATTAAGTTAGCCTATTTTTAAAAGTGTTATTTTCTTCAGCATTTTTTGGGGTCTCCTTTATCAAGTTGTTGACTCGTTTTTCATGATTTTCTTGCATCGCTCTCTTTTCTCTTCCCAATTTTTCCTCCACCTCTCTTTGGAGGTCTTCCATGGCCTGAGACCATTGCATATTTATTCTGGAGGCCTCTGATGATAAGCATTGTTCTTCCTCATCCAGAAGAATGGAAGAAAATACCTGTTCACCAAGAAAGTAACCTTCTATAGTCTTATTTTTTTCCCCTTTTTTTGCATTTTCCCAGCCAGTTATTTGACTTTTGAGTCTTTGTCAAGAAGAGGGTATGCTCTAGGGACCTGTAAATTCTCAGTTTCTCCAATGTGGTGCAATTAAGGGAGAGGAGTTTACTCCTCTCCTGGCCTGCACACTGGTCTGGGAGCAACCAAAAACTTTTCTGCCCAGAATCTGCGAGTATTAGAATTCCCACTCCACAACTGCCTCCAGCTCTGCCACGCCCTAGGACCATGTTCAGGGCTGAGATTCAGATCAGTTGCTCAATTCCCCTAGGGGATTTAGGCTGAGAGCTCCACAAATGGTCTCTGCAGCTGCTGCCACCACTGCTGCTACTGCTGCCTCCACTGCTGCTGCCTAGGGTCAGGGCTAGGGGAGGACCCTGCTTCCTTCTTTGCCCAGTTGAACAAGCCTTCTCACTGACCTTTGAAGTTGTCTTTGGCATTTGCGGGTTGAGGGATCTGAGAACCTCTGCTGCTGCTGAGGATTCCACCCCTGAGGCCTGTTCCAGTCCTGTTCCTCCCGGTGCCACACAGCCAAGGCTGGACTGTGCTCCACTCTGTGCCCTGTGCAATAGACCTTTCCTATTGGCCTTCCAGGTTACCTTGGGCTAGAAATCTCTTTCGCTCTCTGTTCTGTGGCTTCTGCTGCTTTAGAATTTGTTGAGAGTCATTTTTTACAGGTATTTTATGGGCTGTGGGGGAAGAGCTAGAGTATGTGCATCTTTCTACTCTGCTATCTTGGCTCCACCCCCCTTAACATTCATTTTTTAAAAACTTTGAGTTTCTCCCTCCCCTCCTCCATCCCTGAGATGACAAGCAATTGGATTACTTTTTTTTCTTTGAAGACATGGGGATTATGGGTGAGAAACATTACATAGACTGTTAGATTCAGTTGATGTTTCATTGTACTGAACTGATTTTTTTCTCTTTTTTCCTTCATAATAAGGGAGGGCATGTTAGGTGCTAAGAAGGGAGGGATGCATTTGGAAATATCAACAAAAGATGAACTAAAAAATGAACCTTGATGTGTGTTTTATGCTTGTGGTTGTAGGTGCTCATGACATTTGATGATGTGGCCATATATTTCTCAAAGTGAGAATGGGGAAACCTGGAGAAGGGGCAAAAGGAATTATATAAGCATGTGATGAGAGTCAATTATGAGACCCTAATCTCCTTGGGTAAGATGGAGTGAGGTCATCATATCACCTTTCAGAGTGGTATTCCTTTTTTTTTTTTAGTTCAACAAGTACTTGAGGGCCTGGGTGGTTTCTTACTGGACTGGCAGGCATCTTGAAATTCATTCCACAGGTGGGTGAGATCAAGAAGTCCTGCACCATTAGACAGTGGAAAAAGCACTAGACTTAAAGTCAAAGGATCTGGGTTTGAGTCCTTACATTGGTACCGATTACCTTTGGGCAAATCATGTTATCTATCTGGGGTTCAGTTTTCTCATCTGTAAAATGGGGTTGGACACGATTATTCTAAAGTCCCTTGAAGTTCTAAATCTCATAATTGTATAATTTGCACTTGGAGAACCAACTTTGAATCTAGGTCCTGCTGTTTATGCACTTGATGTTCCTAAAGCCTCAGTTTCCTCCTGTGTATAATTAGTGTAATACTTAATACTTCCTATCTTGCCAGGTTGTTGTGAAGAAAGTGCTTTGTACCATGTTGTTCGAATATGAGTGCTATTAAGAGACTAGCCGCTATTGACACATTTAACAAGGAATCAGTGGCTCAAGTATCGTGTCTGTACCTCTGAGCTACCCAGTCAAAGAGAAAGCAGATCCATAAGAATTAACCAAGAGAAACACACATAAGACATACCTTCCTAAACCCTCCTTCAGGGAAAAGGTATCCAAGTAAGGCACAGCACTGAAGGAATTCCAGGACTAACATGGGCCCTTAAGTCTAATTGCAGCAAGATCTTACTTCATTGGTCTTTGAATCCTCAAAAATAACTGAACCCATGTGGTAATATCAAAGTTTTGAGAGGTGCAAAATATGGTCTCATATTCAATACCAACATTGTGAATTCTTCCCTACAGTTAAATTAATAGGCTATAATGCTAATTTATGGTAGTCCTTAGAACATTTCCAATGCCAACTACCTTGTTCCTTTCCAGTATTTTCACTACCTTGCTTTCCTATTGTTCTAGTAAGTCATAAATAATATTAGACATTCATCATTCCATATTTTCTAGCTTTGTTGTATAGCTTGTCATAATAATGTCAAACTCATTAACCCTAGCTAGTACGTTTTTTGTGCTAGTTCTTACAAACAGATCTGGCTCATATATCCTGCAAGGATTTTTCACTCACACTTCCATACCTAGAAGAATTGTTAGTCCCAGTAACAGGACCAGCTGTTCAAGGAAATTCATTACTTCTTTGCAGAATATTCCATTTCCAAACCAGATCTGATATCTTATGTTAAACATGTAGAAGGGCTGTTCATCAGAAATCAGGGGGCCTTGGAGAAAAAAGTGGTATTCCAAACCGGTTCTCCTCAACAATTAGACTTTAAGACCATTGAGGAGCAGTCATTTTGGGGTGAGTGAGAAAAATTATGATTGTGAAATGTTTTACTTTCTCAACTTTATTCCTTAAATTTTTCTTTCCTGTAGTTTGGACTGGGTCTCTAACACATAAAGGCCTCTGGATTAGCAAATAGAACTAACATGTTTCTCTGTCCTATATTAACATGGAATTCCAGTGGGGAAACTAAACTTTATGGGGCCCAGGTTTGGACTAGGACCAATCCTAGTGATGGCATAGAAGTAGGTACCATTCCAGATTCAGTCCAACCAGAGTTATGGTTGTCAGAACGCAGGTCAATTTGCTGAAACAGGACTACAATTTTGTAAGATTCAGTTTCATTCTTTTCATTTACTCTGCTGTAAACTTTGTAGATCATTTTTCTTGGTTCTTTCTATTTCACTCTGCATCAGTTCATGTAAGTCTTTCTATGCTTTTCTGAACTTAAACTCTGAACACCAAAAAAAAGCATGTCCATGTCAATAACAGAATACAAAAATGGGATTCCATGTGAAACCATGGATCTATATTTCATACTGCTCTATTTTTAAAATTCTTTTGTTTCTCTGAATTCTTCAAATTCATTTCATTTCTTTTTTTTGATGAGGATACTAGACTAATAGATCAAAAGAATATTAAAGATATAGTTTATCTAGTTTTCAGCAAAATATTTGACAAATGTTTCTCATAGTATCTTTCTGGTTAAGATGGAGAGATGTTAGATAATTATACAATTAGGTAGATTTGGAAATTGTTGAATGACCAAATCCAAAGATTAGTCATTGATGGCTTATGTGAACTTGGAAGGAGGCAGCTAGTGGAGTACTGCAGGAATTTATACTTGGACTATACCGTTTAACAGTTTTGTCAGTGACTTGAATAGAAATATAGATAGAAAGCTTGTCACATTTGCAAAGGATACAAAACTGGGAGGGACAACAAACATGTTGAATGACAGAATCAGAATCCAGAAAAATCTCAATAGGCTGAACATTGGACTGAATCTAATAAGATGAGATTTAGGTAAGAATAAATGTAAATTCCTACACTTGGGTTTATTTGTTTGTTTTTGAAAAGAACACCTTCACAAGCACAAAATGGAAGAGCTGTGGTTAGACAATATTTTGTTTGGAAAAGGATCTAGGGGGTTTCAGGAAGATCATTAAGAATCAGCAGTATATAGGAGAACAGGGAGTGATGCAGAGACTGGAGGCTGCAACAAAGATAATAGATTTAGGAGGGCAGACAGAGATAGAGGTGCTTAGTAACAGTTTGAAAGACTGGACCTAAAGAGTCCTTACTTTCCCACTAAATCTTTGCAGATCTTTCTAGGCCACAGTGGCCTTTTTCTCCTTTAAATTCATACTATGTGTTATTTGTACCATTAATTTGATGATAATATGGAGCATTTCACATTTCTTGTATTGTGATGCCACTGTCCTCTCAAGCTATTATCTTCTCTCTTTGTGAGATATCTAGAAAGAACAGTTTCTTCTTTCTCAGCTCCCATTCCACTCTCTTCACCCTAGCATTTTCTTATCATCATACTCAAAGTGTTCTTTCCAAGGTCACTAATGACTTAGTTATTAAATCCAATGACCTATTTTCTTCCCTCACTCTCCTTGACCTCCCTGCAGCATTTGGTTTTTTTGGCAATTCTTTCCTTGATGTCCTTTGTTTCCTTGGCTTCCATGGCATTGGACTCACATAGTCCTCTTAGCTCTGACTATTCATTCTTGGTCAGTTTCAAGATGAACACGATGCTTTTCATCATGTTCCCATACCTTAGGCAAAGGTGTCCTCCAAAGTTCTATCCTACCGTTTTCTTTCTCCCTTGATGTTCTCCTTTACTCCTTAGGATTCATTTAACACACATATACATATGTTATACACATGATAGGGAATAGGGTATATAGAATAAATGATCAAAATGAAAAAATAAAGGGGGGTATAGAAAGATGTTTACATCAATGGGAATGGGAGTACAAGGGAAGGATCTCTAGAGGGGTGGATAAGGGAATAGGTTATGGGGTGGTGGGTAGTGAGGAGGAAGGAGGAAAAAGAACAAAGTAAAAAGCTCACAGCAGAGAACAAAAAATCTACAAGGAAGCAAGGAAAACATGGACAGCTTTCAACATAACATACTGTATTTATTCTTGAAATAAGTTATTGATATATATTCTGAATTCTTTTCTGTGTTCCACTGTGCACATGACATGTTTTTTCTTTTTTTATATTTAAGTTTATAATGTTTCTTTTTCTTTTCCTACTATATAAGTTTTAGTATTTGTCTAAAATGAAAAAAAAATTTTAAATTCTATAAGATTTAGAGCTGAAAGAGACCTTAGCTATCATGGAGCACAATAATAAATATTTGCTTGTTGAATGAATTGGTTACCAAATGTTGTTCCTGCTACCTTGACAATTTCACTTACATTCATATACTTTTGTCCATTCCTACTACAGCTGCCCTTATTTAGGCCCATATGTCTTCTAGCTACAGCCTCTTAAATGGTTTTCTGTATCCTGATTTATCATCTCTCTAATCCATATTTCATACCACAGGGAGAATAATCTTGCTGATACACTGTTCTGTTCAACAAACTTTTGGTGATTCCCCATTGCCTACCAAATACAGTGTGAGCTCCTAATTCAAAGCCTTCCATATTATGGCTCCAACTTACCCTTCCATTTTTATCACATTTTTACCCCATTTTGTATAATGAATGTTCAAGTCAAACTAGACTATTCTTCATCTCTTTCATTTTCATTTTTCCCTTCCCTGTTAATTGAAAGGTATCCCCATCACTATCCGCATCATGATCTTTTGGAGTTCCTTTCTTCAAGGTTTAGTTCAAGTGTCACCATTGCATTAAGCATCCTCTCTCATATCAAAATTTTATATATCTATATCTATGTCTATATATATATATATACACATATATACATACTATATATATGTCTTGTTTTCCTTCCTCCCCTCCTATCATATTAGAAGTTTTTCCAAGGCAAAGACTGTGTTAGTTTTAATCTTTGTATCCCTAGCGTCTGTCATAGTGCTCTGTACATAGTAGGTGCTTAACAAATGTTTTGTCGAATTGATTCATCCTTGCCCAACCCATTTATTTTTTCAAAAAATTTTAATGTCTTTTGTTTTTACTTCCCCCTACATCCCTTCCCCATCCTCCTTCCAGAGCGCCATTCCTTATAACAAAGAATTATCTGATCCATATTTTCTGCCAAATTCAATACTCTTAGAAATCTCAGTTTACAAAGAAAGTAAATTTGTATTAACTTTCTTAAGACTATAGGATTTAGAATCTAGAAGCCTTCCTTCATTGGGAATGGATGTAAGAAGTAAACATACATATATATCTAGAAGAGTACAAAAATATTCTAAATTCAGAAGAAATAAAACAATAAAGGGATAGGGAGCAGGGAGAGTACAAGGGGGGATATCTAGAGAAGAGAGTGAGGGAATAGGTTATAGGGTGGCGGGTAATGGGGAAGAAGGGGAAAAAAACAAAGTAAATAGCATACAGCAGAGAAAAAAAGAAAACCTACAAAGAAGCAAAGAAAAGATGGACAGCTTTCAATATAAGGTACAATATTCAATATGTAAGTTTTCTTAAAATGATAAGTTATTGCTATATAATCTGAATCCTCTCCTATGTTCTGCTGTACACATGACATGTTTTTTGTTTTCTTATTTTATACTTAAGTTTATAATGTTTCTTTTTCTTTTCCTATTATGTATTTCAGTTTTAGTATTTGTCTAAAATTAAACTTTTTTTAAAGACTAGGATTTAGAGCTGAAAGAGATCTTAACTATCATTGAGTATAATACCCTCATTTTACAGGTGAGAAAACTGAGGCTCAGGGAAATTAAGTGGCTTACATGAGATTAGTTAAGTTATTTAAGTAGCAGAGCTGAAATTTAAATCTTGGTCCTTACTTTTTCCACAGTACCATACCATATTTCATAGGAATTGGAATGTGAATAAATCAACAAATATTTATTTAGCACCTGCTAAGACAAGAGACAACACTAGATGCTGTAGAAGCTGAAAAGAAGTATGAGACATGTTTGCCATTGAGGAGCTTACAATCTTACTTATTTAAGGCATTTATTAGTTTGTTATTTACAGAGTTATCACCTCCATGCTCTGCCTCCACCTGCTCTACCTATGCTAACTAGTGACATCCCTCAATACAGTTCATTTCTTCTTTACTGATCATTTCTGATTCCACTGATCATAAATTTCTTTTTCCTCAACATGTATGCAAGTTTTAATTATGATATGGCTATGTAATTTTGAGTTATTACTTTATAAATATTATATTCTGCATTAAGAGGTTTTTGTAACTACATATGCTTTTCAGTCTTGAAAGCCCAAGTTATTCACAGGAGAACTGTGTAAGGATGTGGCCCCTACAGTAAACCTTGGGGTATGATAAAGTATAAAGCAGCCATGAGAATTTTAAAATGTGTGGAAGGATATTAAAATTGTTCCTGGTCTCTGGTATTTTGGTGCTTCAGGAACTCTAAAGCAAAGATATCAAATGAATGTCGCTTTAGTTTATATTGACATACTGTTTCATGGTTTATGAAGCATGTAAGCTCACAGCAAGCTTGTGAGGTGAACAGTGTGGGTATAAATTCTCATTTTACAGCTGAGGAAAATTGAGACTCAGGCTAAATGACAAAGATGATGATGTAATTAATAAATGATCAATTAAAGCCTTTAACTCAAGTCTTCTGACTCCAAGTCCCATATTCTTCCAAAGGGAGATGAAAACAGGCAGGTAACATTAGGCTTTCTAGCTAGGGAATCATTCTGAAAAAAAGGATCATACATTTCCTATTCTGAGAGTGATTTGTAGCTATTTGAGACCAAATAGGGAAGGAATGCTTTAAAACACATGCCATTGGGGCAGCTAGGTGGTGCAGTGAATACAGCACGGGCCCTGGAGTCAGGAGGACCTGCGTTCAAATACGGCCTCAGATTCTTGACACTTGCTAGCTGTGTGATCTTGGGCAAGTCATTTAACCCTAACTGCCTGGCATTTCCCCCTGCAAAAAACAATAACATAAAACACACAACATTTTGGAACTACTGGAAACTGAGAGCAAGAAGAGATGGTCAAAAGCATCAAATTGAATAGTTTGTCTTAGTTCTACAATCTGAATCTGATCTGGCTTGAAGGGGCTCATAGGTCATTTCATCCAACCCAGCAGCATCCCAGAGAAGTAGTTGTCTAGACTTGGATTGGAAATTTAAAGTTGAATGGATTTTAGAGGTCATCTAGTCCAGCTGTCTCATTGTATAGAAATCAGGGGTGGGGAACCTGCAGCCTCCAGGCCCTTAATAAAAGGATTTGTTCTGTGAAGTTTGTATTCAGTCAAAGGGCTGCACTTGAGGATCTAGAGGGCCACATGTGACCTCTAGGCCACAGGTTTCCCATCCCTGGTATAGATGAAGAAACAGGGCCAGAGAGTTTAAGTATCTTACTTAAGGTCACAAACAATTCCTGTCATGAGGAATTTACTGCTTCCTCAAGCAGGCCATTTTCATTTTGGACAGGTTTTAATTTGGGGAAAATTTTCCTTAAGAAAAGTCAAAATTTGCTTCTATAACTTTCATCACTCCTAGTTGTACTGTTTGGAACCAAGTAGAATAATCTAAGCTTTCTTCCTTGGATGTTGTTGTTATATCTAAGTCTGTGACCCTGTGGTCCATAGCATGCCATTATTGTCCATGCGGTTTTCTTGGCAAAGATACTGGAGTGGTTTGCCATTTCCTTCTCTAGTAGATTAAGGCAAACAGAAGTTAAGTGACTTGCCCAGGGTCACACAGCTAGTACATGTCTGAAGCCAGATTTGAACTCAAGTCTTTTTGACTCCAGGCCCAGTGCTCTATTCACTAAGCCATCCATAACCCTCCAGATATTTGAAAACAGTTATAACTCTTCTTAAGTCTTTTCTAGACCAAATATCCTTTCTACTTTCAACTGAGCCTCATATGGCATTGGCTTGGGCTTCTATTACTCTTCCTCCCAGGTCTGTTACTTTGAACATTTCATTTTGTTGGTATCCCTCCTAAAATGTGATACCCAAAATTTTTATGTGTGCAGTTGATTTATAACCCAAGTGTAAGACTTTGTTTACACTTATTTTCATTATCTCTATAAATTATATGTGCCCAGATTCAGCTCATTCTTCTAGCCTGTTTTTTTAATATATCTTTTTAAATCCTGATTTTATTATATACAACACATAAGTTGTCCCTTCTAGCATTGCAACATTTGTATATGTGTTAAATATGTCTTCTACGCCTTCATCTAAGTGACTGTTAAAAAATATGGAACAGACCCAAAGACAAATCTCTGGAATATTACACTGGAGACCTTCCTCCATGCTTACTTCTGAATCCACCAAAATGGAATATCATCTAACCCACATCTTTCCATCTTTTCTGCCAAGAAATCATGAGATTTTTGTCAAGTGTCTCAATGAAATGTATACCCACAGTGTTCCTCTCATCTATAAGTCTAGTAAACCACTCAAAAATCAATTGCTTGTTCTTGATGAACCCATAGAAGCAATTAGTAATCACCACTTTCCTTTCCAAACATCCTCTTAATACTGCTTCCTAGAATTTTTTAAGAAGTTAAAGTGAGCTTACCAGGCTAGAATGGGAAGAACTTACTTTCATCTCTTCTTTGAAGATCAATTCAAAATTTAGCTATCTATCCTTGTCAGTCCAGTTCTCCTTGGTGTGGATGATTAAAGCAAAAAAAAAAACCACGTTGAGTATCTGACCTTCCTCCAAGTCAATTATAACCAATGGTCTTATCCCTTTCTTGATATACTTTTCCTTTCTAGTTTTTTTGTCTTTTGTTTTCATTACTGGCTTCAGCACTTCTGTACTTCATCATCATTGGAACTATATTCTTAGAGGACCCTACCATTCCTCTGTAAATTCATCTTACAACTACTTACCTTTGCTTCCATTTTATGTACATGTCTTTTTAAAATTTAAGTCGCTGACTGAGTTCCCTATGCATCTACTTAGGTTTATATCAATTTTGAAATGTTTGGGAAGAAAATAAGGAATGAGTTTCTGAGTCAAAGAAAGGACCCCACAAACCAAGCTTTGAGAGGTGGCTCAGGCAGTGAGTGATTCAAAGAACAAGCCAACAGGGTAGAGAAATGCTGGTGTCAACACTCATTTTAACCTTCTTTTACCTTTGTAAAAATACTGGGTCAAGTGAAGATACATTTTTCTTTTTTTTAAGCACTTTTATTTTTTTTTAATTTTTAAAAATTATTTTGTTTTCAGTGTTCTACACTCACTTCCATATATCTTAGATTTTTTTTACCTTCCCCGCTCCCTTCCTAGTCCCTTCCCAAGATGGTGTGCAATCTTATATAAGTTCTACACATACATTCCTATTAAATACATTTTCACCTTAG
The DNA here is from genome assembly GCF_028372415.1 of Notamacropus eugenii. NCBI lineage: Eukaryota > Metazoa > Chordata > Mammalia > Diprotodontia > Macropodidae > Notamacropus > Notamacropus eugenii. The sequence goes on along the minus strand of NC_092874.1, from coordinate 97,913,702 downwards.
TCATGTTGCATAGAAGAATTAAAATGAATGAGAGAAACCATAAAACAAAACAAAACATAATACAAGAGAAAATGGTCTGCTTCATTCTGCGATTGAATTCCATAGTTTTTTCTCAAGATGTGGAAGGTGTTTTGCCTCAAGAGTCCATTGGAAATTTTTTAGGTCCTTGCATTGCAATGAAGGACTAAGCCTACCAGAAAAATTCCTCACACTGTGGTTGCTGCTGTGTACAAAGTTCTCCTGGTTCTGCTCCTTTCTCTCAACATCAGTTCATATAAGTCTTTCCAGGCCTCTCTGAAGTCTTCCTCTTCATCATTTCTTATAGCACAATAGTATTCCATTACATTCATATACCACAACTTGTTCAGTCATTCCCCAACTAATGGGCATCCCCTTGATTTTCAGTGTTTGGTTACCACAAAGAGAGGTGCTATAAATATTTTTGTACATGTGGGACCCTTTCCCATTTCTATGATCTCTTTGGGATAGAGGACCAGAAGTGGTATTGCTGGGTCAAAGGGTAGGCACATTTTTGTAGCCCCTGGGGCATAGTTCCAAATTGCTCTCCAGAATGGTTGGATCAGCTCACAGACAGCTCCACCAACAATGAATTAGGCTTCATCCTCTCCAACATTTATCATCTTCCTGTTCTGTCATGGTAGCCAATCTGATAGGCGTGATGTGCTACCTCAGAGTTGTTTGGATTTGCGTCTCTCTAATCAACAGTGATTTAGAGCATTTTTTCATATGGCTGCAGATATCTTTAATTTCTTCCTCTGAGAACCACCCGTTCACATCCTTTGACCATTTATCAGTTGGGGAATGACTCATTCTTGCACATGAGACTCCGTTCTCTGCGTATTTTAGAAAGGAGGCCTTCATCAGGGACACTAGTTATCGTAGACACTTCCCCAGTTTTCCGCTTCCCTCCTAACCTTGGTTGCATTGGGGTTGGTGGTGCAAAAACATTTCCAATTAATGGAATCACAATGACCCGTTCCGCATGAAGATCCCTTTTCTCAGGTCACGTCTGGGAGGGTCCAGGAGTTGCACGTGTAAGACCAGGTAGAAGACAGAGTGGTTGAGGAGTGACCCTACGTGACCGTAAGTCTCCTAGGGAGGGCGCGGGGCGATGAGGACAACCCGTGTTGGGGTAGCTTGGAGGGGAGGGGCCTTAGCCGAGACGCTAAACGGGGAGTGTGTGAAGGGCGGGGGCCGCGCGGGGGGCGCACAGACCACCAGGGATGCGGAAAGGCCTGGCCTAGGAGGGTGCCCCGGCTTTGGGAGATGGCTGCCCTGGGCGCTGGAAGCGGCATTTAGGGGCCCGGCTGGAGGCCCTTTGCTCCTCCCGCCCGCAGGGGGCGCCGTCTTCCCGGAGCCCGCTGGAAGTGCCTGGTTCCCGGAGCTAGGGGAGAGGGGAGGAGGAAGCAGGAGTCCCAGCATGCTCCGCGTGTCCCTGGCAACCGCCGCCGCGTGACGAGAACAAGAATGGATGAAGCGGGAATTGGGAGCGGGCCGGCCCCTGCCCTGCCCCCTGGCCCCCGCGCTCCCGGGCCCGGCTCCCCGGAGCTCGGGGCCGGCCCGCCCGCATCGCTCGTGGCCAGGAGACGCGGGGAAATGGCCGACGCGGCTCCTGGGCGGGTGAGCCATTTCCCCACGGACACAGGCTCTGCCGTGCGTGGGGCATCGGGGGTGGGGGCAGGTGGGGAGCCCGAGCGAAAACGGGGAGCCGTGACCCCGGGATGGCGGCGGCTAGAAAAGAGGGCCTTGCGTGCTGCGTGCGCCTCTGCGGGGCCCGCGTTTGCTTCTCTCGGTGGAGGCCCCTTGAACATCCCTCCCTCTCCAGAAACAAACAAAAGCCAGTGAGATTCCCGTGACTGCGCTGGAGGGTCGCGTGGCCGAGCCGGGGAATCCGAGTCCGAACCCCGCCTCCGGCGCCCCCTGCGGGGCACGGCCCCGGAAAAGCAGAGCCGGCCCGAGGGCTTCCGCGGCCTCTCCCGGCCCCGGGGCCGTGGGTTTGTGGCCCTAAACGTTTCGTAAGATCGTCTGTTGTAGGAAGGCTTTAGTCTGCCCCAGGGGGAGTGTTCACCTGGAGGAAATTAAGGGACTGCACCTGTGGCTTCATTTAATTAGCTTAGGGGATTTCTGGGTGAGGAGCTTCTTTCTACCGTGAAGGGTGGTACCCTCTCTGCAATCGATAGTTTAAGTCACCTGGAGCATTGACAGGGCAAATCAATGACCCAGGAATGTCAAGAATCCCTTCTTTTACTCAAGTTTTCCTAGTTTTGAGATGAGCCTCCTATCCGTTATACCGTGCTGCTTTTCTAGACTATTGGATAGGGGTTTTAATGGAAGTAATGCCTTTATGTAATGCATATGACTGGCCACGGATACCTTGAGATTCAAGGTAGGAAAGCAACTCCACCCATACCTCTTGAGGTTACATTTAAATTTGCAAACTTGTTTTGTGCTCCAACTTAAAAATCTTGCTTATTTTTTGCCTTCTTTTCTTTCTCCTACAATGTGACAGAGTACTAAGAAACTAGAGGTTTTCCTTTCTGGAATAAGACTTCTTGCCCGTATTTTAAAATATGACTAGAAGCCTGTTTAACTTTCCTTTCCCCTGTGGGGTTTTCTCCCCCTGGCACATAATAGGCAAACTTAATAAATGCTTGACGACCTGACTTCTTATTCATTAACAAGAGGATTTTCCCCCTTCGCAGTTGGAATAGGCTCCTTAGTAAAGATCTTCCATTTCTGCCTGGTTTTTACACCATTTTATTGGGTGTCAATCATTCATTTCTCACTGGCTTTACATCTTACTGAGGTAGATTAGGGCCAATTGTGGACACCTCTTCAGGCATAGGTGTTACACAGAAACTTGCAGGTGAGATGCGGGAAGATGGAAGAAAGACATTGAATCACACAAAATTGAGCCTTATTTGTTGCACTTAATGTTTCAGAATTTAGAAAAGTTGGTGATGCATCTGGTAAGAGCCTTTTCTCTGCAGATTATATTTTATTGTGTCACTGAATACTGGATAGGTAGAATACAACCAATCTATAACTGCCAGGCCTTTCTGGTCTTATAAAAGAGTAACTCTGTTCTATTTACTGTGATTACCAAACACCAAAGGTTTTGTGGTATATGGGAAGGAAAGCCAGCTATCTTGGAAAATGCATTCACAGATCTCTTCTTGTATGGCCAAAAAGCACAAAATCACCTTCAAAATATAACTAGACCCTTTTGTGAGAACAAGTTCTTATTACCCTATTGGACCGAAGGGAATTAAATTGTCTTTTTAAAATTAGTCAGGAGATGATATGTCTGGGATGACATTGAAACAGAAACTTCCTTTTCTTCCAGGTGCCTATAAAATTTGAAGATGTGGCCGTGTATTTCTCAGAACCAGAATGGAAGAACCTGGACAAGTGGCAGAAGGACCTTTACAAGCATGTGATGACTGTCAATTATGAGATCCTGTTCTCTCTGGGTAAGATATATTCTTTAGGAACTTTGTGAATTTCTCTTAAGGAATTAGAAGTTAGCAATGATTTCATGAGGTCATTCCCTCCTTTAGTCTGACAACTTCCCAGAAACCTAGGCCAAGTTAGTAGTCTTTACAAATCTCCTTGTTAATGCTTTGTAGGAATGCCTACAGTGTTTTGAGTCCCTAACAGAGCTTTGCACTTAATGTTTCTTGAATTTGCTCTTTAAGTGATGGAAAAACTAGCATTGTTGTTATGTCAGGTTATAATACTTGCCCCTCTATTGATTAAGCAGGAAACTCAAGAAGGAATGTATGAAAGGAATGGAATCTGAAGGTTGCATGGAGCCTTTTGGTTCTCTTTTTTGATACAGCCATGAGACTGGTAAATAAGGAGAACCTTATAGATGTAATAATATACTGTAATATATTATAGGTGTAGTAGTAATACCTGACCATGATATAGCCCTTTGTAATTTTACAGAGCACTTAATATTATGTCAGTTGACCCTTACCACATGCTATTAGGTAAGTACAGCAGGTAGTACTGCCCTCATTTTACAAGTGAGGAAATGGAGACTTAGAGAAGTTAGGTGACTTGCCCAAGGTCACATAATTAGGGTTCGAATTGGGATTCATACCCAGATCTCTCCTGATTCTAGCTTCAGTGGTCATTCCACTACAAAATGCTGCTTCAAATGGCATATCTTGATTTCAGCAAGGCATTTATAAAAATTTCTGATGTCTTTGTATAGGAGATATAAAAATACATGTTAGATTCAACTGGTTATGTGGATTTTTAGCTAGTTAACTACATCTAAATACTGTTTCATTAATAAGTTGATGTCCACCTGTAGGAACATTTTATTCCGTGCAGTATGCCATAGGATTTTGTTCTTAGCCCTCTTTCTTTATTTGTCCAGACCTATGATTTCATGGATGTAGGGAGTTTCCAATGAAGAAACTCCCTCTACCAGTGCAGATCAGCAACTAATCTGCAACCTATAATCTTAGAGAGTTGCCTTGGGGTACTGAGAAGGTAAGTGATTTGCCCAGGGTCAAAAAGGCTGTAAGTATTAGAGCAGGACTTGAACCCAGCTCTTTATCCACTGCTATGCCATGCTCCCTCTCCCTTAGCCTTATTCTGTTCAACAAGTTGTTATAAACAACTTAGATAAAGTTATTGAACATCAAATGTATGGTGCCACAGAGGTAGTTGGGAGAGCTAATGTGGTGGATGACAAAATCAGGATTTTAAATTTCTTGTCAGCTCACTTGATTATCTGGAACAGGATGAAATTTAACCAGGATGAATATAAAAGCCCAGCATTTTGGTTAAAAAAATAATTGCTCAAATACAGGATGAGAGAATATTAATTTAACAGCCATTCATTGAAGGATGACTGAACAAATTATGGCATGTGAAGGTAATGGCATACTCTTGTGCAATAAGAAATGATGAAATGGAAAACAATTCATACAGATTGATAAAAAGCAAAGTGAGCAGAACCAGAACAATAACAGTGACATGAAAAACAATCTTGAAAGACTTAGAACTCTGATCAGTGCAATGACCAACTATGATTCCAGAGGTCCAATAATGAAGCTTGCTACAAATTAGACATAATTTTTTGTGATGTGACCAATGAGGAAATTTGTATTTGTTTTGCATGTTTGTTACAAAGGTTTTCCTTTTCTTTTTTGCAGTGATGGGAAGAGGCGGTGTTGAGGGAGATAAAACAGATTTTTTTCCTACTTGAAATTAATTTTTAAAAATGTTACTACACTAGAACAGGTAGTTGATTATAAATCGAGTCTTTTTGCATTAGTTATATAAAGTCTCATTCAGAGAGACATTTACCAAACTAGTCAGAGTCTAGAGAATAATGATGAAGTTAGTGAAAGGATTGAAAATCATCTCACAAGGAAAGGTTAAAGTAACTAGAGCTTTTTTACATTGAGAAAAAAATTTATTGTGGATATAATGATTTTTCAAGTATTTGAAGGTCTAGTGTATTCAAGAGATAGTTTACTTTGTGTTGGTTGCTTCAAAACATAGAAACAATATTAATGAGTGAGTTACAATGGATTTTAACTCAGTAAAATTACTGGTGTAAATAACAACGGAGGGTAGCTCTGAAAATGATGGTTCCACAAACAGTGACATAGAACTTGCCTTAAGGAACTATGAACATGGGAAAAGTCTTATTGAGAATCAGTGATTGTCGTGATATGACAGGGAAGGAGATGTAGTAATTCGCTTTGGAGATATGAAGTCTGTTTTTTTTCTTATTGACATCTTTAGCGAGAGTAAGACTTTTCACGATTGAGTGTAGGGTGCTGAAGAATAATATACTATTGCCCAATTATTCCAGGAATCCCTTCATCACATTTCCTAAGTTAGTCCCTCTCTCATCGCGTCCGAGTCACGGTAAATGAGGCAAATCATTTGATACTTGAATGATAAATCATCATGCTAGGCATTATAGTAGACGTAGCATAAATATAAATACAGTCTCTTCTGTAAGTTTACTATTTTGGAGGAACAAGAAATTTACATGAAGCCATCATGGTGAGGGAGATAGAATGACTCTATGGAACGATGCTGGACTGAAATTCAGAAGATCTCCAGGTTTTGCCATTAGTTCATTCTGTGATCTGGCCAAGCCACTTCTTTGGACTAAACCTCTCTCTCCATCTGCACCATAAGGGAATAGGAGGAAGGTAGCGAATTAGGTTATCTTTAAGAGCCTATGAGTCTAGTAGAGAACAGTAGAATCTAATTCTTTGATATATCATAGAAGTGACATATTTTGAAATAGAGACTAAGCATTCTAAGAGTTCAGAGAAGACTTTAACACAGTCTGCAATAGAGATTGCTTCACAAAAGAAGTACATCTGGAGTGGGGCTTTGGGGGAAATGATGCTATTTGGAAAGGCATTGAAGAAATAGTTGCATGTTTCATCTCTATGTTTAATAATCGCTGTCCTTATTCAAATTAAAATTGGTTGGAAAGCCTCAAGGCATGAGAAAAAGTGGAGGCTGCAGAAGACACCAAAGAGACTTTCTTAGAGCAGAGGGTTTGCTTTGGGTAATATTGGCAAATAAGATTAAATGAATAGTTTGAAAATAGTTTTGCCGAGGGACTCGAATGACCTGGATGAGGATTTTAATCCAATGAAAGAATGACCAATAGATTTAACGTGTTCACTGGTGACTAGTGAGAGCATGGTAGATTTGCACAATTATATGGACTGTTAAAACGTTCTGTTCCTCAGCATCCTGTCTAGCACCTCTGATATGTGATGCTTAAGCTATAACCTGGACCTTTTTCTCTAACTTTGACTTCAGTCAGTCAAAAACTGTGTGACCAGGCACTGTACTATGTACTACGGATAGAAATACAGAGAATGAAATAATCCCTATGCTCAAGACACTTAAATTTTAGCGGAGGAGATAACAAATGAATGTAAAGATATGTAGCATAGACATGAAGTGAATAAATATAAACATATACAAAGTAGTTAAATACAAGATAATTTGAGAACGAATGAAACATTTCTCAGGTATTTAATACATGTAAACACTGCTAAATTCCAGGGATATAAATAGAAAAGACGATACCTGTTGTCAGGTAACTCACGTTCCTTTTTTTTTTTTAATTAATTAATTTCTTTTTAGTTTTCAGCATTCATTTCCATAAGATTTTGAGTTCTAAATTTTCTCCCTCTCCCTCCATCTCCCTTCCCCAAGACAGCATGAAATCTGATGTAGGCTCTACATATACATTGACATTAAACATATTTTCACGTTAGTCATGTTGTAAAGAAGAATTAGAACCAATGGGAGAAACAAGGAACGAGAAAAAAGAAGCAAACAGTATCCTTCAATCTGCATTCAGACGACATAGTTCTTTCTCTGAATTCCAGTGAATAGCAGTTTCCATCATGGGTCTTTTGGAATTGTCTTAGATCCTTGCATTGCTGAGCAGAGCTAAGTCTATCAAAGTTAGTCATAGCACAATGTTGCTATTACTGTGTACGGTGTTGTCCTGGTTCTGCTCACTGCACTTAGCATCAGTTCATGTAAGTTTCCAAGTTTTTCTGAAGTCTGCCTGCTCATCATTTCTTATGGAACAGTAGCATTCCATTACATTCATATATCACAACTTGTTCAGCCATTCTCCAATTGATGGGTATCCCCTCAATTTCCAATTCTTTGCCATCGCAAAAAGAGCTGCTATAAATATTCTTGTACATGTGGGTCCTTTTCCCATTTTTATGATCTCTTTGGGATACAGACCTAGAAGTAATATTGCTGGGTCCAATGGTATGTATAGTTTTATAACCCTTTGGGCATAAGGAACTCACATTGGGTAAGATTACACTTGTGGAAGGTTTAAGTTGCAAGTCAGATGGAAAGGTCTCATGATCTTTTGGGTGCAGCAGTGAAACAAATAGCAATTCCTCTTCTTTAACGTCATCTCCATTGATAAAGTCATATCAGTATCTAATGCTCTACCATTGAACAGTACCAAAAACTTTGATGACAAGAACTTTCTTTTCTAGGTCTTTAGTAGATGTAGCTGTAGCCCCTGCAAGAGCAGTTACCAGGCTGCATCTCCACAGGAGTCAGGATATTACTGTGGACACTGGGCTTGAAACATTGCTATTCTAGAGACTCTTGGGTTCAGGGTCCTGGGTTGTCTCCATCAGGGACTAAGGAAAGGTGGTTATTCAGATAGTGGTAATGGTTTGACTTGCCTGGAACATGCTACATCCTGTCTCTTCTTCAGGGTGTCTTGCTAGACTGACTTACCTGCCCTGCAAAGTGGCAGGAAATGAATTGGGAAGGAGGAAACCAATAGTTTGGAGGGGACCAGGAAAGGCTTGATGCAGAACATGATATTTGAGCTTCATCTTAAAGGAAAACAGAGACTTCATAAACGTGGAAGTGCGGAGAGAGTACATTAAAAGCATGTTGTGTGGCCAGTGTAGAGTAAAGGAGATATGAGTGTGGTGAGAAACACAGAGAACACCAATTTGGCCAAATTGCAGAGTTCAGGACAGGGAACGATGCTCCGTGAGGCTGGAAAGACTGATTGGGGCTAGATTGTGTAGGTCTTTGAAAATTAAACAGAAGCTTATATTGTACCTGGGCTACCACCCATTTACATAGATTGTCTGGAGCAGTTACTCAGATCTCGGCCTCCCTATTCAGCCACCTGGTCTGGATGGTGATGAAAAATATTATATAGAATACTGAAAAGAACTTTTAACTCAGAGCCAGTTACTTTAAAATCAGATTTGATCATGTCACAGATAATAATATCATGTCAGTTCATGGAGTGTCATGTAACTCTCAAAGCATTGTTGAACCAAAATTTAACTGACTTAAATTTATAAATAGTATATTTTGCATTTGATTTGGTGAAATCTAACACTGAGTATCTCAAAACCAGAATATTTAGTGATTGCTTCTTGAATGTGATCGATTTTTTCCTTTGTGTCAATTTTTGTTCTCCAGTCAAGAGAATCTTAGCAGTCATTGTCAGTGTACTCAGATTTCTCGTTTGAGGAAACGTAATCAACTTTTTGTGATTTCTGTATAGACTCTGCCATTCCCAAACCAGAGTTGATATCCCACATTGAAAGGGGTGAAGAGCCATTCATTAGAGATCATGGGAACTTAATGAAAAAAGAAATGGCAATTCGATGTGGTCCTGATAAACTGCGTGACTTGAAGAGTGCGTCAACACATCTGTTATGGGGTGAGTGAAAAATTGTGGCTATGAAATAGTGAAGTTTCTTAGACCTTTTTCTATAGTGTTTAGACTAAGCTTTATTTTGGGGGGAAACTATATTAGCAAAGGTAATCTGCTAATTGGATATAAGAAAATCCTGATAACATTCAAAATTTGGTTATTGACAGAATTCCCTTGTTACAGTAGACCAAGGCCTTCCTTTCTTAGGGTTTTTCCATTTGCAGATAGGGAAAGTGTTTTATTGACCTACTGAAGTAGAAGGCTAGACAGTCACAGAGAGGAAAGAGAATATTATGGGGAGAGTAGGGATCAAAAGAACAGTTCTATATACTCTGTAAAGCCAGATTGATAGGATTATGTAATTTGGTTTGATCTTATACATAGGAAGGAAATATTACCATGGTCCCACTGAGGGCATAAGTCACTGTGCTAGAAAATAATAGGTTGAACTCAACTATTCAGAGCCTTTTGGATGAATCCTGGCCTTAGTTGAAATATAAAAGGGGCAATATTTTACCCACTGATGTGCTTACCACAAGCCTAGAGTCTTTGGCCTCTTTCGCCTATCGTTATTTCTGCCATCTTACTCCTTAGACATCTGCTTTCTCTGAGTCCAATTTTGAGCAGCTAACTACTGTTCAAGAAAGTCATGAAACCAACATGATTGTATCCGTTATAAATTTATGTCTCATATGGACCTTTGCAAATTCTCAGCAATTCACTTTTCATCAACCTATCCCATTTCCCACAGTTTTTGTTCCAAGCCTTCTCTGTTCTCAGATACTGGTGTGAGCATTCCTGCTTTTTTCCCTAGGTGTCTATATAAGGAGTGCTTAAGCCTGTCTCTCACAAAAGAAATTGGTTTGGTCTTGTCTGGAAACAGTTTTTATCATGTGACTGCTGTCAGAATTTACTTACTATTGGGTCTCTCTGTTGTCACAGGAAGAGGAAATGTTAACTAATGAATTATTCATACCTGCTTCATGATTACAACTGTTTCTCTTTTCATCTGTCACATCTGTTGGACACCTCCTAAACTTGGCCTTTCTTCTAAGTTAGACCCATGTTTCCAACTGCTTGCTCAATTTCTTGACCTAAATTTTCTGCCAGCACTCAGTGTATGTAAAGGTGAACTCATCCTTTTTTCCCCACAGTGTGTTCCATTTTGGTTAATTCTCAGTTGTCCATGCTGGAACCGTAGGTTTTTATTCTTCTCATTGTCTCCTCCCTCAGATCCATTCCTTTATATTTCCATTGACATAGCCTAATATAGACCCTCATGCCCTCTCATTAGAATTCCCACAGTAGTTTCCTAATCAGTCTCCTTGCCTCCAGCGTTTCCATTTTTCCCTTCGATGATCAGTTAATATTACTGATGCACTCACTCATCTGACTGTCATTCCACTGCCACAATCCCTTCAATGGATTCTGTTTTCTCTTTGATGAAAAAGATGTACACAACAGGAATCAAGTAACTTAGCTTTCTTTCTGTCATCTGTTAATTTTTTCTATCTGTCCTAAGAAATGGTCTTATTCTTCAGTCTTCTTACTCTAAACATAGATTCAGTTCTTAGTTCTACTTAGTGTTTTTCCTCCACTGAGGTCCTGCTCCATGTTTGGCTCCCAGGAAGGGAGGAGTTGTAATCTGCATTAATTAGAGGGGAGGGTACCAACACTGATGAAATCACACATCCTTGAAGAAGGAAGAAGAATTTCTCACATAATTCAGATCATTCTGACCATCTCCATTTCCCCTTGAACTTCCTTTTGTTCTCTTCTGTATGTTTTTTAAAATGCTTCAATGACACTCTTTTTTTTTCCTTTCTTCTTTTTTTGTATTACTGTTTGCAATTAAAGACATGACCTTGCTGTTCTCTGTAGCTCCTTGTCAGAATAACTTGACTCTGTTCTGAAATGTATATGTATAGATTTATATTAGTTCATTGGGCTCCTATAATACCCATAGCTTCCTTGAACTGTCAGCTATCTACAGTCTCACCCTCTCTTTTCTTTAGGTACTGTAATAATTCCCCAAATGAGTTTTACTACTTTGTCTCAATTATAGCCTCTGCCAAGCATGAGAGAGAAAGATGGTGCTTTGAAGAGTAGTATTGCACATACTGTATATCAGTACTATAATCTTCAACACAGTGAATGGTCATGTTCGTCTTTTTTTTTAATCAATAGAAAATAATTTTGCTGGCTAAGAGGAGAGTGCCATCTCTTTCAAATAATATGTTTAGTTTCTAAAAATGTACAACTTGTGCCTTCAGCCATAAGGATTTCCCTGTTCAGTACAGATGGCTCTATTTTAAAAGAGTTTGGTCTTTTTAAAGGCATCATATATTTTAAACATTTAAACAATATAAGACAGTTTTTGAATAGAGATCATGTCAGCATAGAATAGATTTAACAGTCAAGAGTTGGAAGGAATTATAACATAGAAGTGAGTAAGGACAGGATCTTTGTTTTTCATTGCAGGGGACCAAAGAGTTGTGAATACTGACCAGGAAGATTGTCATTTACATGGTCTTCAAAACCAGAACCCCTCTATACTTTTGTCAGATAAAAAGACAGAGTTTTGCTCTAGTCCTGAAGGCATGTCAAAGAACCAGCGCATGCAGGACACACTTCCCCAAAAGGAAAAAATCTGTGGCACTAAGCCATCCCTACAGAGTGAGGGAGAAGAACCATGCCACAAAAGCCAGGATTCCCCTAAAGTCCAGGAAACTCTCCCAGAACAGAGCATCTACCCCTGTCCTGTCTGTGGAAAAAGCTTCCAGGTGAAAGACCACCTGGTGAGCCACCAGAAGAGCTGCTGCCAAGACCAGCCATGCAAATACCCAAAGTTCAAGAAGAAGCTCAACAAGCTATCTGATCCCCAGCTACCCCAAAGAATTCACTTAAGAGATAAACGTTTTCAGTGCAATGAGTGTGAAAAGAGTTACAGGCGCCAAGTAGACTTGAGGAATCACCAGCTTGTGCACACAGGGGAAAGGCCTTTCCAGTGCCCTGATTGTGACAAGAGCTTCCGACAGAAGGGACAGTTACTCAACCACCAAAGTTTGCATACTGGTGAGAGACCATTCCAGTGCCCTGACTGTGACAAGAGCTTCCGACAGAAGGGACAGTTGCTCAATCACCAGCGTCTGCACACAGGTGAAAGGCCCTTCCAGTGCCCTGAATGCAAAAAGAGCTTCCGTCTGAAGGCTGTCATGAAAGCCCACCTAGGATTACACAGCAGAGAGAGGCCATTCTCCTGCAGTGACTGTGGAAAGGGCTTCACCCAGCAGTATAAACTCACTGAACACATTAGAGTACATAGTGGTGAGAAGCCTTACCAGTGTCCTGAGTGTGACAAGAAATTCCGCCTGAAGGCAGTCATGAAAGCCCACCATCGAAGGCATAGTGGAGCAAGGCCATTTTCTGACTCTGGTCTTGGCAAGGGCTTTACCAAACCATCTTTACTGAGTACCCACATCAGAAATCTCATGGGGGAGAAGCTCTTTAAGTGCCAAGAGTGTGACAAGGGTTTCTGCCAGAAGAGGGACCTTCTCACCCATCAGCTTACACACACAGGAGAAAAGCCCTTTCAGTGCCCTGAATGTGAAAAAAGCTTCCACTTAAAGGCTGTCATGAAGGCCCACCAGCGCTTACACAGTAAAGAGAGGCCATTTACCTGTACTGATTGCGGCAAAGGCTTTACCAAACAGTCTGCACTCACAGTTCATATCAGAGTGCACAGTGGGGAGAAACCATTCAAGTGTTCCGAGTGTGACAAGACCTTCCGCCTGAAGTCTGTCATGAAGGCCCACCAGCGCAAACACAGTGAGGATAGACCATTCACCTGCAACGAGTGTGGAAAGGGCTTCATTCAGAAGTATAAACTTACCACTCACATGAGAATGCATACTGGTGAAAAGCCCTTCCAGTGTCCAAAATGTGACAAGAGTTTCCGTTTAAAGAAATACCTCCTCAAACACCAGGTAGTACACACCGGTGAGAGACCTTTCCAGTGCCCTGAGTGTGACAAGAGCTTCTGTCGAAAGGCCTACATGAAAGTCCACCAGCGCCTCCACAGTGGAGAGAGGCCCTTCTCTTGTGGTGAGTGTGGTAAGGGCTTTGTTCAAAAGTATAAACTCACTGAACATTTCCGAGTACACACTGGTGAGAAGCCCTTCCGTTGTGCTGAGTGTGACAAGAGCTTCCATCAGAAAGGCCACCTGCTGAACCATCAGCTTGTGCACACAGGAGAGAGACCCTTTCAATGCACTGAGTGTGATAAGAGCTTTCGTCTGAAGGCTGATATGAAGGTCCACCAGCGCATTCATAATGGGGAGAGACCATTCTCTTGTTGTGAGTGTGGCAAGGACTTCACTCAGAAATCTGCACTTAATACCCACCTCAAATTGCATGACAAATTGAAACCCTATAGTTTCCTAAGTAAGCCAGACATTGATCCTAACAGTGCCAATCATTCAACTCACTAGAGTTTTGTTGGTGTTAAGACAAAATGGGAATTATAAAAAATGTAGCAGAACTGACCGACTGGGAAAACAGCAATGGGCAGATCAGCCTAGTAAGCAGAAGACATTTCACTGGAAATCACTTGCAGTTTGGATCTTAGAACTCAGAATCAGGACTTGGAATTTGTAACCCCAAAATATGTTACTCTACCCCCCAAATATACCCAGACTACTATTAGGGTCATCATGTAACTTCCAAAAAGCGGAACTATTTACCTTCTCAGCTTCTCAATGGAGAGAATGTATTCCACTGAAAAACAACCAATGCAGTTTGTTAAGAATGAACAAGTACTGATGAACTATACAGCAAACTGAGATGCAAAGTGTTAAACCACAGATTAGTCGTCAAGTACATCAAGAGAGACTGGATGGATATCTTTATGGAATATGTATCTAAAAGGTCCAAGAAAATTAGAACATCAGTCTTGAAACAAATATTAGAATATTGAAGGATTTGAAGTACTAGAGATTAGGAATTAGTTTTGAGATACTTTCTTATTTAAACAACTAAATCTCCTACATATTGCAAGAGGAGAGACCTAGAAAAGTCAGGCCTTCATTTCCTCGTGTCAACTGAGATTCTCAAAACTGTTGAGGTCCTAGGAGCACCAGGGGGAAAAAGGCCACCAAGATCATGCCATCTTGCTGGGAATGAGACCAGAAGGTAGCAGATTCTTAAAAACTCTAAATGAAGGCCAGAGAAATATTCTTTATTAGAAGTTTTAAATGACCCAGGAATTTCCTTATGTCATTAAAAGAAATCAACTGAAGATAAGGCAATGGGAATCAAAGAAAAGTCAAAGGTATAACTATAACTTCATGATGGAAGGGGTGATAAAGAGTTGGAATGATGCTGAGAGAAATGGGGTTGTTGGGAAGGGAAATGGTTTGATTGATGAGTCTGGATTCAGAAAAATGAGGTGATTATGCAAGTGGCGAGGGACTAACTTGTGAAATACAGAATTGGATCTTGGCAGCTGTTCTTAGTCTTGGTTTTGTGACGTTTTGTTGTTTAACTCTTTGAAGGAGTGTCACCTAATTCTATAAAAATTCTTCAAAACAAAAACTAATTTACTTTGTAAATGCATATTACCTGCCACATGGCATTTGTAAAATAGAGGAGAATTTAATAAGAACAAATGATAGACTTTAAAATCTAAAGTAATTTGAGAATCAGCACATTAGAGAGTAAAGGGATATTTCATCTCTAACTTCTCAAGACTATATTTTTCAGTTATTTCTTCATATGTAAGAGACTCTGGTATAGGGGGAGGACTCTAAAGTAAAAAGATATGGGTACTAGTTCTGCTTTTATTATTAATTAGGTGGGTGGTCTTGGGCAAGGTTGTAATCTCTCTAATCCTCAATTCATTTATCTGTAAAAATCAGATTTTTGATTCAGAGAGTAATTAACAGTTTAATTGTGATCAAGCTTTTCAGGTTAAAGTATATAAAACTACCTCTGTGTGTCTTTGTGCAGATTCCAAACCAGATTGATTTCCAAGATTGAATGAAGGCAAGGGATGTACCACAGTGATAAAGAAAACTCAGTAAAAACAGAAACAGCTCTGGTACTGAACAATGTAATTTGGAGTCCTTTGGGGGTAAGTAAGATGGGATTATGACCATGAAATATACACCTATTCCTTAAGGTGTTGAAGTGAATATAGCACCTGAATTTTAGCTATGTAATCCTTTATCAACTTCAGTTTGTACATTTGTAAAATGGGAATAATAATAGCACTTATCTCACAGGGTTATTATGAGGACCAAATGCATATTATATCTCAAGTGTTTCTGTAAACTTTAAGATGATGTATAAATATTAGCTGCTATTATGAGCTATACCTTATGTTTGAAGAACATTGCACTGTCTGGCAAAGAGAACAGTGAGAGTCTAAAACACTTCTATTTTCAAGTCATTAACGCACTGGGTATAATTGGTCTTTTTCTTCCTTGGTCCTCATTTTTCTATTTGTAAATAGGGATACTGCTATGGTATCAGTGTACTATTGATCTACTCTACATAATGCAAGAATGATTGCTAGAAAGAGCTATTAAAGGGACTCAGGCCCATGTCCTCAAAGAGAATTGTCTTCCGTAACAAACTTGATAACATTTCTTTTTGAATGCACCTGGATGAGTTCTTTATTTTTCTTGTCAGATTAAAGGAACTTAAAATTTTGGATTAGCAAATTTAAAAACCACTGACAGAGCGGAGCCATATGTAGATCTAAAGATCCAGTTGCTTATAGGTTAAATATGGAGTACAGCCTGCATGAGATTTTAGCCAAAAAACATCTTACCTAATTAACAAGTAGGCCAGTAGGAACCAGGTCAGCACACTTAAGTCTCCTCCTTGCAACCACTGTTATCTTGAACAAATCATTTAACCTTTGGGCAATGTTCCTCAGCTGTCAAATGATGGCTTTACTTAGACTAGATGATATCTGAAGTTCCTTGTAACCCCAATTCTATGATCATAAGAACAGGTGTCATGGTAGCAAGTATTGACATTGAATTGTAATTGAATAACTGAATTGATGCAGCCCATACATTTCTGATCACTATTGAAAAGCTTGGATTTCTTGGTTGTGAAAAGAAGGCTCAATTAAGTTAGCATCTGAGGATCTGAGTTCAGATCTTGATTTTGCCACTTACTATCTGTGTGAACCTGGGTGCAAATGACTTAACCATTCTGGATCTCATTTTCAGCATCAGTAAAAGAATGACCTCTGAGGTCCCTTCCAGCTCTAAGTCTATGACATACCCTGTTCTGAGGGGATTATTGAACTGATTATGTTGATAAATGAATTTCATTTCTATTGTCTTTTTTTTTAAGCCAGGACTTGTATAGATCACCAGGAGTCAGTGGTTTAGGATGATTTTAAAATTAGCTCATTGCTCAGTCAAAATCTCATTGATATGGGCTGGAGGAATAACATCCTAAACTATGTTTAAGACTAAGTATCATAATTGACAAGTTGGAGTCTTAATATGACTTGTCATTCTTGACGACTGTTGTTTTCTTCTAGATAAGCAGGAGGCAGATCCCTGTGCCCTAAGGTAAGACTTGTAAGAATGAATAATATTAAATCAAAGAAGAGAAGGTGGCCATCTAGTCCCTTGTTTTACACGTTGGTAGTCTTTTGCTAATACTTCACTTTCCCATGGTCTCATGTTGTTATTGTTTTATGAAAGTAACATTGGTGGCCACTTGTAAACATTTATTTAGTACGCACTGTGTGCCAGGCGCTGTACTAAGTACTGGGGATACAAAGAAAGGCAAAAGGCAATACTTTGGAACTTCTCCACCATACCCCAGGAAGTTCATTATTAGGATAACTTCATCATCCTCTGCAGTTTCATCTGCCTCTCTGATTGGAGGGCAGGGTCATGAATTCCAAACCTCCATTTAGGGAGAGAGCTCATGTCACACATCTCATTTCCCACTTGTCTGTTTTGGGATTTCTCTGATTGACTTCACTCTACACCTGCATTGGGCACTTTCTCTTTCCCCCTCCCCCTATTTTTCAGCTTCCCCATTAGATTGTAAGCTCTTTAAGGGCAAGGACTGCCTTCTTGTTTTCATATTTGTATCCCCAGTGCTTTACAGAGCACCAGGTATGGAGGCAATTAGCAAGAGTTTCTTATTGCTTTCAAGGTGCTCACAATCTAATGAAGAAAGACAGCATGTAAAAAGAAATTGAGGAGGGAAGTGATGAGGGTATCTAGCATTGCTGGCAGGATGAAGTCCAGGAGAGGGCAGCCTGGTGGGAAATGATGAGATGGTTGCCCTAGATGCTCCCCTTAAATGGAGGAGCTTACCACTATCCAACTCTAGCCTCTCCAGCCAGAGGGAGAGAGTAACTCTTGGGGCAGGAAGTACTGAGGAGAGGTGTGAGAGTGCCAAGGTTAGAATTATCTTGCAGGATGATGAGATCCTGGAGAGCTGATAAAGTCCAGCAGAATGCAGCCTGGTGGGAAATAAACAACAAATAAGGACACAAAGGCCTTGGAAATGAAACAAATACTGACTGTGATGCAGTATGTAGTTCTGGCTCCTAAGGAGACTGAGGCAAGTGGATCACTTATGTTCAGGAATTTTGATCTACAGTAGGGCTAAAACAGATCGTGTCCACACTAAATCTGGCACCAATATGGTAAACCCCAGTGAGGGGGGACACTGGCCCATGTTGGAAATAAAGGAAGTCAGTGCTTCCAGGAAGATCTCCAGTAGCATCAGGCCCATGACTGGCTGCTGCACCTCCAGCCTGAGTGAGATAGGGACACCCTATGTAGAAAAAGAAGAAACCAAAGTTCATTAGGTATCCCCTCTGTTCATTAAATTCTTGCTAGAACCCACACCCCCTCCACTCTCACTTTCATTTTCCTGAGCTTAATGGTAGAATCACATTTCTGAGGCCTTCCTACTTGGTGTCTGTACTTTTCACTTAGACTGGAGAAAATGTGAAAGGAATATAGTTATTGTTCCTTAAGTAATTCATTTCAGTTTCTGTCATTGCTAATTTCCTCCCTTCCTTCCTTACTCCTTATCTGTGGGCTCATAAGATATGGGCTTTTGGTATTGCTTTACTCTTAGGGACCACATCCCACTGTGACCCTATTATCTTTAGGCCTGTTTTTGTATCTAATACGTGAAGTTTGTGAACTGAAGTGGGAAAAAAATCACTTCTGTATTTCAGTATAAATGGTTTCTTTTGCAATCCTATGTATTTTATTTTTATTTATAAATATTTTCTGAGAAGGGGTCATAGGCTTTACCAGACTGCCAAAAGTATCCATGACACAAAAAAGTTAAGAATATTTGATTTTATGTGATTGTCTAGATTAAAGAGCTTAATTCTATGTCTATTTTTTGTTTTAGTGGTGAAAATTACATTTCTGATAAGAAAACATCAAAGGAACTGGATTCTCCCAATAATCAGTGGTCACAGTGTTGTTTTCTCTTTTTGTTAGTAACAGGGAGATGCTCTTTGCATTTCCAGTGCTCCAAACATGACAAGTTTCTCCTTGTTACATTTCATGATAATCCAGCAACAAGTCATTGCCATTGCTGGAGAGTCCCCTCAGCAGTGAAGCACAGGGGATGAAGCAGAGCTACAGTCATTGACCTGGAGAAAACCTAGAGAACATAATGAGATGTCCTTGCTTTTCTCTGAAAGTTCCATTCAAAGGACTTAGTCTAAGGTCATCTATTCCTGTAAGAGAAATTGGCTGATGATAATGATAATGACAGTAGTAATCCTTATGCTAATTACCTTCTCACAGGGTTGTTATGGGGAAAAACACTTTATAACATCTTAAATAAAGGCTATATAAATATGAGCTGTGGTAAAAATGCAAATACTTTTTCATTGAGTGATTGGGAATAATTGTATCATCTTTAGATTTTAAAAACGTCTGGACAGAATTTTAGAAAACTATGCACTTAGGAAAATAGTGATTGCTGGGTTCCCTTGTTATCTGTCTTAGGTGGTACAGAGTGACCATTTTTTGTCAAATATATGACAAAGTTGAGTTCTTCTGCAGGGATCAAATATAGAGTGCTATGGTGCCAGATTTTTAAAGAAATAAACCAAATCACAGAGAGGTCCTAGAGCTCAGTGAATGGGAAGCATTCACTTCCTTGCTTCTACAGAATGTGGTCCCAGTTTCTGTGCTAAAAACCAAGTCTTGTTTCAGGTGCTGGTGTGATTAACAAGCTTGTTCAGTTTTATTGTGTTAATTACAGCAATAAACAAAGTATCTCTGAATCCAAAAAGTTTGCTTTCATAATTGGGGAAGGTTCAACTTCCTCCTTGGGGTACTATAGTGGAGTTTTGTAGCTCTTGGTTACTAACTGTTAGGGATTCCTGCAACCCTTAATCATTGTATGGTGTTTGTATAAGATGGCAATGATTTCTGAAGACTGGAAAGCCCTAAATGCTTCTGACAAATATGAGTGGTCATACTGGAGCCACAAGAACACCAAGTCTTCAGCTTCCTCTTGAAAGGACCAGAAAAAGTCCTTAATGGGGTACATTGTATTGAAGGAGCTCAACGCTGAATTGGAACTGCAGCTAAAAATTCACTGAGCAGAGGCAAGTTTGGAAGTCCATAGTAACCATGTCAAAATGCCTGTTCTGATCTACCTGTCAGGGCAGCCTTACATGGAAGTGCTCTGAAGTATAAAACATTGCACAAAATGTAAGGCATTATCCTTATTTGGGAATTTTTCTTACTCCTTTGCACTAGGTGGCACAGTAGATACAGCCCCAGGCCTGGAGTTAGGAAAACCTAGTTTTAATCCAGCCTCAGATATGTAACACCTTTGTCTCTCCGAGTCACTTAACCTCTGTCTACCTCAATTTCCTCATCTGTAAAATGAGGATAATAATAGCACCTACCTTCTGGAGTTGTAAGGATCCAGTGCAATATTTGTAAAGTGCTTAGCACAGTGCCTGGCAAATATAGAAGGCACTGTATAAATGTTTTTATTATGTTTTGAAGTTGTGCATTTGTCATACTGAATATGAAAACCACTCCCAAGAAAGTTTTTTTGGTTTGACCTCACAATTCCTTAAACAAACCAAGCTTATTTTTAAGTTTGCCCTTCCTTTTCCTTCTGCCTAGAATTCCTGTTATTCATCTGTTTTCAGTAGTATCCAACTCTTCATGACTCCATTTGGGGTTTTCCTGGCAAAGATACTGGAGCGGTTTGCCATTTCAATCTCCAGATCATTTTATGGATGAGGAAACTGAGGCAAACAGGGTTAAGTGACTTGCCCAGGGTGACAGCTAGGAAGTGTGTGAGGCCAGATTTGAATTCCTACTTCCCTTTTATCCCAATGATATCCATCCTTCATAGCTTAATTCAAGTCTTTCCTCAAGAAAGCTTTCCCTGATTAATCTGACTCATACTGTTTTCCTTTTAACTTCTCCAGTATGGATCACTCATTTGGCACAGAATCACACGCTGTCTTGTGCTGTCATTTATTTCATGTGTGTATTCATTGCCTTTCAGAGCAATTTAAAATTCCATCAAGATAGGGACCAAGTGCTATTTGTTTTGTTTTTGTTTTTAAGTAATATTGTCCCCCAATTACATGTAAAAACAATTTTTTGCATTTTTTAAAGTTTTGAGTTCCAAATTCTACTCCTCTCTCCCTCCCTTCCCCTTCTTTGAGGCAGTAAGTAATCTAATATAGGTTATACATGTACATAAAACATTTCTGTATTCAGACAATATCAGTTCTGTCTCTGGAGTTGGATAGCATGTTTTATCATGAGCCCTTTGGGATTACCTTGGATCATTGTATTGCTGAGAATAGCCAAGTCATTCCCAGTTCTTCATAGTACAATATTGCTGTTACTACGTATGGTGGTGTCCTGGTTCTGCTCACTCATTTTGCATTAGTTCATATGTTTTTCCAGATTTTTCTGAAATCATCTGGCTCATCATTTCTTATAGAAAACAATAATATTCTAACACAGTCATACACCACAGCTTGTTCAGCCATTCCCTGATTGGCATCCTCTTGATGTCCAATTCTTAGCCAACACAAAAAAAGCTGCTATAAATGTTTTTGCACAAATAGGTCCTCCCCCCACCTTTTTTTTTTTAAATCTCTGAGATAAAGATCTAGCAGTGGTATTACTGGATCAAAAGGTAGGCACAGTTTTATAGCCCTTTAGGTATAGTTCCAAATTGCTCTCCAGAATGGTTGGATCATTTCACAACTCCACCAGTAGTGCTTTAGTGTCGCAGTTTTCCCACATCTCCCAACATTTATTATTTTCCTTTGTTGTCATATTAGTCCTTCTGATAGGTATAAAGTGGTATCTCAGAGCTGTTTTAATTTGCATTTCTCTAAATAATAGTAATTTAGAACATTTTTAATATGACAATAGATAGCTTTGATTTCTTTGAAAACTCTTCATATTCTTTGACCATTGACCATTGGGAGAATCACTAGTATTCTTAGAAATTTGACTCAGTTCTCTATACATTTGAGAAATGAGGCCTTTATCAGCCAAGTCCTATTTGCTAAAAGAACATCCAGATTTTAACCAGAGACCTGTCAAAATACTCCTTATTTCCCCTGCCATCAATCTACTTTGAGCTGTTATTTAACCTCACCTTTGGAATTCCATAATCACCTAATAAAGCCCTCTGCCTCGAGTCTTTTCATCATCAGTCTATCCTGTCCACTGTCATCAAACTTATATTCTTAAAATATTGCTTTGATCCCATTAAGATTAACTTTTGATGATTCTCACTGCTTACATAATCAGACCAAACTTACTACATTCAAGACCCTCATTTCTAGCCTCCTCAGTGACTAACTTTACAGAAACTGTTCAAACTGAAATGTTGTCCTGTTCTTTCTAATACCTGCAAATCTGCCTTCTCTCCTCAATGCTTTTTTGTTCATACCTACTCCCTGGAATCACCTTCTTCTTTGCTTATTTAAGTCTTCATCCCTTCTTTAAGATTTAGCTTGATTCCTTCCCAAACCTCCTAGATCTCTTCTTGAAATTTCTGTAGCTTTTACACCAGTTACCATTCATTTGGCAATTAGGACTTTTCTTGGGCAGCGAGGTGGTGCAGTGCATAGAATATGGGTCAGGAGGACCTGAGTTCGAATTTGACCTCAGCCACTTGACACTTACTAGCTGTGTGACCTTGGGCAAGTCACTTAACCCCATCCTGGGTCATCTCCAGTCATCCTGATGAATATCTGATCACGGATTCAGATGGCTCTGGAGGAGAAGTGAGGCTGGTGACCTGCACAGCCCTCTGTCACTCAAAACAAAGTCAAGTGCAAGTCATGTCATTATTTCTCTGACAGCATGGTCTTCTTCGGCAATGAAGGGTGAACACACTCGGAGGACTTTTCTTAATTAACTTGTGTTGTTTTTAGATTTGTTTTATTTCAGTTATTTTGGAAACTCCTTGAGGAAAGGTGGCCTTGTCTTATACCTTGAATATACTAGATTTTCAGTAAATAACATCCTAAATGATAAATCTGTAGTCCACAGTTCAGTCTCTGTTACACAAAACACCTTTTGCCCTGATTCCACTACCCTCCCTCACCAGTTTTTCTGGTGATCAATTTGTTCTCTGGGGCCACTGGCACGCTGAGCTCCTCTCCCGCCTCTAAGACCCCAGACATTACATCTTATCCCCCTTCTAGGATTCCTTAGGAATCTGAACCAGGCCTGCTGGAACAGATACTCTGATATTTAAGAAGCAGTGCATTTCAAGGCAATGACCCTGGTTTCTGCAAACATTAAAATAGAGTCTCAGTAGAAAAATAAATAGGAATAAAAGATAGCCCAGTCCTTAATTGTAGGGTCTTTCTTCTGACACTACTCCCAATTAATTCTTGTCTGTACGTAATGTTTTGCATGTTGTCTACCCTATTAGCCTTTGAGCTCCTTGAGTGCAGAGACTGGTCTTTGCCTTTCTCTATATGCTGGGATACAATAAATGAATGAATGAATAGTAAGTAAACATACACGTACACACATACGTATAAATATACTGGCATATATTTGTGCGTATATTTGTATACGTACACACATTGCTTTTATTGTTGACGTGTCTGTATATACCCTGTTATACGTGTACAAATGAGCATCTATTGCATATAAATGTATGTACACGTATATTAGCATTCACTGTATGCACCTAACGTGCACCTACGTTATATAGTGTGAACTATGTGTGCATTATATGTATGCATATATTATGTACACCACCTGCACATATGCACGTACCTGCGTACTGTGTGTGTAGTGTGTAAGATACAATGTGTACCGCACAGGTAACGGATATAGACATACGCACGCGCACTAAGTGCCAGCTGACCTGACCGGGATCAGAATCGCCGCTCTGGGCCCCTCACCCTCCCGAGCCCTTTGAACGTCCCGCCGGGAAGCTTTCTCCCCCGGGCTCCCCTCTCACTGCTTCCCAGCCCCCCCACGCCTTTCCCTTCTCACGCGGTGGGTCACTCAGGCCCCTCCTTCAGCGCGGGATGAGCGCCCACTTCCGGGGTGACTGCCCCGGGCTTCCTCTGGCTCCAGCCCGCGGTTCCAGGTTTTAAATGAGCCTCGGGGTAAAGCCTCTCCGGCACCCTTGGCCAGCGCAGCCTCTCGGCGGAGGCTCCCGGGGGAGGAGAGGCAGCACGGCTGCTGTTCGCTCTTACCGCCGGCAGAGGGCGCTGTGGGGCCCGGGCCTGCCGGGAGACCCGAGGAGCGTCTTGGAAGGAGCCAGTTCCCAGAGTGCACTCGGGGTCCACAAAGCAACAGCTGGGCAGCTGCGGAGGAGCCGGAGCTCGGCTAGATTTGGGGTCGGGTCCCTGCGGCGGCGGAGGCGGAGGCGGAGGAGGCGCAGCTCGGGCCGGCCCTGCGGAGCTCACAGCGGCCCTCGGGTCCCTGGCCCCCCGCCCTCCCTCCCGGAGCCCGGGCCGATCCTGCCGCAGGGAGCCCCCACGGGAGCCGGCAGCGGAGCCAGAGGAGGAGGAGGGGAAGGGCCGGACGCCCCGGAGCCCTCCGCGCCGCAGCCTCCCGGGCCTGGGAGCGAGACCGAGGGCCATGGCCGAGACGGCGCCTGCTCCGGTGAGACGTGCCCCGCGCGGGCCCAGCCGGGGAGCGGGCGGGCGGGCGGCCCCGAGGGACAGGCCCCAGCTACTGACAGCGGCTCCCACGGCCCAGTCCTTGCAGGCGCGGCCTCCCCCGCCTGGCCGAGGAACCCCCCTGAGAGCGGGAGAGAGAGGCTGCGACAGCAAGCACGCTCCCGGGGGGCCGGGGGCCGGGGCGGCAGAGGCGGACTTCCCCCGGCAGGGCTTAGGAGGACGTGTCGGTCTGTCTGTCACCCACCCACAGTCCTTACAGAGCCCCTGGTGCCACTTGGAAATCTTTCTCATGGTGCAGGGATGTAGAGAGGGAGGGGGAGAGAGAGACGGAGGAAGAAAGGACGGATGGAGGGAGGGGAAAGAGGGAAAAGGAGAGAAGGAAAGAGAAAGAGGGTGTCTCCACACAGCTAAGCACACCGCAGCCTGCCGCCCGCAGGCACACTGTGCGGGACGGGGCAGAGCCACTCTCAGAAACGGTCTCCATGAACACTTAGAACCCCCCCATTCTGCGGACCCTTAGACTACGTGAGCTCTGCCCAGCACCCAGCATAACGTCGGACACCTGGGAGGCGCTTCACAAATGCTTATTAAACACGGGCAGGTGGCCCGGGGAATGCACAGACCCCTCTTGGCCCGGATTCCGAGGTGAGATGGGAATGGGACGTGTCCTGGCCGTGGGGCTCTGGGCAAGTCACTCAGCTTCTGTTGTCCTCAGTTTTCTCATCTGCAAAGTGGAGCTAATGACAGCACGTTTCTCCCAGGATGGGGGTGAGAATCGGATTAGATGATATTTGTGAAATGCTTGGCACAAAGTAATGACGTGTAAAAATGTTAGGTTTTCTTTGTTTTTATTAACTGACTTTAAATACTTCAGAATTTCTTGATACCACCACAGTACTGAGTTAACATTATAAAGTTCTCCTGTAAAATGAGCAGAAAAGGATCTGTAGTTTATAACTGTGGCCTCTGCTTCTGGAACCAGACACCCTGGGATGAGATCCATGAGGTAGAAGAAATGCTGTATTATAGGAAACAGGGTTGTAGTGAGGTTTGGGTTGACCTTGAGAGGTCAATGGTACAGATAATTATCCCCATTTTACATCTGTGAAAATAGTCTTATTTTAGGTGATCTTAGAATCATAAATTTAGAACCAGAAATGGACATAGAAAGTATATAGTCCAACTTCTCCCCTTCCCCGTTTTACAGATGTGGAAATTGAGGGGCAGAGAGATTACATGACTACTAGGGTGACGTGACACAGGTGGTGACAAATATATGTTTTAACTCATATTCTCTGACTCCAAACCACCATTCTTCCTTTTCCACGTTGGTGCTCAGTTACGCAGCTAACAAGTGTCCAGAGGAGAGGTTTGAGTTGCAGACCTTGTTCTTCTGTCCCTACAGTAAGACAAGATTGGGGATCCACTATTTATTTTTCCACAACTATGATCAATATGGAAATATGTTTTAAATGATAGCACATATATATAAACTATATAAAACTGCCTACAGTTTCCAGAAGAGGGGAGGGGAAGGAGAAAAATTTGGAATTCAAAATCCTGTAAAAATGAATGCTAAAAATTTTCATGACATGTAGTTGTGGGAAAAATAAAATATTGTTTAAAGCAAAAAAAAAAAATGGGGACCCATGTTCTTGTTTGATGTTCATCTGTCCACCTCCATCCAACATGGTAGGCGAGTTCTTCAAAATACCAGGTCTATGTCTGCAATATGTGTATTACTACTCTTGGAAAAGTGTGGATTTGCCATGTGCATTGGCAGTGCCATTGAGCAGATGCCTTAGTCCCTGTCTAGGGGAATTCATTGGTCCTGTGTTTCAAAAGGTACATTGCCAAACACATGGCAAAACGTCTGAGTTACTAAACACAATAGTAATGTTACGATCTACTAATTTTTTCAGTACCTGTTTGAGTTCCACAGGGTAAATTCAAATAGGTCATTGCCCACCAAGAGTTTCTGATTCATTTATTTATTTATAGGATCATAGATTTAGAGCTAGAAGGAATGATGGCTAAGGGTTGTTAGGTGTTAGACGTACAGAGATAGAAAAGCTGACCTCATTCTCTAGGAACTTAGAATGATAAAGAAATGGTAATAATAGCAAAGAAATTAAATGACTATGTTGCGGTGTTACTGCAAAGAAGAGGTCTAAATAAAGTGCTGTGCGAAATTTGAAGAAGAGAAAGATTGCTTTTGGCTGAGGGTGTCAGAAGTTTTCATGAAAGAAGTGATACCTAAGTTGGGCCTTGAAGGGAGAGGGAAACATTAACAGATGGGGGTAGGGGAGGAGGAACCATGGGGGATTAATATAAACAAATGTACAAAGCTGAGTTAACAAAATAATTAAGGCATATGAAAAATAGTCTGTTTTGACTGGGAAAGTAAAGTGTATGAAGGGGGAGGTAATATGAGATAAGGCTGGAAAAATACATTGGAGCTACACTGTAGAAGGTTTTGGTTCCCAGGATCTGGAGTTTGTTTTGCAGGCTAACAGGAAGCACTGAAGATTTTTGTTTAATGAAGTGGCTTCATCAAAGCAGCCTGTTAGATAAATTATGCAGACAGTGTTGTAAAAAATGAATTGGAGAGGGTATAATCTGGAGGCATGAATTTAGTTGGCTGCTATATACTCGGCATACACTAGAGTGTGTACAGCTGAAGTGGACAGAAAGAGACTGCCAAGAGAGGAGCAATAGGACTTGGCAGCTGGGGGCAGGGAGTGCAGGCTCCAAGGTGATTCTGAGGCTTCAAGTTTATTGATGAGGAAGGTAGTGATGCCTTTAGGAGAAATTAAGGGGAAAGCCAACAGTAGTAATTAGTAGATCGTAACATTTCTACACCATCTAGCTGCCTAGAAAAAAAACTGGAAAAAAAAACCTGATCGTTACATAGAAAATATGAAAATATATGCAATGTACAACACTTGTGGACCTTCCATTTCTCAAAAAGGGTGGGAAGGGAGTATCTTCTCATATCTCTTCTTTTGAGCTATGTTTGTTCTTTATAATTTTGCAACATTGACTTTTTAAAAATTCTTTCATTTTACATTGTTGTAGAAATTGTACATGTTATTTTCTTAGCTCTGCTTACTTCACTCTGCAGAGGAGATCCGTGACTTCTTAAAAATATTTCTATAACTATAGTTCAATATAATTTCTTTCCTTTCTAATTCTATATATTTTATTTTATGCATTTAAAAGTATTCTTATAAGAAGGGATGCATAATACCAGACTACAAGATAGGCCTAGTACATAAAAAAGATTAAGAACTTTTGCTCCAGGATAAAATATAAATACTTCTGTTTAGTTTACAAAGCCCTAAATAATTTGATTCCAGCCTCATAGGAGCTTTTCCCTCTTTTGCCTTCTGTAATGTAGCCATATTGACCTTCTCTTTGTTCTTTAACATACAACACTACATCTCCCATCTCCCTGCCTTTGTACTTGTGTAACCGCATGCCTGAAATGTACTCTCTCCTTATTGCTACCTCATAGTGTCTCTGTCTTCCTTCAAGACATAGCTCAGTATTCCCCAGTTGATAAAAGGACAAAAGATATGAATAGCCAGTTTTCAGAGGAGGAAACTCAAGCTATCAAAAGCCATACGAAAAAAATGCTGTAAATCACTAAAAGAGAAATGGAATTTAAAACAATTCTGAGATGCCACCTCATATCCATCAGATTGGCAAAGCTAACAGAAAATGAAAATGATAAATGCTAGAGGGTCTGTGGAAAAACAGGTAAATTGCATTATTGATAGAGCTGTGGAATGGTCCAACCATTTCAAAAGTGATTTGGAAGTGTACTTCAAAAGCTATTAAACTATGTATACCCTTTGACCTACTGTTACCACTGCAAGATCTATACCCCATAAAGATCAAAGAAAGAGGAAAAAGACTTATACGTACAAAAATATTGATAGCTCTTTTTGGGGTGGCAAAGAATTGATAATTGAGGGGATACCCATCAATTGTGGAATGGCTGAACAAGTTATGATATATGAATGCAGTGGAATATTTTTATACTGTAAGAAATATGAAGAGGGTGTTTGAGAGATACCTGTCAGAACCTGGAGAACAATGAATACAGTAACAGCAATATGGTCAAAACAAATAACTTTGAAAGGTTTAGGAACTCTAATCAACCCAATGATCAATTAAAATTAAAATTTCAGAGGACTCATGGTGAAGCATGCTACCCACCTCCAGATAGAGAGGTGATGGACTCAGAGTGTACAATGAAATGTACACACACACGTAAAACCAATGTGGAATTTCTTTTGGTTTTTTATACATGTTTATGGCAGATTTTTTGCCCTTGATTTCTCCGTTGGAAGGAGGAAGTAGGTAAGAGGAAGAGTATGAAGATATGAAAATTTTAAAAAAGAGATATGGCTCAAACACCGCCTTCTGCATCAGATCTTTTCTGAACCACTCAGCTCTTCCAAACTACCTTATAATTTAAATGCTTTGTATATATTTGTGTTCATTTTCTATTTAGCCGTATGTATTTATGTATGTACTTGTTTTATTCCCCCATTAGACTGTAAGCTCCTTGCAAGAATTGTTTGTTGATTTGCTTGTATCCTCAGTACCTGAAACATAGTAGATACTTAATACTGTTGATTAATTGAAGAGAAGTGAAGCCAGAATAGGATTTATAGAATTAGAAAATAGGGAGAAATTGAGGTACTGACAGCTCTAGATAAAGACGAAGGAAGAGGGAGGGAAGCTTTCTTAAGTGGCTACTGTGTGCCAGATACTATGCTAAGCATTTTTACAAATATCTCATTTGATCCTGAAAATGAAAATAACATACTTTTAAAACTTACAGAGCACTTTATAACAATAAGGTAGGTGAGGTAGGTGTTCTTATTAATATCCTCATTTTACAGTTGAGGGAAACTGAGGCAGACAAAGTTTACACAGCTAGTTGCATAGCTAATAAGTGCCTGAGGCTGTTTTTGAGCTCAGGTCTTCCTAACTCCAGGCCCAGTGTTCTATCCAACTCACCACCTACCTGCCTACTACAACAAGTATGGGAGAAATAAGGGTAGGAGAGACAAAAGCACAGCTGGTTATGGTCACAGATGAATTTCCGAGTTAAAGATTTTGGAGATATAGCAGTTTGGTGTAATGATGAGTTCTCAAATTGGTCATTGCAGTGTGTGTAGGGGTGTGTGTGTGACTGGAATAAAATGAATGGAAGATGGTGGTCATAGGATTTAAGGGGTTCAGTAAATTGTGAGGATATGGTGTTAAAAGGTCATTGGACACCTTGTAAAAATCATTAAAAGTAAAGAGCTGTTTAAAAAAAAAAGGTGAAAATAATTGAAGTCTCCCAAGTTGATGGCAAGAGAAGAGCTGGAGGCAAGGACTATGAACCAGGCATCAAAGTAATGAGAAAAGTGGAAGAGTATCCAAGAAGTTAGTTAATGACAAGGACCTAAAAGAATGCTGTGTTTGGACTCGGAGGACCCAGTTTTCATTCCTGATTTATTTGACCTGGGGCAGGCTGCTTCTCCTCCTTGATTCTCGAATTCCTCACCTATAAAATGAGATAGGATTATAATACTTGCGAGATCTACCTTATTATCCATCATAAAGATCAGATGAGATGGTGTATGTAAAATGCTTTGTAAACTTTGAAGTTTTACAGAATAAGTCCTCCTTTTCCTGAATAGAAGGCCTTTAAATATTTAAAGATGATTGTCACAGTTTCCATTAATCTTCTCTGAGCCTCAGTTTTTTCATCTGAAAAATAAGTGATAATAGATAGACTACCAACTTTATAAAATTGTTATGAAGTGCTTTGTAAGTTTTTAAAGTATGTTATTTTCATTTTGAGCTTCATTCAAACTAAACACTTCTGGTTCCTTTATTCTTTGTTTGAATCAAATAGTCTAGAGTCGGTCAGTGAAGACTTGGACTGTGAAAGCCGCATTTATATTTACCTCTGGCCCTTGTACTTAGTAGGATCTTCCTCAGAGGATTGAACCTAAGGAGAATGTGTGTGCATCTTGCCATGTCATTTCAACTTGACAGATACAGATGGAGTAATAATGACTTGAACCTCCTGAGTATCTCCAGAAGATACCAATTGGCTTTATTTCCTATCTTAGTTATCCCAAATTAATCCCAAAGATGGTGATGTTATTCCTCAGTACATTCAAATGCAAATGCTGTATTCAGATGAGGACTTAAGGAAGCATCATTCTTTATCTGAACTTGTCATGGAAGGAGATTTCATAGAATTTTGGTTTTGAACTGGTATTACTCCTAATGCTCACTGCCATATTCTTTTTCTTCTGGCAAACAGATTCCAGAATGGGAATCAGAGTGTACCACTTCACTGCAGTCCCTCCCACTGCCAAGTGAGGCCCACCTGCAGACAGCAGCCATCTCCCTATGGACAGTTGTGGCAGCAGTTCAGGCTGTAGAGAGAAAGGTGGAGGTGCACAGTCGGCGGCTTCTGCATCTGGAAGGGAGGACAGGAGCAGCTGAGAATAAGCTGAACAACTGTGAAAAAACTGTGGCGGACCTTGGGAACCAGCTGGAGGGAAAATGGGCTGTGTTGGGGACCCTGCTCCAAGAGTATGGGCTGCTGCAGCGGAGGCTAGAAAACATGGAGAACTTGCTGAGAAATAGGAATTTCTGGATCCTCCGGCTTCCCCCAGGTATTAAAGGAGATATCCCAAAGGTAATAACATCACATCTGTGACTCCAAGTAAAATGAAACCTTGTACTAGTAAAGGGTGTTCATTAATTTTGATGTCAGTTAATTGAACTTTTCTATTTCAGTTTTTTGTTGTTAAAAAGAATACTAAGTTGAGGTAATTGTGAAGTCATTAAATGTGTTTAAATCTCACAGATGTTCTCCTGTGGCCTGTGCTAGTGTCCATTTGAGTTTTAGAGTCTCAAATTGGGAAACCCTTCATAATATTAAGCCTGATTCTGCTGCTGACCGATGGCTTGTTTCTTTCCCCCTCCCCCAACTCTGAGTCATTTTGCTTTTCATTAGCTGGCTAGGGAAAAGCAACGGAGAGAAGTTACAAGTCAGCCTCTTTGAACTTGACAAAGTTGGCTGAATGATAGAATAGACCACCCCTTGACTGAGAGGTGATAGATTCAGAATGCAGACTGAGACATATTTTTTAGTTGTCTGACAGAAATTTGTTTTGCTTGATTATATATTATCATTACAAGGGTTTTGTTTTTCTTGTTAATTTCATTAATTGACAATAAAGAATTAAATAAATATTTAAAAAATAAAAGTTTGGCAGGGAAAATATAAAGAAAACCAGATTAAGTACCAGTTGCTTTGAGCCTTTGAAAGTAAATTGTTACGATGTTTCTTCCCCAGGGGAAAAAAATTTAATTAAACGATGGGGGAGGCAGTTAGCTTAAACAGACAAAATGAGGTATTTGCATTTCCATATTTTCCATCAGCATCTTCTTACAAAACAAAAGATGATAAAGTGGTCCAGTGATAAGAAATCTGGATTTGAAATTAGCTGCTTTGAAATCTCAGCTGTGCCACTTTCTGCTCGTATAATGTGAGAAAAGTCACTTAACCTCTGGGGCTTAAGCTTTCTGAACTGTAAAATGAGGGAGTTGGACTAGATGATTGCTGAAGTTCCTTCCAACTCTAAATTTGATCCTATGACCCTAAGAATTCTGTCAGAATGAGTAACATGCTAAAAATCATGTTCTAAGTGCACAGAAAACTACTACTGACAAATAAATCTATGAATAGATCACTTAATTAGCAAGGAAAAAGAAATCTGACAAGGTGTGAGCCCTATAATCCATTTCCAAACCGTGCTCATTGTCAGGCTCAACAGCAAAGTGTACCAGTTCTTTCTCCTAGCTAATTATCTATCTGTGAAGCCCTTAGTATAAAAATTTTAGTTTCAAAGGGTGGTATTGGAAAGGATCATCGGGAACAAACTTTCTGGGAACCTAAGAAAACTAAATACCTAGTAAATTGTTTCCAAAGTGGGGTAGGGATATGGGGTGGTGTGCATTCAACAGAAATACAGCTAGGGGCACTTTTACAAAGAACTTTCTGGGAGTCCTCCAGGAAAGATCAGTCAACTATAATTCTGCCATGCTTCTGTACCATCAGAAGTGAGTAGGGGAAAAAGACTGGGAGATTTCATAAGTTCCCACTGCTCCAATCATCTACCAACACCTGATACCTTATCCTCAGAATACATTGGGGTGATGCAAAAAGAAAAGCACTTAACTGACCAAACATTTATAAAATACCTATTAAGTGCAAAGCAGTGGCTACACAGATTAAAATGAAACCATATGAAAATGATTACTTTCTTCTGGAGTAATCTGATGTAATACAGATAAGTGAATGTAGGGGAAATGTAGAAGAGAGAGAGCACTGACAGCTGTGGGGATCAGGAAGGGGTTTGACTAGGAGATGATCTGAGTCACCCTTGGAAGGAAGTTAAGAATTCCAAGAGCTAGGGGTGAGGAGGGAGGGTGGTCCAGGAATGGGGAAACATCCAGTGCAAAGGTGCAGTGAGAGATGCAATCCTGTCTTTGAGAAATAGCTAATAGGTACATTTGGCTAATACAGAATGTATAAAGGTTAAGTTGTTGTGAGAAATAACTCATTCACGCTCAGGGGGGTGAAGATAAAAGATAAATAAGTTTATTACACAACTGCAGTGGTGGGTGTCTCACCCTTCAGAAGCAAGAATAAGCCTTAAAAACCTATGCCCTACCGCAAAGTCCCTCCCCTGTCTCCCCAATGGCTGGGTAATACAAGGTGTACAACTTTCTGATACACATACTATATAGTTCCCATTGATATGTTTTCCCCTCCCATTACGTACATTATATGATCATTAAAATGAACCTTCCAGAGGAGAGGTTAATATTCATAAGCATGAGCATTCCAAGCAAACCTTAACTTTTACTCTACTTAGCTGACTTCTAACCTCAAAACAAGATGAACACCAGTTGGATCCTTGCTTTGCCCATGATGTTCTATGTGAGATATGACTCCTACATTGTATCTCCCATTCTGCTGGTCGTTATTTTGAACTTAGGGAAACACATTTCTCTGTTATATCCCTCAATTTCCCTCTTCTTCTGCTAAAAGATAATCTAGTAGTAATCTATGTTGATAGTTTCTAATACAGTCAATTTATTTTCCTGCATTTGTTGCAAGTCAAGAGACTTTCTGATATGTACGCATCACCTAGGTTTCATAATTCGTATATTACATAATTTCTGTGGAAATAAAAGTTTTAATCATTCCTCACACACCTAAGATAGTGACATTTAGGAAGGAGGGGAATCAGCCTTTGTTCAGTCTGTTTAACCAGAATAAAGGTTATAGGACCTCTCTGTCTATGGTTCTCTGGTTTCCTCTTAATTTTACGAGCAAAAGTCCCTGGTTAATGACTATCCTTAGAGAACCTTTCAAGTTCCTTTTTTCTGGCTCTGATTTGGAGACCCTACCAGAAATTAGAAATTATTCCCCCAAAATAATTCTAATTGGTATTTCCTCTCAAAAAAATCTATTTTTATATATATATATATATTTATATAAAAGTTGTTTTTTGTCTAATTTGGACATGTATGCAGCTGTTAGACTTTGTTTAGGTTGACTTTCAGCTAAGTCTGTTTTATATATTAGTTTAAAACTTTTTAACTTATTTTTTACATATGTGAAATTAATTAGGTAGTTAGTAGGTAGTAATTAACAAGGTAGTTTAATGGATAGGGTGCTGAACTTGGAATTAGGAAGACCTGAATTTAAATCCAGCCTTGGTCACTAGCTGTGTAACCCTTGGCAAACTTTGGTTTGTCTCAGTTTCTACACTATAAATTGGTGATAATGATAGCACTGACCTCAGAGGGTTGTTGCGTGAGGATCAAATGAGATAACATTTGTAAAACTCTCAGGACTGTGCTTGGTGAATAGGAGACACTTATTAAATACATATTTCCTTCCTTCCTTTGCTCTTTCTCTGGTCCCCAGTTTTCTCATCTGTAAAATGAGAAGATTGGCTTCTAAGGTCCTTTCCAATTCTAAATCTACAAATCTTTGAAATCACTGGGGCAGGGGACTATAGCCTCTCTGACTGAGTCCGTCTGGCACAGCTGAAGCAGTAGATCCCAAAACTTTTCCTCCTGCTGTATCCTGTTAAGTTCCTGAAGTTACCAAAGCATAGAATGTCTAGGAGCTTTGGGATAGGGCCTCTAAGCTGCCTATTGTTTAAAGAAGGACAGGCCAGTCAGAAAGATTTTTAGGATTAAAATGAAGATTTACAGGATTGAAATATGCTACATTAACTAGAGGAAATTTCTTAATGTTAAAAAGATAAATAATCAAGTTAGGAAAAATTGACAGTAGTGGAAAAACTTAAATTATAATCACGTCTAAGAAGAAATTATTTGTTCCATGTTCTTAACAGTGATTGTTAAAAGAAACAGGAACAGGGGGCCAGCAAGGAAGGAATTAATCAAGTATTGTGATTGAGAGGCACTTAATCCTGGGCTAGTCTTTTTGTTGGATACCAGTAACCCAGCCTGGATTCAGGGACCTTTATGCCCAGTAATGAAATGTGTTAGATGCAAAAGGACAACTGAATTGAGAGGAAAAAAGGGAAGAAATTGAAAAGAATATGTTTGACTCTGATAATGAAATGGAGAAGGGAAGGAAAAAGAACATTTATAAGCCTGTGTAGAACCAAACCACAAACCAGGATTTGAAACCAGGTTTTCTGACCTCAAATCCATTGCTTTTTCCATTATGCCTTGGGGAAAAAGGAGGGAACTCTAGAAATGAAACAGTAGTTTCTATAAAGTAGTTTATATTTGTTACATATTTGTCATATTTGCACAGGACAGTGGGGAGACTAGTCTTATAAAAATATTTTGTTAATAATTTCAGTTCAACAAATATTTAACAAACATTTAAATATCTACTATACCTTAAGAACTGTACATGTCATGGACTTAACATTCTTCCATTTCTCCTCCCTGGGTCTCCACCTGGTATTGTAACACTTCCTGTTTAACCAGCCCATTTCCTTTTCCATTCATATATTTTCTTCATGGTAACTTTTACAACCCTTCTTTGCATGCAGGTGATATTTAATTATGCCACACTATGTTTTAAACCATTTTATTGCCCTTTGGATCATCCACAGTTTTGATCCTTTGGAGATTATGGCTTGACTGTGTGTTTGTTATAAGGGTTTTGTTTTTCTTTTAAGTGAGAATGGGAGGGAGAGAAAAACAAATGCTTGTTATTGAAAAATAAAGAAAATTTTGAGAAATATATAGGTCGTAGAATTTAAAGAACTTGAACTTAAAGACCAGAGTGTTCAAAGGACCATAAAAACATGTATATTGGAATTCTCAGATATGAAAAAAAGGCACAGCTGGAGAGGCAGACTCTGAGCTAAATACTGAACTCCTTAAGAAAGTGAGTCACCTGGACAACAGCAGTAAGGATTTGGACCTGGTGATAGAGACAGATGGAATAAACCTCTAAGGAAGAGAGGTTGCTGAGGGGTAGCAGCAGAGAAAGAATTGGGAGTGTGGAGGCAAGGAGTGCACTAGGGAGCATAAGAGAAGGAGCAGCCAGAACTAGTGAAGGCAGTTGGTGATGATGATGATGATGAGTTAGCTAGCATTTGTCTCATACTAATGTTTGCAAAGTCCTTTACTTACATCATTTAGTTCTCACAACAACCCTGTGAAGTAGGTACTACTATCAGTCATTCCCTTTTTATAGATAGATAACTGAAGCTGAGAAAGGCTAAATGATTTGCCTAGAGTTACATAACTACTTAGTTCTGTGACTCTAGGGAAATCACCTGCTCTAGCCTCCTTATTTTACAGATGAGGGTCAGAGGTAAAATGGCTTGCAAAAGTCACACAAGTCATGAGTGGCAAAGATGAGTTTTAGATTCAAATGTGACTCCAAATCCAGCACTCTTTTTTTTTCCACTGTCTTTCTTAAAAGGTGGTGCCCAGAACCAAACAGTATTTCAGATGTGATCTGCCCAAGGCAGCAACAGCCTCTATCCTTCTATGCATTATACTTTACTAATGTAGCTTAAGATTCTATTAACTTTTTTGCTGATATGTGTGATAACATCACACTGTTGACTCATATTGAGATTGCAACTAATTAAAATCCCCAGGTCTTTTTCACATGAATTCTTGTCAAGCCATTGCTCTGTTTCCTATACTTGTGCCCTTTTTTTTTTTTAACACAAATGTAGAACATTATTTATCCTTATGAAACTCCATCTTATTAGATTTCACCTGCCATTTTGCTTAGCTGAAATATTTTTTGGAAGTTATTCTGTTAACCAATGTTGGTTTTTCCTTACAACTTGATGTAGTGAATTTTATAAGGATGTCATATTTGCCTTCAGATTACTGATAAAATTTTCTTAGCAGTATAGCCTCAAGGGTAGATCCCTGGGACACATCTTTAGAGACTTCAATCCATGGTGACCATGTTCCCATTATTTACTACACTTTGGACATGGTTATTCCATTCATCCAGTTGTGAATCTGCCTAATTGTACTGTCATTTGGTCTAAGTCTTTTTGTTTTTTTTCACCAGGCTTTTGTGAGAGTCTTTTATCAGATGTCTTGCTGAAATCCAGATATATTATGTCTATACATTCCCATGACCTACTTTGCCAGTCTAGGAACTATGTCATTGTCAAATTAAAGAAAGAATGGTTAGCCTGGCATGATCTGTTCTTGGTGAACATATTGCCTTTTCATGAATACTGTTTCCCTTTCCTAAAAACTCAAAAACCATGCCCTTAATAATATGTTCAGGAATCAGAAATCAAAGTCACTGGCCTTTAATTGAAGATTTGATATAATTGCATTGAAGATACCTAAATCTCTTTTTAAAAAAAAATGTCATACTCATTTATCTCCAGTCTTTTAGTACTTCTCATGTTTTTCATTTTTGTCCAGCATTTACCTACAGCAACTCGGCAGTCACATCCTCTACTTCTTTAAGTACTCTTGGGATTCATTTGCTTAGCAACAAAGTAGAAATTCTGCATATTAAAGAAGATATTAATAAATTGAGAGCATAAAAGGCATTAAACGGATAACTAAAACTAAGACTAGGAGCTGGTTGTTTTTAACTAATAAAATAAGCAGTCTAATTTTTAAAAAGAAGAAAACCAAATTATTTCTATCAAAAATTAAAATGGAGAATTCACAGCAGTTGAGAAAAATTAAGAAAATCAACAGCTATTTTACTCAGATGCTAATAAAACTAATAACTTAGAGGAAATGGATGAATGCTTAACAAAAATATAAAATATCCAAATGAATAAAAGAAGAAATAGACTACTTAAATAAATTAGTATTACCAAAAGATATCAAACAAGTCATAGACTCCTAAGGAAAAAACTCCAAGAGCAGATGAATATAAAGTATATTCTATGAAACATTCAAAGAATAATTATTCCAATATTGCATGTGCTGCTTTCAATAATAGTAACAGACCCTTTCAGTCTCTTACTCTAAATTTTGATAACTAAGCCAGGGAAAGACAAAGCAGAGACATAAAGCTATAAAACAATATCCCTACTGAACAGTGACACAAAAATTTTGAATTATTAGCAAATAGTCTACAACAATATACTAGAAAAATTATACAAAATTACTAGGTTGGATTTTACCAGGGATACAGAGTTGGTTTAGCATAAGGAAGACTGTAAGTATAATAAAATTATATAAAATTTTTTAAAAGCCATCTTATCTATAGATGCTGAAAAGTCTTTTGATAAAAATCCAACACCCATTTTTCTTTTTTAAAATTTTTATTTTTTAAAAATTATTTTGTTTTCAGCGTTCTACCATCACCACCCATTTCTCTTAAAAAAAAATAACAAAAAGAAAGGATAGAAATAAATGAACCTTTCTTTAGCATAGTAAATAATAGCCATCTGAAAACACTTTGCAGAAATAAAGATCTAAATCACTGGAAAAAATATTAATTGCTCATGAATACATTGAACCAGTATAATAAAAATGACAATATTCTACCTAAATTATTTTACAATGAAATTCAGATAGAAGGACAAAAGCTCAAGAATTTTAAAGGTAATAATTTTTTAAAAAGAAAAAAGGGAATGGGAAGAAATGAGGTCTATTAGTATTAGATCTGAAGCTATACTACAAAGCAGTAATATTAAAGCTATTTGGTACTGGTTTAAAAACAGTGAAGTCAGTCAGTGGAACAATTTAGGTACATAGTATACAGAAGCAAACAAATACAGTAGCCTATTTTTTGTTAAACCCAAAGACCTCAGTTGCTAGGGGAGGAACTCACTACTTGAAAATACTGCTAAGAAAACTAGAAAGCATTTTGGAATACAGGTAAAGACCAATAACTCATACTATGTGCAAAGATACGCTTCAAATGGATACATGTCCTAGATGTTAAAGGTCACATCATAAAGTAGAGGAATAAGGAAGACATTACTTTTCAGATCTATGGCTGCAGGAGGAGTTCATGACTAAAGCATACAGTTAAAGTTAGAAGCAGATGACTAAGGAAAACTTTGCAAGTTTCTTTGACAAAGGTCTCATATTCAAGATATATAGGAAACTGATTATAAGCTTGAAAGCCATTGAATGGTAGATTTTTTTAAAAAATGAAGAATAAGTAGGCAATTTTCAAAAGAAGAAATCAAAGCTATCAACATCCATGTTAAAAAATACTCCAAATAATTAACAGAGAAATGCAAATCCAAGCAACTCTTAGGTTCTACCTCACAGCTATCAGATTGGCAAAGAGGCTCAGATGTAGAGAGGCTCTGAAAAAACAGGGATATATCTACTGTCTTAATTGGCCTAGCCAATTGCTTCTGGAAAGCAATTTGGAATCATGTTCAGAAGGTGACCAGGCCGTTTAATAACTGATACTAAACCTTGGACCCAGCAATATCACTACTAGGCTTATACTCCAGAGAGATCAGTGAAAGAATAAAAGGTCTTATCTGAACAAGGATATTTCTAGTAGTTCTTTACATGGTAAACAAAAACTGAAACTAAGAGTAGTATCCACCTATTGATGGCTACCACATTTTGGTAAGGTAATGGAATATTATTGTGCCATAAGAAATAATGAAGTAGTTTCAGAGGAAACTGGGAAGACCTCTATGAACTAATGCAGAGTAAAGTTAGTAGAACCAGGATAATAATTTATACATGATAGTAACATCATAGAGAAATACAATTTTGAAAGACTTTAGAACTCAGATCAATGCAATCATAAACCAGGACATTTTTCTTCTGTCTACCCTGCCCTCTCTATGATCTTCCTATGGTCTCCAACATAAAAAACAAAACCATATTTGTTGTCCTTACCATTCATTTCCATCCTTAGCTTTTTTTGGAGGTTTAATTGAAACATTATTCCTACAGGACTGTTCCACTGTTTTGCATTCTGTTATCTAGCTTCAGTTCCATTTTCTTTCCGTACCATTTGAAAATCTAGGTTGGTCAGTAAATTCCTTGTGTATCTATATTAATCACTTTGGACAGCTGTTTTCCCTCCTTTCTCCCCCCCCCCCCCCCATCCTCACATCATCCCACCCCCAACCAGTTCTTCCTTGGAATCATTCACATATATATTACAAAAGTGATTTCCTTGCACCTTCTTCCTCTGCAAATTTTAAGCCATGGGAATGTGCTTCTCCTTTATTTTCCCTGAATTTTTTGAAATCAATGCTTCCTGAATCCAGGGTGTACATTAGCCCATACCCAGCTTTCCCTTTCCTATCCCAGACTTAGATGAAGTCATTTGCTTCCTCGTCTTGTTACATTTACTTTGCTGTTAGTCATTCCTCTGGAATGAGAGTTTCCCTTGTTGCTTTCTATATCTCTTAAATGAAATTACTATTAAAGCAAGTCAGGAACTTGTCAGCTTCTCTGATTTTGGCAGAGAGATCCAGCAGGTGTCCAGATAGTTGAAGCATCCAGTCGTTGCTAGATCATCTCTACATGCCAGATTTTAAAAGTTTCCTGAGTTTATTACTTATTTCTTCTTACTGGCTAAACTATAGTATGTCTGTATCACATTACTTTTTTACCTCTTTTCATTGATCCACATGCAAATACTCTCTGACATGTTTCTCTCCAGTTTGTGAATTCAGTCTCTCCCCTTAGGATTCTCTAGGGTGTTTGCATCTTCCATTACTATACAGAACCTCCATCTAATGTACTCCCCCCAATTTTGACTATCCAGTTTATATCAATGAGCTTTTTCAAAGGGGTTATTTACTGAGAAAGTATAGCAAGGACAAAAGTTACAAAAACTCACTCTCACCCAAACCAGGGACACGCTCTTTGCTCTTCACACCCTTGGTTTCTTGGGAGAATGGGCTCAAACTTAAAGCACAAAGTTAGTTCCTACCTCATGTAGGGAACACATGTGACTGAGGAGTATCTCCTGGCCCTGGGAGTCTTCTCTAATCATGGAATACCTACTAATTTAATTTTTGAGAGTTGCTAAAATGTATGAGTCGCTCTCTTACTAAGCTCAGCTAGCTCCTTCTAAGACACAATGTTTCTGCTGCCAGATCAATCCTCTTCTGGGTTGGGTCAAGCAGGTCAATCTCTGGAGTTAGGCCATCACTAAACTCAACTACTACAGCTGTTGACTTTGATGATCTTTTGCTACCAGCTCTGTTTGCAGACAGAAACTCTGATAAAACTTCTGATCTTTGGGAGCTCCTAAGGTAATAAACCTGGTCTATTCCATCTCCAGATATTCATTTAGCTATGATCAGGAAAGAATAATCTCTCTCTTTCTCTCTCTTACTCTCTCTCTCTCTCTCTCTGTCTCTCTATCTCTCTCTTTCTTTCTCATACACACATACACACATGCGTGCGTGCATGCGCATGTGACTTCATCCAGTCAGACTCATGATGGCTGTGTGGGGAAATTATGCAGCTGTTGCCCCACCTTTCTTCTTCCTTTGAAAGCTACCAGAGAAGAAGGAAGCACAGGAAGGCCAGAGAGGCTACTCTGTCTTTTTGTATGTGAACTTGGTTCCAGCTCTGTCATCAGTTCTTCTAGCTCTGATGACAATTTGAAAACTCATCATGACGCAGCATCATCCCATCAGTTACTCTTGTCTGCAAGAAGGCTTACCAAGCCTTCCTGTGTTGAATTGATAGCAAGCAAGGAATACTGTAAATACACCAAGAACTGGACCCGCATTGGCCCATCTCCTGTTACGTTAAAAAAGAGAGAAAGATGGAAGGAAAATGTCTAACTGTGCCAGAACTTCAAGTACACCAGCAAAGGGAATAAAAACAAAAGCACTTTTTTGCCGATTTATTCGTTTCTGCTTTCTAGGAATGGGTTTTGGGTAATATGTATCACCTTATTTATTATGTTTATTTTTGTTGATATTGTTACTGAGTTTAAAATAAAAAGTTCTTACATTAAGATTTTTAGTATACTGTATTATCTCATACTTTGTGAATTTTTATATGAATATCCAAAGTCTTAAGTTTTATTACTTATCCTTCTTGTAGATGTTATCTCCTATAAATTATGGATAATTTTCACGGATATTTTCCCTGTGTCATACATGCTTCTCTGCTTCTGGTATAATGGATGTATGTGGAGAATTTTCTCTTTTCTCCCCATTTCTACTTAAAGCCTTCTTGAACAGATCTTTACTGTCTAGCATTAGATGCATTCCCTTTTTGGCTAAGAGCCAGTCATCTCTACATCTTAAGCTGTGGTCCAGAAATCTGAATCCTGTATTTGGACAGCATCATCTTTGTCAGTTGTTCACTTCCCAGATTTTCTTTTCATTTCTGAAATGTCTACCTTTAATCACTTTGCTAAGTTTTTCATTTCCTTGCCCAGAATTTTATGATGCCTAGAGATGCTTTCTAAGTCCCTTTTGTGAATCTCATTTATCCCCAGTTGATTAACGAGAGGTAGGTATTTTTGGTGATTAGGTCTTAGTAAGCAGTCCTGTGTCATGTCAAAGATATAGGAAGACAAGACAGCACGTGACTTCCTCATTGCCTATCAACAGAAGACCATCCAAACTCATCTCTTCCTTCTCTGACTAGTACAAATTCCCCATCTCTTGATAGATCTAGATCTTCATCATCATTCCTTAGACTTCTTTAGAGGGTTGGGTCCTTCTAAGAATCCAGTTCTACCCTCCTTGGGCTTATACCAGTATATAATCTAGTTCCCACTTATTTTTGTAACTG
The DNA here is from genome assembly GCF_028372415.1 of Notamacropus eugenii. Taxonomy (NCBI): domain Eukaryota; kingdom Metazoa; phylum Chordata; class Mammalia; order Diprotodontia; family Macropodidae; genus Notamacropus; species Notamacropus eugenii. Next base: position 97,870,986 of record NC_092874.1, on the reverse strand, counting down.
TGGTTCATATTATTTCCCTTCACGCATTCTGTTCTAATCAAACTGGCCTGCCAGCACTCTTCCCTACAGATGGTAGTCTCCCTCTATTCACCATTGGCCAAATGGTTCTCCCACATCTGGGTTGTCCTCTCTTCTCAACTCTTGTCTCTCAGATTCTTGAGACTCTTCCAAAACCCAGCTGAGGAGCCAGCCCTACAGGGGGTCTTTCGCATCCCTCCAGTAGTTCTCTCCCTCTTGAAATTGCTGTGAATATACTTGGCATTTACTAGTGTGTACGCGGCATTCCTTTAGTTGAGATGGGAGCTCCTTGCATACAGGGTCTATTCAATTGCTGTCTTTAGATTTCCAAAACCTAGCACCTGCCTTACACTGGTAAATGTTTATTGGATTGAATTGTCACTTCATGCATATTCTTCCAAACTCCTCCTAGGTTTTCTGCTGCTTCCTCTTTTCTTTCCTCTTTGTTTTCTTGAAGTACTTCTGCATTCTGTAAGGCAACAAGTTATTCTCCCCAGCCAGATAGTAAAAGAGGTCTCCATTCAATTCTTTTGCCTTCCCTTTTAGTTTGAAACATACATGGTTATTATTTGCCATTAACAAAAGCACAGATAGAAAAGTAGCATGATTTCTTATAATTGAGGTGCATGTGAAAAAGGATATATAAACCCTGGGGCAAGGATGGTAAGAATGGACATCAGATGAAGAAAAAGAAAGGGAAGGAATAAGCACTTATGCTAGCATCTGCTTTGTGCTGGCATTGTGCCAAGCACTTTACAAATATCTTGTTTGATAAACTTAAATTTTATCCGAAATGGAGAAAGGACGGTTGAATACACATACAAAGTATTTGATTTCAGAGGATCTTGTGTAGTATGAACTGACACAAAGTGAAGTGAGCAGAACCAGGAGACTAACTTATACAAGGACAATAATATTATAAAGAAAAACAACTTTGTTGAATTTGTAAGAATACAAGTCATTCCCCAATTGATAAATGGTCAAAGGATATGAACAGGCAGTTTACAGAGAAAGAAATTAAAACTGTCTAAAGTCATATGAAAAAATGCCCTAAAGCACTATTGATTGGAGAAATGTAAATCAAAATGACTCTGAGGTACCACATCACACCTCTCAGATTGGCTAACATGACAAAAGAGGAAAATGATAAATGTTGGAGAAGATGTGGGAAAATTGGAACACTAAAGCACTATTGGTGGAGTTGTGAACTGATCTGACCATTCTGGAGAGTAATTTGAAACTATGCCCAAAGGGCTGTATAATTGTGCATACCCTTTGACCCAGCAATATCACTTCTAGGTCTGTATCTCAAAGAGATCATAAAAAATGGGGAAAGGACCCACTTGTACAAAAATACAGCAGTTCGTTTTGTTTTGGCCAAGAATTGGAAATTGAGACAATATCCATCAGTTGTGGAATGGCTGAACAAGTAATGGAATACTATTGTGCTATGAGAAATAATGAGCAGGCTGACTTCAAAAAAAAAACTGGAAAGACTTATGAACTGATGCTGAGCGAAATGAGCAGAACCAGGAGAACATTGTACACAGTAATGGTCACACTGTGTGATGACTGACTTTGATAGACTTAGCTCTTTTCAGCAATGCAAGGATCTAAGACAACTCCAGAAGACTCACAATGGAAAATCCCACCCACATCCCAGAGAAAGAACTTTGGAGTCTGAATGCAGACAGAAACATACTATTTGCTCTTCTTTTT